>NC_073641.1:64515000-65140000 GCF_029407905.1 Bubalus kerabau | reverse complement strand
GAGCTAAGATAAGACTAGCTCCTGGCCAGTGAGTTGACTGAGGTAGCAAAGGGCATCTCTCTCCCTGCTGCTGCTATCTGGAAGTCCCTGTGTTCCAGATGGCACAGCCAAAAGATGCTAGAGCCTCCATCACCTGGAGACCCTAATGAATTGGTAGCCAGCTACCCACTGTGCTGGATATGAAGTATGAGTGAGAACAGATGTGTGTTATTCCACTGAGCCATTGGGGTTGTTTCTTACTGCAGCAAAACCCAGCTACTCCAACTAATACTAATACTCAATCTGCCCAATTAAGGTCCAGATGAATCAAACTCAGACATAAAGCCAACTTTAAGAAAAAAAAAAAGGCTTTAGATGACCTTTGATATTGAACCATCTTTCATAATCAGGGCTTCCCTGGTGGCTCAGCTGGTAAAGAATATGCCTGCAGTGCTGGAGACCTGGGTTCAATCCCTGGGTTGGGAAGATCCCCTGGAGAAGGGAATGGCTACCCACTCCAGTATTCTGATCTGGAGAGTTCCATGGAGTGTATAGTCCATGGAGTCACAAAGAGTCAGACACAACTGAGTGGCTTTCACTTTTCATATTTAACAGGATTTCTGGTTATTTCAAAAGTGGGAAAGTGAAAGTACCATGAACTTAAGAGTATGGAAACCAAGTTCACAGGGAGTTTAACACAAAAGCATTTAGGACGCAGCCAATCAATTTTGGACTGGATGAACCAACCACAGCTGGGGCACACCAGACCACTGCCTTAAACTTTGTGAGAAACATTCTCACAGTCAGAGCAGTGGTCCAGAAGAAGTAAGGGGAAATCAGATCCATTCAGTCTTGCCCTACCCAACTAAGGCAATTATCTTAAAATTCAAATGCTTCAACTAGAATTCAGAGCACCCTACTCACAGCTGAGTCATGCCCAGTCATGTCCATTGTGCTGCCCATAACAATTGTCATCATAGAAACAGACTCACCACCTCTTCAGACAAGGCAGGAAAGAGGGCAGTATCAGTTCAGTCATTCAGTCATGTCCGACTCTGCAATTCCACGGACTGTAGCCTGCCAGGCTCCTCTGTCTATGGGATGCTCCAGGCAAGAACACTAGAGTGGGTAGCCTTTCCCTCCTCCAGGGGATCTTCCCCACCCAGGGATCGAACCTGGGTCTCCTGCATTGCAGGCAGATTCTTTATCAACTGAGTTACCAGGGAAGCTGAAAGAGCTTACCTATTTTCATTTACCCAACATAGATAATGATACCCAAATCCCTCTTCTGAGTGCCTACCTTCCACACACCTCCACCTGGACATCCCACAGACACGTCAACATGTTCCCAAACTAAAACTTGCCTCTATCTGCCCAGCTCCTTCCTCACTGGTGTTCTCTTTGTTCGGATGATACAGTGGGTTGAATGGCATCCCCCCAGAGAAACACCCATCATTTTTTTTTAAGTTGCGTGCTCTTTTATTTTCTTTTCTAGTATTTCTTTACCTATTTGGCTTCGTTGGTCTTAGTTGTGGCTCACAGGATCTTCACTGCATCATGCAGGATCTTTTTGTTGAGGTTCACAGACTCTCTAGTTGTGGCACACAAGCTCCAGAGCACATGACTAAAAAGTTGTGGCTTGTGGGCTTAGTAGCTCCACAGCATGTGGGATTTTAGTTCCCTGACCAGGGATCGAACCCACATCCCCTGCATTGAAAGGTGGATTCTTAACCCCTGGACCACCAGGGAAGCCCTGAGACATCCATCTTGAATATCAGTGAAAGTGAAGTTGCTCAGTCGTGTCCGACTCTGCGACCCCATGGACTGTAGCCTACCAGGCTCCTCTGTCCATGGGATTTTCCAGGCAAGAATACTGGAGTGGGTTGCCATTTCCTTCTCCAGATCTTCCCAACCCAGGGATTGAACCTGGGTCTCCTGCATAGTAGGCAGATGCATTACGATCTGAGCCACCAGAATGTAACCCTATTTGGAATAAGAGTTGTTGAAGATGTAATTAAGAGCCTCATGATGGGAACTTCCTGAATTCAAGCTGGACTCTAAATTCAGTGACTGATGTCCTTATAAGAGAATGACAGGAGACACACAGTGGGAAGGCCACACAAAAGCAGAGGCTGAGACTGGAGGGATGTCTCTACCCTCCAGGAACACTAAGGATTGCCAGCGATGCCAGAAATGGGGAAAGAAAAAGCCTGGGAAAGGATTCTATGTCAGAGCCTCCAGAAGAAGCCAATCCTGCTAACACATTGCTGGTGGACTTCCGGCCTCCAGAATTATAGCACAATGAATTTGTTACTTTAAGTCACCAAGCCTGGAGTCATTTGTCACCCAGCCCCACTACACGAATACAAATGTAGAGCCTCCCGCCATCTGAAACCTGGCCATGACCTTGGACTCCCTCCTCCTCGCTCATTTCCCATTCCCAAATAGTCACCAAACCCTGCTGACTCCTCCTACAAAATATCCCCCGGATCCACGTCAACCTTGTCTCTCTCAAATCCATCCGTGTATGTCTAGACCACACTTTGCTTATCCATTCATCTGTCAATGCACATTTAGGCTGTTCCTACCCTTTGGCTATTATGAATAATGGATAATGCTGCAGTGAACATCGGCATACAAATACCTGTTCAAATTCCTTATTTCGCTTATTTGAAGGTTGTGTGTGTGTGTGTGTGTGTGTGTGTGTGTGAAATTGATGGCATTTAAGATTAGTGGTTGGGGGGACACATACAGGAAGGGGGCACAGGGATGAGAGGGCCAGCAGCCTGTATCATAGGAGCAGACACTGGGTCCAGAGCCCAGTGGACCCGTGGCTCTGCCCTGAGCTGCTGCAAGAAAGCAGGTCCTGCTCCTCACGGCCCCTGTGAGAGCCTTAGCTGCAAGGCAAGGCTAGCAGCCTGGGGAAAGGAAAAAGGGACAATACCTGCCTCCCTTCTGCTAACCTTCTCCAAACCCCCAGGGCCTCCCCATATTCACCCAGATTGGCTCAGGCCAGCTCACTACCGAGGGACACACTGGTATCAGCATGAGGCAGGTTAAATGAGATGAGTGAATTACACACACAGCGCCTGGAACGTGCCAGGCTCTCAGCTGAGTGCTCGCCAAGGTGGGTGAGGGTGAGCTAGTACAGTGGGAGTCACAGGCATGATCCAGGCATGTGGTTGGAGTGAGGAGGTGCAGAAGATGCTGAACCAGAGATCTGGGCAGTGAGGAAAAGGGTACGAGTTTGCTGTTGCTGCTGTAACAAGTTACCATGAATGTAGGGGCTTAAACAACACATGTAATTTACAATTAATTTAATATAGTTGCAATTGCACCCCACTCCAGTACTCTTGCCTGGAGAATCCCATGGATGGCGGAGCCTGGTAGGCTGCAGTCCGTGGGGTCGCTAAGAGTTGGACACGACTGAGCGACTTCCCTTTTACTTTTCACTTTCACGCATTGGAGAAGGAAATGGCAACGCACTCCAGTGTTCTTGCCTGGAGAATCCCAGGGATGGGGGAGCCTGGTGGGCTTCTGTCTATGGGGTCGCACAGAGTCGGACATGACAGAAGCGACTTAGCAGCAGCAGCAGTTGCAATTGACAAGTACCTATTTACTCACAATTCTGAAGGTCATAAATGAGTCTAAAGTGAGTCTTCCTGAATCATATCAAGATGTCAGCAGGGCTCCAGTCCTTTCTGGAGGCTCTAAAGAGAAAGCTCATTTCTCCTCTTTTCCAGCTTCTATAGGCCGCCCGCCCTCCTTGACCTGTAGCCCGTTCCTTCATCCTCAAAGCCAGCCACCAACGGCAGGGCCAGCCCTCTCACATAACATCCCTCTGACCTCTTCTGCATCTGCTCCCACTTTTAAGGACACTTAGGATGTTGTTGGGATCACCCAGTCAATCTCGGATCAGTTCAGGGATCAGGTTGACTGCTGTTAGCAAGTTTCATTCCATCTGCAACCAGAACTTCTCTTTTCCATGTGACCTGACATATTTATAATTTCCGAGGATTCAGACATGGACATCTCTGGGAGGGAACTGTCTTGCTCACCACACTGGAAGTCAATCTGGAGAGATTGAGGGGAATCTGCTAGAATCAGGGAAGAGGGGCACTCGTTTCCCAACACCAAGGAGAAGTTTCAGAATCTAGAATGGATTCCAAGAACAAAGCAGGGTGTCCGGCTCAGGAGACCAGGGTTCACAAGTGTGCTATCATAGCGAACACCGAGGCCTAGGGAACAAAGCTAGGGCTGGTGGGTGAGACTGGGGTGCACTTGGGAACTTGGCCTCAAGAACATGATGAAGGTCTTTTCACAGCTGGTGGGCAGGATCAGCGCAGCATTGCCAACAAGGCTGATGGAACTTAGAGTCGTCTGGGAAATTCACCAGTTCCTAGGGCATCCGCATGTCCCCTGACTTTATAGCAAGGCAGATCACATCCTGAAGTTAGGAGACACGGGTTGGCAGGAAACAGCCAGGGCATCCTGGTGCAAACCAGCAGGACGATGGGAGGAGAAGTTCTTCCACTGGGGATGTTCATCTCAGCCAAATGAGGGGATGGACGCGGACCCCAGGGGCAAGCTGAGAAGTCAGAACAGATGGCACCTCTCAGGTCCCCTGCGTCACCTCTTCTAAGTGAGTGGGCAAGCTGTCAGCCAAAGCCAGAACAGACCCAGAAGACAGAGGGGGACTTTCTAGGGGGCATTGGGATTGGAAGCAAATAAGGAGGTTGACAGGGATCAGAACTGTCCATTGGGAACCGGATTCCATTTCAGCTCTGCCACAGGGAGGTGAGTAATCTTTGCCATTTCTGCAGGAAATAGGAAGGCAAGCACAGCTTTCTCATTAATACAGAGTCCAATCTGATGTGACTGGGGGATGCTTAGAAACACCAAGACCCGCCTGAAGGTGCCTTGGTCCTGAACACAGTTGCCCCACTTATCCTCTGTCACCAAAGGAAGATAATTACAAAGAATACATCAGTCTTGCGACAGCATTCTAACATCAGATGTCAAAGAAGCACAGGGCATGAAGAGGACCTCTCCCCACGTTGATTTCTCCCTCTGCTCGTAGATTCCATTTGATTTCCTAGGAGACCTTAGGGCATTGCTTTGTTTAAGATGCTGAAAGCCCAGCGGTTCTGTGTTGTAATTAGTTTTCGCCATGAGCAGAAAGCACCTTTGTCTTATTTTTCGAAAGTCAAAGCCAATCAATACCAACTACACTTTAGACCTCCCCTAGCTAATCAGAAGGTCAACTGGCAAGAAACTCTCCACCCTGGGGATGGCAGAAATCCTTCGGACCACAAAAAGAGCAAAACTCCCACTGTCTCCACCTGCCTTCCTCTGAGAAGTTATCAAAGGTGAATCTAAGGGTGCTGGCCAACCACCCTTAGTGCCAAGCAGAGCACTGAGGTGCCAGATAAGGGATTCCCTGGTGGCTCAGTGGTAAGGAACCCACCTGCCAATGCAGGAGACATGAGTTCAATCCCTAGGTAGGGAAGACCCCTGGAGGAGAAAGGGCAACCTACTCCAGTATTCCTGCCTGGAGAAGTCCATGGATGGAGGAGCCTGGTGAGCTGCAGTCCATGGGGTCACAAAGAATTGGACATGACTGAGCGACTAAACAGCAACAAGGTGGCAGGTTAACTTCACAACGCAGGCACTGGGACCCAGACAGAACTCACACGTGCCTTTCTGAGCTGTGTCCTTTCCTAGCCTGGGGCCCCACTATTAAAAATGAAAATATTAATTGGATCACAGCCAGCACTTTTAACTGAGTCTCCGATTTGCAATTTAATAAACTCCTGCCACAGTGACTAGTTAATGAAAACTAGAGCGTTAAGAACCCATTCAAACACCTCCCCGCCAGCCTTGTCAGACAGGTTATCAATAGGATCCAATTTTCAATGTCAAGCCTTTCATTTTGGAAAGCCTCAAGATCACACCTGGTTTGCCATGCAAGTTATTACTACACAATGACTTTAAGTCTGCTTTAAAGGTACATCTCTGGTGAAGTCCAAAATGGAATAATATTTTCACATTACTGCTTCGAGGTGTGGGTGGGAGGATGTCTTAGCACCTAAGCTTTATTTCCCATCAAATAAAACAAAAGCCCAACCCAGGGTGGTTTAAAAGTAGAGTAGTCCTTTTGGGGCTGTTAGAAATCTTGTGAGGAAACTTCTATTTCTGCCATTTTATCGCAATCACTTGTCTTGTGAAAGTTGCTCAGTCGCGTCTGACTCTTTGCGACCCCATGGACTGTAGCTGTGTCCGTGGAATTCTCCAGGCAAGAATACTGGAGTGGGTAGCCTATCCCTTCTCCAGAAGATCTTCCCAACCCAGGAATTGAATCAGGGTCTCCTGCATTGCAGGCAGATTCTTTACCAGCTGAGCTACCAAGGAAGGCAAAAGAACACTAGGGACTTCTCTGGTGGTCCAGTGGTTAAGACTTTGCCTTCCAATGCAGAGGAAGCAGGTTTGATCCCTGGTCGGGGAGCTAAGATTCTACATGCCTCTAGGCCAAAACAACCAAAACATAAACAGAAGCCGCACTGTAAAAAATTCAATAAAGACTTCAAAAATGGTCCACATCAAAAAAATCTTCTTAAAAAAGTAGAAAGAATCATAGATAAGGAAGCACAAATAGGTCACGCCCAGGCATTAATTTCACAGACTTAAACTCCATTCTCAGATGATAAAGAATCTGCCTACGATGTGGGAGACCCAGGTTCAATCCCTGGGTCAGGAAGATTCCCTGGAGAATCTTCCACTCCAGTATTCTTGCCTGGAGAATCCTGTGGGCAGAGGAGCCTGGTGGGCCACAGTCCATAGGGTAGCAAAGAGTTGGACACGACTGCGCGACAAACACTTTCACTCTTCTGCTGCCACCTATCCCTGGCTGGAGGAGAAAGGTCAAAGTGCAAAATAAGCAAGTGCCCACAGCCTTCCTGCCCAGTCTCATGGGCTTGGGTCTGTTGGGCAGCAAATCCATTTCTGTGGAATCACTCCCTATAGGGACTGGGAAGTTCTGGTTCCTCCCCCACTGTTACTCCAAAACAGGGGTGAAGCAAGACGGACCCACATCCCCACTGCATATGCTTGAAATCAAGTTAGTCAAGGCCTGCAAATTCGCCTGGCAAAAATATGTGGTATTACTTCTCAAGTGACTGACAGTGGAAAGGCTGATACGACTTATTAGTGTTGATGAAGGACCACCTCCATCTCTTCCAAAAATCCTTCACTTGATGTTCAAGATTCAGCACGGTCTGGTCCAGGCCTTCTTAGCAAGCTTTCCTTCTAGTAAACACTGACCTTCTAGCTGTCCTCCACACGTTTCTAGGGGCTCATCCCTCACCGTCCACACAAAGCATCAAGCATTTTCCTCCAGGGTCTCAGAGTCCAGGGCATCCCAGGACTGAGCTCCTGGGAAGCTGCATTTTTATAGACTCTTCACTAGGAGACGCAACGCAAGGCTCCCAATCCGACTCCCCTCCAAGCTTCTCCCTCACTACCCATTCCAGCGGGTGCCGAACTGCGGGGTGTGGCTCCCAGTACAGGGGTTGAAGTCAATGTAGGGGGTTCAGAGTGAGACAAGCACTTTTTAAAATTAATTTTTATTGGAGTATAGTTGCTTTACAGTGTTACATTATTTTCTACTGTACAGCAAAATGAATCAGCTACACGTATACATTTGTCCCCTACCTTTTGGACCTCTTTCCCATTTGACAAGCATTTTTAATGAATGAGAATAGAATTGCAGCATCAGAAATCATTGCACAATCCTTGGTAAATACCATTTGCTCCAACTTTTCTCCCAGTTGGTACACATCCACCCACTTGCTTGCAGCATCACCACGTGACCCCAATCCTTGTGGTGGGTTGTTGTTCCCAAAAATTGGGAAATGACAATCTAAACCAATAGTCACCAATGTTTTTTGATCTCACAGTTTATATTTTAAGATTTTTTGAAAATTGAACTCTCAATATATGTTGTATATGTTTATACACATTCAGTTAAATTTATGCATTTACAAACTATGTACATGATATGTATATGATATACCTTATACCCAGAAAAATATTTACCATTTCCAAGAGAAATAAATAGAAATATTATCTTTAATATTTTCTACCTGTGTTTATCCCTACACCCTTGGGTTCACAGAACCTGCCCCCTTGGCAGGAGACCCCAGATGCTCACCCGTCCCTCACCTGGCCTCCGCTTTCTAAAATCCAGCACTTAGGAGATGTGATTCCTGCCCTGAAGTCCCTCCAAATCTCATGAGAAAATCAATATATAAAACATCCTGATATATAGCACAGGGAACTATACCCAATACTTTGTAACAAGCCATAAGGGAAAAGAATCTGAAAAAGAATATATATATATATATATATATATATATATATTCTAAATCAGAAAAATTATATATATATGGGCTCAGACAGTAAAGAATCCACCTGCAATGCAGGAGATTCATGTTTGATCCCTGGGTCAGGAAGATCCCTTGGAGAAGGGAATGGCAACCCACTCCAATATTCTTGTCTGGAGAATTCCATGGACAGAGGAGCCTGGCAGGCTAGAATCCATGGGGTTGCAAAGCGACTGAGTGACTAACACATACACACACACACACACGCGTGTGCACACACACACACACACACACTGAATCACAGAATAACTGAATCACTGTTGTATACCTGAAATAACACTGTAAGTTAACTATACATCAGTTTAAAAACTTTTTTTAAAAAGTCACTATAATGCAAAATGAAAAAAGTGCTGGAGCATCAAAGATGACAGGAAGTGGCTGCAGAGGAGAGACGGCATCCATGTTCCCATGAAAGGCAGGGAGGAGGGTGGAGGCTGGTGGTGGAGGCTGGGTGGATGGTGCCTTCGAAGAGGAGGGATGAGTCTCTGGACAATATGAGCCTACACGACCCGTTCCTGCCGCCCTTCCAGATCACACGAGCAGTTGTTCAAACTCCTAGTAGTGCTATCCCCAGATCAACTGTTGTAGCTAGCAATGTGAGTCACCAACCTTTGAATTTAGGTCAAGTGCTTGCCCTTTAATAGATACAGCTGGGACCCACACAGACCTCAAGCTCGGATGGGGGAGAAGAGTGACTTCCAACAAGAAAGGTGGCTTAGAAATGACCATGAAACTCTGACATACATCACAGCAGGATCCTCTATGACCCACCTCCCAGAATATTGGAAATCAAAGCAAAAATAAACAAATGGGACCTAATTAACCTTAAAAGTTTCTGCACATCAAAGGAAACTATTAGCAAGGTGAAAAGACAGCCTTGAGAATGGGAGAAGATAATAGCAAATGAAGCAACTGACAAACAACTAATCTCGAGAATATACAAGCAACTCCTACAGCTCAACTCCAGAAAAATAAATGACCCAATCAAAAAATGGGCCAAAGAACTAAATAGACATTTCTCCAAAGAAGACATACAGATGGCTAACAAACACATGAAAAGATGCTCAACATCACTCATTATCAGAGAAATGCAAATCAAAACCACTATGAGGTACCATTTCACACCAGTCAGAATGGCTGCGATCCAAAAGTCTACAAGTAATAAATGCTGGAGAGGGTGTGGAGAAAAGGGAACCCTCTTACACTGTTGGTGGGAATGCAAACTAGTACAGCCACTATTGAGAACAGTGTGGAGATTCCTTAAAAAACTGGAAATAGAACTGCCTTATGATCCAGCAATCCCACTGCTGGGCATACACACTGAGAAAACCAGAAGGGAAAGAGACATGTGTACCCCAATGTTCATCGCAGCACTGTTTATAATAGCCAGGACATGGAAGCAACCTAGATGTCCATCAGCAGATGAATGGATAAGAAAGCTGTGGTACATATACACAATGGAGTATTACTCAGCCATTAAAAAGAATACATTTGAATCAGTTCTAATGAGGTGGATGAAACTGGAGCCTATTATACAGAGTGAAGTAAGCCAGAAAGAAAAACACCAATACAGTATACTAATGCATATATATGGAATTTAGAAAGATGGTAACAATAACCGTGTGTACGAGACAGCAAAAGAGACACTGATGTATAGAACAGTCTTATGGACTCTGTGGGAGAGGGAGAGGGTGGGAAGATTTGGGAGAATGGCATTGAAACATGTAAAATATCATATATGAAACGAGTTGCCAGTCCAGGTTCGATGCACGATACTGGATGCTTGGGGCTGGTGCACTGGGACGACCCAGAGGGATGGTATGGGGAGGGAGGAGGGAGGAGGGTTCAGGATGGGGAACACATGTATACCTGTGGCGGATTCATTTTGATATTTGGCAAAACTAATACAATTATGTAAAGTTTAAAAATAAAATAAAATAAAAAAAAAGAAATGACCGTGAAAGATGACTGTAAGGTGGCGACTGCCCCTATCTCTTTCTATCATTGTGATTGCTGTTCAGTTTCTAAGTCGTGTCAGACTCTGCCACCCCATGGACTGCAGCACGCCAGGCTTCCCTGTCCATCACCAACTCCTAGAGCCTGCTCAAATTCATATCCATTGAATAGGTGGTGCCATCCAACCATCCTCTATCTATACTTCTATCATGCGTACCTAACAATCTGGTTAGCTGATTCCTGGAATCATTCCAATCAAAGAAACTTACCTTGGAGTTTTAATTCTCTCAACTCCCTAGAACGAATCTTATTCCATAATGATTTAAATTTGACAGATGCTATCCCACTGAACCAAAGAAGTTAATACACACCTTCAACCACTTCCATATCTAAGAAATCTAATTCCTTCCTTAGAAAGTATCCCGCTAAGTACTACATTAATCACTTGTCGTGTCTTCAAACTACTATGCTCTGTCAAAACACGTCCTACAGTTTGATGTTAAACAGTCTGAAGCATTTATAACAATATAAGGTATGCACGCTGTCACACTGCATATTTCACCTTCTAGCAATTTTCTTTTCTTGAGAGCTTAGTTTCCCCTCCATGTGCTTTAGAATTGCTTGAATTCTTTAGCTCATTCTTTCAGGAAATGGAATTAATATTTAAAAGCAGTAACAGTATAATTTCAAGAATGTCTCAGTAATAACCAGAGTTCCCATAACATAAATTATCTTCTTCTTTTAGTAGTCTTATTTCCTGTTCCGAGTCACACAATCAAAATAAGCTGGGGGGAGAAAAGATTTGAGTTATATTGCCTCTCTCAGGAAGACTTAGGTTTGTTGAACCAAGATGCACAGTCAACAAATACAAAAAGACACACATTCTGGGTGGCCTTCAGCTGCTTGTGCTTTTAAGAAAACAGATTAAGTACCACTTGTACAAAATATTAATAGCAGTGTGTAAAGAACCATACTGGATTATGGAAACACAAAAATCCACAACTGTCCCCAACAATTCCACTCTCAGAATTGCTTCTCACTGCCTCTGTCCCTTTGCCAAGAGACTACGTGAGTTTTCAGCTAGAAGGTGGTCCCTCTGGGACCTTGTATGGTCTTTAAGGACATCCTGACCTCATCAGGATCTCTTTTTTCCTTGATTCGTCTGGTCCACATTGAATATGTCTCAAAAGAATATTTAATAGAGGTGATCCCTGGTGGTATAGTAGCTCAGTTGGTAAGGAATCCACCTGCAATGCAGGAGACCCCAGTTTGATTCCTGGGTTGAGAAGATGCTCTGGAGAAGAGATAGGCTGCCCACTCCAGTATTCTTGGGCTTCCCTTGTGGCTCAACTGGTAAAGAATCTGCCTGCAATATGAGAAGCTTGGGCTCGATCCCTGGGTTGGGAAGATCCCCTGGAGAAGGGAAAGGCTACCTACTCAAGTATTCAGGACTGGAGAATCCCATGGACTCTATAGTCCATGGGGCCGAAAAGAGTCGGGCACGACTGACCCAACTGAGCGACTTTCACTTTCACTGGTGGTCCAGTGTTTAAGAATCCTCCTTGCAATGCAGGGGATGAAGGGTCCATCCCTGGTCCAAGAAGACCCCACATGCTTAGGCAGAACTAAGCCCACAACTACGGAGTCCATGCATGCAATGAAAGAGCCACGTGATGCAATGAAGATCCACATGCCACAGCTAAGACCCTCTGCAGCTAAATAAAGTTTTTTTAAAAAGAATATCTAATAGAAAATTAAAGGCAAACAAAGCAGTAGAAAATACCATAGGATTGGTGCCGATATGTTTTCAGAGCATAAGTGCTTTGTTCTGTGGTTACTGAAATAGGACAGACCTTGTTCTCTCCTGAACAAAAGCAGGGACTCCTCATCCTCAGCTCTAGATGACCTGGAAAATGAGCAAACTATTTGCATCTTATTAGGAGATCCAAGTTGCAAGTGGTCCCCTAATCCCATCTCATCTCTATATTAGCATCTTTGCAAACATTGCCCCATGTTAGGTACAGAGGAAGCTGGAAGAGTCTCCAGGGATGGCCATCCCTGGAGAATGAACAGCATGGTTCAGAAAGAAGGGGACAGTGCTGCAAAGGAAAGAAAGGGGAGGAAACTGCACAAAGGAGAGTAGAACAAAGGCATCTTGGTGAACACATTGAAGAGGGGTCGGAAGGAACCCCCGCAGCCGTGCAGAGGTGGAGCACCCACTGAGTCCAGAACGGACAGGTTCTGTCTCGTATCACAGCTGCCCTCAACAGGGTTTAGCCCCCTTAACCCCAGTTAAGGAACTGGAAAAAGATACCTTGAATCACAAAATACATCCCCTAGTTTTTAAATGACTACTTTTTTCAGATTTCTTGAAATTGATGGCAAACTGGAAGATGGAGAAAGGATTTTTCTCAAGTGAGTTTGCAACACGTCTTTAAAGGTTTAATTCTAGGGACCAAAAAATGACATATTAAATTTAAACTTCAGTTAGTACTTTTTTTTTAATTTTATTTTATTTTTTAAACTTTACATAATTGTATTAGTTTTGCCAAATATCAAAATGAATCCGCCACAGGTATACATGTGTTCCCCATCCTGAACCCTCCTCCCTTCTCCCTCCCCACACCATCCCTCTGGGTCGTCCCAGTGCACCAGCCCCAAGCATCCAGTATCGTGCATCGAACCTGGACTGGCAACTCGTTTCATACATGATATTTTACATGTTTCAATGCCATTCTCCCAAATCTTCCCACCCTCTCCCTCTCTCTCAGAGTCCATAAGACTGTTCTATACATCAGTGTCTCTTTTGCTGTCTTGTACACAGGGTTATTGTTACCGATACAGTATACTAATGCATATATATGGAATTTAGAAAGATGGTAACAGTTAGTACTTTTATAGCTTGCAATAATAAGCGCACAGATACCTTACAGCTGCTCACTTTGCACTGCATGATCAAGTAATAAGTAACTATGGGAATGATTGTTATGGGTTGAATAATGGTCTGAAGAGAGAACCACAACTTAATCCCCGGAACCTGAGAATATCACTTAAAGGGGGAAAAAATTACTTTGCAGAGGTGATCGAGTTAAGGATCTTGAGAAGGGAAGGCTAGGCTGTATTGTGCAGGTGGCCCCTAAATGCAATCACATAAATCCTTTTAAGATTGAGGCAAAGGGAGATTTGACACACACACACAGAGGGCGATGTGATCACAGAGACAGAGAATGGAGTGATGTAGCCCTGAGCCAGGAAGGTTGCAGCCACCCCTCACTGGGAGCCAGGAACAGATACTCTCCCAGAACCCCCAGCGGGGGTGCAGCTCTGCTGACACCTACATTGCAGTCCAATGATACTGTTTTGGACCTCTGGCTTCCAGAGCTGTGAGAGAATGACGTTCCATTGTGTTATGTGTTATGAAGCATCACTACAAACAAAGCTAGTGGAGGTGATGGAATTCCAGTTGAGCTATTCCAAATCCTAAAAGATGATGCTGTGAAAATGCTGCACTCAATATGCCAGTAAATTTGGAAAACTCAGCAGTGGACACAGGACTAGAAAAGGTCAATTTTCATTTTAATCCCAAAGAAAGGCAATGCCAGAGAATGTTCAGACTATCGCACAATTGCACTCATCTCATACGCTAGCAAAGTAATGCTCAAAATTCTGTAAGCAAGGTTTCAACAGTATGTGAACCATGAACTTCCAAATGTTCAAGCTGGGAGAGGAAACAGAGATCACATTGCCAACATCTGTTGGATCACTGAAAAAGCAAGAGAGTTCCAGAAAAATATCTATTTCTGCTTTATTGACTACGCCAAAGCCTTTCACTGTGTGGATCACAACAAACTGTGCAACATTCCTAAAGAGATGGGAATACCAGACCACTTTACCTGCCGCCTGAGAAAACTGTATGCAGGTCAAGAAGCAACAGTTAGACCTGGATGTGGAACAACAGACTGGTCCCAAATCAGGAAAGGAGTACGTCAAGGCTGTATATTGTCACCCTGCTTATTTAACTTCTATGCAAAGTACATCATCAGAAATGCTGGGTTGGATGAAGCACAAGCTGGAACCAAGATTGCCAGGAAAAATGTAAATAACCTCAGGTATGCGGATGACATCATCCTTATGGCAGAAGTGAAGCAGAACTAAAGAGCCTCTTGATGAAAGTGAAAGAGGAGAGTGAAAACGTTGACTTAAAGCTCAACATTCAGAAAACTAAGATCACGGCATTCAGTCCCATCACTTCATGGCAAGTAGATGGGGAAACAGTGACAGACTTTATTTTGGGGGGCTCCAAAATCACTGCAGATGGTGACTGCAGCCATGAAATTAAAAGATGCTTGCTCCTTGAAAGAAAAGCTATGACCAACCTAGACAGCATATTAAAAAGCAGAGACATTACTTTGCCAACAAAGGTCTGTCTAGTCAAAGCTATGATTTTTCCAGTGGTCATGTATGGATGTGAGTGTTGGACTAAAAAGAAAACCAAGCACCAAAGAATTGATGCTTTTGAACTGTTAGAGGATACACTTGAGAGTCCCTTGGACTGCAAGGAGATCCAACAAGTCAATCCTAAAGGAAATCAGTCCTGAATCTCCATTGGAAGGACTGATGCTGAAGTTGAAGCTCCAATACTTTGGCCACCTGATACAAAGAACTGACTCACTGGAAAAGACCCTGATGCTGGGAAAGATTGAAGGCAGGAGGAGAAGGGGATGACAGAGGATGAGATGGTTTGATGGTATCACCAACTCAATGGACATGAGTTTGAGTAAGCTCCGGGAGTTAGGGAAGGACAGTGAAGCCTGGCGTGCTGCAGTCCATGGGGTCTCAAAGAATCAGATACGACTTAGTGACTGAACAACAATTATTAACTATAGCCACCATGCTGTACATTTTAAAATAGGATGTTGCATTGAATCTAAGATTCACCTTTTAATCTCTGAAATCAGGATTTATTTTATAATTAATGACAATTCATACTATTGGTTGTAATCTAATTTTTCAATGTTACATAAAATAATGCTGCAATATACAATGAATAAAGCCTTAGTTTTAATGAAATGTAGACTGTACTTCCTAGTTTTGAGCATTGACTTGACATAGGAGTTCCCACTATCCAAATTTGTGACAGTTTGAGCAAGAAAAAAAAGAATCTCAATAACAGTGGATTGAATCACAATGAATCAGTGAAAATAGGTGAGTCCACAGTGATAATAAAAAAGAGGGAGATCAAGAAAATTTTCTTATGTCACAGTCTGCTGTAACTCATTTTGAAGTTGGTAATTAAAATGAGAGAATTAAGCATTTATCAAGCCTTCCCAGTAAAAATAACATTTCAGAGAAATCAATTATCTGGTTGATGAAAGGAAGCTCTGCTTTACAGAAGAATATCAGATAATAATGAGAAGGAATAGTAGAATTCAAAAATCAGCATTCTACAAACTTTTATAAAGTCATTGACCCAGGCAAGGATATTCAAATGATATGAAAACTATTGGGTATGAGTGATGGAAACTTCATGTTCACAAGATGCCCAAGTATCAACAGTAACACAGAGATTATTTTCTCATGTCAAGGAGAAATAATTTTACCAATAATTATCAATAATTTTACCATGAGGGAATCAAGCCATTATCATTGTATTCTACTGGTCCAACTCACCAATGGTGTCATGAGACATCATGTATCCCAATGCAAAATGAGGTCACAACATCACCTATGATGGTTTTTAATAAAAAATGTATGAATTGGATCTATTAATCCTATAAAACTAACTTCTAGTTTATAGGAAATAGAGGGAAGAGAGATCAAGTCCAATGACATCATGAGAGACAAAGCTGACAAATCCAGTAAGTGGACAGCCTGCAGGAAAGATGCTCAGCTGGCTTAGGAAATCAAGGTTGTGGAATCAAAGAGGGAAGTTGTGTCTGAGTGGAGAGGATTCAAGGATTCAATGACCAGGTTTGGTGAGTGGTCCTGGGTTGGGGCTGAGACTGAACAAACCAACTTAAGTGGACTTTTGAGCACAAGTGGAAAAATCAGAATAGGGACTGTGTATGGCATAAAATCAGAGAAGGCGACGGCACCCCACTCCAGTACTCTTGCCTGGAAAATCCCATGGATGGAGGAGCCAAGAGGGCTGCAGTCCATGGGGTTGCTGAGGGTCGGACACAACTGAGAGACTTCCTTTTCACTTTTCACTTTCATGCATTGGAGAAGGAAATGGCAGCCCACTCCAGTGTTCTTGCCTGGAGTATCCCAGGGACGGGGGAGCCTGGTAGGCTGCCGTCTATGGGGTCACACAGAGTCGGACACGACTGAAGCGACTTAGCAGCAGCAGCAGCAGAATGGCATAAAATAAAAATGTATGGTCATGGAAAGGCAATGTTACTAACTGAAAAAGCACCTTACTCCTGACACTTAGCGTGAGTAATATGATCTTATTTGGGCTTTAAAAGGCGTACAAAAATATACATCAGATTATACACACACACAGAGAACAGCATAGCCTAAGGTATTAAAAGTGATCCTCTCTGAATGACAGAAATAAGTTGTTTTTCTTTACTTATTCTTATTTCTCTGTGCTTTCTAACTTCCTAGGATATTCATTTGCAGCCTTTGCAATAATGAAAAATATATTTAAAATAGAAAATAAAACCCATCCAGAACATCCATTTTGGCCAGTATAAAAGACTGGATACCCTGGTCAACTTTCTCACCGACATAACTACAAATTCTGAATGAACAGAAAAACATCTTTAAATGTCCTAATGAAATAGCAAAAAGAAGTGAAGACTTCTTACAAGCCAATAAAAGGAAAAGAAGGAGCCAGAAAATTGACTTTAATGTGCAAATCAAAATTTCAAAGAAAGACAGTAAAAGAATTGAGGAAGAGTGTAGAACTTCAAAACTATTAGTGAAGATATGGAAAGAGAAGGCAGAAGTAAGAAAAACCAATAACAAGAATAAAAACTCACAGTACCTATTAACCCAAATGTATGTTATGACAAAAATGTAAATGGATTACATGTTCCAGTTTAAAGACAAAGATGTTCAGATTGGACTAAAACACCCAACTGCGTATAGTTTACAGAAGGCACGTACGTAATGAAAGGACACATGGACAGTCAAAGAAAAAGGATCTGAGAAGATAGGCCGGGAAAATAGTAACAGAAGAGACCTGGTGTCACTCTGCTAGCTGTTCTATAGACACATAGACAGATAATAGATATGTAGGGAGATAGAAAGAATAGACATAAAGAAACAAATAGATATTTAGATAGAAGGAATAGATATAAAAAATTGATATTTAGGTAAATATCTAAAATATTAGATATTTAGGTGTTTATTTAGATAGATATAAGTAAATAAATAGATGATGGACATCTCCGGTGTAATCCACTCCCTCCTGCCCCAGCCTCCATCGTCCCTGGCCCGGATTACAGCAGCAGCCTCCTAACCTGGTCTCCCTGCTTTCCCACTCACTTCCTCTCTTCCCCAACAATCCATTTTCAGCACAAGCGTCCAAGTCATTCCTTTCCAAACCAGGTGAAATCACATCCCCCTTTCTCATCCTCGATTGATGCCCCATCTCACCCAGAGCAAAGGTGAAAGTCCATCCAGTGTCCAACAAGGCCTCCCATGGTCTGGTTCCCTGGGTATCACTCCAAGCTCATCCCTCACTCTTCCTCATCCCCTGCCTGTTCCCACTCAGAGTTTGGGCACCTGTTCCTCCCTCTGTGTCAAACATTCACTCCCAAATATCCACATGGCTGTCTCCCTCATCTCCCTCCAGCTGCCCCTTCTCGTGGAGCTGTCCCTGACCCTTCCACATGGAGCCACAGCACTCCTCCGAACCCTGGCTCCAAGGGCCTAGCCTTGTCTGTAGCCCGGAGAACAGGGCCTGGGTGTGGCAGTCCCTCAAGGAATAGTTACTGTACAGGTGAAGAAATGATGCTTCTCAACGCCCACAGCCTCCTGCTCAGACTTGAAGGAACAGATCTCCATCCATCCCATGACACCGACACAGTCTGACCCTGGGGAGTGGGGGCTGCCTGAGAGGTGGGAGATCTAGACCAGGAAGGAAAGAGAACCGTGGCCTGGCCCACCCTAATCTATTGATACTAAAGGTCAGGAGAGGAAGATTCTCTTCATCTGTGTGCATGTGCTCAAGCTCAGTCATGCCCGACTCCTTGCAGCCCCATGAACTACAGCCCACCAGGTTCCTCCGTCCATGGGATTCTCCAGGCAAGAATGCTGGAGTGGGTTGCCATTTCCTCCTCCAGGGGATCTTCCCAGTCTAGGGATCCAACCCGCATCTCTTGCATCTCTTGCATCTCCTGCATTGGCAGGCAGGTTCTTACCACTAGTGCCACCTGAAATGGCCAGGCATGTGTGGTTTAATGGGAAATACCAGAAAGTTTGGTAAGACAGCCAAACAAGAAAAAAACAAGAGAAAGAGAATCACCCATGGAACTACCTGTGCCAAACAAAGAGAAAAATAGGATCAGAGAAGAAAACCTACAAGAAGAAGGATAGGTTTGGATAGATGGGGTTCCTAGAGACACCAGGTTCATACAACATGTTTTGGACCCAGCATTTTTTTTAAAGAGCTATGGCTACAATGTTATAACTTTAAGAAAGCATTATGTCTTTATCATTCATATGATTATTTCATTGTATTGAAGAAGAGAGAATGAACAGGGGAACTGCAAAATACATTGACAGACAATTCAGAACAGAAATGGAAGAAAGAGCAAAAAGCCAATAACATGTGTTTACTGGAAAAGTCTGTTTAACTTCAAAAGTCATCAGAGAAACCCATGTTAGAACAATCACAAAACAATTTTCCTATATACAGGGTGAAAGTAAAAGTCACTAAGTTGTGTCTGACTCTTTGTGACCCTGTGGACTATACAGTCCAGGGAATTCTCTAGGCCAGAATACTGGAGTGGGTAGCCTTTCCCTTCTCCAGGGGATCTTCCCAACCCAGGTTTTGAAACCAGATCTCCAATATTGCAGGCAGATTCTTTATCAACTGAGTTATCAGGGAAGCCCATACTTCCCTGGGCTCTACTGGGTAGGATTATTAAACAACAAATTCGATGAATTTCAGAACAAGCATGGTTGGAGTATAAAATTGGCATAACCATGAAACAAATACTTCGGCCACTTGATGCGAAGAGTCAGCTCACTGGAAAAGACCTTGATGCTGGGAAAGATTGAGGGCAGGAGAAGGGGACAACACAGGATGAGATGATTAGATAGCATCACCTATTCAATGGACATGAATCTGAGCAAACTCCAGGAGATGGAAAAGGACAGGGAAATCTGGCATGTTGCAGTCCACAGGGTCACAAAGAGTCAGACATGACTTAACAACTGAACAACAACAAGAAACCTTCTAGATGAAAAGTTGGTGTTATATGTCAAAAGGTTTTTAAAATCAGATTTTATGATTCAATGACAGCACATGTGATTTACTCCAATTCACCCACAATGCTATCTGAACTTAAAAAACCCATTGCCAGAGATGGGATTGTATTGAAGTCATCCAGCTACAAAGCTCAGGAACCTACCAGGCTTTCAGTCTCCCACAAGAAGGAAAGTGAGTCTGCAGAACTAGAAAGAGAGAATTTATAGGCAGAATTACTTTTGGTCTATTGGCAAATGGAATGGAAAATGTTTAAGTTGTTCTTCTAAGTCACACTTTGACCTGCAGAACATCTGAACCCAGATGATTCCCAGTCAAAGGAGAAAGTACAGTGAGCACTTAAAGCTCACGCACAGATGACTTCTGACTATAGGAACACATTACCGATTCTCAGCACAATGATGTGCTTAGGAAAGTTAGGAAGAAATTCCCTGACACCCACATGAATAAATGCATGTACACATCTGAATAGATTTAAGATGCTGGCTCTAGAACGCTTTGCTAAAAAGAGGTTTAACTTGAGACACAAAGCTCCAATTACTTTGCAGGCTCAAGCTTAAGCAATTTAGCCTGATTTTGAACGCCCTTGTCATAACAGCCAAACAAAGACAAGAGCAGCTTTGCGGGCGTCTCAACCTCTCCCTCCAGTCAGCCTACCATCGTGCGATTTTACAAGGTGAGTTACAAACGTGAATGAGACAACGCCAAGCAAGCTGTGCTCTCGGAATTAATACATTTCGAAGTTGAGAGCCAGGCAAGTGGCAATGCTAATCAAGAAACTGACAGCATTAATCTCCTTTGGCTCAGCTCAAAATAGGTTTTGCCACAGGTGACCCAGAGTCCTTCCCTCCCCTTCTCAAGCCATTAGCCAAACATCATATTTCTTTCTGCTGCCAATGCTGGCGCCACCAGCAGCAGGATCCAAGTGGGGAGAAAGAACACACAGGAGGAGAACAGCTTATTAACTCTGTCTGGGAATTTCTGCGCTCACCTGCGGCTGGTTCGAAGGAATTCTCCTAATTTGCCAAAAGTAATGAGGGAATAGCTCGCAGCCAATTACCTTCTCCACGGTACAGGAGGATGAACAATGAAGCACATTAGGATTTAAAATTTCAATTGAGTGTTACAATGACCAAAGAGAGGCCTATGCCACGGGAAACTTGCAGAAGGGATTTCCATATGAATGAATCATCAACAAAACATAGGTGTTCCTCTTGCATTGCAGGATCTCATCCATGACAAGGGGCACCTAGAGTATAACAAGATATCTGATCTCCCGAAACCAGGACTACGTCTGCCCTGGAGGGGTGGTTTAAAGTACAAACCGGATCTGAATGGATCAATCATTCTCCATAAACAAGGGCTCTATCAGGAACCTAGCAAACCAAAGTGAAGTCCTCTGATCATCTACACAAATGGATAAATACCCTCAAGTCTAATTTCCATCCCTCAGAGTTCCAAATGCCCCCTGAATCTAAACGCCAAGTGGCCAGCCATTTCCCTATTAAATGTCCTTCACTATTTTGTGCATATGCCCCTGTGGCCTTCTCTTCAGGGCTATAGGAATCCAGAATTCGGTCCCTGTGTGCTTTCCTCTGATCGCTTTACAGAGAACAGGATGCTGGCTCCGAAGGACATTGGCTCTGCTGCCGTTGCCAGCATTCAGCTCTTGTCAAGCACACAACCTGAATCTCCACTGCTGATTTCCAGACCTGAAATGCATCCTTATTTGTCTTCTCCCTGGAGCACATGTTCTCCATGAGCTGATGCCCCTCCCTACTGAATTGCAGACTCTAGCAGAAGTGTCTGGACATATTCCCTTTGGAGAAGGAAGTCAGGGAAGAAATTACCTTGAAAGTACCTTTCTGTATCCCCTCCGCGGTGATTAACTCCATCAGACCAATGAGGACCTGGCCCAAGGGCAGCCAATCAGCAGGCTGGCAAATGGCCTGAGACAGAAGCTCGGTGGCAGGGGACTTGGGGAGGATGTGTGGTTTGATAAAGGACTGTAGATGCAATTTAGAGTTGGAAATTTACAGCCAAAAAAAGTTAATACCTGCTGTTTCCATGCTGCTGCTCAGTCGTGTCGGACTCTTTGCGAACCTTTGGACTGTAGCCCACCAGGCTCCTATGTCCATGGGATTTTTCAGGCAAGAATACTGGAGTTGGTTGCATTTCCTCCTCTAGGGGATCTTTCTGATCCAGGGCTCAAACCCACCTCTCCTGTGTCTCCTGCATTGCAGGCAGATTCTTTACCAGCTGAGCCACTGGGGACCATATGCTATAAAACATAATGCTTGACAAGATTTCTGGGTCTGTGGAGGAACACAGGAGCTAGTGATGTGCGATTTCAAAGGTGGAATATTGAATAAGCCCCAATGAGAGTGAGGAAGGCCTAGTGAGTCAAAGAAAGAGGAAAGGACCAGTAGGCTCACTGGCAGGGTGGAGGTGGCCTTTCTGAGGCCCCAGTGTACGTGTGTCCTACAAGAAAACCTTAAATAAAGTAACACAAGTGGGTCACTCTTTTAGTAAATGGAATTTAACATGTAAGAGTTAAAAGGGTGTTAAAATTAACCTATGACAGAAATATCATTACAGAATCATTTTTTCATTAGTAATTTAAACTACTCTCCTTTAAAAAATTCCATTTCTAAGAATGATGACTGCAGTTTGTATACAGTGATATCTATTCCTTTAACATGCAATTTCAGGCAGGGATTCATTTCCACTGTTACATATTGTATATGTAACATACATACTGTGTACATAAACATTTCCACCAGTTCACATACTGTATGTGAATTTCTCTGGATTGCATTTCACTGACGACAGATCTAAAATGATCTGATGAAAAAAGGAAAGATAATAGGACTCAACAGCAATTTAATAAAGTTAACTGACACAACTAGTGCCAATGATTGCTTTCGAGAGACTAAATATATAAATGGACAGTGGCCAGGTCATATATGAAAACAGAACTCTGACCTACAACCTGAGACCACCAGCCTAGGAAGCCAGCCTGCTCTTTAAGTCAAGACTTCTGATGTAGTCAAACCACATCTCTAGTGACTGGTTTCAGAAGCCAACCAATAACCCTATAACAATTAGCCAAAAATAGCCAGGACTTGGTTAATAATTGGCAGCTTCCCTAATTTTTGTCCCCAGTTTCAGTCTAGGATCAACCAGAGAAGATGAATATGCCTCCCTAGTCAATCACGTAGGAGGTCCCCCCTTCCTATGTAAGCCCACCTCCCACTCCCCAGGCCAGCAGCCTCAATCAGGGCCAACCTGAAGTCGTCCTGTTCTTTCCCTGGAAATTTCCCTCAACCCCCAGCCTGCCTTTGGGTGTCTGCCAAAACCCAGTGAAGGTGGCTGCCTCCCTCACCAGAGTAAGTAACAGATAAACAGTCGTGCTTGCTCTCGTTTGGTAGATCTTCATCTATTGCCACACTTTTATGGCCATTTCTAAAAAGAATTTCTATAAAAACAGGCAAGACAATAAAGCAAAGAAGGTAAAGCCGAGGTGAAAAAGTGAATGAAAGTTGCTCAATTATATCTGACTCCTTGCAACCCCATGGACTGCAGCACACCAGGCTCCTCTGTCCTTCACCATCTCCTGGAGTTTGTTCAAACTCATGTCCATTGAGTCGGTGATGCCATCCAATCATCTCATCCTCTGTCATCACCTTCTCCTCCTGCCTTCAATCTTTCTGAGCATCCGGGTCTTTTCCATTTTATCAGTTCTTCACATCAGGTGGCCAAAGAATTGGAGCTTCAGCTTTAGCATCAGTCCTTCCAATGAATATTCAGGGTTGCTCTCCTTTAGGATTGACTGGCTTGATCTCCTTGTAGTCCAGGGGATACCAGGAGTTAAAACCCAAGCACACTTCCCACCAACATTCTGTGGGATCTGGTCCTGCTGAGAACCGTGTTTTCACAATAAGCCTCAAACCTGTCTGCAATAATTACCCGAGAAGCAGAAAGGTAGCATTTTAAATTTCAGTGACACATTAATACACGAGGTAATACTCTTGACAGATACAGGGGACGATTCACCCCATGAAGCTAAGCAACAGCTCCTCAGATCAAAACACAAGCTGAGTAACTGGCCTTGGCAGGCCCGTCGTGCATCAGAGCTGCACCTCGGGTAACCGTGTCCCCTGCAGACACTTGGCAGCCACTGACAGATTTACCGCTGTTATCGTCCCTGGCGGCCCCAAGCAGACATCTCGTCTCAGAAGAGTCAAGGCTTTGTCTTGAAGCTGAGGGTTAATAGAATCCCTTAATTGCAGTATCAGTTATAACAAGGTCCTGCCTTTTTAAAAGCAATGCTTCTTCCAGCCTCAGAATTGATCTTCCAGTCTGAGATGGTATCAGATAAAGGACAATGCTAGAACATGAAGGAATTAGGCTTCCCACATACTAGGATATTTACAGTCACAAGCATGGCCAATCACCAGAGCCTGTGAGAGAAGGGTGAGTGCCACAGCTCCAAGTTGGTCCCTGGCGGCTCCTCACGGTGGCCGGGTCTCCTGCACACAGTCTGAGCAGGAACTAAACTCAAGGTCGCTGTTAGGCTTGGACTGTGCCCCTCCATGCGTGAGGTCCTGCCCCACCCCCCAGCCCCTATACCTCTGAATGTGACCTTATCTGTAAATATGGTCGTTGCTGATGTAACTAGCTAAGGTGAGGTCCTTAGGGTGGGCGTTAATCCAAAAGGACTGGTATCCTTCTAAAAAGGGGAATTAGCACACAAAGATCCTCGCTCACAGCCTCAGATCTCAGACCTCTGGCCTCCAGAACTGGGAGACAAGACATTTCTGTTGTTTAAAGCACCCAGTTTGTAGTGCTTTGTTGAGTAGCTGCAGGAAACAGTCACCCTCTGTTGTTCTTGTAAACATCATCTCAATTTCCAATAACCAGTTACATCACCATTGGTAGAAACACTTGATCTGGAGTAAAACCTGGGAACATCTCCAAAATTTCCAGCACATTCTTCTTACAAGCTCTTTTTATATTCTGAAACTACCCACTTCATATTCTAAAACATTAACTTACATTCTGGCTAAGGTACTATGATCACTGAAATGTCAAGAATTGAGTATCCTGGACATTTTCTTGACTTAAGGTCATAAGTTTGTAAAGCCTCTCATTGAGGGATCAAAAGGAAGAACTACAAAGAACAAGACTACACAGTCCATAGTGTCGCAAAGAGTTGGACACCTCTGAATGACTGAGCACACACAGAGAAAGAGAAGGAAATGAGAGAAAATGTAAGGGAATTCTAAACAGTTACTCTCTTCACCCATCTAATCCTAATGAAAGTGAAAAGTTGAGCTGCCGTCTGTAGATGGTTGTTCTAGAATCTAAGATGTGTGCATACATGCTAAGTTGTTTCAGTCCTGTCCAGCTCTTGCTACCCTATTTTATGGGAGGCAGGGATCAAGACCATCCCCGAGCAAAAGAAATGCAAAAAGGCAAAATGGTTGTCTGAGGAGGGCTTATAAATAGCTGAGCAAAGAAGAGAAGCAAAAGACAAAGGAGAAAAGGAACGATATGCCCATTTGAATGCAGAGTTCCAAAAAATAGCAAGGAGAGATAAGAAAGCCTTCCTCAGTGATCAATGCAAAGAAATAGAGGAAAACAACAGAATGGGAAAGACTAGAGATCTCTTCAAGAAAATTAGAGATACCAAGGGAACATTTCATGCAAAGATGGCACAATAAAGGACAGAAATGATATGGATCTAACAGAAGCAGAAGATATTAAGAAGAGGTGGAAAGAATACACAGAAGAGCTATACAAAAAGGATCTCAATAATCTAGATAACCATGATGGTGTGATCACTAACCTAGAGACAGACATCCTGGAATGCAAAGTCAAATGGGCCTTAGGAAGCATCACTAGGAGCAAAGCTAGTGGAGGTGATAGAATTCCAGCTGAGCTATTCCAAATCATAAAAGATGATGCTGTGAAATGCTGCACTCAATATGCCAGCAAATTTGGAAAACTCAGCAGTGGCCACAGGACTGGAAAAGGTCAATTTTCATTCCAATCCCAAAGAAAAGCAATGCCAAGGAACTTTCAGACTACCATACAATTGCACTCATCTCACACGTTGGCAAAGAAATGCTCAAAATTCTCCAAGCAAGGCTTCAACAGTACGTGAACCACAAACTTCCAGATGTTCAAGCTGGATTTAGAAAAGGCAGAGGAAACAGAGATCAAATTGCCAACATCCGTTGGATCATTGAAAAAGCAAAAGAATTCCAAAAATCATCTACTTCTGCTTTATTGATTATACCAAAGCCTTTGACTCTGTAGATCACAACAAACTGTGGAACATTCTGAAAGAGATGGGAATACCAGACCACCTTACCTGCCTCCTGAGAAACCTGTATGCAGGTCAAGAACCAACGCTTAGAACCGGATATGGAAAAACAGACTGCTTCCAAATTAGGAAAGGAGTATTGTCAAGGCTGTATTTTGTCACCCTGCTTATTTGCTTACATGCAGAGTTCATCATGTGAAATGCTGGGCTGGATGAAGCACAAGTTGGAAATCAAGACTGCTGGGAGAAATATCAATAACCTCAGATGCAGATGACACCACCCTTATGGCAGAAAGTGAAGAAGAACTAAAGAGCCTCTTGATGAAAATGAAAAAGGAGAGTGAAAAAGTTGATTTAAAACTCAACATTCAGAAAACTAAGATCATAGCATCTGGTCCCATCACTTCATGGCAAATAGATGGGGAAACAGTGGCTGTCTTTATTTTGGGGGCTTCCAAAATCACTGCAGATGATGACTGCAGCCAAGAAATTAAAAGATGCTTGCTCCTTGGAAGAAAAGCTATGACCAACCTAGACAGCTTATTAAAAAGTAGAGACATTACTTTGCTGATAAAGATCTGTCTAGTCACAACTATGGTTTTTCCAGTAGTCATGTATGGATGTGAGTTTTGGCCTATACCAAGAAGGCTGAGCACCGAAGAATTGATGCTTTTGAACTGAGAGGTTGGAGAAGACTCTTAAGAGTCTCTTGGACTGCAAGGAGATCCAACCAGTCCATCCTGAAGAAAATCAGTCCTGAATATTCATTGGAAGGACTGATGCTGAAGCTGAAACTCCAATCCTTTGGCCACCTGATGTGAAGAACTGACTCATTTGAAAAGACCCTGACACTGGGAAAGATTGAAAGTGGGAGGAGAAGGGGATGACAGGATGAGATGGTTGGATGGCATCACTGACTCTATGGACATGAATCTGAGCAAGCTCTGGGAGTTGGTAATGGACAGGGAAGTCTGGTGTGCTGCAGTCCATGGGGCCGCTAAGAGTCAGACAAAACTGAGGGACTGAACTGAACTGAACTGGACTGTAGCCTGCAAGGCTCCTCTGTCCATGGGATTCTCCAGGCAAGACTACTGGAGTAGATTGCCATTTCCTACTCCAGGGGATCTTTCCAACCCAGGGATGGAAACTTCATCTCTTGCATCTCCCACATTGGCAAGTGGGTTCTTACCTGGGAAGCCCTAAAATCTAAGATAGTTGGTTCTCAAAGTGTGTTCCCCCTCAACCAGCATCAACAGCAATCTTGGCCCTCCCCCCCAAGACCTATTAAATCAGAGGGAGTGGAGCCCACTTCCTATGTTGAAACTCATCTTCCAGAGACTTCTGATGTCCACTAAAGTGAGAATCACTCTTGCACTCATGTGTCTGTGTGCGTGCTTGCTCAGTCATGTCCAGTTCTTTGTGACCCCATGGACTGTAGCCCACCAGGCTCCTCTGTTCTCGGAATTTTCCAGGCAAGAATACTGGGGTGGATTGTGTCTCCTGCATTTGCAGGTGGATTCTTCACCTGTAGTGTCACCTGGAAAACCCAAGAACCACTCTTACTAGAGTTAAAGCCAGGAAACAAGTTGGTTCCACCTAACTGTAAATTACCAAAGTTTCTTTTTTCTAGATTTGGTAAAGGAATTATGAAAAACAGCATTAATTCTCCTATAATAAACTGAAAGGAATTGGACCCTAATAGTACTCTTGCCTGGAAAATCCCATGGACGGAGGAGCCTCGTAGGCTACAGTCCATGGGGTCGCTACGAGTCAGACACAACTGAGCAACTTCATTTTCACTTTTCACTTTCATGCATTGTAGAAGGAAATGGCAACCCACTCCACTGTTCTTGCCTGGAGAATCCCAGGGACAGGGGAGACTGGTGGGCTGCCGTCTCTGGGGTCACACAGAGTCAGACACGACTGAAGTGACGCAGCAGCAGCAGCAGCAACTGTAAATTCACTTGGGAGTGACTGACCAAGAGCACTGTGTTCAGAAGGATTCTGAAGCACATTCTGAGCTCTGATTTTAAAATGAGGAATCTCCTGGGAATAAGAAGAGGATGGCAACTTGTAAGTCACTTAAAAACCAGCCCATGAGTTTCAGGCTCATAGACCATCATCACCATATCTTCCTTCATATCAATGCTTCTAAATAAAACAGGTTCCAAATTTCTGGAGTGAGTTGGACCTTTATACTGACATAAAAATGAAAATCTTTTTCTCAGTTCTGAGATGAAACTCAGAAGAAGTACTTGACTGCATTGTTCTTTCTTCTACTAAATATTTATTTCCCCCTTTTCTCTGCACACCATGTCTCTCTTTCAGGATGCCATTACTTTAGTGATGGGATAAAAAAATGAAGTTGTATTTTACTTAGTTCAGGAAAGCAAGTGATACACAAAATTGAAACTTACAAGATAATTGAATTTGAAAGCTACCATTTTCACTGCATTTGTATGATGAAAGATTCTCTTCATTTTTAAAAGGATTTACAAAAGAGTTCTTTAGAAGATTGTTTTCCTCTGAGGCTTTTCATATCTGATTTGTTTTATTTTAAAAATCACCTAATGCTTCCTGTTGCCTTTGAGACTGAATTCCTGGAGATTCAGGGCTGCAGCCTGAATGCAGCCTGCCTAGCAAGCTTCTCTTCCCTCTCGATCCTCCACAGGATCAGATGGAGCCACCCTCAGTTCAGTCACTCAGTAATGTCTGACTGTTTGCAACCCCGTGTACTGCAGCACACCAAGCCTCCCTGTCCATCGCCAACTCCGGGAGCTTACTCAAACTCATGTCCATGAAGTCGGTGATGCTACCCAACCATATCATCCTCTGTCGTCCCCTTCGCCTCCTGCCTTCAATCTTTCCCAGCATCAGGCTCTTTTCCAATGAGTCAGCTCTTCGCATCAGGTGGCCTAAGTATTGCCTTTCCAAGTGCTCTCTTTTATCCTGCCGCCCCTCCTGTTGCCATGGTTAACTTGCCCTCAAGGATACCAAACCCAGATAGCATCCTCCCTTCCTTTGGACCCCTGATCTGGCCCCTTTGCCCTCTGCAGCCTTCCCTGTCCAACCCAGACTTGGTGCCTCTTCTCTCCCTAAGGGATTCCCAGGAGGCTCAGTGATAGAGAATCCACCTGCCAATGCAGGAGATGTGCATTCAATCCCTGGGTCAGGAAGTTCCCCTAGAGGAGGAAATGGCAACCCACTCCAGTATTCTTGCCTGGAAATGGACCTGAGGACACGGACAGGGGAGCCTGGTGGGCTACAGTCCGTGGGGTCACAAAGAGTCAGACACAACTGAGCACACACGTGCGCACACACACACTCTCTCACCCTAAAGTCACATACTTTGCCTATTCTTGCAAATTCCTATTCTTGCAAAGGGTTCTTGCATATTCCACCTTTCCCCAGCCATTCCCTGAGGAAAACCATTTCCATCATATCTCCCACAGCAGCAATGCAATGATTGAATAGAATCATTGCATGAATAGATTCCTTGCTGGGAGATTGCCTTTCACAGGCTCCAAATGGAATGATTGGATTTCTTACCTGTCAAGTGTTGTTCCCAGCACCTGGGAAACATTCAGAGCGATGGCTACCAGATAATCGAGTGAACAGCTGGGGAGGTTGTGCAGTGTTCATCCACTGGAAAGCCAGGATATCAGATTCTTTCTCTCAGTGGGCCTTAATGAAATGTCTGGCCTGGGGCACTGTCTCTGGCTGATGCTTTGGCCAAAGGGTCTTTCTTGTCCATTCTTAAGAGTAATTCACTTGTGGATCAGCTGAAATTGCTTAAAGCATCAGCCAACCTAAGCATGACCTGAACAGTATTATTAATTCTTTGCCCTAACCTCCTAAGATATTCCTCTAATCCTTATATATATTTTTTTTAGTAGAAATGACAGGAGGCATCTTTATCTTATTTATAGGTCTAAATAAATTGGTATGGGCCTCCACCAAACATATTTATTTCCCAAGAAATATACCCCCAGAAAATGTCAAGGAAGTGATCTTTGAAAAATGCACATCCGAACACAGTATAAAATATTTAAGGGAATGACCATGCTCGTGGTTTCCATTTTCTGTTAGATTAGTCTACAGGCTCCTGTAAAAGTCAAGTCAGTGCTTTTAAAGGCGGAAAATGGCCACGAGTTAAGAAAAGCCTTCAGAGCCCCGGGTTTCTTCTTGATTTCACTTTTACTTTCAGCAGTTTGCCTTGAATGAATGACCTCGAATAACTTCGATATTCAGAAATTGATGGACAGTACTTAGCAAAGTGAGACTCAAATAAAGATGGTGAGAACTAAGCCAGTCAGCAATGGCTTAAAGATCCCCGATCGCATTTAGTGTTCCCTGATGAGGCGTGTCTTCACGCCACTTTCAGTGTGCTCTCCCCATCCATCCACCTTCCCCCAAATCCTCTACCACTAAGGAACATTTCCCACATTCGCCAGCAGTGTCCAACGAGCACACCATGTGGTCAAAAAGAAAACAAAAAATTCTAGAAACAAAGATTGTTATTTAAACCTTAACATAAAGCCATTCAGTTGAGCTGGCTGGGGAGCGAATCCTCTCATAGATTAACTCACTTAATTCTCCAACAGCCCTGTGAAGCATATACCATTGTATCCCTACTCTGAGAGAAAGATTCCGAAGCACAGATAGGGCAAATCAATTGCCTGACAGTGCCCAAGCCAGAGTTTGACCTGTCTGGCGCCAGAGATTGGGTCGCTCACCCACCACACCCCAACCAATACAGTCATTCCTTGTGTGCTGATATTAGTCTCATAAATGATGCATTAAATGAAAATGATCAAGGAACTGAAGTTCATCAAATTCATCAATAAATTGCACTGATGCAAACGGCTGTTACAGAGAAGAAAGGTGAAGCCCAGAAAAAAAAAAAAGACTTCCTTGGGATCTACAGAGTGGCCCCAAGAGGATGTCCCCCCACCAAGGGGACATGCCAAGATCAACTCCCATGGTCCAGGCAGGCAAGGAAGACACCAGCACACACAAGGTAAGCACCCCACCCACAGCTCCTGGATGGCTGATCCATGGTGGGCTCATCTGAGGGGGATAGCTGGAGGACCAGCCTGGGCCAGAGTTTTGGGCAGCTGTAAGATGACCTCAATCCAACACTCATCTCCTCACCTGGACAGATTCTCTCAAGATACCTGGCACCTTTATCAACACATTTTGCACTGATCTCTTATCATTGGGTTGTTGCTGTTGCCCAGTCACTGAGTTGTGTCTGACTGTTTGTGGCCCCATGGACTGCCAGAGAACACTCCAGGCTTCTCTGTCCTTCACTGTCTCCAGGGGTTTGCTCAAACTCATGTCAGTGATGCTATCCAACCATCTCATCCTCTGCTACCCTCTTCTCCTTATGCCCTCAATCTTTCCCAGCATCAAGGTCTCAAGGAGTCAGACCAGCAGTTTAATGAGGTCCAGCCATCACCCTGAGGACACCCTCAGCCAGTTCCTGAAATCTGCTGGGCTGGCCACAGTTCTCACCAGGTGATAGGCTATTCACTTTGGGTCCAATCCAGTGGGCAGTGGATATGTTCTGAGCTCAGGTGCTGGGGTCAACATCTCTGCACTTACTACCTATTGACCTTGGGAAAGTATAGATGTTCTTGGAGCCTCAGTGTCCTTACTTGAAAGAGAGAGATAATAAGACAATCCTGCCAGGTTATTGCAGAGAAGGCAATGGCACCCCACTCCAGCACTCTTGCCTGGAAACTCCCATGGACAGAGGAGCCTTGTAGGCTGCAGTCCATGGGGTCACGGAGGGTCGGACATGACTGAGCAACTCCACTTTCACTTTTTATTTTCGTGCATTGGAGAGGGAAATGGCAACCCACTCCAGTGTTCTTGCCTGGAGAATCCCAGGGACGGGGGAGCCTGGTGGGCTGCCATCTATGGGGTCGCACAGAGTCGGACACGACTGAAGTGACTTAGCAGCAGCAGCCAGGTTATTGTGAGAATTACATGAGATGATACACATGAGATATGGGGAATAGTGATGAAACCCTACATGTTAGCTGCTGCTCTTCGTGTTGGTGTCACCTACAATAGCAAAGAGAGCTGGAAGCATGGGCTCAGCTCACCCGATACCATCTCCATGTCTGGATTTCTCTTTAAAATACTCCAGAGGTACCACGTGACGGAAGTGTGCTGCTAGCGTCCTTGTCAAGAGCGCAAGAACTCAGGGTGGACCACTGGTGATCTGCTCAGGAAACCCAGACCCGGGGGTGGCTACTGGAGGCACTTCTGATGTCATCAAACAAGGCTTGACAGAATATCAAAGATGGTCCTATAAGTGAAATTAATGACCTATAAATTATCATGTTGGCTGCTAAAAATGAACTGTATATGGTGACCTTCACTAAAAAGGTTGATGAACACCGGGGGCCTGTCAACCAATTAATGCTTCTTCAATAGATGTCTTGTATGGCTGGTTTGAGAGTTGCTGTCACAAGCACTAAGGAGCAAATGTTGAAAGACATATCAGCCCAAAATGCCTCAGACTTGTCTGTGTGTATTGTGTTTGCACACTCTCAGTCGTGTCCAACTCCCTGTGACCCCATGAACTGTAGCCCACCAAGCTCCTCTGTCCATGGGATTATCCAGTCAAGAATCCTGGAGCAGGTTGCCATTTACTTCTCCAGGGGATCTTCCTGGCCCAGGGATCAAACCCGAGTCTCTTGTGTCTCCTGCATTGACATGAGGATTCTTTACCACTGAGCCATAGTTCTACTCCCAAATGGACCAGAAAGAGCCCAAGAGATGTGCATGACCAAACTGCCTTATATCTCTTTTCATGGCACCTGTGTCTATAATCACTGCACATGGTGACTCTAGCCATGACATTAAAAGATGTTTGCTCCTTGGAAGAAAAGCTATGACCAACCTAGGCAGCATATTAAAAAGCAGAGACATTACTTTGCCAACAAAGATCCTTCTAGTCAAGGCTGTGGTTTTTCCAGTAGTCATGTATGGATGTGAGAGTTGGACCATAAAGAAAGCTGAGCACCAAGGAATTGATGTTTTTGAACTGTGGTGTTGGACAAGACTCTTGAGAGACCCTTGGACTACAAGGAGATCCAACCAGTCCATCCAAAAGGAGATCAGTCCTGAATATTCATTGGAAGGACTGATGCTGAAGCTGAAACTCCAATACTTTGGCCACCTGATGTGAAGAGCTGACTCACTGGAAAAGACCCTGATGCTGGGAAAGATTGAAGGCAGGAAGAGAAGAGGATGACAGAGGATGAGATGGTTGGATGGCATCACTGACTCAATGGACATGAATTGAAGTAAACTCCAGGAGTTGGTGATGGACAGGGAGGCTTGGAGTGCTGCAGTCCATGGGGTCGCAAAGAGCTAGGCATGACTGAGCAACTGAAATGAACTGAACTGTGTCTGTAAGCTTCACAGAGATGGGTCTAGGACAAGTTACCTTTGCTCTGAAGAAGCCACTCAAGCTAAGGCCAGCTGCACCCACCCCCATGGACTCAACAGGGGAAGCTCACCGAAGTCAGGAGATTATTCAAGGGATATTCAGGGAGATTATTCAAGGTCACGTACAAGGAGATGAGCTGGACGGGAAAATGGTTACAGTCAGGAACAGCTTCTTGCTGGTGGTTCCTATACGTGAAGCAGGCAAACCCTAACCAAAGCTCGTTTCCTCTCCACAAGGTGAATAGAACCCAGAAGCCAATAGAGACAAATAGGAATCTCAGAATTCTGGGTCCCCAAATTGGGGAGAAGCAAGTGGGGAGTCATCAAGCCCAGCCTCAGACTTCCTGCCCTTTAAGGATGTCTGTTCCTGGGCAGACCATTCATATCAAAGAACCTGCCTTAAGCTCCACCCAACCTGCTTTCGCTCTGCTGAGAAGTGTGTGTATAAATGCAGCATTTCCATTAAAAAGGCAAATGGTGCTCATAACCAAATAAGGGTCAGTCAAGGGCTCATAGGAGACACAAGCTGCTTTTCCGTTGAGCTTCTATAATGCGTCCATCATGGCCACAGGTGCTGGAGCCCAGGTCACGGGGAACACGGGCAAGGACACCACGGCTCAGGATTTCCAAATCCCAAATCGTGAGCTGCAGTAAGGGGCTGAATGTGTGAATCAGTTAGTCACAGGGAAATGCCCTTGCTGTGTTTAGATTTCCTAAAAAGACCTTGAAAGTGAAGAGCTTAATGATGTTCAAGCTAAATGATGAGTTCAAGCTAAATGATGCCACACAAGCTCAGACGGTAAAGTATCTGCCTGCCATGCAGGAGACCTCGGTTCAATTCCTGGGTTGGGAAAATCCCCTGGAGGAGGAAATGGCAACCCATCCCAGGATTCTTGCCTGGAGAATTCCATGGACAGAGGAGCCTGGTGGGCCAGTCCATGGGGTTGCAGAGTCGGACATGACTGAATGACAAACACTTTCATTTTCAAGAAAACCCAGACTCTGGGTTGGCGTCACGTCATGAAGATGCTCCTGCTCGTGGAGTCTAGTGTGAGCTGGCGGTGCTACCACACCTCACAGCTGTGTATGCCTCAGAGCACACATCCGGCAAGGGGGCCACACAGCCAGGGAGCAGGGGACCAGAGTCACGAAGGATGGTTTCATCACTTCTGCCCACACTTCTTGCCGGTCCCACTGCCAACCTGCCTGCAAGGAAGCCTGGGTAACTGGGGCCAGTCCCTGCCCTGGGAAGGAAGAGCTCTGGGTGTGATACTTGTACAGGATGTATCATATAACCTGTGCTCCAAGCCTTCCTCCCCCAGTCCCTGCTCATACACCTGAATCCCCAGAGATTCCTTCTTTGCAGGATTACAGATGCTTTGGTATTCATGACACTCCTGGACTATATATACCACCTTAAAAGTGAAAGTGAAAGTGAGAGTCACTCAGTCGTGTCCAACTCTTTGCGGCCCCAGGGACTATACAGTCTGTGGAATTCTCCAGGCCAGAATACTGGAGTGGGAAGCCTTTCCCTTATCCAAGGGATCTTCCCAACCCAGGGATCGAACCCAGGTCTCCCACATTGCAGGCAGATTCTTTACCAGCTGAGCCACAAAGGAAGCCCAAGAATACTGGAGTAGGTAGCCTTTCCCTTCTCCAACGGATCTTCCCAACCCAGAAATTGAACTGGGATCTCCTGCATTGCACACAGATTCTTTACCAACTGAGCTATCAGGGAAGCCAAGAGGTGAAACATGGTTTTATCATTAATGACCTTTCAGGCAGTGACATGTGAGAGGTATATATATAAATCTTAAAAATCATTCCTAGCCTAGGTCAGGATCCAGAAGGTACAGGTAGGTAACAACAGCCAAGAAGACAGAGAATGTGATTGGGAAATGAATACGAGCCCAAGTCACAGTCAAGACAGATTATGAGCTGCTAAACCCACAGCACGTGCAAGAGGCCAGACGCCACGTGAGTGCAGGGCTAGGGCTGAAAGGCAGGAGGGAGGAGACTGAAGAAGCAAAGGAAGGGGCTGGAGTGCAGGGAAGACAGGGGCGCCTGCTCGCTGAGCAGAGGTATTTGAGCATCACTGTCAAGAACCCAGGAGAAGGAAATGGCAACCCACCCCAGTGTTCTTGCCTGGAGAATCCCAGGGATGGGAGAGCCTGGTGGGCTGCTGTCTATAGGGTTGCACAGAGTCGGACAAGACTGAAGCGACTTAGCAGCAGCAGCAGCAGTCAAGAACCCAAGGCAGGGAAGGAGGAGATTTCTGCACCTCTAATCAGAAATCCAGGAATCAGTGATGTAAGTTCAGCTCTGGCTATTCCAATCCTGCCCCCCCAAGCAGTCTATCCTAAAGGAAATCAATCCTGAATATTCGTTGGAAGGACTGATACTGAAGCTGAAACTCTAATACATTGGCCACCTGATGCGAAGTACTGACTCATTGGAAAAGACCCTGATGCTGGGAAAGATTGAAGGCAGGAGGAGAAGGGGACAACAGAGGATGAGATAGTTGAATGGCATCACCGACTCGATGGACATGGGTTTGGGTAAACTCCAAGAGTTGGTGATGGACAGGGAAGCCTGGCTTGCTGCAGTCCATGGGATGGACAAAGAGTCAGACACGACTGAGCAACTGAACTGAACTGAACTCCAACCCCCAGAACTCTGAACCCCGCCACCACACCTGCCCCTGCGCTGGCCCACACCTCCTCCCTGAAACTGGCCTCCAGGAATTTGGTCCTTTGCTTGCCCCAAGGAAAGAAATCATCAGTCAGCACCTTTCCTCTCAACTGCCTCCTGGGTCTCTAGCTCTGACCTGATCCCCCTGTTCTGATGTCATTCCCCATCTGACATGAGACTGAGGTTTACTTTCCTTTTTTAAGTTGTTTAAAGTACAGGTCTTAAACTTGACCTTTCAAAAGAGTTCCTTTCTTCAGTCTGAAATCTCAAATTTTTCTTCAACCACTTCAAGAAAGTGTTCAGCTTCCTGTTCTCACTCTGCTATCAGAGAAAACCTTGATTCTCAGCATGAGAACATTTATCCCAATGGGTCACTTTTTGGAAAAGGTTAAAGCAATTGAAAGAAGCCTTTTCCTTTATATAAAGCCATAGACTTAGATAATTTTTTTAGACCAAAAGAAACCCGCTATTAAAAAAGGAGGGGGGCATTTCCTCAAAAGAAAAATGCCCACTGCTCTTTCTTAGCCCAGAAAATTATTAGTTCACAAGGTGAATCTCCCCATGAATAAACTCAGTATGGATGGGGAAATAAATCATTTGACTGTCTACATTTTTTCTTTTTGAGAGTCATCTTGTTGAAAAAGGCCATTATTTTTGTGTTAATGGAAGTGTCTTGCTGGCTGAAACTTAAACCTTATCTAAAATACATAGAAAGCTTCATCTTTTCAGTGCATTTTATTCTCTATAGCTAATAATTTTCTGTAGAAGTGCTGAAAATTAGGTTAAATATAAAAATACCTGCATTTCAGAGGTGTGACTGTTAAGAAACCTTACTTGAGGTCACTTTCAAATGACTTTGACATTATCTTGGATTCTCATCCCATCATACACTGTACCGAGTGAATCAGTGAACTGCCGTCCGTCCAGGGATGGACCATTCCTTAGCAACCACATGTTCCAGAATTTTCATCTATTTTTGCCACACTGTATTGTCCAAACAAGCTACCCTGCCTTTTTTCCCCTATTTTTTTAATTTAAAAAATGTTTTTAATTTTTACAGTGTTGTGTCCGTTTCTGCCATGTGTGCATGTGTGCTCAGTCATGTCCAACTCTCTGTGACCCCAGGGACTGTAGCCCACCAGGCTGCTTCGTTCATGGGATTCTCCAGGCTAGAATACTGGAGTGGGCTGCCATGCCCTCCTCCAGGGGATCTTCCCGACCCAGGGATTGAACCCATAGCTCCTGCTTCTCCTGCATTGACAGATGGGTTCTTTACCACTGAGCCACCTGAGAAGCCCCATTTCTGCCATCCAACAGTGAAACTCAACCATAATTATACATACACCCTCTTTATCCTGCCTCTCCTCCCCCCATCCTATCCCTCCAGGCCACCACAGAGCACCAGACAGGGCTCCCTGTGCTACACAGCAACTTCTCACCAACTATCCATCTTATACCTGATAGTGTATATATGTTGATGTTACATTCTCTGCTTGTCCCAACTTCCCCCTTCCTCAATTGGTCCAGCACTGTTTACAGTATCCGGGACATGGAAGCAACCTAGATGTCCATCCTGCCTTTTTATTTGGAAAGTGTGTCCATCAGAACCACAGTCAGGCCTGAGATCAGTCTGAAGCCTTTGGGCCTCTACCCATGGGCCTGCACCCATTCTGATGGGTTGGCCGCATGCTGCACCCGTCCTTAAGGAGCTAGAATAGACCCGGGGTTCCTGCTCATCTGTCACCCACTTCTGTAGGTGCTCTCTGCTGCCTTCTCCTTGACCCTCTCCAGCCTGACTTCTTTCTGTGATGCTCCGTTTGGATGCCTCTTTCAAGATCACCAGGGACCTCCGTGTTCCCAAAGGCAAGGATGCTTTGAGCAACAGTTAGCAGCGGGACAGCACACGTTACTCCTTTCTCCTTCTTCCTTATTTTCTCCGGCACCACACTCCTCTGACTTTGCTTCTACCATTCTGACCCCATGCTAGCTCTTCATCTCCACTCATTCTTAAATGTTGCCATTTCTCAGAGTTTTTTCCTTCTGGCCTCGTTCTACACAGGCTCATTGACCATCTGACTCTAAACGATGAGCTCCAGATCAGAACAGCCCTGGCAGCTCCCTAGCAACTCTCCTTGGTCTGCAGCTGGCTGACTGCAGATCTTGGAACCTGTTAGCTTCCAAATTCCTGGAAGCCAACTGCTTATATGAAATCCCTTTCTGTATATACACGCATCCTATTAATTCTGCTTCTCCAAAGAATCAAACCAAATACAGTGCTGTTCTACATGCTCTGTAAAGAAGATTTAAAACTCTGCAGAACTAATAATCTCCCCATCTGGAATTCATTAAACTCTCATTTTCTAAAAATTCAGCAAAGTTCACTGAACCGTGGGCAACTTGCTACGGGTTCAGTGGTCACCCCCTTGGAACGTTTTTTTCCTCTGGTTAACTCAGTTCTGCATACCTTCTGGCACATTTGGACCATAACCAGAGGAAATGGAGCCAGCTTGCCCTTGACCTTCTAGAATGATATTTGACTTCTCCTAAACTATCCTCCATGTCTCTATTGCTCTTTAAGTAAATAATGATGATCATTAATACCAGCCAAAGTCAATGGCTAGAAGTTAACCATCTATATTAAATATTCAGCAAATGTTTATGTATGATTTTAGCATTGCAGTAGTCCTGCTCAAAAAGAACACCCATATGCCATTTCCTAAGATTAGAAAACATTATTCTATTCAGGAAATCATCTCGGTTAATACATGCATGCATAGTAAAAACAGACAGTAAAAAATCTGCATCTTTCCCTTATTATGTGCTCCTGCTCAAATACAACAAATCAGCAAACCAAACCCAAGCCCTCTATATGAGTGCAGCCATGTGGCATGGTGGGAACAACTCTTCTTAAAGTCATCCCCCCATGCTCTGAGCATGTAACCTCAAGCATGTAACCTCAAGTTCTGTCAAGTAACCTTGTGAGCTTGAAGCATTTCCTTGTACATCTCTTTGGGCCTTTGTACATCTCTTTTACTAATCTTTAAAATGGGAAAGGAAATTCCCTGATGATCCAGTGGTTAAGACTCCAAGCTTTCACCACAGGGGGTGAAGGTTCTATCCCTGGTCAGAGAACTAGGATCCCACATGCCACGTGGTATGATCAAAACATAAAATTTTAAAAAAAAATTTAAGTTTAAAATGGAGAGAGGAACAGACTCCATCTGATGGCTAAAGTTCAGACACAGCCAACAGTTCACAGTTTTGAGCATGTCTATGACACAATTCTCTAATGTAAAAGTGATTGTTCTACTCCTTTTTCAATGGGCAAATGACAAAAGTAAAATAGCATTTACACTGACTGCCCTGGAATGAAATGGCACAAGAGAGAAAGAAGTCCATGATTTTGGCGTTGGGATAATTTTCTTGTATTCAGCAGTTAACAGTGAGGCACTCTTGTTGTTCAGTTGCCCAGTTGTGTCTGACTCTTTGCAACCCCATGGGCTGCAACCCACAAGGCCTCCCTGTCCCTCACCAGCTCCCGAAGTTTGCCAAGTTCAAGTCCATTGAGTCAGTGATGCCATCCAAACATCTCATCCTCTGATGCCCTCTTCTCCTTCTGTCTTCAATCTTTCCCAGCATCAGGGTCTTTTCCAATGAGTCAGCTCTTCACTTCAAGTGGCCAAAATATTGGAGCTTCAGCTTCAGCATCAGTCCTTCCAATGAGTATTCAGAGTTGATTTCCTTTCAGATTGACTGGTTTGATCTCTTTGCAGTCCAAGGGACTCTCAGGAGTCTTCTCCAGCACTTCTTTATGGTCCAGCTCTCACAACCATATGTGGCCACTGGGAAGACCATACCCTTGACTATGCTGCTGATGCTTAGTCGCTTCAGTCGTGTCCAACTCTGTGCGACACCATGGACTGCAGCCTGCCAGGCTCCTCTGTCCATGGGATTCTCTAGGCAAGAATACTGGAGTGGGGTGCTATGCCCACCTCCAGGGGACCTTCCTGACCCAGGGCTCTAAACCAGGTCACCTGCATTGCAGGCAGATTCTTTCCACTGAGCCACCAGGGAAGCCCCAGCCGTGACTATATGAGGGGCTTATATATTAATAGAAATATTCACAGGGCAGAAAGCTCTAAATAAACTGATTTAAAAGAATGAAGACCTTCAAGGATACAAAGGGAAACAGAGAGAACAGAATATTTTGAGACAGAGGAATCAACAACAGTGAAAATTAGAGAAAACATCCCCAAGAAATGATCTAGCAGACGGTTATTCTCTCTGATACGGCTGTTCCATATTCCAGTCACTTTGGTAAAAGTCCTCTTTATAGGCTTCCTCCCACTCCCAACTCTTCCAACAAGTGGGACTAATGGCCACAGACAAATGTTAGCTGTACCTACAAGCAAAAAACAGAAAATCCTCTAATGAGCCCACAGTCAGATCAACCACTCATTTCTACAGTTGTTAAATCTTCCGCATTGGACACACTCATTTACAAGCAACACAAACCACTATTTCAAGCAGAACACAACTTATTATTCGGAGCCAGGCACATATCAAACTTGTCCGAAGGGTTGGATGATAGAGCCGGTGCTCCTGGAATAACTCCCAGAACAAGGTGCCAACTGAATTCACTCTGCTGTACACCTGAAACTAACACGTTAATTACAGTAAATCAACTATACTTCAATTCACAGATGTTCTAAGTTAAAAAAAAATAGAAAACAAAATAAATAACAACAACAAGAAAACTAAGCCATCTTAAAAGTAGCTGCAAACCATATGGTTACTAAAGGGGAAAGAAGGGAGAGGGGGATAAATGAAGAATTTGGGATTAAAATATATACACTATTATATATAAACTAGGTAGGCAACAAGGACTTACTATAGAGCACAATAGCTTATAATAAACCATACACAATATCTTGTAATAAACCATAATGAAAACACCTAACAAAGAATAGGTATATACATGTATAAGAAAGTAAAAGTGTTAGTCGCTCGGTCAAGTCTGACTCTTTGCCACCCCTGTGGACTGTAGCCCACCAGGTTCCTCTGTCAATGGGATTTTCCAGGCAAGAATACTGGAGTGAGTAACTTTTCCCCTCTCCAGTGGGCCTTCCTGAACTTCACTTTACACCGAAGCTAACACAGTGTTTTAAATCAACTACATCTCAATAAAAAAATTTTAAATAACATTTTTTAAAAGATTAAAAAAAAATTTTTTAAAGACGCCAACAGCCCTGGGGAAGCTGCTATAACTCTGCCACAGTTAGAAGTGTGGCACTGAAAATCCAGCCTGGACCTTCCGCTCGCTACAGGGAAACCAACTCTTCTTGCTCTGAGCTATGGACATGCACGCTGTGATGCTCAGCGCCCCCAGCCCCCAAACGGGTGATGCCCAAACACCAAGCCAAGGCCAAGGGGGACGTGATGTTCACCCACCCTGGGAGGCCAGTGGTCACACCTGAGCCATTCCTGCGGCAACGCCTCACACTCACCATGACCCTCCTGACAGCAGCCATAGCCAAAACACAGACCCAGGGGTTCCCTCTTCCTGTACTTCCCAATCTCAGCGAGCAGCCTTGGATGGTGGGAACCCAACTCACATTCATGATTAGAGCTGCGAGGGAGCGTCTAGGCTCTGCAGTATGGGAAGGTGCATTCCAGAAAGAAGCTAGAATGGCGGTTGAGTGCCAGTCCACCATGTCCTGAATAGGTGGGATGGAAGACACTGGTAACATCCTCTGTAACCCCTTCTGATTCCTTATCACGTGTTTATCTAGATGAAGACTCCACATTTATGGGATCATGATTTTACAGATCTGTATATGGTACCAAGCTTCAGGCCGTATGGACTATCTGTAAAATTTTTAACTTACTTTCCACAGAAGGAAGAGGTGACCAAACAGAGGGACACCTTTGACTTCTTTCATTCACTTAAATATTTGCCAGGCTCTTACCAGGTGTCTGTGCTGGATGAGCCATGAACATGCCAAGACAAAGGGAAGGCTTTAGGGAAGCAAGCTTCAGGTTGAGTCGCTTCTTAGCTTCTTACTAGTTATATGGCCTTGGGCAAGTTCCTCATGATTTCTGAGACTCACTTTATCCACCTGTCAAATGGGAATACTAATACTCACCTCAAAAGGCTGTCATGAGAGCTAAGTGAGATGATACATGTCTTGGTCCTGAATGCAGTACTTAATCCATGAGTTAGTCAGGGTCTCCAGAGAAAGAAAGAGAGATTAATTTCAAGAATGTGGTTTACAGGGTTGTGGGGCAAATTCCAAATCTACAGGGTGAGCTAGCAGGCTGAAGACCCAGGGGAGAGATGATCTTGCAGCTTGAGTCCAAAGGCCATCTGGAGGCAAAATTCTGCCTCCTTGGGGGAAGTCAGTCTTGACTGAACCACACAGCTGGTGAGACCTGAGTCTCCTGACCAGGGACCAAACTGGCTCCCACTGCAGTGGAAGCATGGACTCTTAACCTCTGGACTCCCAGGGAAGTCTCATAAGTCAGTCCATTCACTCCTGAGGATTTCAACTGATGGTATGTGGTCCACTCATATTACGGAGAGTAATCCTCTTTAGTCAGTGTCTACTGATTTACATTATTCTTGTCTTTAAAATATTTTCACAGCAATGTCGATTCAGATGTGTTTGACCAAATATCTGGGTACCATGGTCCAGCACAGTTGGTGCGTAAAATGAACCCTCACAGTACATGAAGGGCATTCAGGAAGTAACAGCTGGTGTTATTAAGCCACAGTGGCTGACTTGAAGCAGCTGACATATAGTGGTTAAAAACACATAACTACAATACCGTGTGAGCATCTTGAATAGATGCTCAGAATCCCATGAGTGTAGGTAATGGGGCATGTATGCAAAGCCATGATGCAGAGAGGGTTCTGAGATGTAAGAAAGGATGTTGCAGTAATACACTTCTGGACAAGAAAGATCAGTTCAGTTCAGTTCAGTTCAGTTGCTCAGTCGTGTCCGACTCTTTGTGACCCCATGAATCGCAGCACGCCAGGCCTCCCTGTCCATCACCAACTCCCAGAGTTCACTCAGACTCACATCCATCGAGTCAGTGATGCCATTCAGCCATCTCATCCTCTGTCGTCCCCTTCTCCTCCTGCCCCCAATCCCTCCCAGCATCACAGTCTTTTCCAATGAATCAACTCTTCGCATGAGGGGGCCAAAGTACTGGAGTTTCAGCTTCAGCATCATTCCCTCCAAAGAAATCCCAGGGCTCATCTCCTTCAGAATGGACTGGTTAGATCTCCTTGCAGTCCAAGGGACTCTCAAGAGTCTTCTCCAACACCACAGTTCAAAAGCATCAATTCTTCGGTGCTCAGCTTTCTTCACAGTCCAATTCTCACATCCATACATGACTAATGGAAAAAACATAGCCTTGACTAGACAGACCTTTGTTGGCAAAGTAATGTCTCTGCTTTTGAATATGCTATCGAGGTTGGTCATAACTTTCCTTCCAAGGAGTAAGCGTCTTTTAATTTCATGGCTGCAGTCACCATCTGCAGTGATTTTGGAGACCAAAAAAAATAAAGTCTGACACTCTTTCCACTGTTTCCCCATCTATTTCCCATGAAGTGATGGGACTGGATGCCATGATCTTCATTTTCTCAATGTTGAGCTTTAAGCCAACTTTTTAACTCTCCTCTTTCACTTTCATCAAGAGGCTTTTGAGTTCCTCTTCACTTTCTTCCATAAGGGTGGTGTCATCTGCATATCTGAGGTGATTGATATTTCTCCCAGCAATCTTGATTCCAGCTTGTGTTTCTTCCAGTCCAGCGTTTCTCATGATGTACTCTGCATATAAGTTAAATAGGCAGGGTGAGACAATATACAGCCTTGACGTACTCCTTTTCCTATTTGGAACCAGTCTGTTGTTCCATGTGCAGTTCTAACTGTTGCTTCCTGACCTGCATATAGGTTTCTCAAGAGGCAGGTCAGGTGGTCTGGTATTCCCATCTCTTTCAGAATTTTCCACAGTTTATTGTGATCCACACAGTCAAAGGCTTTGGCATACTCAATAAAGCAGAAATAGATGTTTTTCTGGAACTCTCTTGCTTTTTCCATGATCCAGCAGATGTTGGCAATTTGATTTCTGGTTCCTCTGCCTTTTCTAAAACCAGCTTGAACATCCGGAAGTTCACGGTTCATGTATTGCTGAAGCCTGGCTTGGAGAATTTTGAGCATTACTTTACTAGCATGTGAGATGAGTGCAATTGTGCAGTAGTTTGAGCATTCTTTAGCATTGCCTTTCTTTGGGATTGGAATGAAAACCGACCTTTTCCAGTCCTGTGGCCACTGCTGAGTTTTCCAAATTTGCTGGCATATTGAGTGCAGCACTTTCACAGCATCATCTTTCAGGATTTGAAATAGCTCAACTGGAATTCCATCACCTCCACTAGCTTTGTTCCTAGTGATGCTTTCTAAGGCCCACTTGACCACATTCCAGGATGTCTGGCTCTAGGTCAGTGATCACACCATCGTGATTATCTTGGCCATGAAGCTCTTTTTTGTACAGTTCTTCTGTGTATTCTTGCCACCTCTTCTTAATATCTTCTGCTTCTGTTAGGTCCATACAATTTCTGTCCTTTATCGAGCCCATCTTTGCATAAAATGTTCCCTTGGTATCTCTAATTTTCTTGAAGAGATCTCTAGTCTTTCCCATTCTGTTGTTTTCCTCTATTTCTTTGCCTTGATCACTGAAGAAGGCTTTCTTATCTCTTCTTGCTATTCTTTGGAACTCTGCATTCAGATGGTTATATCTTTCCTTTTCTCCTTTGCTTTTCACTTCTCTTCTTTTCACAGCTATTTGTAAGGCCTCCCCAGACAGCCATTTTGCTTTTTTGCATTTCTTTTCCATGGGGATGGTCTTGATCCCTGTCTCCTCTACAGTGTCAGGAACCTCCATCCATAGTTCATCAGGCACTCTATCCATCAGTTCTAGGCCCTTAAATCTATTTCTCAGTTCCAGTGTATAATCATAAGGGATTTGATTTAGGTCATACCTGAATGGTCTAGTGATTTTCCCTACTTTCTTCAATTTAAGTCTGAATTTGGTAATAAGGAGCTCATGATCTGAGCCACAGTCAGCTCCTGGTCTTGTTTTTGTTGACAGTATAGAGCTTCTCCACCTTTGGCTGCAAAGAATATAATCAATCTGATTTCGGTGTTGACCATCTGGTGATGTCCATCTGTAGAGTCTTTTCTTGTGTTGTTGGAAGAGGGTGTTTGCTATGACCAGTGCATTTTCTTGGCAAAACTCTATTAGTCTTTGCCCTGCTTCATTCCGTATTCCAAGGCCAAATTTGCCTGTTACTCCAGGTGTTTCTTGACCTCCTACTTTTGCACTCCAGTCCCCTATAATGAAAAGTACATCTTTTTTGGGTGTTAGTTCTAAAAGGTTTTGTAGGTCTTCATAGAACCATTCAACTTCAGCTTCTTCAGCATTACTGGTTAGGGCATAGACTTGGATTACTGTGATATTGAATGGTTTGCCTTGGAAACAAACAGAGATCATTCTGTCGTTTTTGAGATTGCATCCAAGTACTGCATTTTGGACTCTTTTGTTGACCATGATGGCTACTCCATTTCTTCTGAGGGATTCCTGCCCACAGTAGTAGATACAATGGTCATCTGAGTTAAATTCACCCATTCCAGTCCATTTTAGTTCACTGATTCCTAGAATGTCGACATTCACTCTTGCCATCTCTTGTTTGACCACTTCCAATTTGCCTTGATTCATGGACCTGACATTCCAGGTTCCTATGCAATATTGCTCTTTACAGCATCGGACCTTGCTTCTATCACCAGTCACATCCACAGCTGGGTATTGTTTTTGCTTTGGCTTCATCCCTTCATTCTTTCTGGAGTTATTTCTCCACTGATCTCCAGTAGCATATTGGGCACCTACTGACCTGGGGAGTTCCTCTTTCAGTATCCTATGATTTTGCCTTTTCATACTGTTCATGGGGTTCTCAAGGCAAGAATACTGAAGTGGTTTGCCATTCCCTTCTCCAGTGGACCACATTCTGTCAGATCTCTCCACCATGACCCGCCCGTCTTGGGTTGCCCCACGGGCATGGCTTAGTTTCATTGAGTTAGATGAGGCTGTGGTCCTAGTGTGATTAGATTGACTAGTTTTCTGTGAGTATTGTTTCAGTGTGTCTGCCCTCTGATGCCCTCTTGCAACATCTACCATCTTACTTGGGTTTCTCTTACCTTGGGTGTGGGGTATCTCTTCACGGCTGTTTCAGCAAAGCACAGCCGCTGCTCCTTACCTTGGATGAGGGTATCTCCTCACCGCCGCCCTTCCTGACCTTCAACGTGGGATAGCTTCTCTAGGCTCTCCTGCTCCCGCGCAGCCACTGCTCCTTGGACGTGGGGTTGGTCCTCCCGGCCGCTGCCCCTGGCCTCGGGTGTGGGGTTGGTCCTTCTGGCTGCCGCCCCTGGCCTGGTTCATGGGGTATCTCCTCTCAGCCGCCACCCCTGACCTTGGACGCGGGGTAGCTCCTCTCGGCCACCGCCCCGACCTCAGACATGGGGTAGCTCCTCCCGGCCGCCACCCCTGACCTCGGACTTGGGTAGCTCTTCTCGGCCGTTCCTGTGCCGTTGCAGCCTGGCACTCTCAGCTGCTGCCCCTGACCTCGGACATGGGGTAACTCCTCGTGGCCGCCACCCATCTCTGAAAGATCAGAGATGTCCAACTGTCCCTCACTAGACCTGGGCACATTAGGTCTAGTGAGAATTCATCCCTGCTTCAGGAGAGTCCCCAGGCTGATTGAGTGGGGATGGAAATGCAAGGCAACCAACAGCGGCAGTGATAAGGATGAGAGATCACAGCATTATGGGGAGGGGGACAAGGCCATGGTCAGGAAAATGGGCAAAGCCTTAAGCCCAAGGGAAAGTAAGAAACAAGACAGAAAGCTCCCCTGCCAGGAGATGGGAAGGTCAGAAGCAGAATGAAGAATGGAGACAGGATAAGCAAAAGGTTCAGAACCCAAGCTGCAAATGGAAAGCTTGTGCTATAACATGGTCCCACCCCCCATGAGATACATTCCTAACCACAGTGAGTATTACCAGAGTAGGGGTGGCAACAAAGAGATGGACAAGGAGAATTATGGGTCCCAAGAACCAAATGCTGGTGCCCGTGGTTGGTGCTAAAGGATCCTGACTAGTAAAAGAATACATTCCTTGAATGCAACATGAAAGGGAAAAGTGAAAGTGAAGTCACTCAATCTTGTCCAACTCTTTGTGACCGTATGGCCTGTAGCCTACCAGGTTCCTCCATCCATGGGATTTTCCAGGCAAGAATACTGGAGTGGTTGCCATTTCCTTCTCCAGGGGATCTTCCCCACCTAGGGATTGAAGCTGGATCTCCCACATTGCAGGCAGACGCTTTACCGTCTGAGCCACCAGGGAAGTCAACATGGAGGCCCCCAAGTCTGGAAGCCAAAAATGTGGCCATGGCTGCCCCAGGACTTCCCTGGGGAAAGAGCTATGCCATCCTAGTGCCTTCAGCCCAAAATCTGAGCATCACGTGATATGTTCTTCCCACAAGTCATTTCCCTCAGTCTGGTCCAGCTCCAAAAAGGTTAAGATTCACTTTTAAGTCAAAATTGCCAAATATTTTCCTATGTCCATTAGCTATAACTGGAGTGGCTGCCCCCAAGTAAGACCCTGTGCACTAAGAATGCTATGGTGTCAAACATTTGGCCCAAATCCCCAAAGACGTTCCTCTGAAGTGGCAATTCTAATAGGTCTCGAGTGAATGAAAAGCATTGAACAACACCCCGACATCTCCACCCCTGACAGCAAGGGGCACAGAGAGAGATGAGGGGGGTTCCTCTTGAGTGGCATGTGGTGGCGATCGAGCACAGCTTCAAGTTTCTCCGAGAGCCACGTGCGCAGAAATTGTAAAGTGAAATGAACAGCAAGCAGCCAAAGCGCTTTGAGTTGGTTTCTCAAAATAAACAGATTAAAAAAAAACCCAATGTGCTTGGATGTCAGAAAAGAATGAAGATAGTTAAACTTAAAAAGAGTCTAACGCAGCCTATTTTACTTAAAGTCTCCTATATTTTTACCCTTCTGCAAATTTTAGGGGGATACGTGAATAGTTTAAAGTCATTTCTGTCTTTTCCATCTCAACTTCCAATTATACCAACCGCAGGACCAAATGGAGGGGGAATCGTAATCAATCTCTGAAATAAATTCATGTAAAATACATTTTGTCCCGAAGGATCTGAACAACAAAGTCATTTTGTTCAACCAGGAAATCATATTGCGACAGCCAAGGCTTTTTTTTTTAATTGAATTTATTTTTCAGAGAATTTATGCAAGGGCTCACTGCCACCAAGCACTGTAATGGAACCACAGCCAACCCACTGTTCCCATGTGGGCTTTTAAGAACACGTTAGATAGACAGGTGACGTGCTTTATCAAGGAGGTGTAGACTCAGGAAGTCACTTCCTGTCTCAGCCTGTGTTTCAGCATTTGGGACACAGTAGCTGATGCACCAATGGCCCAATTCTTCACCCGCCTTGTATCTTCACCCTTGCCAAGTGCATTAGCAATACTCTCCCAGTCTGACTCCAGACTTGGCCACTGACCTTGATCAATAGGATACCATGGAAATAAGAGGGCACCAGTTCCAAGCCTAAGCCAAGAGGTCTTGCACATGGCAACATGCTTTCTTGAGCTTCTGCCATCACCATGGACGGACATGCCTGGGCTTCAGCCCCTAAAGAAGGTGAGAGACGCGTGGACCAGGGCCACGTGTATCCTGCCACACCTCTCCTGCCAAGTCAAGCCGACTCCTGTCCCACAGCAGCAAATGAGATGAACAACCATCCATGAGCATCAGTAACTCAGAGTGATGTTACACAGCAAAAACTAACCAGTACAGGGACAACATCTCCTGCCCCAACTACCTTACAGGCATGTTGGAAACATCAATTGAACTCATGTACTTAAGAGCACTTGGAAGACTGTAAAGCTGCCCCCCACCCATGGACCCATGGGTAAGACCACATGCTCTGTGGCCCATTATGTTCTATTCTGCTTCTTGGGCAGACTCCCCAGGTGGACACTCCTCTGAATTTGGTTTCCCTAGCCTGGTGGTGGTGGTAGTGTTTAGTCCCTAGGTCATGTCTTGACTCTTGGGATTCTGGTAGACAACATGCTTACTCGCTACTTTAATCCCCATCCTCCAATGCTCAAAGAGAAAGCTTCCTCTAACATCTCCCTTGGCTCCATGTTCTGCAGAATCCAGGGCCAGACCCTCCCCCTTCCCTTGACCTACCCTGTTTCCCAAACCCCTGTCTTACATTCCCTGGTCATGACTTGATCTGAAAGGAGGCTCAGACATATGATATATCATTACTACAAAGCATCATGGCAAGATTAACTTTTTTCCAGAGAACTGTTTACTTTACCCTACTAATTGTCACTTGGAAGGTTTGTTGAATATTGGGTAAGTTGGCTGACAAACACTTTCCCAAGGCTACTTAAGTGTGTGTTTCTTTTTTTTTCTAACTTTTTATTTTATATGGGAGTATGGTCATTTAATGGAGAAGGCAATGGCACCCCACTCCAGTGCTCTTGCCTGGAAAATCCCATGGACCCCATACAGTCCATGGGGTCGCTAAGAGTGAGACATGACTGAGCGACTTCCCTTCCACTTTTCACTTTCATGCATTGGAGAAGGAAATGGCAACCCACTCCAGTGTTCTTGCCAGGAGAATCCCAGGGATGGGGGAGCCTGGTGGGCTGCTGTCTATGGGGTCGCACAGAGTCGGACATGACTGAAGCGACTTAGCAGCAGCAGCAGCAGCATGGTCATTTAATGGGCTTCCGTCATAGCTCAGTTGGTAAAGAATCCGCCTGCAATGCAGGAGACCCCGGTTCAATCCCTGGTCCAGGAAGATCCCACATGCCTGCCTTGGAGCTGTAAAGCCCCTGCACCACAACTGTTGAGCCCAAGAGCTGCAACTAATGAAGTCCAAGCAGCCTAGAGCCCGAGAGCTGCAACGAGAGAAGCCGCCCCGGTGAGAAGCCCGCACACCACCATGAAGAGTAGCCACCGCCGTCCACGACAAAGCCCGTGCAGCAGAGAAGACCCAGTGCAGTAAAAATAATAAATAAACTTTAAAAAGAAGAAGAAGAAACCCAGTGATGCCTGTGAAAAGTCGGGGTGCCATCAGATGATGAGACAGGGATGTGGACTCAGAAGTAGCAAAAATGGAATCTAAGGGAACAGCTGAGAACCTTATGACAAAAGAGACAGCACCCACAAGAAAGACGGGGTTTCTTGGAACAGAGAAAAAAACTTTCAGTCCATGAGTCTTGCCAGTTACCCAATAACATTTAGCCTTTGCTAAGAGCCTCTTCCAAGCCTGTTACAGGGCCATGTGGGATAAATGAAAAATCAAGATGTATTACCTGCCCACAGAGGATTGTGAACTGGTTTAGAATTCATTGCTAAAACATAAAAAACAAAAGTCAAGAATAACACAACAAAACATAATTAAGTGCAAACACATGATACACCAGTTGTTCTCAAATTCCAGTGTACTTCAGGATCACCAGGAAGTTTGTTAAAAAGTAGAAGCCCAAGTTCACCCCCAATACATCAGGATCTACAGGAGAGGGTCCAGGTGATGCACTCCCGGTTGGAGACACAGGGACACACACGAGTGCTCTGAGAGTTCAGAGGAGACGGGATCAGGGGCATCCGGGACCATAGGCAACAGCAGCTGCCCTTGACCGAGAGGGGTGCTTGAAGTGTTAGCCGTTTAGTCATGTCTGACTTTTTGTGGCCCCATGGACTGTAGCCCACCAGGCTCCTCTGTCTGTGGGATTCTCCAGGCAAGAATACTGGAGTGGGTAGCCATTTCCTCCTCCAGAGTATCTTCCCAATGCAGGGATCGAATCTGGGTCTCTTGCATTGTAGACAGATTCTTTATTGTCTGAGCCACCAGGGAAGAGAGGAGCCTGACCCCAAAATCAGGCAAAGAACTGCTGTATCATGGGTCTGGCACACCCAGGGTTATTTTTTAAGATAATACTTAATTCCTTTTTTTTTTTTTCGGAATGGCCTTGAGTGCTTCTGAATATACTGTTTGCTCAATTCAACCATGACTTAGCCTGCCAAGAAGGAGGTGATCTGAAAACTCCCTATCTTCTCTGAAAGAACTACATGCCCTAAAACTATCCAACCATTTCAAACCATGGCTAAGACAGGCCAGTGGACTTTGTGTCATCAAGTTCCCAACCACCTCAAACAGAAAGCTTCCCCAAGTCTATTTCTATTTCAGCAAATTATGATCAATAGGAGAGACCTGAGACCTTGATGTCTTTCTGCCTTGGTATAGTTTGATGTAGGGGCTTTTCAGGTGGCTCAGTGGTAAAGAATCCACCTGTCAATGCAGGAGACATGGGTTTGATCCCTGAGTCAGGAAGATCCCCTGGAGGAGGAAATGGCAACCCACTCCAGTATATTTGCCTGAAGACTTCCTTGGACAGAAGAGCCTGGTGGGCTACAGTCCTTGGGTCTACAAAGATTCAGACACAACTTAGTGACTAAACAACAACAATATAGTTTAATTTACACTTTGTGGTGAAGCACAAATTCAAGGAGGCAGATTTCTATGAGATGGTACCTTGGATCCTGTATCAGTCAGCTTGGGCTGACATGACAGAATACCACAGACTGAGGGACTTACACATTAGAAATTTATTTTCACACAGTTCTGGAGACTGGAACTCCAAGAATAAGGTGCAGTCAAGAACAGTGTCTGGTGAGGCTTCTCTTCTTGGCTTGCAAATAGCCCCCTTCTTCCTGGTCTCTTCTCTGTGCATGTATTCAGAGAGAAAAAGAGGCACTTCTGCATGTCTCTTCCTCTTCTTATGAAGACACCAGCCCTATCAGATCGGGGCCCCACTCTTACCTCATGAGAGCATACTGAGTCGCTTCAGTCATGTCTGACTCTTTGCAACCCTATATACTGTAACCCACTAGCCTCCTCTGTTTGTGTGATTCTCCAAGCAAGAATACTGGAGTGGGTTGCCATTCCCTTCTCCAGGGGATCTTCCTGACCCAGGGATTGAATCCAGGTCTCCCACACTCATTTAACCTTAATTACTTCCCCAAAGGCCCCATCTCCAAACAGTCGCAATGAGAATCAGGACTTTAATATTTTAATCGAGAGAGAAAGAAGGAGGGACACAGTTCAGTCCAAAACAGATCCCAAAGGAGTCCTCAGACAATGCAAGTATACCCTGGCAAGTCCATACTTTCCTGCCCTAGAGGAGGCAAGTCTCTAGGTATAATGGAATAAAAAAAAACCATGCTTTTATTTACCAAATACATACCAAGTTTTCACCTCTGGGATGCTCTGTACAAGGTGCAGGGGAAGCAATGATGAGAAAATCAAACATGGTCCCAGCCTCTTAGATCTTTTGATCTGGTACAATGGACTCTGCTTATCACCCAAGTACTGGATAAGGATGTAGGGGGGAAAGTGGGACTCTGCTATGATAATAATCCCATAGAGCTACAACTTTCCAGGCATTTCCCTCTGTCTATGCCCACTTCACTTATTTCTCCCAAATTAATCAACGAAATAGCTGTTCCAGTCTACACACTCTCACCAGCAGGATTCAAAGGGTTCCCCTTGTTCAAGTCAATATTTGATATTTTCTGACTCTATAGCTTTCTGCAGCTGGATGGATGTCTTGACTTAATTTGCATTTCTTTGATGGCTAATGAGATTTCTTACAACCCATTAGCCTTCTCCTCCACGAATTGCCTCTTTTTGTCCTTTGCCCTATTTCTACTGGTTTCCTGCCCTTTTCTTGTTGATTTACAGGTAAATATTCTAGAAACTAATTATTCATCAATTGTGTCTTTTACAAATGTCTTCTCTCGGTCTGTTAACTCTGGCTATTATGTCGGGATAAAGTGCTGCCCCCCACCAAGGGAGTGTTACACACGCCTGTCCCATTGATATCAAACTTGGCCATATGACTTTTTTTGGCCAGTAAAATGTGAGCAAAGCTGATATGTGATCCTTTCAAGCAAAAGCTTCATGATCAGCATGGGGCTTCCCTGGTGGCTCAGTGGTAAAGAATCCACCTGCCAATACAGGAGACAGGGGTTCAATCCCTGGTCCAGGAAGATCCCGCCTGCCATGGAGCAATTAAGCTGGTGTGCTACAACTACCGAGCCTGTGCTCTAGAACCAGGGAACCGCACTATTGACACAGGGACTCCACGTGTCACAACCACTGAAGCCTGAGCAGCCTAGAGCTGGTGCTCAGGAATGAGAGAAGCTACCACAATGAAAAGCCCGCAAACCACAATTAGAAAGTAGCCAACGTTTGCCACAACTAGAGAAGAGCCTGCAAAGCAACAAACACCCAGCACGGCCAACAAAGAAATAAATAGAGTTTACAAAAAAGCAGGGCTTCCCTGATAGGTCAGTTGGTAAAGAATCTGCCTGCAATGCAAGAGACCTGGGTTCAGTTCCTGGACAAGATTCATGGCATGAAACTGCCGTGCACTTTGCTCTCAGAGAGGAGCTGCTGCTTTGGATCCTGGAATGAAGCAGACTCATGGAGCAGATCCCCACCCACCCATTACCTCTGCATACATAAAACTTCGCTATTATAAGTCACAGTTTGGGTGGTTTGGTTTTGATGTTGACGTTATGGCAAAAGAGCTGAACAATTTGAAGACTGATACCTGGAAGTAAGGTGCCACTGTAATAAACCCAAGATACGTGCATGAGTCCTCAGGTGGAGTGGCACGTGGTCAAAAAAACAGACCTGATAGTAAAGGCTTTTTATGCAGGGGTGAAGCATTTGATAAAACCGTCACCTGAGATCATCTGGGAAGCACAGAGCGGCACGAATGAACTTGTGGGTTTAGTGGGAAAGGAGAATGTTGGTAACGCTGGCTATTTGCTAATGGCTGTTTTTGACAAGGCACAGTAAGAAAGAAACAAGCTCATAGAAGAAATGGCCATTTTTCAGCAGAATCAAAAGAGAGTTTGGAGAGGCCATAAATTTCACGATTTGTAGATTAGAAAATAGAACTGCTTCTCATCTCTAACCAGTAAAAGATAAAACTGGGGAGGCCCTCAGCTACTAAACCCAGTTAAGACTCATTCTTCGGGCAATGATGAAATCAAGTAGCCTGGGCAGTGCACTGTTTAAGACTCTACAGGGTAGGAATGCAGGGAGGAAATCAAGTCTTGTGAGGGAGCTACTCTTCATCCATCAGGGAAAGAAGTGATACAGGAAACACAAACTGAACAGTTCCATAAATGGAAACAAAAGCCATTTTGTTTAGAAATATGGAAGCATAATTGCTTTCTATTTCTGTGTAACAAGTGCCACAAGCATGGCTGCTTAAAACAACACACACTGTCTCACACTCCCCATGGGTCAGGAGTCTTGGCATGGGCTAGCTAGGTCCTCCGCTCAGGTCTGCATCAGGCTAAACCAAGGCTGGGGGCGCATCTCCAAACTCACTGGTTGTTGCCAGAAGTCAGTTAGCTGTGATTATATGACTAAGGCTCTCAGAGACTATCTACCATAGAGTTCTGCTGCACATCATTACCAAAAAAACGAAGGCAAAGGTAACTTTCATGAGGAGATGGCATGTTCATTAACTTGATTGTAATTTTGATTTCACTGTATATGAAAGTGAAAATGTTAGTCACTCAGTCGTGTCTGACTCTTTGCTATCCTATGGACTGTAGCCCCCAAGGCTCCTCTGTCCGTGGGATTTCCCAGGCAAGAATTCTGGCGTGCAGTGCCATTCCCTTCTCCATGGGATCTTCCCAACCCAGGGATCAAACCTGGGTCTCCCTCATTGCAGGCAGATTCTTTACTGTCTGAGCCACCAGGGAAGCCCTAACCCCATGCGTATGTATATCAAATCATCATTTGTACACTTTCAGTTCAGTTCAGTCACTCAGTCATGTCCGACTCTTTGCGACCCCATGAATCGCAGCACACCAGGCCTCCCTGTCCATCACCAACTCCTGGAGTCCACTCAAACTCATGTCCATCGAGTCAGTGATGCCATTCAGCCATCTCATCCTCTGTCATTCCCTTCTCCTCCTGCCCCCAATCCCTCCCAACATCACAGTCTTTTCCAATGAGTCAACTCTTCGCATTAGGTGGCCAAAGTACTGGAGTTTCAACTTTAGCATCAGTCCTTCCATTGAACACCCAGAACTGATCTCCTTTAGGATGGACTGGTTGGATCTCCTTGCAGTCCAAAGGACTCTCAAGAGTCTTCTCCAACACCACAGTTCAAAAACATCAATTCTTCAGTGCTCAGCTTTCTTTACAGTCCAATTCTCACATCCATACATGACTACTGGAAAAACCATAGCCTTGACTAGACGGACTTTTGTTGGCAAAGTAATGTTTCTGCTTTTTAATATGCTGTCTAGGTTGGTCATAACTTTCCTTCCAAGGAGTAAGCATCTTTTAATTTCCTGGCTGCAATCACAATCTGCAGTGATTTTGGAGCCCAGAACAATAAAGTCTGACACTGTTTCCCCCTTCTATTTCCCATGAAGTGATGGGACTGGACGCCTTGATCTTAGTTTTCTGAATGTTGAGCTTTAAGCCAACTTTTTCACTCTCCTCTTTCACTTTCATCAAGAGGCTCTTTAGTTCCTCTTCACTTTCTGCCACAAGGGTGGTGTCATCTGCATATCTGAGGTTATTGCTATTTCTCCTGGCAATCTTGATTCCAGCTTGTGCTTCTTCCAGCCCAGCGTTTCTCATGATGTACTCTGCATAGAAGTTAAATAAGCAGGGTGACAATATACAGCCTTGACATACTCCTTTTCCTATTTGGAACCAGTCTGTTGTTCCATGTCCAGTTCTAACTGTTGCTTCCTGACCTGCATATAGGTTTTTCAAGAGGTATTCCCATCTGGTATTCCCATCTCTTTCAGAATTTTCCACAGTTTATTGTGATCCACACAAAGGCTTTGGCATGGTCAATAGATCAGAAATAGATGTTTTTCTGCTTGCTTTTGCTTTTTCGATGATCCAGTAGATGTTGGCAGTTTGATCTCTGGTTCCTCTGCCTTTTCTAAAACCAGCTTGAACACTTGGAAGTTCATGGTTCACATATTGCTGAAGCCTGGCTTGGAGAATTTTGATCATTACTTTACTAGCATGTGAGATGAGTGCAACTATGCTGTAATTTGAGCATTCTTTGGCATTGCCTTTCTTTGGGATTGGAATAAAAACTGACCTTTTCCAGTCCTGTGGCCACTACTGAGTTTTCCAAATTATACATTTTAGATATCCACAAAAATATGTAATTAAAAGGAAGCAAAACAAACAGTATGGCTAAAATAGAATACATGGGTAGATTTATCATTGGATAAAAAGAGTTATTAAAAGGAAGATAAAAATCCCCAGAGGACATGTTAATCTTTGCTATGGGACCAACCATGCCAGAATATAGTGGCCTAAAACAGCAATTATTTGTTGAACCCACCATTCTGAGTTGGTGATGTGGGTTGGGCTCAACTGGTCAGTTCTTCTCATGGTTTCAGCTGGGCTCAGTCTGCATTTGTGATCAGCCACCAGGGGCTGCAACTGGGGCTGGCTGACTGTGGGCAGGGCCACCAGCAGCAGTGGGGATGGGGGCCACGTGTGTCTCCTCACCCACCAGGCTAGCCAGGGATGGTCACATGGCCATGGTGGTGGGAGTCCCCAGAGCAGCGAAGCTCCAGCAGGCTGGTGCTTTTCAGTCTATGCTTCTGCCATGTTTGCATCCATGCATATTCATAAATAACTTAGCATTAAAATAACTCAAACTAGAGGGCTTCCCAGGTGGCTCAGTAGTAAAGAACCACCCACCAATACAGGAGACACAAAAATATGGGTTCAATCCCTGGGTCAGGAAGATCCCCTGGAGAACTAAATGGTAACCCACTCCAGTCTTCTTGCCTGGAAAATCCCGTAGACAGAGGAGCCTGGGGGGCTACTGTCCATGGGGTTGCAAAGAGTTGGACATGACTAAGAAAACATACACAAAAAGTCAAACTAGGGCTCTCAGAAATAGAAGAAACAAAACACCACAACCATAGCTTTATCTTGAGTTTTTAATCTTCATATGGACAAAAGAATTAGGATTCAAATAGCATAATGAATAAGGTTACCAAATATCAAATTTTGTTTTCTACAGAGAATATGCATCCTTTTTCAATATCTTTGGAACATTTTAAAAACTTGATCATACTTTGAGGCCATAAAATAAATCTCAGTAAATCTAAAATAAAGAAAAGGAAAAATAAGTTGTATAGGCAATATTCTCTGGCCAAATGCAATAAAAGTAGAAATTAACAAAAATATAAACAAGAGAATTCAAACCACATGGAAATTTAAGACTCTTTCCTAGATAATATGTGGGGTCTATAATTACAGACTATTTAAAAATAAAAATAATGGCAAAATTATATACCAACGACTATAGACTGCTCTATATTAGAGATCAGCAAGCTTTTTCTGTAAAGGACCACACAGTAAATACTGTAGGTTTTGTGGCCCATGGCTGTCTATCAAGTGTCAAGTCAAGTGTTAGTCATTCAGTTGTGTCTGACTCTTTGCAACCCCACAGACTTTAGCCAGCCAGGCTCCTCTGTGCATGGAATTCTCCAGGCAAGAGTACCGGAGTGGGTTGCCATTCCCTTCTCCAGAGGATCTTTCCAACCCAGGGATTGAACCTGGGTCCCCTGCATTGCAGGCGGTTTCCTTAATGTCTGAACCACCAGGGAAACCCATGGATGTCTGTGTGTGCTAAGTCACACACACAGACACACAGCTACTCAATTTTGCCATGGGAGTGTGAGCAGTCATACACAACACACAAATGAACAGATGTGGATGTGTCGAGTAGAACTTTATTTACAAAAACAGACTGCAGGCTGGATTTGGCCCATAACCTTGGTTTACCAACCCCTGCCTTATATTATGGAGAAGGCAATGGCACCCCACTCCAGTATTCTTGCCTAGAAAATCCCATGGACAGAGGAGCCTGGTACTGCAGTCCCTGGGGTCTCTGAGAGTTGGACACAACTGAGCGGCTTTGCTTTCACTTTTCTCTTTCATCATTGGAGAAGGAAATGGCAACCCACTCCAGTGTTCTTGCCTGGAGAATCCCAGGGATGGGGGAGCCTGGTGGGCTGCCGTCTATGGGGTCGCACAGAGTTGGACACGACTGAAGTGACTTAGCGGCAGCAGCAGGTTTATATTAATTGTTAATCACTTAGAGAGCAATTCCTAACTTTACCTGTTTTTATTACTAAACACAAAGGAATAGAAATCAATGAAGTAAGTAATGTACTCTAGAAACTAGAAAAATGAAATATCAAGAACAGCAAAACAGAGAAAGCAAGAATAAAAATATAACAGTAAAAATAGAAATTAATGAAATAGAAGACAGAAAAACAATACCATTGATAAATAAATCCAATATTTGAGAAGACCAACAAAATAAACAAACTCCAAACACAGCTAATCAAGAAAAATGAGGCAGAAAGCACAAATACATATTGTTAAGTGTTAGAAAGAAATCACAGCCACAGATACAGAAAATACTTCTGATAATCATAAGCAAATACTATAGACAATAGTATGGTAATAAACATTTAACTCTCAATGAAATAGTTAATTGTCTAGAAATAGTCTTTTTACTGAAGACTTTGCTCTTTAAAGGGGAGCAAATCTGAACAGATCAATAATAAGAACAGAGCTAACGTTTCTCCAGCATTTGCTGGTATCAGATACTCATTGGTTGTCTCAATTGGTACTGCCTCAGTTTATCTGCCCGTCAACTTTATGATGTAGATCCTGTCATTATGCCTGTTTGTTCAGATGAAGACAGAGAAGTCGAGAAAAATTAAGACACTTCACGCCCTCCAGTAACTGGAATTGGAGCTCTTGCGCCCGGCAGGTCAGCGACTGGCACCGCTGTTACTTCCGCAGTGCAGAAGATATTGAATGTCACGTCAAAGAGCGCCCCCCAAGGCCACAGGCGGATACGTGATTTCCCCAGCAGGCTACTGCAAACTCTTGAGCAACTGATAAAGTCTATGGGATTAAACGGGTTCAGAAAACAGCAAAGGAAGAAGTGTTCCATTTTAAGAAGCCCGAGTCACATTAAATCAAGACATGACAAAGATAACTGCAAACCAAATCTCACAAACATAGATGCAGAAATCTTATTATATAAAATCTAGAAATACATTAAAATAATAATATTCCCTGAACACGTATAATTTACAATAGGAATGTATAAACATTTCCTAGTGAGAACTAAATTCTGGACATAATACATTATATTAACAGATCAAGGAAGGAAAATGATTCTTTCTCAATAGGTGCCAAATTTAACCTCCTTTCTGATTTTTTTTTAATTTGGAAAACATAAGAGTAGACCCATACTTCTTTTTAAATGATTTCTTTTTAACCAACAGCCTGCATGCTGCTTACTGTTAAAATATCAGAGTAGCATTTCTCAAACTATGATTTATATAATATTAGCTTCAAAAGAAAGAAATTCTTATTCTACTATTGAAAGAATTCCATATTTCAATGAACACAGAATATAATACATATTGTATTCCCATTTTGGAGATTCAAAATGTACCTTACTGGAGTAAATCTAGAAGAATAGCAAAATAGCAAATAGATTCTGAAAGGTAGACACAAAAAAGCAGATTATAAATATTCAGTATTAAAAATCTGTGGTAACAGTAACTGAAGGAATAGACATAATAATACATTCCACAAGGAGTAAATACAAGATTGTAGCCTATGATAAATACACCATTTCAAAACAAGGAATAAAGATCAGATTATTCAATACAAAACAAATTACAACAACTAGAAAATAAATGTATCAGACCTCAAGTTCACATACACACAAAAAAAATGCCTGATGGCTTAGCTGTATGTCAAAATGAAATCATAAAGATTTAAGAAAACATAGATGGACTTCAAGTGTAAGCATGATTAAGTCTGCAACTCTGTTTCCTCCTCAAAATCATAAAACAACAAGCAGCATTACCAAGACAATGCAGAAACTTCATTTTCAGTGAAATTTGAAGAACAATATAATCAATGAAATTTAAAATATGTGTAAAAACTGGCGAATGCAATTGAAACTGAGCAGAAGTTACAGAGAGGAAGGAAAAGGAAAAGCACAGAGAATGGATAGGGGACAGGGTACAGCCAGAACTCAGAAAATGCCACCAGGACACACCTCCTGGGCAGAAAGGATCGATACCTCATTATAACAGGCGTGTCCCTCATCTACAGCAGTTGTGAAAGATGGGGAGGTGGGCAGTCAGTTCAGTTCAGTCGCTCAGTCGTGTCCGACTCTTTGCAACCCCATGAATTGCAGCACACCAGGCCTCCCTGTCCACCACCAACTCCCAGAGTTTACCCAAACTCATGTCCATTGAGTCAGTGATGCCATTCAACCATCTCAACCTCTGTCATCCCCGTCTCCTCCCACCTTCAATCTTTTCCAGCATCAGGGTCTTTTGAAGTGATTCAGCTCTTCGCATCAGGTGGCCAAAGTATTGAAGTTTCAACTTCAGCACCAGTCCTTCCAATGACTATTCAGGACTGATTTCCTTTAGGATGGACTGGTTGGATCTCCTTGCAGTCCAAGGGACTCTCAAGAGTCTTGTCCAACACTACACTTCAAAAGCATCAATTCTTTGGTGCTCAGCTTTTTTATGGTCCAACTCTCACATTTATACAGGACTACTGGAAAAACCATAGCTTTGACTAGATGGACCTTTGTCAGTAAAGTAGCATCTCTTCTTTTTAAGAGGCTGTCTAGGTTGGTCATAGCTTTTCTTCCAAACAGCAAGCTTCTTTTAATTTCATGGCTGCGGTCACCATCTGCACTGATTTTGGAACCCAAGAAAATAGTATCTCATTGTTTCCATTGTTTCCCCATCTATTTGCCATGAAATCATGGGACCAGCCATAATCTTCATTTTTTGAATGTTGAGGTTTAAGCCAGCTTTTTCACTCTCCTCTTTCACTTTCATCAAGAGGCTTTTTAGTTCCTCTTTGCTTTCTGCCATAAGGGTGGTGTCATCTGCACATCTGAGATTACTGATATTCCTCCATGCAATCTTGATTCCAGCTTATGCTTCATCCATATGCTACATCACATGATGTACTCTGCATTTAAGTTAAATAAGCAGGGTGACAATATACATCCTTGACATACTCCTTTCCCAATTTGGAACCCGTTCATTGTTCCATGTCCGGTTCTAAATGTTGCTTCTTGACCTACATACAGATTTCTCAGGAGGCAGGTAAGATGGTCTGGTATTCCCATCTCTTTCAGATTTTTCCACAGTTTATTGTGATCTACACAGTCAAAGGCTTCAGCATAGACAATGAAGCAGAACTAGATGTTTTTCTGGAATTCTCTTGCTTTTTCTATGACCCAACAGATGTTGGCAATTTGATCTCTGGGTCCTCTGCCTTTTCTAAATCCTGCTTGAACATCTGGAACTTCAAGGTTCACGTACTGTTGAAGCCTTGCTTGGAGAATTTTGAGCATTGCTTTGCCAGCATGTGAGATGAGTGCAAATGTATGGTAGTCTGAACGTTCCTTAGCATTGCCTTTCTTTGGGATTGGAATGAAAATTGACCTTTTCCAGTCCTGTATTCACTGCTGAGTTTTCCGATTTGCTGGCATATTGAGTGCAGCACTTTCATAGCATCATCTTTTAGGATTTGAAATAGCTCAACTGGAATTCCAGCACCTCTACTAACTTTGTTCATTGTGATGTTTCCTAAGGCCCACTTGACTTTGCATTCCAGGATGTCTGGCTCTAGGTGAGTGATCACACCATCATGGTTATCTGGGTCATGAAGATCTTTTTTGTATTGTTCTTCTGTGTATTCTTGCCACCTCTTCTTAATACCTTCTGCTTCTGTTAGATCCATACCATTTCTGTCCTTTATTGTGCCCATCTTTGCATGAAATTTTCCCTTGGTATCTAATTTTCTTGAATTTTCTTTCCCATTCTATTGTTTTCCTCTATTTCTTTGCAGGATCAATTAGGAAGGCTTTCTTATCTCTCCTTGCTCTTCTTTGGAACTTTGCATTCAAACGAATATATCTTTCCTTTTCTCCTTTGCCTTTTGCTTCTCTTCTTTTCTCAGCTGTATGTAAGCCCTCCTCAGACAGCCATTTTGCCTTTTTGCATTTCTTCTTTTGGGGATGATTTCTGGTCTCTACAAAGGAAGATCAGAAACACAGGAACCTAAAAAAGATGTGACTATTCAACAGAAAGAAATAAAACACTAGGTAGTATACTCCAAAAAAGAATAAAGAAAAAATACTGAAAGGAACAGAAATGAGTTTAGATACTCTAGAAACTCAATAAGAAACATAAAGAATAATAATGAGAAACATGAGCATTAGAAAACAAAATTAGAGAAAAGCTTTTTCTGCTCTTATTAAAGAAAAAAATAATATATCTGAAAGATAGGTAAAGGAGAATAATCATATACAGAATTGAATCCTGAAAAAACCCAAAGCAATGATTAAAAAGTGAATATTTAATGATATAGTCCACAAAATGCTCATGAAATCTAAAAAGAATAATGTAATCTGCAAAATCAAAAGGGTACCAGGGAAAAAAAATAGTTGACCTAGTGTGGTTAATACTACAGCTCAATCATAGTAAAACTTTTGGAGTTTAAAAAGAAGAAAAAAAAAAATCCAGACAAAAAAATCTGTCTGGCTTCAGATTTATTCACCATTAAACCCAAAGATAATGGACCAGCATTTATAAGATACTCATACAGAAAGTTCAACCTGTCCTTTGGGTATAAAGGGTAGGTTTGTGTTTAATTGCAAGAAGTTAGGGAATATTACTATCATGAGCCCTTTTCGAGAAAGTTGCTAGAGGATGAACTTCTGCCCATCTGACGAAGACCAGGAAAACCACAGACAAAGAGCCTAGCAGTGGCGTTGGATTTATTTAACTGTAAAATAAGACTAAAGCAAATGTGTAGACTGGGGTCACAGAGCAGAAGTAGATGCCGTATACCACCACTGTGTAGGGATGATACAAAAACAAGACTAGGCAGCAGGAGATGAGAAGGTAAAAGGCACAGTAAGTTTGCCAATCACCTCATTTAAAACAGCCGAAAGACAGCAAAGTCATCACAGCTGACAAGTCAAGTGGTAGAAATATAAACATATCTACCTTACAAGGATAAATACTAAGATAGATGGGTATGACTGACTAAAACTGGGTATGTGTGTGTATATGCAGTCACCCCATCATGCCCAATTCTTTGCTACTCCATGGACTGTAGCCCACCAGGCTCCTCTGTCCATGGAATTCTCCAGGCCAGAATACTGGAGTGGGTTGCCATTTCCTTCTCCAGGGGATCTTCCCAACCCAGGGATCAAACCCAGGACTCCTGCATTACAGGTATATTCTTTACCATCTGAACCACCAGGGAAGTCTGATTAATAGAGGTAAACAAGCTTAACTCATCTATGATGAATGGAAGGAAGGGAAAGAGGGAGAGGGGCGGGGTAGGGAGGGGAAAGGGAGGAGGGAGGGGAAGCAACCAGATACCAAAAGCAAGACCCAATTCTAGGCTGCACACAAGAGCCATTCCAAAAACAAAATACTTTATAAAGACTGGGAAGTCTTTTGACTTTTGAATAAAAGATTTCCAAAACTCAAGTAACAAACAAACAAACAAACCAAAAGCAAGAGTTGTGATCTTAATAGCACAAGACCACCATTTTGTATTTATAAAAAGACAAAAATAAGCACTTTATTAAATTAAATGGTACAATTTCACAGTACAGGTGTAACAGCCCTAAGCACACCCATCTGTCCTTGATACATAAAAAGGACAAGTAAATAAATAACCGAAGACCAAAATAGTATAATTAGTAAAGTAATTAAGTAAATCATTAATAAGTAAGTTTGGTTTGAAAAGTGAAAGTCGCTCAGTCGTGTATGACTCTTTGCAGTCCCATGGACTATACAATCCATGGCATTCTCCAGGCCAGAATACCAGAGTGGGTAGCCTTTCCCTTCTCCAGAGGATCTTTCCAACCCAGAGATCGAGCCCAGGTCTCCCACATTGCAGGCAGATTCTTTACCAGCTGAGCCACAAGGGAAGTCCAAGAATACTGGAGTGGGTAGCCTATGCCTTCCCCAGGGGATCTTCCCAACCCAGGAATTGAACTAGGGTCTCCTGCATTACAGGCAGATTCTTAACCAACTGAGCTATAAGGGAAGCCCAGAAAGTGAAAGTCGCTCAGTCATGTCCGACTCTTCGAAATCCCTTGGACTATACAGTCCATGGAATTCTCCAGGCCAGAATACTGGAGTGGGTAGAATTTTCCTTCTCCAGGGGATCTTCCAAACCCAGGGATTAAACCCAGGTCTCCCACATTGCAAGCGGATTATTTACCAGCTAAACCACCAGGGAAGCCCAAGAATACTGGAGTGGGTAGCCAATCCCTTCTCCAGCAGATCTTTCTGACCCAGGAACCGAACCAGGGTCTCCGGCATTGCAGGTGGATTCTTTACCAACTGAGCTATCAGGGAAGCTTTTGTGTATACACAAATATATTCACACATACACTCTGAAAATAAAGAAAACACCTTCAATTGAATTGCCCATGAAATTATCATAAAAACTGGACTCATGCCAAAAACAAAATCTCCAGAAAACAAAAACAGGGAAGAAAACGTTCTATGATCACAGTGAAAGAAAGCCAGAAACTGAAAATCAAATCAAAACACACAAAATCTCTCCACCTAGAAGGGAAAAAAAAATACTCTTAAGTTCCCTTTGAGTCAAAGAAAGTGGACAAACTGAAATACATAACATCTGGAAAACAATAATGAAATGGTCAGAGGTAAAAATCCATAGGAAAGAGCTAAGCAAACTTAGCAGAAAACACTTACATTCTATCCATTAAAAGAGAAGAAGAAAAACAAAGGGAAGGAAACTAATGGATTAAGTGCCCAATTCACAAAGGTGGAGGGACGCAAAGCAAGCTAAAGGGAAGTTAAATAAAGAATTATTTAAGAAAAAAGTAGAAAATAATAAGTTAGAAGACAGAAAAACAATAGAGAAAATAAATCTGCAAGCCAGTTTTGCTCAGAGAAGAGCTTCTGGTGGCTGAGTCATTTTTTATAGTAGTGCCTGTACTTAAATGTCTGCACAGTGTTAAATGACCCTGCAGTACAGCAGGGAAGCGGAAGAATCTCCAATAGAGGGACTTGACAAATCAGGAAAGTGAAGCGAAAGCTTCCGGGGAGAAACCAGGGCAGGCCAGGGAGATAAAGAGAGGACTGGATTGCCTGGTATAATAAAGTGAGGCGGCTTTGTAGGGGCTTCCCTGGTGGCTCAGATGGTAAAGAGTCTGCAGTGTGGGAGACCCAGGTTCGATCCCTGGGTCAGGAAGATCCCCTGGAGAAGGAAATGGCAACCCACTCCAGTATTCTTGCCTGGAAAATCCCATGGACAGAGAAGCCTGGCAGGCTACAGTCCATGAGGTCGCAAAGAGTCAGACACAACCGAGTGACTTCACACACTTTCAGATGAGGGACGAGGGTTCTAAAGAGGAGAGGAAACAGGAAATATGAGAAGCAGAGAGACATGGAGACAGACAGAGCAGTAACAATATAATGAGAGGTCTAAGGAACAATGTGGGTTTCCCCAGTGGCTCAGTGGGTAAAGAATCAGCCTGCAGTACAGAAGACATAGTGGATGAGGGTTCCATCCCTGGTTGGGAAGATCCCCTGGAGAAGGGGATGGCTACCCACTCCAGTACTTCTTGCCTGAAAGGTTGGTCTGAGTTAAGGCTTCAGCATTTCTTACTTGAATTATCACATCGACTTCCTGGTTTCTCTGTCATTCACTATTCTGGGGCTTCCCAGGTGGTGCTAGTGGTAAAGAACCCACCTGCAATACAGGAGACATAAGAGACTCAGGTTCGATCCCTGGGTCGGGAAGATCCCCTGGAGGAGGAAATGGCAACCCACTCCAGTATTCTTGCCTGGGGAATCCCAAGGACAGAGGAGACCGGCATGCTAGAGTCCAGGAGGTCAGACAGAACTTAATGACTAAACAACAACGACAAGGAATATTAAGTGTCTGGGGGACTCCGTTTCCTCCTGCTTTGTTGCTTTCTTGCTTCTTCCTCTTGGAGCGCACCCTTTAGTAACGCTGGAAAGCACACTGTGTTCTTGCACATCTGAAAATGCCTCCTTTTGGCATAGAATTCCACTGTTATTCTGGTGCAAAGTCACTTTCCCTCAGGATTTTCGAGGTGCTGCCCTATTTGTCTTCATATCCTGAGTGGAGCAATTAGAAAGAAAGCAACAGATCGATGGGTACTAAAATGGATAGTGCTCCAAGGCACCGCGTTGAATGAAAACCACAAGGCTCTGAGTCATTTATAAGGTGTAACACATTTTATATCAAAAGAATCTGGAAAGGGACCCACCACTGGCTCCTGGTGGCACTGGCCTTATGAGAATCTAGTCAAAATAGGTGCTAGTCTGCATATTGCCTGGGTATTTCTCAGTTTATCTTACAAATACAATTTCCTCACAAATCCAAACAAACATTTGAACAAAAATAAGAAAATAATATTTTAGAGCTCTTAAAACCAACACTAATCCCAAAAGTTTCAACAAAAATTTCCTTCCACTAGGAGCACTGAAGAATGGATGCTTTTGAATTGTGGTGTTGGAGAAGACTCTTGAGAGTCTCTTGGACTGTAAGGAGATCCAACCAGTCCATCCTAAAGGAGATCAGTCCTGAATATTCATTGGAAGGACTGATACTGAAGCTGAAACTCCAATACTTTGGCCACCTGATGCAAAGAACTGACTCACCAGAAAAGACCCTGATTCTGGGAAAGATTGAAGGCAGGAGGAAAAGGGGACAACAGAGGATGAGATGGTTGGATGACATCACTGACTCGATGGACGTGAAGTTGAGTAAGCTCCAGGAGTTGGTGATGGACAGGGAGGCCTGGCGTGCTGCAGTCCATGGGGTCGCAAAGAGTCAGATATGACTGAGAGACTGAACTGAACTGAACTGAGGAGCTGAATAAGTACACAATACTATTTACTTCAGCTTGCTATTTTTATCACTTTTCACTTGATTTTTAAATACAACTGAAATTTATTCAGTTGTGTGGTATGACTTGTCCTATGGTGATATTCTTCCTATTTCCTTACCACTTTTCCCCACAACATTTATTGAATATTCTTCCCCTTCCCTACTGATCAAAAACACCTTGTCATGGCATGTATCAAATAGTAAAAACATGTCATGCAGAACCCAGGCTTCCTGATTCCCAACCTGTTGATCATTCCACTACTTCACCAAGTCATTATTAAATTACTTTTGATTTTTTTAATTTTTAACTTATATTGGAGTATAGCTGATTAATAATGTTGTGTGACTTTTGATTTAAACACTGTCTTTTTCTCAAGTTTTAAAGTATTTCACATTTCTAATACTCACTTTTGTTCTTGAACTTGAATCTATTTAGATTTTTAGCCTCTGCTTTGGGAGATGTTTTTCCAGGTTGTGGACAAGCAGTGGAGAGGAATGTTTGGGTTCATTTATTTATTCATTTAGCAAACATTCCTTGGGTCCTCAACAGGCTCCAAAGATACTTCCCAATGCTGGGGGACATTAGGAGATGAGAACAAGGAGCTACCTCTTGCTTTTTTTATTTTGCCTTTTATTTTATTTCAAGGCATGTAGCCTTTCCCCAGGTCTTTGCTGTTTTATTCCTCACTCCTTCTACCCTATGGTCATGACTCTCCTGATGAGCATCTGATAATTCCTGCTCCTTGGTTTGGGAAGATGGGTAGTTTTGACATTTAGTGACTATTCCTTTGGTCCTCCCACTTCCCCAATAAGCTAACGTTATCCAAGACTTCGCAAGACCAAAGCCTGTCCTGCTCCCAGGATGTAGCTCACTTTGTAGACGTGGGGATCCATGGTGTTGACGCCGAAACCCCATCCTTTTCCACCTCTACCTCCACAAAAACAAATATGATTGCTAAGGAAATCTACTGTGTGCTTTCCACAGAGGAAGTGTTCTCTGCAGCATAGATAACAGTCCGGGACCTTCTCCAGTTAGTTCTGATTTATCATACAAACTCCAGGCCTCCCGGATCACATGGTTTCATGGAACTCTCTGTGGTCTCCTGGATCTATAAACCAATGAATAGATACTACACTTAACCACGGGAACCATCTCCACTTCTGCGGTGAGTGTCACATAGATGGGCAACATTTTTCATATAATAAGCCATCTAGAAGCAATAAGTGGCCAAAGCAAGGAGGAGACACTCTCCATTACAGCTTAACTCTTGCTTGGATGAACTCAACTCAGGGAAAAATAAGGCAATAGGGGATTTTACATTTGGGATGAAGGACAAATCTAAAAAATTAGCATGAAATGTCGGTGAAGTCATTACACTTCCTTGAACAAGCAGGTTACCGCTTTCCTTCAAGATAAGGACTTTTTGCTTAATAGTACAGACATTGACTATGTGCATGACTGTCTGACTAATAAATATTATTGATACAACTTAATAAATATAAAGATTTTGATCCTGAAACAACCCCTGAAAAGAGAGCTTCCCAAGTAGGGCGCCATAGCTCAGTGGCTTTTGGCAAATGGATTAAAGATGATTGTGGGATCTGGTTTCCCCAGTCCCAGGACTGAGTCCAGATCCCTCACTTCTGGCCATGGGCAGCAGCCTCTAGTTACCCCAGTGTTGGTACAAATGCTGTCATTTTCTGCACATACCATGATGTGAAAAGAGGTTATGAAGCACTGCTACAACATAAGGTAAGCTAAGGACACTCATATGAAAAAAGATCTTTATTACCCAGATAACCACAATGGTGTGATCACTCACCTAGAGCCAGACATCCTGGAGTGCAAAGTCAAGTGGGCCTTAGGAAGCATCGCTACAAATAAAGCTAGTGGAGATGATGGAATTACAGCAGAGCTATTTCAAATCCTAAAAGATGATGCTGTGAAAGTGCTGCACACAATATGCCAGCAAATTTGGAAAATTCAGCAGCAGCCACACAACTGGAAAAGGTCAGCTTTCATTTCAATCTCAAAGAGAGGAAATGTAAAAGAATGCTCAAACTACAGCACAATTGCACTTATCTCACACACCAGCAAAGTAATGCTCAAAATTCTCCAAGCCAGGCTTCAACAGTACATGAACCGAGAACTTCCAGATGTTCAAGCTGGATTTAGAAAAGGCAAAGGAACCAGAGATCAAATTGCCAGCATTTGCTGCATCATCAAAAAAGCAAAAGAGTTCCAGAAAAACATCTACTTCTGCTTTATTGACTATGCCACATAGTTGTGTGGATCACAACAAACTGTGGAAAAATCTGAAAGATATGGGAATACCAGACCACCTTACCTGCCTCCTGAGAAATCTGCATGTATATCAAGAAGCAACAGTTAGAACTGGACTTGGAACAACAGACTGGTTCTAAATCAGGAAAGGAGTACATCAAGTCTGTATATTGTCACCCTGCTTATTTAACTTACATACAGAGTACATCATGTGAAATGCCAGCTGGACGAAGCCCAAGCTGGAATCAAGATTGCACAGAGAAATATCAATAATCTCAGATATGCAGATGACACTTATGGTGAAAGTGAAGAGGAACTAACGAGCCTCTTGATGAAAGTGAAATAGGAGAGTGAAAAGGCTGGTTTAAAACTCAACATTCAGAAAACTAAGATCATGGCATCTGGTCCCATGATTTCACGTCAAATAGATGGGGTAACGATGGAAACAGCGACAGACTTTATTTTTGGAGGCTCCAAAATCACTGCAGATGGTGACTGCAGCCATGAAATTAAAAGATGCTTGCTCCTTGGAAGAAAAGCTATGACCAACCTGGATAGCATATTAAAAATCAGAGACATTACTTTACTGACAAAGGTCCATCTAGCCGAAGCTATGGTTTTTCCAGTAGTCATGTATGGATGTGAGAGTTGGACTATAAGGAAAGCTGAGCGCCAAAGAATTGATGCTTTTGAACTGTGGTGTTGGAGAAGACTCTTGAGAGTCCGTTTTCTGCAAGTCGTTGGACTGCAAGGAGATCCAACCAGTCAATCCTAAAGGAAATCAGTCCTGAATATTCGTTGGAAAGACTAATGCTGAAGCTGAAACTCCAATACTTTGGCTACCTGATGTGAAGAACTGAGTCACTGGAAAACACCCTGATGCTGGAAAGATGAAAGGCAGGAGGAAAAGGGGATGACAGAGGATGAGATGGTTGGATGGCATCACTGGCTCAATGGACATGAGTTTGAGCAAGCTCCAGGTGTTGGTGATGGACAGGGAAGCCCTGCGTGCTGCAGTCCATGGGGTCGCAAAGAGTCGGACACGACTGAGCGACTGAACTGATCTGAAGGAAATTTGCAGGTCAATTTCATAGAAAACAGAAATACTATTAAGCAAATTGCCAAAGGTTGGGACATTCCCTATGTATTAATACAACCAACTTCCCATTTTTCCTTCTCACAGTAGGTACTCTAAGAAGACTCCTATCTTAGATGGTCTGGGGCCTGGAGATACAGTTGGATGACGCGCCCTGCCCACTCTTTGATGGGCGTTTGTTAGGCTTCCCATTGCTCTTCCACGTGTTGTTTCTTCATTCAGTAAATGTCCACTCTCCCCTCCCCCCGTCCACTCTAACCATGTTGTTTCGAGAAAGGGATGCCAATTGTATATAGACCCCACCTCCTGTCTGTGCAGACAGGTCCACAGGACATACCTAACCTGCAACAGCAAATCCCTCACAGATGGAGCCTGGTCACCAAGGTGGGGACATTTTTTGGCAATAAAGTTTTTCTTAGTTAAGGGACGAGCCTTGATTTTTTAGACATAACACTATTGCACACTTAATAGACTACTGTATAGTGTAAACATAACTTTTACACACACTGAGACACCAAAAAAATCATGCAACTCATCTTATTGCAGTATTCACTTTATTACAGTGGTCCGGAACCAAACCTGTAATATGTCCAAGCTACATCTGTGGTGATACAACACAGATGAAAGCCAAGATTGCTATACTGAGAGAAGGAAGACGGGCACAAAAGGATGTCTGATTCCAATTGCATGAAATGTCCAGAAGGTGAAAATCCATGGAGAAAGGAAGCAGATTGGTGGGTGCTGGAGGGTACAGGAGGGGAGAGCAAGAGCCACAACTTAATGTACGAGGTTCCCTTTTAGGGTGTTGAAATTGTTTTGGAACCAGATGAAGGTGATGGTTGCATAGCATTGTGAATATACTAAATGCCATGAAATCATTCACTTTTAAAACTTAATCCACAGTGATAGCCAAGGGGTAGGGGCAAGAGGGGCAGCAGTTTGCAAAGCCAATGAAAACTTCCAGGTGAGGGTGGTGGAGCGCTCTTCCTCTTGATTGTGGTAGTGACGGTTGTTGTTTAGTTGCTCAGGCGTGTTCAACAATTTATGACCCCATGGACCGTAGCCCATCAGGCTCTGTCCATGGGATTTCCCAGGCAAGAATACTGGAGTGGGTTGCCATGTCCTTCTCCTGGGGATCTTCCCAATCCAAGGATCAAACCTGCGTCTCCTACATCGGCAAAAATATTCTTTACCACTGAGCCACCTGGGAAGCCGGTGGTAGCGATTATCAGATGTATGCACATGCATGCTCATACTTCAGTTGTGTCTGACTCTTTGAGACCCTGTGACGGTAGCCCGCCAGGCTCCTCTGTCCATGGGATTCTCCAGGCAAAAATACTGGAGTGGGTTGCCATGCCCTTCTCCAGGGGATCTTCCCGACCCAGGGACTGAACCCACATCTCTTACCTCTCCTGCTTTGGTAGGCAGGTTCTTTACTACTAGTGCCACCTGGGAAAACCATCAGTTGTATGTATTTGTCATCAATAGGTATATTTAAAAGGGAGGGTTCAGGATGGGGAACACATGTATACCTGTGGCGGATTCATTTTGATATTTGGCAAAACTAATACAATTATGTAAAGTTTAAAAATAAAATAAAATTAAAAAAAAAGAAAAGGGGTGCATTTTATACTCCAATAAAATTCATTTGTAGTGAATTCACTTAAGAAACATTTCACAGTAAATAGTTGCAATAATGTTGAATTTTTTTTTTCTTTAAAAAAAAAACACTTTTCCTAGTGCAGAGTTTCAGTCTGCATTTCATAATCTATAATATTTCTTTAAATAAAATTGTTGTTTAAATATTTAAATTTATGTAAAAAATTTAAATCAGGTATTGATTTTGCATATATTTTTGACAAAATGATATCACATTAGAATACAGTATTCTCCATCTGGTTTGATTTGAACATTTGCAAAAATTGTCCCCCAAAAAAACTTTCTTAAGTGAATTTCACATAAATTTTTTTTAAAAGGAAAAAATAAAAGCACCATCATCAATGACAACAACAAAATTAAATCAGGCACCCAGCCATGAGCATGATGGTAGTCCTATGATGATACCCATGGCACAATCCCCATTCAGAACCCCACCTCACAGGGGTTCACATTTGTCTTTCCACACCTCTGCAGCTTCTCTTGACTGTAGAAGCTTTGTGGCAATTTATATGCATATAACCCTGCTACACTCCTTGTCACTTCCAAGGGGCTCAAGGATGTAGGAAATTTGTCCTTAAAGAGGGAGCTAGAAAGGAAATGGAGAGGGTGTAGGTCCCAGAGAGAAGAGATATGTGTACACGTGTAGCTGGTTCACTTCATTGTACAGCAGGAACTAAGACAACGCTGTAAAGCAACCATACCCCAATTTAAACAATTAATTAATTAACATTCACCCTCCTCTCACCAAAGGAAAAAAAAGAAAGACAACTGACTAGGAAAAACAAACCAGGATCCTTACTTCAGTACAGAGGAGCTCAAGCTTGTGTTCAACCAAAAAAAAAAAAAAAAGTGAAACTTATTTGTAGTCTAAATATTCAGGGAAAGGCCAGTGGAAAGCTTTGCAGAAAGAAGATACTGCCAGGCTGGCAGCATCCTAGGACCCACCATTTATCATTTCTTGATAATTTACATTTCCAGCCTGCTTTATGATCATTTATGTGCCACTTGAAACTGGATGTGACAGTGGGTGATTTATTATTTTAAGGAAGGAAAGAAAGGCACAAAAAGGTCAGTGAGACTTGCTGAAACCATAGACTGAGAACTAGAACTCAGAACCCTGAGCAGCAAAGTCCTGGGCCCCATTTGCCTTTCAGCAGCCAGGACCGTCTGGTTGGTGATATTTTTTGGAGCTGGCAGAGCTTTGTCACAGCACAGAAGCTAGGGACACTAGTTGCCCATGGGAATATCTCTTCCTTCTTATTTGTCAGCTTTCCCCTCAGCTGACCCATCCAGCAAACCGCTGTTGTTCAGTCACTCGGTCGTGTCTGACTCTTTGTGACCCCATGGACTGCAGCATGCCAGGCTTCCCTGTCCTTCACCATCTCCCGGAATTTGCTCACACTGATGTCCATTGAGTTGATGATGCCATCCAACCATCTCATTCTCTGTTGCCCTCTTCTCTTCCTGTCCTCAATCTTTCCTAGAATTAGGGTCTTTTCCAATGAGTCGGCAAACTGATACTAAGACAATTCTTCAACACCTCTTCCGGCAAGTCAGGCTCCCACAGGGACTCCCCAGGCCCTGTGCCCTCTAGCCCATCCTGACTTCCTCCAGCTGATGGGACGTCCCCTTCTCTTGACTTGGAGAGTACTCACTCACCTCTGCACCACGCACCTCTGTTTGGCACCCTTCACACATGTCTGCCCATCTAGCCTCCTCCTGAAACCAGGAGAAACCCCATGGCACTCACTATGGAACCAAGAACCTCATTAAATACTTGAGTAGCTGCTTCTCTCACATGACTGAAAAGCCATCGGAGTCTCAGCTCTAGCGAGCCCTCAAACAAGAGAAAGACAAAACAATCTTCCACCTCTGAAACAAACCTGACAGTTCAGCAGCCTTGATCCCCAACCCGCCTGTGATCAGCTCTACAACCCACCTGAGTGCAAATAAGACCTCCTCTTGGCTGCCCAAGAAGAAAAGGAAGTTTCTGATCTTTTAAACTATACCCAAATAGCCACCCCATAGACAAAGGAGCCTGGTGGGCTACAGTCCACAGGTCACAAGAGTTGGACCCGAATGAGCGACTAACACACACACATTATTTTCCTGCGTGTGGGTGCTTAGTCCTTCAGTTGTGTCCAACTCTTTTGCAACCCACAGGCTCCTCTGTCTGTGGGATTTTTAAGGCAAGAATACTGGAGCGGGTTGCCATTTCCTCTTCCCAAACCAGAGATCAAATCTGTATCTTCTGTGTCTCTGCATTGTAGTGGATTCTTTACTTCCCAAGCCATCGTGGAAGCCCCATTGTTTTCCGAGGGATACCAAAAAGAATGATTACCACCTGAGCAGCTAGAAACAACAGAATTTTTTTTTTTTTTTGCTTGCAGTCCTGGAGGCCAGAAGTCCAAAATGAAGGTGCCAGCAGGGTCGTGAGCCGACTAGAGATTCTGGAGAGATTCTTCTTTGCCCCTTTCTGGCATCTGATGATGTTGTCAGCAGCACTTAGCATCCCTTGGCTTTTAAATGCATCACTCCAGTGTCTGCCCCCGTCATCACATGACCTTCTCCCTGCGTATCTGAGCACCCGCTTTCTCTTCTTATGAGGATCAGCCATTAGATACTCATATTCCGGCCCTGCTCCAGTATAACCTCATCATAACTAATTATAACGGCAAAAAATTCTATTTCCAAATAAGGTTACCTTCTGAGGCTGCAGGTGGACATGAACTGGGGTGGCAGGGGGGACACTATTCAACCCCATACAGAGGCGAAGGTAAGAGGAAGGAAAAATGTTTGGCATTAGGATTGACAGCAAGGTGGTTCCAGTTTCTATAACTTCATTTCCAGGGCTAAGAGCCCCCCAGGAGGACCCCCTGAAATCCTGAGTGACATCCTGGCCTTGGCTGTATCATCCCTCTGTCCTTTGCTGTCCAGATGAGTGACTGCCTTGGGTCGCTGGCTTCCTTTTCCATCCTGAAGGAATTTCCAGCCCCTGCCTTCCTCCCTACAGTGCTCAGTTTGCAGACAGGTATTAAATCAGATTTTCACCTGGTTCATTACATCTCAGTGATTCTGAGCCACTGGGATTTTCAATTTGAAAGAAAACATTTTGATGCAGCGATGCCCATGGGACAGCTCTAGGATGAGGACACTTGGAGCATCCTGGGGAGCTGCAGAGTGTGCAGTGTGCACAGACACACCCCCTAAAGCCCACTGTTGACTTGCTCCTTGGCCCATGGGGACATGTAGTTGTGTCTAAGAGTTATCATCAGAATTCTGGTGTAAAATGAGAAGCCTCAAAGGAAATGAAGCCACTCAAAATCTGTGTTGCCTCCCTCTGATTCGGTGCAGCTTGTTTTCATGCAAAGTTTATTAAGAGCGAAGAGGCAACACAGGGCCTTGTGTGTAAATCATGGACTTTACGACATGATTCACAATGAGAGCCTTGACTGGCTGACCCATACTGTTTCAGAGGCTCCAGCTCTTTTTTACACTAATTGTTCTTAAGAGGATGGGCCACGGCATCTTTCATCCAAGGATTATTCTGGAGCAGACACTCACCACTGATGACATGATGTAGGACATGCACATGCGTCTTTTCCCGAGTCCACCGTCTTCTGATGATGCTGTCCTGAGTATGATTCCCTCTTTGTCCCTTACAGCCTTTAACAGACTTCCTGCCATAGTGCCTTGTGCCCAGAAGGGGTTTAGCAGATGGGGTACAATGAACAGAAGGAATAGGATGTGCTGGTGGGATTGTTTTCTGTATTCACAAATAGTAACAAGTGATGGCTTTCCAGCAGCGGAGAGGATGCTGAGAAAAGTGGGGTGTCACTGAGATGCAGGCTTCATCTCTCTCTCCTATCTCTGGCCACCAACTGAGTTGTGCAACCCTCAGCTCTTTCACAGTTTGTAGGGCCTCTCCACCGGTGGTTCTGGGGGTGCCTACCAGAAGTGAATGCCTGGTGAGAGCCAGGAGAACAAGCCTCAAGCCCAGCTGCCAATGTGAGCGAGGCTAGATGAAAAAGAAGCTAAGCTATGTGGCCAAATAGAGGGAGTCCAGACACAGGGCTCAAGGCAGATGCGAGGTAAGCCTGGAAGAACTTAAGAACTGCTCAAGAGCACACAGACCCCTGTTGTTATGGGTGGAGTGGGGCCCACCCCTTCCAAGTCATATGTTAGGTCCCAGCAACCAGTATCTCAGAATGTGACCTTATTCAGAGACAGGGTCTTTACAGAGGTAATCAAGTTAAAGTGATGTCATTGAAAAGTGAAAGAGTCATTCACTCAGTTGAGTCCAACTCTTGGAAATCCCATGGACTGTAACCCACCAAGCTTCTCTGTCCATGGGATTCTCCAGGCAAGAATACTGGAATGGGTTGCCATGCCCTCCTCCAGGGGACCTTCCTGATCCAGGGATCTAATCCGTACCTTCTTCATTGCAGGCAGAGAAGATTCTTTACCATCTGAGCCACCAGGATGGCACTAATCCAATATGACTGGCATCCCTATAAAAACAGGAAATTTGGACACAGAAAGGCACAGAGGGGAGATGATGTGAACAGACAGGAAGAAGACAGCCATCTACAAACCCAGCAGAGAAGCCTGGAGTACATCCTTCCCTCACAGCCCTCAGAAGGGACTAACCCTGCAGACACCTTGATGTCAGAGACTGACCTCCAAAACTGTGGACTGATACTTTTCTGTTGTTTAAGCCCCCAAGTCTGTGATACTCTTTTACATCAGTCCAGATAGATTAATACACCTGGGATGACTGTTCCCGTGATTCCTGCTCCACTGTAAGGCACGTGAGGTGCTTAAAGGGCCTTTGAAAATGGGATCCAGACCCAAGCAGCCTCCAACACACCCTTTGGTGGTGATGTCCTCAGCCTCCATCAGTGATGCTAATTTCAACCACATTTTATCTTAAGACATACAGAACAGCAAAAACCGCCTGGCAATTTGGCAATATCAACCAAATTTTGTTAAGTGTGACTATTTTTTGATCCAGCAATTCCATGTCCAAGAATCCAGAGAATTTTCCCCAAAAAATACTGAGGGCTCAAAGACATGTGTGTGCATGTTTCCTGCAGCCTTTTTTTCGTGCCTTGCTCACTTTTTCTTGCTTTTTATTTGCAATAATTCAAACACACAGAAAAGTGGCAGGAATGAATAGTATATAGAATGCTCATGCACCATTTACCCCGAGTCTCTGACTGATAACATTTTGCTTCATTTGTTTTATCATCTTTAACTCTCTCTGCTTCTCTCAACCCTTTGAACAAAGACTGCTTACATCATAGCCCTTTAATCCTAATTTCTTCTGTGTGTATTTCCTAAGTGTAAGAATACTTACTGTCTTACATAATCACCACAGTTATCAATCTCCAGATGGAAACAGTATTTTTATCCAATCTGCTTAGTTCAGTTATGTCAACTAACCCAAAAGTAACATCTGAGAATTTTTTCCTCTGTTACAAAATCCAACCCAGCTCAGGTATTAGTTACTATGATTCTTTAATTTCTTTCAATCTGTAATAGTCCCACAGCCATTCTTTGTCTTTTATGACATTGACACTTTTATGGAATGAATGTTTGTGTCCTCCTAAAACTCATTTGTTGAAATCCTGATCCCCAAGGTGATGGTATTAGGAAGGTGATTAGGTCATGAGGGTGGAGCACTCATGAATAAGATTAGTGCCCTGATAAAGAGATTCTATCAGGTCAGAGCCTCCAGGAAACCAACAAGCTGGGGAGGCTGAGCTCACTTCCCAATAGGGAACCATCAGCCTCTGGCAGGCATAAGCATAGGACACACCCGAAGCTGGGGAGCATCTGGAGGGGGACCCCTGAAAGAGGAATGAAACAAGGACCCAAAATACCAAGCTGGGAGGAAAACCCCAGGAAAGCAGCATCTGCCTGCCTATGACATCTGGCGGCCAGGGCGTCTCTGTTGCAAATCTCAGTAGAAAGAATGATGCTTGGCAGGGGTCCTTGTAGAGAGATTGTACATAAATGGGTTTGATCTTCCTTTTAAATCCAGATAATGAAACATCTGTGTGGTAGGAGAGAGAGAGAAAGAAAGGGAGTGAGAGACAGTATGTTGGTTTCTGAAGCTGAAGTAACAGAAATTAGATGTTTAAATGCATTATTTAGAGTGACACAGTTAGGGGCAGAATGAAATACATGATGTAGCTTTTGGGATGGGGAAGAAGGGAGAGCTGAATTCCCCCCAGGCCCCACCCCATCTCAGTAGGAAGCCAGTAGATGGTGTTCAGAACTGATAGATCAGGAGACAGCCAGGTCAGTGCTTTGTTGAGAGACATAGAGGAACCACCAGGAGATTGAAACACAGAAACGTTTCAAAGCAGTTCTGTTTGAAGCATTCAACTACGGTGAGGGGGTGCCAAGCAAAGCACTGTCCCTTTTCATTATATGGCCCCCTGTACTATTTGGTTTCCTAATCCTGTGTTTGAAACCAATTTTTATATAGCAAAGGAGATGGAGGGAGAGAGAGAGAGAGCAAGAGGAACCTCATTTACTGCTGGTGGAAATGCAAACTGGTTCAGCCACTTTGGAAGACCGTTTGATGGGTTCTCACAAAATTAAAGACAATATCACTATACAATTCATCAATCATGTTCTTTAGTATTTACCCAGATGAGTTGAAAGCTTATGCCCACACAAAAACTGGCACACAGATGTTTATGGAAGCCTTATTAATAACTGCCAAAATTAGGAGGCAACCAAGATGTCCTGCAGAAGCTGAATGGATAAATAAATCATGGTATATCCAGGACATATACCTGGATATGTATACATGAAATGGAATATTACTCACTCCATGAATAATGGACAATGGAATATTATTCAGCAGTAACAAGAAATGAGCTATGAAGCCGTGAAAGACATAGAGAAATGTTAAATACATGTTAGTACGTGAAAGAAGCCAATCTGAAAAGGCTAAATACTGTATGATTCCAAGTCTATAACATTCTGGAAAAGTCAGGTAAAAAGTAGTTGTCAGAAGTTGGGTGTTGCAGAGGAATAGGAAGGAATGAGTAGGTAGATCATAGCATATTTTTAAGGCAGTGAAAATATGGGAAATCTCTTTACCCTCCTGTCAATTTAGCTGCAAACTTAGAATTTCTCTTGAAGTCTTTAAAAATATTTTTAATGTATTATGCTGAAGATTCTAGGGATCAGGAATCAGACAGGGCACAATAGGAACAACTTTTTTCTGCTCCAGGATTTCTGGGACCTCTTCTGAGACACCTCAGAGTCTGGGTGTGATTTAATAACTGGGGACTTAAATCTTCTTGAGATATCTTCACTCATATGTCTCATTCAGTTCAGTTCAGTCGCTCAGTCATGTCTGACTCTTTGCAACCCCATGGACTGCAGCACGCCAGGCCTCCCTGTCCATCACCAACTCCAGGAATCCACCCAAACTCATGTCCATTGAGTTGGTGATGCCATCCAGCCATCTCATCCTCTGTCATCCCCTTCTCCTCCTGCCCCCAATCCTTCCCAGCATCAGGGTCTTTTCCAATGAGTCAACTCTTCGCATGAGGTGGCCAAAGTATTGGAGTTTCAGCTTCAACATCAGTCCTTTCAATGAACACCCAGGACTGATCTCCTTTAGAATGGACTGGTTGGATCTCCTTGCAGTCCAAGGGATTCTCAAGAGTCTTCTCCAACACCATGGTTCAAAAGCTTCAATTCTTCGGCACTCAGCTTTCTTCACAGTCCAACCTTCACATCCATACATGACCACTGGAAAAACCACAGCCTTGACTAGACAGACCTTTGTTGACAAAGTAATGTCTCTGCTTTTGAATATGCTGTCTAGGTTGGTCATAACCTTCCTTCCAAGGAGTAAGTGTCTTTTAATTTCATGGCTGCAATCACCATCTGCAGTGATTTTGGAGCCCCTAAAAATAAAGTCTGACACTATTTTCACTGTTTCCCCATCTATTTCCCATGAAGTGATGAGACCAGATGCCAAGATCTTAGTTTTCTAAGTACATCATGAGAAACGCTGGGCTGGAAGATGCACAAGCTGGATTCAAGATTGCCAGGAGAAATATCAATAACCTCAGATATGCAGATGACATCACCCTTATGGCAGAAAGTGAAGAGGAACTAAAAAGCCTCTTGATGAAAGTGAAAGAGGAGAGTGAAAAAGTTGGCTTAAAGCTCAACATTCAGAAAACTAAGATCATGGCATCTGGTCCCATTATTTCATGGCAAATAGGTGTAGAGATATTGTTTCAATGTAATGGATGGAAGTTACATCTACAAAGCTGTATTAATACTTTATTCCAAGCAGGGGGCAAAAATATTCAGTGAGTGAGTGGATAAATAAATGAATGAATCAAATATGAACTAACAGCCAAGACATGGAAATAACCTCATTACTTGGAATTGAGTGTTTTAATGTTATTCATTAAAATAGATTCTGTCTGTATTTGTGATATATGTGTGCTTGAAATTCACAGAGAAAATGAGCATTTTAATTACAAAGTGCTGAAATCATTAATAATTTAAGGATCGTCACTCAGCATCCCTTTCTAAGTAAGCAAGTTCACTAAGCCCTTATAGACAAATCAGACAAGTGCAAGGGCACAGCTAAAGGGCAGATATACAAGGAGGGAGGAAGGGACTGGACCAGTTGTCCCCCTGTGCGTGGACACAGAAGAGTTTAACCCACCATACCAAGTGTAAGAGGGTGCTGTGGGAGAAGGGGAAGGACCAGGGTGTTCTCAGGGACTGTGACTCCTGGGGGGGTCTCAGGGTCTACTAAGAGACCATGGCCACAACCCCTGGTCTAGACAGCCTCCCCCATTTTACTGTCGAGGGCAGCCTGCCTTCTCCACCTCGATTCCTTTGTCTGCTTTGCTTTGTCAACTCAGAGAAAGGCTCCTCTCCTCAATCCCTGTCAACTAAATCAAACCCACCTGTTGAGACCCCATAAAATCCCACATTCCCCCAAGAAGCAAAAAGGCCCCCATCCCCCAGCCGAGTGCTGACTTTACACCTCTGGGCTCCCCTGTCCTCTATATTCTCTGATAGGACAATGACCTTGTTCTCTTGTCTCTAAAGGATCATAAAGGCCCAGCATTCAAGCCTTACTTACTTGCTGAGTTGTCTCCATATTGGCTCCATCTCATCCATTCAGAGGCCCCAGGAAGCACTCTGACTTGATGGTCTTCATGTCATCAAACTCGGGCCAGAGAGTGGGTGACTTGTTCAAGGCCACGTGATCAGTGTGAAATACAGGTGAATCCTGGGGAGCCCACTTAGTCCAGTGATGGCCAATCCCAAGGTCACCTGGAGTGAGGAGAGGTGGGTGGACACGCTGGGGAGGTCAGGCTGGTGACCCTACATGAGGGCTCCTATTTGGGGTCTGGTGGCTCAATACAGTTATATCTGCCCAGTTAGAGACATGGACATTGCACTCCTTCCAAGAGCAGAATGAGCAATGAAATAAGGTCCACGAGGACCTCTTGAGACCTCACAGAGACTGATTAGCCAAGGCAAAGCGCTCGCGACAGTTGTCAATTATAAAGCAGTTAGTTACACAGTACTTGCACCAAAAAAGTAAGTTTTCCCAATTTAAAAAACCACTTTAAAAACCACTAGTATGTAATTCACTATCATACTTATGAAAAACTAGACACATTCCATCTGTCCCTTCAAAGTAAAAGTAACATTTTTAAAATGCATATGAAAGAAAGAGCCATGTTATACAGAGAGCTTCTGAATAAAGATAAATGGAAATGTTTTCATTATTACATGACTTTACTGCCCCAAATGAGATAATACATCATCCACTAAACTCTATCTGTACACTTAAAACAGAATTTTCTAATCTGTTTAAAAGACTTACAAAAGAATATTTTGAGTGGATTTTTGATTCCACATGTTTTCAATTGCATAACTGGTAGATGTGATTTTTTTTTTAATTTTTCACCATGGACAGGAATTCAGTTTCTGGAATTTATTGTAAAATGGAATTTTTATAAATCTTTGCCAAACATCCATTAATGCCTTAAACATGACTTTTCCTTCTTCATGTGAAGGAAAGATGATGTAAATGATAAAGAGGTATCCTTCAACTATAAATGAAAATAGATTAACAAAGCTGGCTCTATGGTAAATTGCATATAAATAAGACAAGATCGAATTTTTTAAAACTCATTGACAAATTTGCAGAAGTTATGGCTTAAGAGCATAAAATTAAATTACACTATTTGCCACTGAGGGGGAAAAAAACTATTATGTACATGTAAGTTTTCTCTTTTTCCTAGAAGCATCTTAATGGAATTTTAAACATATGAGTCCATAATTTTTTCTTCTTCATTGCAATTTTTATTTTTCACTTTTTTAAAAATTTACTAATTTTAATTTTTACTAATTTTAATAATCATATAGACAAAGTTCAATAAAGGAAAACTTGCACTGTCAAAAAAAAAATGAATCTCATGGTTTAGTAAGCAAAACCATTTGGATCTACCTATATTTGGAAAATCTCACTCTCAGCTACTACTGCTGCTAAGTCATTTCAGTTGTGTCCGACTCTGTGCAACCCCATAGACGGCAGTCCACCAGGCTCCCCCATCCCTGGGATTCCCCAGGCAAGAATACTGGAGTGGGCTGCCATTTCCTTCTCCAATGTATGAAAGTGAAAAGTGAAAGTGAAGTCACTCAGTCGTGTCCAACTCTTCGCAACCCTTTGCGACCCCATGGACTACAGCCTACCAGGCTCCTCCATCCATGGGATTCTCCAGGCAAGAGTACTGGAGTGGGGTGCCATCGCCTTCTTCGCCCTCTCAGCTAAGACAACATTAAAATCCTTGTCAAAATAAACTGAACTTGGAATCTAGCCTTCAGATCACTGTATCACAACAAAGTAAACACGATTTCTTTCATAATGAATATTTGATTATATTACTATTTTTAGAAGTTCTTTTTGCCTTTTCATACTGTTCATGGGGTTCCTGAGGCAAGGATAATGAAGTGGTTTGCCATTCCCTTCTCCAGTGGACCACGTTTTGTCAGAACTCTCCACCATGACCCATCCGTCTTGGGTGGCCCTACACGGCATGGCTCATTGCTGCATTGAGTTACACAAGGCTGTGGACATGAGTCTGAGCAAACTCCAGGAGACAGTGAAGGACAAGGAAGCCTGCCATGCCGCAGTCCATGGACACAGCTTAGCAACTGAACGTCAATAAGGTTCTTAATGTACTCTAATGAGAGCAGAAAGAAATGGTCTAGAAAGTTTCACACCATTAATAAACAGGAATATGCTATTCTTAATATTACATATTTTGGCTCACTTTTAATTTCTATTTCATATACTTCACATATATGTATTGTCAGTGCTATCCAGGCAAAGCCACCAGAAATATACTTTGAATTTCTGGTAAACAGGTCACATTTATTACTCATTTTGAGGAAAGAGACCATGCACTGTGGAGAACTGGGCGGGGTTGGGGGGAGGGGGATGGTCAGGAAGAGGGTGTTAGAAAGAACCACCTATAGGATTTGGGCTTTGATTTGGTGATCTGCATGAGGACCTAAGGGAGGGGTCCTCTCGAGATAGGATGCTCTTAGAGAGGAGAGCAAGCCTATGAGGGGCATCTCAACATAACTTGTCCAAGGAGACGGCCAACTAGAGTGCATATGAAGATGTAACTGGTAAGAAAGCAATCACTCATGCTGTCCAGGAGGGGTCTGGGGCTTCCCAGGTGGTGCTAGTGGTAAAGAATCCACCTGCCAATGCAGGAGACAAAAGAGACGTGGGTTCGATCCCTGGATCGGGAAGATCCCCTGGAGAAAGAAATGGTAGCCCACTCCAGTATTCCCAGGGACAGAGAAGCCTGGCAGGTTACAGTCCAGTTGCAAAGAATCAGACACAACTTAGCAACTCAATAACAACAACAACCACCTCATTACCGTGTAGAATCTTTCCATTTGGGATCAGAGTACAGCTCTCCATTTTTTAGGCTATGTTTCATGTTCTACTATGAAATTTTATGGATTTGTTCATTTTGGTTTTAACATTTTTTAGGTTTTGCATCAGTTAGAGATGTGTTCACTTGTGAGGTAGAGGAAATCTAAACACCAGTGACTATAACAAGTGAGGTTCTCCCTCCCTCTCGCCCCTGTCCTGTCCCCCGCCCCTTCCTCCTTTCCACCTCTCTCCAACATGCCCAAGGCAGTCCAGGCCCAATGCCTTGCCCCAGGAAATCATCAAGGAACAGAGCATCTTCTGCTGTTTTTTCCACCATCCCCAGCAGGAAGCTTTCATGCTGTGACCACAAGAAGGCTGCTGTGCCTCCTAGCATCTAGTCTGTCTTCCAGGCAGGAAGAAGGTGACATTCTCTTATCTGGTAAGGAATGCCCTCCCATGGAATTCTGTACGTTTCTTGGAGCATGAGACTGCTATCCCATGGGCAACCCTAGCTACAAAGTATGGTGGGAGATGAAGTTTTTGTTTTTGTTTTTAGAATATTGCCAACACAAACATAATTTGAGGTTGTTTAGTAAAGAAGGAAGGAGGCTGGCTATGCCCCTGGCATGGTGGCTACAAGTCTATTCTCAGGTACATAACATACTTCGTTGCTATTATGAAGGAGATCATTTTTCTTCTATTATAATCTCTAGCTACGTATTGCTAGCTAAAGAAAAATTAAAGCTCTTTATATATTCAGCTTACATTCAGCCTTTCTGCTAAACTAATTTATTGGTCTTCATCATTCACTAGGTGATTCCTTTGGTTTTTCAACTTGAGCAATTATAACATCTGAACATAATAACAGTTTTGTTTCTTCCTTTAAATTTTTTATTTCTTTTCTTGAATTGTAGCTAAGACATATAGGAGCAGTAACTACTTAAATTTTGTTATGTCACTAAGTAAGGGGACCCCTATGTAAGTAAGGGGGTATATATTCTTTATTATTAGTTCAAGGAGCTTCCTTCTATTCAGTTTTCTCAGGGTTTATGTGGTGAATGAATATTTATTGTGGGTGGGGGAGGGAGGCTAGCATCTATTATGAAAATCATGGAGGCTTGGGGTTTTTTCTTTTAATTTCAGGCAGTTAACCACACTGATTAATATTCTTTGTTGAAGCAACCCTAACTGGCTCAAAGTGTATTGTCCTATTAATAAACTGTAAAATACAATTTGCTAATATTTTTATGGTTTCTGCATACACATTCATAAATGTAATGAGCCTTTGGGGTTTTTTATTCTTTCCTTGTGTAGTTTTGATAACATGTTTTCTACTAACTTCATAAAATGGGTTGGTAAGCATTCTTTTTCTTTTTTTAATATTTTTATTTATGTATTTATTTGACTATATCAGGTCTTCCCTGGGATCACAGAGTATGAGCCACCCGATGGCTACGGAAGTCTTTTTTCCATCTTTTTCTATACTCTAGAATAGTTTCCCCAAATCTAAGTTATCTTCTCCTTGACTATTTGGTAGAACTCATTTATTGGGGTTTCCCTGGTAGCTCAGACAGTAAAGAATCCACCTGCAATCAGGGAAACCTGGGTTCGATCCCTGGGTCAGAAGATCCGTTGAAGAAGGGCATGGCAACTCACTCCAGTATTCTTGCCTGGAGAATCCCCATGGACAGAGGTACCTGGCAGTCTACAGTCCCTGGGGTCACAAAGAGTCGGACACGACTGAGCGACTAAGCACAGCACACAGCACATCCATTAAACAGTATGGACTTGGTTTTGTTGTTCAGTCACTAAGTCATGTCTGACTCTGCAACTCCTCTTGCTTATTGATCTTTGTCTATCATTTCCATTTATGATTGTTTCACTACTTGTTCTTGGATCAATCTTGATTATTTGTATCTTAGGAACTTTTCAATATCAGCTACTTAAAGTATTAGTATAAAGATATTTAATTAATTAAAATATTTTGAGTCAAAAATATTTACAACTATAGATCTTTTCTTGTTTCCTCATGATATTTATTTATATTTTTTCTTTTTTATTGATCATACCTGCCCAAAACTCACTGGTTTTCTTAATCACTTTAAATAACTTGCTTCTGTTTGTTGATTAATGCTACTGAACTTTCTGGGTTTCTACTTCATTAATTTCTGCTTTAATCTATATTATTTCCTTCCTTCTACTCTCTTTAGATTTGTTTTGCTGTTCTTTTTTTTTTTTTTTTTTTTACAGCTAAGAAAGCTTAGCTAATTTCTTTTCAATCTTTATTGTTTTCTAATAAATGCATTCCTAGCTCGAAATTCTCCTTTGAGTAACACTGTGGTTTTATCTCACAAGTTTATATGCACAGCTCGGGTAGTCATTTGCTTTTAAGTACTATAACTTCCATTTTGACTTTCTCATTAAAGCATGAATTATTTAGAAGATACTTTTTAATCTCCCAATGCATTCAGGGGATGTTCTGTCCATCTTTCTGTGGGTGGTTGCTGTTTTTATTGCACTGCCCCTAAAAGAATGAAGACTCGATGACTTCAACTTGGGAAATTCACATTTCCTTTGTGGCATAGGACATGGTCAATTTTAATAAATTTTTCTATATATGTATTAAAAAAGAGCACACTCAGTTGGATGTAGTGTTAATTCCATTTTTCAAATCCTTGATATTCTAATTAGTTATTCTTTTTCTGAATCTGTTCATTTTTGAGAATTTTGTTTCCTATGACTGCCATAACAAATTATCACAAACTTAGTGGCTTTAAGGGCTTCCCTGGTGGCTCAGGAGGTAAAGAATCCACCTGCAATGCAGGAGACCCAGGTTCAATCGCTGAGTTGAGAAGATCCTCTGGAGAAGGGGATGGCAACCCACTCCAGTATTCTTGCCTGGGAAATCCCATGGACAGAGGAGCCTGGTGGGCTACAGTCCATGGGTCACAAAGAATCGGATATGACTGAGAGACTAACACTTTCACTAGTAGCTTTAAACAACAGAAATTCTTTTTTCTTCTTTAAAATGTATTTATTTTCAGTTGGAGGATAATTGCTTTACAATACTGTGCTGGTTTCTGCCATACACCTGCATGAAGACAACAGAAATGTATTCTGTCGCAGTTCTGGAGACCAGAAGTCTGAAATCAAGGTGTCATCAGGATCTTGCTTCCTCCTGAGACCCTTAGTGACAACCATTGTCTATGGCTTCCAGCTTCTGGGGGCTGCCCACCCTGGCTGGAGGCCACCTCACTTCAGTCTCTCCCTCCATCTTCATGTCGCCTCCGCCTCTGTGTCTCCAATTCCCCTCTGCTTCTCTCTTACAAAGGCACTTGTGATGGCGTTGTGATGGTGCTTAGAGCCCACCTGGGTAATTCAGAAGGGTCTCATCTCAAGATTCTTCACTTTATTACACTTACAAAGACTCTTCACGGGTAAGGTGGTATTTAGAGGCTCGAGGGATCAGTATGTAAGCATATCTTCAGGCCACAGTTCACAGTTCTCCCCATAACAAGAGCAGTGTGTTAATATCTCTTCAATTCTAGGTTAGTCAATTTCTTTTTCAAAGAAACTTAGCTGTAAATATTTCAAAGATGTGGCAAGATAATGGCCGTATTATCAGGTTACTTTAAGCCATAAGTAGACACTGGAATTTAAGAGGAGATAAGTCAAATTGATCCATGGACTATTAATTATACAAGAATAAGGCATGTATACAGAGCTTCCCAGGTGGCACCAGTGGTAAAGAACACGCCTGCCAATGACAGAGACATAAGAGACACAGGTTCGATCCCTGGCTTGGGAAGATTCCCCTGGAGGAGGGCACGGCAACCCACTCCAGTATTCTTGCTTGGAGAATCCCATGGACAGAGGAGCCTGGCGGGGCTCCCATCCATAAGGTCACAAAGAGTCAAACACAACTGAAGCGCCTTAGCACACGTGCTTGCAAGGTATGTATACAAAAATAATAAAAATTTTTTGTATACAATAGGAAGGTATGTATACAATTATCACCAGAAAATCCCTCAGTGTCTTTTAAAAGTAACTACTTCAGGAGCTTTCCTTATGTCTCAGTGAAAAAGAACCCGCTTGCCAATGCAAGGGACATGGGTTTGACCCCTGGCCTGGGAAAATCGCACGTGCAGCAGGACAGCTAGGCCCATGGCCAAAATTACTGGGGCCTGTGCTCCACAAGAGAGCCCACTGCCCTGAGCAGCTCTGTGCACAGCAACTGAGAGAGTCCACAGGCAGCATGAAGCCCCAGTACAGCTGTGAAGAAAAGAAACAAATGCATCTTTTAAAAAATAAAAATACTCCAATTTTTACTTTTTCAATAGGAACTAAAAAAGGCTAAATGAATTGAGGATGTTGACATGGGCGGCACTAAAAACAAGAACAAAAAAAAGTTGTGGTAGTAGGTGTTTACAATGTCAAAGCTGTTACATTTCTTTGGTGCAACTTCACTTTTATTCATATGAATTGTCTGTCTCTGTCCGTAACACTTTTCATTTCAAGTTCTAATGTATCTGTATGAATATTGCTACATTATCTTTTCAATTAATTCTAAAACTTTCAGAGTTGTTTTGTTTCAGCCTTAATTTTTATTTTATCTTTGCATCATCACAGGTGATAAAGTTGGGCCTCTCTCTGCCATTACATGTTTTTTTTCCCTTTGCCCCACTTTCTCTAAGCTCCTTTTGACCCTATCTTCCCCAGACCTGACTTCTGTTTACCCCTCTGCACAGCCAAAGCCTTAGCCTCAGGTGTTTTCAAGTTCAATTACAACTTCCAAGGTAGATTTAGGTTCTATGAAGAATGCCATTGTTGTTTAGTTGCTAAGTCGTCGCAGACTCTTTGGCCACCCCATGGACTACAGCCTCCAGGCTCCTCTGTCCATGCAATTCTCCAGGCAAGAATACTGGAATGGGTTTCCATTTCCTTCTCCAGGGGATCTTCCTGACCTGGGGATCGAACCCACATCTCCTGCATTGCAGGCAGATTCCTTACCACGGGTGACCAAGGAGGTCCTGAAGAATGCCATAACTGCCCCCAAAGTACACAAGTTCTGAGAACTGTGTGAATGACCAGTTACTTTTCCATTTCGTCCAAACCCCACCATTATTTCCAAGGCTCTAGCAACAAAACCTCTGGCTTGATATTTCAAGTGTGCAAGCTATTTTAAAATGCATCTGGTCGCACCGTTCTTTTGTTAAAAAAAATAATAATACCTTTTAAAACATCCTGTAGACACAGCCAAAAAACGCACTTTGAAAGTTAGTTAGGAAAGGGACATGATTTTAAGGGCAGCTAAAGAAAGGTGAACAAACCCAGTCATTTGAAATTGTTTTGTCATTCGCTGACCTTTTTTTTTAAACCAAGCTCAAGCAGAGCTGATTCTGAAAAGGACAGAGTTACAGAAGGGCACCGGTGTGCCAGGGAAAGAGGGCCTCAGAGGCGGTGTGAGACCATCTCTCGGCCACCCGAGCAAATATTCTTGGCTCAATTCAGCTGCAGCTGCTGAGCTAGTAAAATCCCCGAAAAGAAGGAACAGGGTGAATAAAGAGACAGCCATGAAAGAAGAAAGTGCAGCCAAGAGAATCTCCAGATAAGGCCAAGGCATTAGAGAGAAAAGGAATTTATAACCCAGAGAACAGACTTCGCTGAGGCTTCTCACATTTCTACTATCTGGGCTGGAATCATCTGTGTTCACATAAAAGGCTGCTGTGTCCCAGTCATCATTCATGTGTCTCTAAAAGGCACAAATTCCAGCATAGGCAATTTCGGTGGGAACTGAGCGATTTATTTACTGGAGTCTTGCTTACGACTGTTGTATCAGGCAAGAGAAAAGATCCGCTCACAGGGAAAGTGGGGGGCCGGCTTCCTCTTCCTACGACTCCGGAGGGGGTCTCTGCCGGACCCGAAATGAGAGCCAGTTATAAAACCTCGGCGAGGCCAAGGGCAGAGCCGCTCAGCGAAGGAGGCCGTAAACCAGATGGAAAGATACCCTCGCCCCACGCTTTCCTGGAACGTAATCCTCAGGTCTGGGGTTTAAATCACTCTATGAACCAGTTTCCATTCCTGTAAGCCAGGTGACCGGGCATCCACGAATTCAGAACTGCCAGAGGAAAAAAAAATCGGTAAGGTGATGAGACCTACCCAGCGTCTTCACCTGAAGAACAGATGCCTCCGGGGGTGCGCGGAGGGATGAGAAGGGCTCAGGGAGGAGGACCGGTCCCCGGAGGGCTGTGGTCCCCACCTGTCACCCCCGCTCCCTGAATGGCCCAGGCAGGACCTTTCTGGGGGCCAGTATCCCCAGCTATGAGAACAAAAGAGAGCCCACCTGTATCCCTTGCACATGCGCAGCAGAGCAGCTGCTGCTTGCGATGCCCTGTCCATCTCACCCCTGAAACTCTTAGCTAGAGACAGAAAGGGAGCCAGGTAAGGGCTAGCAGTCTCCATCTTCAAGGAGCAAGAAGCTAAGGCCGCAAGGCGCCGCCCTACCAGTGTGCTAGGTCCTTCAAACCTCAGTGTGAGGTGACTCCAGGGCACTAGGTTCTTCCAGCACATTCTCCACTCCTCTGCAGGAGGTGAGGAGGTCTCTGAGGGTTCTTCTTCTTTCTACACGTCCACACCCTCCTCCTTCCTGATCCCACCCAGGCAGTCAGGACCCAGGTGTGCTCACCTGCTTCCCCAACTACCCTCTGGCTCTGCCTCTCCTGGGGAAGCCGTGACCTCACCCCGACCCCAGGAATCCACCACCCACCTCCTTCGAACGGGACTCATGTCCCAGGTCCCTGGAATCGACATCTGTCACTTGGATGACTAAGCAGTCATCCCCTTTCTAACAGAACCCAGGTCTCCTTCCAAGGAACAGCCTAGAGCACCACCAGCCTCACCACGTGTGGTCGCAGCCGGTCGGCAAACACAGGTGCAGTGAGGTCCAGGGCTCCTCCTCCGGGAGGGACTCTCCCAGGGCTCTGGGCACACTGAGGAGAGTTAGGGACCTGTCTGCAGGGCAGGAATAGAAACACAGATGTGGAGGACAGACTTGCGCACACAGCAGAGGGGAAGAAGAGGGTGGGACAAACTGAGAGGAGCGTTGCCATATGTACACTAGCATGTGTAAAATGGCTAGCTAGGGGCACATAGTATCAGTAGTGTTAGTCGCTCAGTCGTGTCCACCTCTTTGTGACCCCATGGACTGTGGCCCACCAGGCTCCTCTGTCCATGGGATTCTCCAGGCAAGAATATTGGAGTGGGTTGCCATTCCTTTCTCCAAAGCTAGCGGGAAGCTGCTGTATAACACAGGGAGCCCAGCTCTGTGCTCTGTGATGACCTAGAGAGGTGGGATGGGATGGGGGGGGTGGAGGGCGATGGTAGGGAGGCTCAGGAGGGAGGGGATATATGCATACATATGCCATGGTTTTTCCAGTGGTCATGTATGGATGTGAGAGTTGGACTAGAAAGAAAGCTGAGCACCAAAGAATTGATGCTTTTGAACTGTGGTGTTGGAGAAGACTCTTGAGAGTCCCTTGGACTGCAAGGAGATCCAACCAGTCCATCCTAAAGGATATCAGTCCTGGGTGTTCATTGGAAGGACTGATGCTGAAGCTGAAACTCCAATCCTTTGGCCACCTGATGTGAAGAGCTAACTCATTGGAAAAGACCCTGATGCTGGGAAAGACTGAAAGCAGGAGGAGAAGGGGACGACAGAGGATGAGATGGTTGGATTGCATCACCAACGTGATGGAGATGAGTTTGAGTATGCTCCTGGAGTTGGTGATGGACAGGGAGGCCTGGCGTGCTGCACTCCATGGGGTCACAAAGAGTCGGACACAACTGAGCGACTGAACTGAACTGAACTGATAGCTGATTCACACTGTTGTAAAACAGAAACTAATACAACATTGTGAAGCAATTATACTCCAACAAAAAATTAAAAATACAAACCTCAGGAATGGATGCTCTCACAGTCCTAAAAGCCATATATCTCACATCAAGGTGCCAAGCTCCCTCCAGAGGCTCTTGGAGAGGATCCCTGCTCACCTCCTCCAGCATCTCGGGGCTGCCAGCATTCCTTGGCTTCTGGCTGCATCACTCCAGTCTCTGTCTCCTCGCGGCTTTCTTCTCTGTGATCTACATTTTTCTCTTTTGCCTTTTACAAGGGCATGTGTCACTGGACTTAGGGCCCATCCAAATAATCCAGAATGATCTGATCTCAAGATCAACTTAATGACGTCAGCCATGACCCTTTTTCCAAATAAGGTCACAGCCAGGGGTTCATGGATCAGCATTACCATCCGGGAGGCGACCACTCAGCCCACTACACCCAGTTTTCACCCTGTGCCTGGCCCTGTTCTCAATTCAATTTCATCCTCCCAACCTGTTTATAACATAGGGACCGCTACTGTCCCCATTTAACAGATGAGTAAGTCACGTTTCCGAGACAGCACGGAAGGGCAGACCCAGGATTCAGGTCCAAGCTGCCTGGTCCAGAGCCCACAGCCTTAATCACTATGGACACCCCAGCCCTAGGGCAATGTGGGGGCCATTTGCTGAGTGCCTTCTCTCCTCACACTGTGTGTGAGTGTGTCACACCCTGTGTTCCTCCCAACCATGGAGGCGCTGGGGGATTGTTCTTTGTATTTTATAGGTGAGGAAATAGGACTTTGGGGTTGAAGACTCAAGCCACACAGCTAATGAGTGGCAATGTTAGGGCTTGAATCCATGTCCATCTGACAAGGAAGCTGTGCTCACATTGACTGTTCTCATCAGGACTTTGTGTGACCACAGGCCAAGCTCCATGGCCCAGCCTCTGCAGGCCACTGAGGCTTGTGCATCCACCCTGATGGGAAGAGGAGTGGGAGCAACACCTCTTCGCAAATGCTTGGCCCAGAGTCACACGCTGCTCTTCCTGTTCATGGTCTGCTGGCCAAAACTGGACATGCCCTAGGGGGCCTGGGCCACTAGACAACAGGCCACCCCCCCCCCACCACATAGAGCGGAACTGCTCACAAAACCTCCCAAATTCTCAGGGTTTGGGCACACAGTGGGCACTGGATAACTGTCAGTGAATAAATGAATGCATGAACAAATGATGTTAACCAGGGGAAAATGAAGGTGCCTCCACAGCTTGGTCAGCAGAGAGTGGGCAGGTGTAGCTCAAGGCACTGCTAGCCCATATGGCTATTTCATGCAAATTCTTAAAAGCTGCCCCCTTCTTCAAGATTTCCGTTTATTAAAAAAAAATTCATCATAATACACCGATCTTTTTTAGAACAAGACAGTTTAGCGCCATCCGCTATAGTGAAGGTTCTGCACGGTCTGTGACGTGACTGGCGCCTCCTGGGAACAGGTACCACTGTGCAGTGCGCAACCTGCACGGCTGTACAGGGCAGTTCTGAATCTGACAGTGAAACCAGATGAGGCACACTGACCAGGCCAGTCAGGAAAGCACTCCAAGGCTGCGAGGGGACCTCAGGAAGGACCACATGCAGCTGGTATCGACCCTTCATGCTTCAACTGCTGGAGGAGAAAAGATAGGGGGAGTGAAGCACAGGCTTCCTCCACTACCAGAGGGGCAAACATGTCTAACTTCCAGACACTGTAGTCTGGAAACGGGCCGACCAGATGTGCCAAAGAGCAAGCAGATTCATGCTGGTGGGTTGTCACCCCTGACAGGGCTCTGGTTCCAGGAGGGCAGCCTGGACAGCGGATGACTCCCACCAGGTCATACCATATTGGTCTCAAAGGTTTGGTGGAGCAGTGGTAAAGAATCTGCCCACCAGCGTAGGAGACGCAAAAGATACAGGTCGATCCCTGGGTCGGGAAGATCCCTTGGAGGAGGGCATGGCAACCCACTGCAGTATTCTTTCCTGGAATATTCCATGGACAGAGGAGTCCATGGGGTCACAACAGCCAGACACGACTGAGCACCCACATGCTGCGAGAACGGTGCTGACGTGCCCATTTTGGAGATTCTTACTCATGTCAGACACAGGGCAAATTCAGGGTTCTGAGCTCACGAAGGGTCACTGCTGATCCTTGGACTGGAGCCAAGTGTGTAAGTCTGTGGATTGGCTTTAGCCCATCTGTGTTCCAACTACAGTGCTGCCTCTGGTCCTTAGCACCCAGGAGCAGCTGGGGTGGTGGCAGATGTCTTTTAGTCTGGTGCCAGGAGGGTCACCCCAACTCTCCCTCAGTCTCCAGGTCATATGTCTGGCAGTCCTTAGAGGCGGCTGCACCCATCTCCTGCTAGGACTTTTCATATCATTGCCCCACACACTGTGTGACTTTAAAACATCCTCTCCCACTTCCATTAACATGGTGACATCACAGTCTTCTGAGTCAGTATTTTCCTTATGTTACTTTTTTTTTTAAATTTTAGATTCACAGCAAAATTGGGCTAAAACTACAGAACATTGCAGAGGATGAGATGGCTGGATGGCATCATGAACTCAATGTACATTAGTTTGAGCAAACTCTGGGAGATGGTGAAGGACAGGGAAGCCCGATGTGCTGCAGTCCAGGGGGTCACAAAGAGTCAGACACAACTGAGCAACTGAACAACAGCAACAGAGCATTGCATATACTTCCTGCCCCCCCACACACACAGAGCTTCCTTCACCATCAGTATCCATCTGGAAAATTGTTATGTCTATTATTATATTTTTTCACAAAGGAAAAATAAAATCAACATCAAAGTACAATTCACAAATGGGTGCAGAAAATTATGAGAACCACTAAGCACTTAGATCTTAATAACCAAGATAATCACAATGGTATGATCACTCACCTAGAGCCAGACATCCTGGAATGTGACATCAAGTGGGCCTTAGAAAACATCACTATGAACAAAGCTAGTGGAGGTGATGGAATTCCAGTTGAGCTCTTTCAAATCCTGAAAGATGATGCAGTGAAAGTGCTGCACTCAATATGCCAGGAAATTTGGAAAACTCAGCAGTGGCCACAGGACTGGAAAAGGTCAGTTTTCATTCCAATCCCAAAGAAAGGTGATGCCAAAGAATGCTCAAACTACTGCACAATTGCACTCATCTCACATGCTAGTAAAGTAATGCTCAAAATTCTCCAAGCCAGGCTTCAGCAATATATGAACTGTGAACTCCCAGATGTTCAAGCTGGTTTTAGAAAAGGCAGAGGAACCAGAGATCAAATTGCCAACATCTGCTGGATCATCAAAAAAGCAAGAGAGTTCCAGAAAAACATCTATTTCTGCTTTATTGACTATGCCAAAGCCTTTGATTGTGTGGATCACAACAAACTGTGGGAAATTCTCAAAGAGATGGGAATACCAGACCACCTGATCTGCCTCTTGAGAAACCTATATGCAGGTCAGGAAGCAACAGTTAGAACTGGACATGGAACAACAGACCGGTTCCAAATAGGAAAAGGAGTACGTCAAGGCTGTATATTGTCACCCTGCTTATTTAACTTCTATGTAGAGTACATCATGAGAAGCGCTGGGCTGGAAGAAGCACAAGCTGGAATCAAGATTGCCAGGAGAAATAGCAATAACCTCAGATATGCAGATGACACCACCCTTATGGAAGAAAGTGAAGAGGAACTCAAAAGCCTCTTGATGAAAGTGAAAGTGGAGAGTGAAAAAGTTGGCTTAAAGCTCAACATTCAGAAAATGAAGATCATGGCATCTGGTCCCATCACTTCATGGGAAATAGATGGGGAAACAGTGGAAACAGTGTCAGACTTTATTTTTCTGGGCTCCAAAATCACTGCAGATGGTGACTGCAGCCATGAAATTAAAAGACGCTTACTTCTTGGAAGGAAAGTTATGACCAACCTAGATAGCATATTGAAAAGCAGAGACATTACTTTGCCAACAAAGGTCCATCTAGTCAAGGCTATGGTTTTTTTCCAGTAGTCATGTATGGATGTGAGAGTTGGACTGTGAAGAAAGCTGAGTGCCAAAGAATTGATGCTTTTGAACTCTGGTGTTGGAGAAGACTCTTGAGAGTCCCTTGGACTGCAAGGAGATCCAACCAGTCCATTCTGAAGGAGATCAGCCCTGGGATTTCTTTGGAAGGAATGATGCTAAAGCTGAAACTCCAGTACTTTGGCCACCTCATGTGAAGAGTTGACTCATTGGAAAATACCCTGATGCTGGGAGGGAGTAGGGGCAGGAGGAGAAGGAGACAACAGAGGATGAGGTGGCTGGATGGCATCACCGACTCGATGGACGTGAGTTTGAATGAACTCCGGGAGTTGGTTATGGACAGGGAGGCCTGGCATGCTGCAATTCATAGGGTAGCAAAGAATCGGACACAACTGAGCGACTGAACTGAACTGAACTGAAGCACTTAGAATAACTCACATACATACACATGCACAATGGCCAGGACATAAGAATGAGATTCTTTATCAACTACTGGGCTCTTGGACAATTCAGGATTTGTCAGGATTCCCAGTTATGTGAGAATACCTTGTGCACTGTCTCTGGGATAACTCAGGAGACTATCTGCAAACCTTCAGGTTGACATTTTTACAGAAGTAACAGTAAATCCAAAGGAAATCTTTTATGGCTGTACTTTCCTATGTGAGTGTAGGATAAGGGACAGATGCTCTCTGAGCCAGGAGACCACTCCTCTCCCCTGGTCCGGCCCCTGGGTTGTGGAGTAGAAAGCTGTGAGCGACACTGCGAGAGAGCACATCGAAGCTTGCAGAGACGAGCATCTAAAGAGTTCAAGACACAGAAGATGTGCTGTTCTACCATATGCTATAAAATCAGCACATTGAACACGACCACAAAGAAGTTATCATCCAAGCATTACTGCCTCCTCTGGGGAAGGGTTGCCTTCATAACCATCATTGACAAAGCACAGTAACACCTTGAGATTGTCGCTGGAAGCCAGTGTTCCCGGACGGCTGAAGGGACGGTGTCCATTGTGTGTAATACAGTGTGGCCTCGGTTAGTGCCCAGGAAAGCACACAGGCAAGATGAACTGTGTCGTTTCAGTGTAAACAGGTTCCAAAGAGCCATGTGTTGTGTGTGACAGCAAGGTGGGGGGTGTGAAATGATCAGGAACTGGTGCCTTGGACCATGAACACGATGAAGTCATGGTCCCTAGACTTGAACAGATAGAGTTGGTACCTGGAGAGGAGGAAGCAGCTTCACGTGCACTGATTGGGAAAAAAAAAAAAGTTCCTCAGTATCTCTTCTCTGCATGATTCTAAACCTTCATTGATAAATCAATACACCTCAATGGAGCCATGCATTTTTTAAATACTTATTTATTTGGCTGTGTCAAGTCTTAGCTGTGGCAGGCAGGCTCTTTCATGGCTGTGCACAGACTCTCAAGCTCTGGTGTGTGGGCTCAGGAGGTGTGAAGTCTGGGCTTAGTTGCATGTGGGATCTTAGTTCCCCGCCCAGGAATTGAACCCACGTCCCCTGCATTGCAAGGAGAATTAATAACCACTGGACCACCAGGGAAGTCCCCTCATGCATTTTTGAACACATGTTTCAACCAAACTGTTAACATGGCCAGAGGCCTCACAAAAACTATTTGCCCCAGATCCCACACAAGCTAGGGGCGGCCTTGGTAAACACCACAGCAAATACCGCTTGATGGGCTTGAGGAAAAGGAGTTAATGGGCTCACAGATGAGAGCCCAGAGAACAAGAGCATACATCTTTGGAAAATAGACAATGTGATGATACAAATGAGATTTTTAAAAAATAATAATAAAGAACTGGAAAAAAAGAATTATAGTATGCTTTGCATTTAAGAACAGTTTTGTCATCCCTATGTCTTATATTTTGGACAGAAGAGAAGAAAATCAGTTCTACACCTTGTCAGAAAAAAAAATACATTGAGATTTAGAAACTATACACACGACTGGGACATTTTCTACTCCAATAATATATCACTAACCTAGACAACAAAACCAAGAGAGAGAGACATTAATAGAGGTTTAAACAAGTGTATCTCTCAGGCAGATCCTTTAATTCCTTTAATTTTACATTAGGATATAAAATTGCTCATTCTAATGGGTTCGTAAATGCCTAGTCCTTCAGAAGCCCCATTGACAAATACACAACACAGGCAGAGGGAAATATACTGTGGTTTCTGCTCCAGCTGTATTTCCGTTTCCTAATAACAATGATGAACTTGAAGCCTGGTGTTTGCATACAGATAGGTCTAGATTCCCGTTTTGCTGCGGCTGTACAGTTAAGCATGTCACTGATGTGTTACTTCCCAGCCTCAAAACACAATTTAAAGACCACTTTATGGAGAGTGGAATTACAGCAACGTGCTTAGAGCATTAGGGCTGAGACTCTTCCCAAAACTGCTGGCAATAGGGCAAGGTTCTATGGCACATAAAAGTCAATCACACAGTCCTGAGCTGTGAAGCTCATGGGTTCTGACTCTTTTTTACACTTCTTCATGTCCCCTCCATGGTACACTGCCACCATCCCTCCCTCCATCCAGTGACCGCCGGGGCCACCCACAGTGCGCACAGCAACGCACCGGGCCTGCCTTCCAGCAGCTCAGAGACGACATAAGCCGCTGGCAGAGAAGCAAGTACGATACAATGGGAACACGAGTGCATTCCTGCCACCATGAAAACACAGAGGAAGGACTGTCTGCCAGCTGGCTTCCCAGATGGCTCAGTGGTAAAATATCTGCCTGCCAATGCAGGAGATTCCGGAGATAGAGGTTCGATCCCTGGGTCAGAAAGATCCCCTGGAGTAGGAAATGGCAACCCACTCCAGCATTCTTGATTGGGAAATTGCACAGACAGAGGAGCCTGGCGGGCTACAGTCCATGGGGTCAGAAAGAGTTAGACATGACTGAGTGACTGAGCACATACACACACCCCTTTGAACCAAGCCTTGGTGAACACAAATTCAACCAGCAAAAGACAAGATGGGGTATGAGAAAGGGCATCCCCCACAGGTATAAAAGCACAGAGGTGCATTTAAAAACAAAACCAACTCACAAATGCACAGCTTTCTCAGGAAACAGGGGCAGAGAGGCAGGTGGAGTGGCTGCATTGTAAGATGGGAAAGGCGCTGGAAAGTCAGGGCCAGATGACAAGCATCCTTCACTGTGAATCCAGGAGTTCACCGTGCAGGCAGTGGAGGGCCACTGAAGAGGCTTTGTGGGTTCTGTGGGTTAGCTGGTTGCTGCTGGTGGTGTTGCTTCCCTGTATAGGAAGCAGAGACGGTACGTCATCTATGGAGCAGCAACATAGAGCATGACTGTGCTGGAGATAGAAAAGAGGTGAGGGGACCAGCTAAAGGCCACCCCTGGACATGGGCACCAACCCCAAGTTCTGAGTGGAGGTGATAAAGATCCAGGGCTAGGAGTGATATTTAAGAAGAGCTTTCGCCAAGGGCTTGGTGTCCAAATGAATGGGACAAACAGGAGAGTGGAAAATGTCCACAAGTCTCTACCTTGAGTAAACAAACAAAACCTGTGTGTATGTTAGTCACTCAGTCGTGTCCAACTCTTTGCTACACCATGGGCTGTAACCTGCCAGGCTCCTCTGTCCATGGGATTCTCCAGGCAAGAATACTGGAGTAGGATGCCATTTCCTCATCCAGGGAATCTTCCCAACCCAGGGATAGAGCCCGAATTTCTTGCATTGGCAGGTGGATTCTTTACTGTTGAACCACCAAGGAAGCCCAGACCCAGACTTACAAATTCACAAGGAGAAATACAACTGTCACGTGGCCTAAACCCTCTGTTTCATGTGGCCATTGCAGTCTCTGCTATGCATAACCTGGGGAGAAAACTTATGAGTGGTTACTGGTGAGCAGGAGGTCAGGCCCTGTGACCCACGTGGTCTCCTGCATGGTGGGCACAGACTGGGGGTCTGATGTGCTCCAGCCTCCAACCTCCTACCTGGGCACCCCCACAGGCACTGTGAGCATTTGTCTCGCCCTGGTCTCCTTTCTCTGTTCTCCTCTGGACAAGGTTTCTATTGTCCCTCCCCATCAGATCACTTCCTAAATCCTACCATTTCACACCAGCATCATCCCTGCTCCCTAGTGCCAGCAGAAATGGAGCCCAAACGCTGTGCTGAGGCTGTCTGGGGTCGGGCCACATCTCCCTTCCAGACTCACTTCCTTCAGTAGGATTGCACCGTCTGATGCACTACAGAGGGGTTAGCTGTGGTATCTGTCTCCTGCTCACTCCCGAGCCCAGGGTCCTCTTTTTGGTTGTAGTAGGGATGACTGTCTGCATCAGTTGAGCCCTTTCCCTGCACTAAGGGCTGCTGAATACCTATTGATCCATCTAGTCTTCAACCCTGGGGCATTATACAAGCCTTTGAATCCAGCCCTGAGCCTGGAGTCTACAGTCTCAAAGATCCCACCATCTGTAACTTCCACGTCTGCATGGCCCTTCCATGGTCCACATGGCACTGTGTGTAATCAACACGTGAATAGGTCAGATTTCTACTGTGAAAAAATCATGGATTAGAATCACGAAAGGTGGCGCTAGTGGTAAAGACCCTGTCTGCCAACGCAGGAGACATAAGAGAGGAGAGTTCAATCCCTGGGTCGGGAAGGTCCCCTGGAGAAGGAAATGGCAACCCACTCCAGAAATCTTGCCTGGAAAATCCCATGGATGGAGGAGCCTGGCGGACTACAGTGTACAGAGTCACAAAGAGCGACACGACTGAAGCAACTTAGCACCCACTTAGCATCAAGACCCTTAAAATTAAATGCTTCAGTATTTTTAAAACCGGATACCTTCCTTTACAATAAAATGAGATTGTCAAGACTTCTTGCCTGATTTTAAAATCTGTATTTACTTTACACACACCTCTTGGATGTGTCAGATGGCATTTCTTTTCAAACACCCTGTCATTCAGACCATTCCTTCCCAGATCTCCAAAGCAGTCTGAATTGACACGGTTTTACTGTGTGAAGTGATCTCCAGCTGTGGCATCAAGTAGGGTTAAGCATCTTAACTTCAGTTTGCCTTCTTGAGTGTAAAAGCTGGCTCTGCCACAAACTTGCTGAGTGATCTCCTTGTCGTTGCTCAGTCACTGAATCGTGTCCGACTCTCTGCAACCCCATGGACTGCAGTATGTCAGGCTTCCCTGTCCCTCACTATCTCCCAGAATTTCCTTAGATTCACATCCATTGAGTCAGTGATGCTATTCAACCATAACCTCTCTGACTCACATTTCTGCATCAGTTTCTGCATGGGTGATAATCAAGACCATGCACCCATCACTGGTGAGGTCAGCTGATAACCTTGGTACAGAGTGGCAGAGAATAAATACTCAATAAACACCGGCTGTCACTATTCTACACTATGTTCTAAAGACGTGGTTGAATATTTCATTTTTTTTGGAATGAGATGTAAAATTGTCTTGGTTCAATTCTATTCAAGAAAATATAATAAATAAATATTAAAATGAGGTCAAATCACACACTTGTTTTGGATGGATGGCTAATCTCTTTGTTTTCTCCTGCATGGGTCTCTTGAGGACTTCCCTGATAGCTCAGTTGGTAAAGAATCCACCTGCAATGCAGGAGAACCCGGTTCAATTCCTGGGTTGGGAAGATCTGCTGCAGAAGGAATAGGCTACCCACTCCAATATTCTTGGGCTTCCCTGGTGGCTCAGCTGGTAAAGAATCTGCGGGCAATGCGGGAGACCTGGGTTCGATCCCTGGGTTGAGAAGATCCCCTGGAGAAGGGAAAGGCTACCCAGTCCAGTATTCTGGCCTGGAGAATTCCTGTGGACTGTGTGATCCATGGGGTCTCTTGAAAGAAGGAACACCGTGCGTCTGTGCCATGAGCAGCAGCACTGAGTCACTAGTAAAAGAGAGGAAAACTCGGGACTCAATTCTGAATCTTTCAGACAGTCTCACTATCTTCCAAACACTGCCCCACATCTTGAGATACTTTAAAATCAATAAGAATAGATTTGGCAGCAGAAGCACATAGTATCTGAAAACAATAAGGTAAAATATACTCCCATTCAACTTTCAGGACTCTGTGTACTACAGGTGAGTTTTTAGTTTTAGCTAACTTTCCCCCTCTTTCTTCCCTTTTTGCTCCAGTTGTTAGTATCTGAGGGTCAGAGAGAGTTCAGTTGCACAGAGGAGAAAGTGCTCAGTGCTGAATGGCTCTGTCAGGCTCCTGTATTTAAGGGGACAGAATTGCATATCACAGGAAAATGATTGTTCTGCTGCCTTTTCATTAACAATTTGTCTAAAAGGAGACAGATTTAACTGCTCCTGTTGAAACTGGGAAGCAACAAATTGAATGTGTTCCATAAGGATTATGTCATACTTCAAACATATGGTGAGCTACAAACACCAAGACGGCGCATTTGGAAATACTGGTGAATTCCTTGTTATTTGGTGACTGTTTAATTGAGCGGCCATATATACTACTTTAAAAAAAAAGGAACTTGTCAGTATCTACACAATCTCACATGAAATATTGTAATGATTTTCTTTTATATATATATTTTTGGTCCCTGACACATCACAGAAAAATTTCTTTGGGAGACCTGTACAGAAGGTTATTAAGAAAATGGTAGCTACAAAAAGCATCCCAGGTCAGCATTATCCAGGGCTAGATCACACCCATGGCCTGAGGAAAACAGAGGGCATTTTCAGCCATAGGAAAGTCCCTTGGGACATTAGAAGTCCGGCAGGACACCAGGCGATCCTTCCACAGACAGGACTGTCCCACACTCTGCAAGACACAATGTCCCTGGGCCATGCACACTAAATGCTATCAAGAGCAGAGGCCCTTCTATTCATGCCTGGAGAATCCCATGGACAGAGGAGCTTGGTGGGCTACAGTCCTTAGGGTCACAGAGTCGGACACGACTGAAGTGACTTAGCACACTCCCCATCATTGTGACAACCAAAAATGCCTCCTCCAATTTCCACAGTGTAGCACTGCTCAGGGAAAATCACTCCTACAGCAAGCCACGAGACATGGCTTGCTAAGATCTAAACCATAAGATCCAGAGAGAAAAAATCAAGGAGGTGGGGGGTGGGGTGCACTTATCTGGGATTCTGCCTCCTGCCAATCAAACAGTTCAGGCTCCACCCCCAGGCCCTTTCCCCGGGAGAGTCTCACAAGTATTGGAACACAAGCAAAGGTTCCTCTTGGCAAAGCCATCTCAGGACAAAACTCACATTTTATGTTCTAATTTCTTTGACATTCAATTTATGCTCTGCCCCACATACATCCCTATCATGGAGGTAAATTTACTTAGGACTCTCTGATGGCTCAGCAGGTCAAGAATCCACCTGCAACACAGGAGATGCGGGTTCCATTCCCGGGTCAGGGAGATCCCCTGGAGCAGGGCAGGGCCACCCACTTCAATATTCTTGCCTGGAGAATCCCAAGGACAGAGGAGCCTGGCAGGTTGCAGTCCATGGGGTCACAAAGAATCAGACGGACCTGAAGTGGCTGAGCGTGCACTTGAAGATGAAAGGTTTCCACCTCAAAAGAGCAAAGTGCAAAGCTGATGTGCTGTTACACCAGTGAGGGAACGATCCTTGGTCTTCTTGATGGTCCCCAAATAATCCCCAGCCTGGAGACACTCAGTCTGCCAACAACTGGCACTGATCCTGGATGGAACTTGAGTGTCTGTGCATTTTCACTTTGTGGTTGGCATCTCCCTGCCTGCTTTGCAGAATCACAGCCGCCTGGAGGTTGAACATAACGGCCACAGTTGCAGTAGCAGAACCAGGCTCTGTGACTTCCTCTACAGAGGCGCCTCTAGTGTTCAGAGGAAACAAAGGGCCAAATGAGGAGTTACATCAAGGAGAGAATTACCATAAAACACTCATCAGACACTAGTTATCTTACCCACGTGCTCTACACAGGAGGGGGGTACTGGGCTGCCTTTCAGGGGTAAGTCCACATGAGAAGGATCTTTAGAGGCCCTAATGCCAGCCATTTCTCCCTGCCCTCACGCATTAATATGCATTTCTTGCACAATGATGTGTACTGCTACTAATACTAAACACATGGTAAAAATGAGACCCAGTCCCTACGTCTAAGCAGTGCCAATTGAGGCTGCTGATGCTGTAACAGATAAACACAGCATCCTCGAGAACACCGCGGGTAGGGCAGGGACAGGGGTTGGCAGGAGGCAGTGATAACTTCCCCCCAAATAAAATGCCTGAGATCCTGAAATGATTGGGGCAAACGGGTGTCATATGCCTGAATGACCGAGAACATTAAAAACTGGAAGCAAGTTTTGTGTCTAGACAGAGCTGAGTCTAGGAACCTATTTGATATGCAATTTTCTACTTAGCAGAGCAAGTACACAGAATTCAATTTGGGGGTGATCTGTATTCTATTCAGTTTCCACAATAGCATTCAAAGGTAGGCAGGGACAGGGGAATTTATCTTCCTGCAAATTCACTCCCTAGGGGTCCGCTGGCTCACAGCGGGTTTCAGTGCAAGCTAGGAGGATGGCAGAACAGACAACAGCAAGAAATTACAGCCACAAATCGCCCTGCGGGAGCCTCACTACCAGAGCCACTGGCTTCTGCCTGCTCCTGTAATTGCAGACCCCAAACTGCGGGAAAAGGGATAACTAACCTGGACCAAAAAACAAAAAACAACAACAAAAAAAGTCTCTTCCACTACCTACAGAGCTGGTGTTGCTCTAGTCTAGGGCAGAAAATCTTTTCTAACATATTTCCTTGAGCTAAAATATTACCATTTCATCACATTTTATCATTTCTAAAATTTGGAATGTGTTTTGCAAACAGCCCATTTCAAGCAATAGTATTTTGTTCTCATCACACCAAAAATACTGTTATTTAATTGATAATGCATTTTACAATCAGTGATATCTGAGGATCTAGGAAATTCAGTAATTGCCATGAGTTAAGAAGTATCTTACAGAACAACTAGAAAAATAATACTGAATGGCTAAGTGTTGCTTCCCACACACATCCATGTCGTCAAGAGTTTTTTTATTTTTATCCCAGCGACCCTGTGGTTCACCTTTTGGGATTTCCAGGGAACTATTAGACCTACCCTACACTTGGGCTTCCCAGATTGCTCAGTGATATAGAATCTGCCTGCCAGTACAGAGATTGAAACTCGGGTTCAGTCTCTGGGTTGGGAAGATCCCCTTGAGGAAGAAATGGCAACCCACTCCAGTATTCTTGCCTGGAAAATCCCATGGACAGAGGAGCCAGCAGGCTACAGTCCATGGGGTCGCAAAGAGTCGGATATGACTCAGCGACTAAAAAACAACAAAGCCTTCACTTAAGTCCTTGCAAGATAGACCTCCTGCCCAAGCTCTCCCCCCACCCCCCGAGGAATAGCCCACCTCTCATCAGTCAGCGGGCACACCAAGCAGAGACAGAGGGGTGGAGTTAAACCTCTGAGCTCAGCCCATGTCACATTCTTGATTTTAAGAAAGGAGTGCCCCAAGGCCACCGCTGCCTTCTGCCTCTTTTGGGGCCCTGGGGACAGTGAGTCAGCACCCCTGCAGTGCTGCAGAAAGCTCAGCTGCCTCCTCGATCAGCAGCCCAGCTTCAGGAACGACCAGGCAAAGTGGTCCATTTCTTGGAAACACCTGACTGACAATGATTGTCTTGGAGAAAAGTATCAGAGCCCAGGCATGATGTTGATCTGGTGCTGGGATGGAGCTAATGGCAGGGACTCACTTGCTGCATGGTGGGGTCACCTGTAACCTTTCATCCTCTTGTTCATTCATCCTCCATGGCTATTAAATCTCAGACCTCGCATCTTGGGCCTCAGCATAACTCACTAAGAAAAAACCAAAAACGCTGCACTGTAGACATCTCTTTTCAAAGTCTTCATCCCAGGACCAAGGGAAAATTTTTTCCTCCTAACCAATCTAGGATTTTCATGAAAGTGTTAGCCACTCAGTCAAGTTGAACTCTTTGTAGCTCCATGGACTGTGGCTCGCTAGGCTCCTCTGTCCATGAGATTTCCCAGGCAAGAATACTGGAGCGGGTTGCTATTCCATTCTCCAGGGGGTCTTCCCAACCCAAGGATCGAATCCAGGTATCCTGCATTGCAGGTAGATTCTTTACTGTCTGAGCCACCAGGGGATCCCAGGACTTTCATGAAAAGCAGCTAAACGCCGAACAAGGTTCAGAGAGCTTTAGAAAGGGCTAGAAACTTCCCCACCCATGGCCAACAACCTTGAAAAGGCCAGTGGTGACTTGAAAGCTGAGTCCATTTAAGGAGCTGGTAATAGCCTGAGCAGTAACACAGAAAAGCCAGGAAATATCCATTATCCACGGGAGCCTGGCCAAGCCAGGCAACTATCAAAACACCTACAGAAGCAACCTTTGAGGTGGGAAATGAGAGGAGAGCGATGAAAAAAAACAGACGTTGTCAAGAAATGCAGTTTTACTGAAAGAAAAAAGCTAAAGGGAAATACAAGGCTAATATTTGAGAGTGAGAAAAATATATGACTTCTCTGCTATTGTTTGGGAATTAAAAATTGGGAGACACAATAAACCTACATTAAGCTTTACAAACTTCATTTTTAAAAATGTTGTTAATGGCATTGTTTACCAGACATCGTGAAAAGATGAAAGTCACCGTGTGCGAGTATATTCATGGGGAAAGATGCTGTTGCTGGTGTTCAGTCGCTCAGTCGTGTCTGACTCTTTGCAACCCCATGGACTGCAGCACGTCGGTATCTCCTGGAGTTTGTTCTAACTCATGTCCATTGAGTCGATGATGTCATCCAACCATCTCATTCTCTGTCACCGCCTTCTCCTCCCGCCTTCAATCTTTCCCAGCATCAGGGTCTTCTCCAATGTGTCGGCTCTCCACATCAGGTGGCCAAAGTATTGGAGCTTCAGCTTCAGCATCAGTCCTTCCAATGAATATTCAGGGTTGATTTCCTTTAGGATGGACTGGTTGGATCTCCTTGCTGTCCAAGGGGCTCTCAAGAGTCTTCTCCAACACCACAGCTTGAAAGCATCAATTCTTCGGTGCTCAGCCTTCTTTAAAGTCAGACGATAAAGGGAAAGATGGGATTCCAGAATAATGAAGAGGCCTGACTGTGTGTGGATGACAGCTACACGCTGAGTGCTCCAAGGTCCCAGAGAACCGCAGAAGCACAAGGCAGAAGGCGCTGGGGGACAAACGCCACCCACCACCTGGGAGCCCCCCGGTGGGTTGTCCCATGAGTGAGCAACAAATGCCTGAGACTTAGAGGTCTGCTTGGCCAGCAGCTGGTGTGACCCAAACAAACACACAGCTCTCTCTCTACTGAGGCACCATCTTGACATGTCCCATGTTTCCTGGGCCCACATCTATAAAACGGAAGTATTAATATTTACAGGTGTGTTGCTGTAATTGATGGGAAGGCGATGGGAATCTGAACCTGGAACATTACAAATTTTCAGTACAAGCTTGGATTTGGTTTCCTCCAAGGAATAGAGACAAAGACAGAGAATAGGAACTGCAATGAGGTAAATAAAATTTAACAGCATCACTAATAACAAGAAATAGCTTATTAGAAACAGATATAAGGGGGAAATAAAATGTTTACATACGGCCTTGTTCTATATAATGGGAGGCATTGTGTGTGTGTGTGTGTGTGTGTGCACATGTGCGTGTGCTCAGTCATGTCTGACTCGTTATAACCCCGTGGACTACAGTCTGCAGACTCCTCTGTCCATGGGATTCTCCAGGCAAGAATACTGGAGTGGGTTGCCATTCCCTTCTGCAGGGGATCTTCGCCACCCAGGGATTGAACCCAGGTCTCTTACGCCTCCTGCATTGGCAGGCGGATTCTTTACCACTGAGCCACCAGGGAAGCCCCACTGCTCTGTCATTAACTGAATAACCCAAACACAACACCTATACCTATGAAGCTATCCACAGTTTCTCCCAGGTCTCAGAGAAACAAAATAAGACTTATACTTTCCATTTGAAGGAAAAGGTCATAAAGAAATGAAAACACCAAAGTCTGGGGGTATCTGGTCCAGCCATCTGATTGCCGGGGTCCAGCCCCGGCTGATCCAGGGTATTCGAAGCAGGGACGGCGTCGGCAAGGATGAGGATACAATAGCTTCAATTAGATATTAATTAAAGATATAAAGAGTAATAGAATGAGGATAGCTCAGTAGGAAAATTCAGTGGAGAAAAGAGGCTGAGTAGCTTGGTTTACGCGGGAGACCAATAAAACTTCAAGACAAGAAGTTTGCACCACTTATGTAGGCCGCAGGCGTCCTTCCGTTCTCCCAAAGGAGAGGAGACACTGAGGCCTCCCCAGTCAGATCTTAGAAGCCCAGGCATAATTAGCAAGCATGGCGGGTTCCGCGCTCCAGATGGAGACTCAGCCAGAATTTGAGAGAGAGAGCAACATGGGGAGACCAAGTTTCAGTGAACAAGGCCCGCACTTTATTTTCCAAAGTAGTTTTTATACCTTAAGTTGTACATAGAGGATAATGGGGGAAGGGGTGGAGTCATTCAAGGGCAGCAGTTCCTGGTCCTAATCGAAGCCAGGCTTTCAAACTTATCATATGCAAAAGTTCAGGTAAATTACATCATCTTCTGGCCAGGAGGCCTGTTAACATTTTAAGAAACTTATCTTTCTCTAAAGGTGATTATTCCAAAGTCAGGCACCAGCCTCCAAAAAAGCATTGGACAAAGCTGCATTCCTATAGGGCAAAGGTGAGGTGGGCTCAATCAAGAAAAGAATTAACTCAAGGGTCCAAGGTTACAAACATTGAAGCTACTACTTACATTTCTATACACCCATTATATCAATCAACACACTGCCAAGGACACAGTAGGTAAGGAGTATGGAGACTTAGCAGCAAACATTGGCCCAACAAGTGAAAAACCCTTCACCAATACAATTTCTAATCAATTTTTTAACTGCTCAAAGGAATCTGTGTTTAGACAGTTTAGAACATCTCCTGCCTCTCACAGTTGGGAGGCTCTGAACAATCACATGTGGCCGGAAAAACCTATTCAGGCAGGCTAGAGGATTTCCAAAGGAGTTTGTAGGTTGAAACACTGTCACACCCAGGAATTATTAACTGGAGCTGTAAGCTAACTCTTTTTTCAGAGAGAGGTAGTGGGGGACAGCCCCCGTAAAGTCAGAGGTGTAGGTGAAAGCACAAAGCTGAAAGTAGGCAGACTCTGGTTTGGGGGTAGATGCTCGAGAATTTCCAGGGGGACTCCTGAGGCTCAATCCCGCCTTTGAGTATGCCGAACCTCCTTCCTCATGACCTTTGCCATGGGCGGAGCTCCTGCTCCTGGCAGTGATAGAATTCCAGTTGAGCTATTCCAGATCCTGAAAGATCATGCTGTGGAAAGTGCTGCACTCAATATGCAATATGCACTCAATATGCAATATGCCGGCTCCCGGCATCTGATGAGCACATAAAATCTGGAAAATACGCCATCAGTGAAGCAGACATCCACCATGTCTCCCCTCTCCCAGCACTATTTCCCTTGTTCAAGGCACAGAATCCTGAAGGCCTTTACAAACTTTTCCACCACTCAACTCTGTGGTTGAGAGCCTGACTCTACCCTCCCCGCCCCTCACTCAAGGTCCGTGCCTGCCTGGCTAAAGTCAAACAGATTATTGCATCCGCCAGCCATGGAGACTGATTTGCGCATGGACTTGGGAGCTGGGCCAGACCACGGAGTCTAGCCAGGGTATTAAGACTGCCTGGAATGGAAAGCGCGAGTCAGTCCCCATCAGTATGCTACTGCAACAGCAAAGAGGGTGGCTACGAGCTCCAGCAAGCATCTGAATTCTCAAAGGAGTGCTCGAGTAAGATGAGGGCTGGGGTGCAGCGCGGGTGAAGTCTTCTCCACTGGGCCTCCCACACAGTGCTGTCCTAACAAAGGGTAACTGTCCCAGTGTGCCTGGAGTTACTCAAACCAGGAAGCAGTGATGGGAGAGGGAAGTGGGGTGACAGGAAGCCTGCCACTTGCCAGGGGATTTTGACAGCAACCCTCCCCAGGTGAGCTGCAGGGATTAAAAAGTGAAATCTCACCTCCCTAGTCTGTGCTTTGTATTTGGGGGTTTCTTTTTCTGATGATAGGAAATAGCACATGCTCATTGTATGTTTGTGTGCTTAGTCGCTCAGTCGTGTCCCACTCTGTGCAACCCCATGGATGGTAGCCGGCCCAGTAATTAGTAGATGTATACCCAGTAGCACTTTCTATACCTGTATCAATATATGTGACTTTTCTATGATCAAACGATCATTGCGTTTTAATGATCCAGAAGTAATGTGGGCTTGCAATACTGTGAAAATGCAAATTAATTATTGCTATTCATAAATCCATGAGGTTGCAAAGAGTTGGATACAACTGAGCAACTAACACTAACTAACTAATTAATATAAGCATAACTCAACTTTTAATAATAATCTTCAGGCTCCTGATACTTTCCCTATAGTCTTTTTTCAGTATTTATTTATTTACTTGGCTTTGCCCAGTCTTAGTTGTGGCATGTGGGATCTAGTTCCCCAACCAGGGATTGGACCCAGAATCCCTGCACTGGGACTCTTAGCCACTGAACCACCAGGGAAGTCCCTTCCCTATAGCTTTTTCTTTCCTACCTACCTCCACGCAAAGCAAAATGCTTGGTTTCCTCATCTCTGTGCATAAAGGTAACATGTTTGGCTGAGGCAGTTGGATGACACAGACTAAGCTGGGCCAGTCACCCCCCTGAAGGACAGGAGTGTCTTCCAAATGCTGGGGTGTCACTGGCCTGGGTGCTCCTATAAGCAAGATGAAGCCACGGTACCTTTGCCACAGTACCTTTTGGTTGATGATGAGTGATGCTGCCTCTGGTCTCAGAAGACAGATCTCACTGTCCAGGGGTGAGGGATGGTCCTAAAACCCACCAGTTGCAGGAAGTCTCTTTGTCCTCTAAAAGATGGAAGAAAGCCATGGGAGCATCACATCAATGCCCGAGGCCCAGCTTAGAAATGGGAATCTAGAACCTGCCGTGGACCCTGAGGATCTGATGTGAGTGGGGGAGGGGGCCCCTGGAGACATCACAGTGCCCCATGGGCAGGCAGGGGGGAACCCCATAAGCCGCACACCCTCCTCTGTGCTGAAATAGCTGCAGTCTCCAGCTAGGTGCCCAATTCTCGCCACCATTAGTTGACTCCATGAATACAAACTCCCTTTTAGAAAATGGGCTTCCCTGGTGGCTCACACAGAAAAGAACCTGCCCACAATGTGGAAGACACAGGTTGGATTCCTAGGTTGGGAAGATCCCCTGGAGAAAGGCAGGGCTACCCACTCCAGTATTCTTGCCTAGAGGATACCATGGACAGAGGAGCCTGGTGGTCTACAGTCCAGAGGGTCCCAAAGAGTTGGACACGACTGAGTGACTAACACTTTTCAATTCTAGAAAATATACTCATTTTTCTTTTAATTTCATGCCACATTTAACTGAGCCTGGAGCCCAGTGTGTGTTGGAGAGAAGTCAGACTGTCTGGATTCCAGCATCAATTCCATCACTGATTAGGTACAACACAGGCTGAGTTGTCTAACATCTGTCCTGAGGTTTTCTCATCTGTAAACTGAGGATAAAATACATCTCTCAGAGACACTTTATTAAAATCAGGAAGAATACATTTTTTTTAATGCAGGCAAAAAACAACAGAATAAAACCACACATAAAGCTGAGGAAGTGAAGTGAAAGTTGTTCAGTCGTGTCCGACTCTTTGCAACTCCATGAATACAATCCATGGAATTCTCCAGGCCAGAATACTGGAGTGGTAGCCTTTCCCTTCTCCAGGGCATCTTTCCAACCCAGAGATCGAACCCAGGTCTCCGGCATTGTGGGTGGATTCTTTACCAGCTGAGCTTTAAGGGAAGTCCAAAAATACTGGAGTGGGTAGCCTATCCCTTCTCCAGTGGATCTTCCAGACCCAGGAATCGAACCAGGATCTCCTGCATTGCAGGCAGATTCTTTATCAACTGAGCTATCAGGGAACCCCCAGCTATCAGGCGGCTCAGCTGGTAAAGAATCCACCTGTAAAATGGGAGACCTGGGTTCAACCCCTGGGTTGGGAAGATTCCTTAGAGAGGGGAACAGCTAGCCACTCCAGTATTCTGGCCTAGAGAATTCCATGGACTGTATAGTTCATGGGGTCCATAGGGTCGCAGAGTCAGGCACGACTGAGTGACTTTTACTAAACTTGAAGAAAAAAAAAAGGCTGAGGAGGTGCTCAGTAAATGGAGCTACTCCGAAAATGAAAGTATTTGCAGGGAAGCCAGGCACAGGGGCTTCCCCTATGGCTCAGCAGGTAGAGAATCCTCCTGCAAAGCAGGAAACACAGATTCAACCCTTGGGTGGGGAAGACTCCTGGGAAAAGGAAACGGCAACCCATTCCAGTGTTCTTGCCTAGAAAATCCCATTGACAGAGGAGCCTGGTGGGCTACAGTCCAAAGTGTCCCTAAGAGTGGGACACAATTGAGCAACTTCACACACACACACACACACACACACACACACACACACACACACACACGGGCATGTGAAGGTAGGAGGAAGTCACTTGAGAAGGGAGACCCCTACTGGCCTAAGATGAGGGTGGCTCCAGAGCTGGCCAGCCCTTAGTTCAAGTCCACACTACTCACCAGCTGTGCAACCATCAGCCAGCAACTGAGCTTTTCCAAGCCTCTGGATCCTCATCTACAAAAGGCTTATCAAGAGTACCTACCCCTAGAGTACTAATGGAAACTATATCAGGCCATGCAATTCAAAGTCTAACAACAATTAGCAAAATGTTGATGGTGATTGAAGCTGGGTGATAAGCACATGGAGAATCATATTTTTGCCTTCCCTGTTGTTGTACATTTGCAGTTATCCCTAAGTTTTTTTTATTTTGTAACCAAGTACTTAGGACAGTCCTGGCACATAATCACATACATTATTATTAATAATATGCTTAATATCAACGTCATTGCTTGTTGATCAGTCTCTAAGTTTAGTTCAACTCTTTGCAACCCCATGGACTGCAGCATACCAGGCTCCTCTATTCTCCACTATCTTCCAGAAGAAGTGAAGTTGCTCAGTCGTGTCTGACTCTTTGCGACCCCATGGACTGTAGCCTACCAGGCTCCTCTGTCCATGGGATTTTCCAGGCAATAGTACAGGAGTGGATTGCCATTTCCTTATCCAGGGGATCTTCCTGACCCAGGGATCGAACCCAGGTCTCCCGCATTGTAGACAGACGCTTAACCATCTGAGCCATTTGCTCAAATTCATGTAACTTGAGTCAGTGATGCTATCCAACCATCTCATCCTCTGCCACTCCTTTTTCCTTTTGCCTTCAATCTTTCCCAGAATCAGGGTCTTTTCCAATGAGTCAGCTCTTCGAATCAGATGGCCAAAGGATTGGAGTTCAGCATCAGTCCTTCCAATGAGCATTCAGCATTGATTTCCTTTTAGGATTGACTGCTTTGATCTCCTTGCTGTCCAAGGGACTCTCAAGAGTCTTCTCCAGCACCACAATTCAAAAGCATCAATTCTTTGACACTCAGCCTTCTTTATGGCCCAATTCTCACATCCATACATGACCACTGGGGAAAAACTGTTGCTTTGACTATACAGACTTTTGTCTGCAAAGTGATATTTCTGCTTTTAAATGCCCATTAGCCCTTTTGTAATAATCAAAATAATTTCTAAGAGAGTCTTCTGTAAAAGAGAGATGCTTTTACACTCCACTCTTGGCATCTGGAAGATCATGGACCCCTTGAAGAATGTGATGAAATCTGTGGACCCACGTCCCATAAATAGGAAGTGCCCTGCTCCCTTGGTCACAAAGCCAGCCCAGGGAACCCCAGGAACTCCAGGGACCCAGGCTGACGATGGGGAAGGAACAGAATGGCAGTGATTCTCTGCCGTCTTGCAGAGAGCTTCCTGGCTTCCCTGGGGCGACAGTGTATTGTGGGCTATCACTGAAGGAAGAAGGACTCAAATGATGGAGCAGCTCTCAGTAGGAGAACAGCCAATCTAACAGAGATAACAAGCAAGACTTGTCTCATCTGTATGGTTGCTATTTCTTTTCCTACCTCAGGACATTTATCTGAACGTATTTTCCTTTTCATTTCCAGTTAGCATATGAAAGAAGTTTTAGTGCCATAATTTTAGATATCTGAAAATTTGGTCTAACTGTATTAGCCATCACAGTCTTGGGTTGAATCTTCTCCACAGCAATAAATCTCAGGAAACAATAAAAGTAAGATGATGCAGTCTATCATTTCTGATTCCAATACTATTCCAGGTTTAACATATGGCTTTTATGTCTTTGTTAACATTTTTATCTAGCTTTGTGAAAAATAGATGAAAAAATATTTAACATGGTACAAAATATAACCATGAAATAAAAGCTCTAGGTAAAGCCATAAGCAAGAATAATCAGCTACAAAAATACCTCTCAAGTTGAATAAAATAAAGTTTCAGCTGAACTATCGATTTTGAATACAATTACAGCCCCGTAGTTAGCAGGTCGTTCAGAAATAGATATTTTAGTGTTCTACTTTTCAAATTACAATGTGGAACTTCAAGCAATAAAGGGCAGTTTGAAGAAGTGAAAAGTCATAAAATGGGAAATGTAACATACCTAGCATGAACAAGGGGAAAGGAAAGTGTGCGGAGCGTTAAATGGGACTGGAATCACTGCAAAATTTTAGGAACAGCAATACCACCGATCAGCAACTCCCAAGACAGTGTATGGTAAGGAAGGCTGGATGAGTTAAGCTTAAGGAAAAAAGACTAAGTATTCAAATAAGTGTTGAGAAGTAAGCATAGACAGTGTTTGTTAAAATTAAAATCAGTGCTGCTAAATGGAATTATCAGTAGTTAATTGCTATGACAACTGCAACTCCAGGATTAATTACATTTAAAATTAAATTAAACACTCAAGAAAAGTTCATTAAAGTGATTATTTACTCAATTTGGTAAACTTCTCGTCTAAATGGTACTCACTATGCTCCATGAAAAAAAAAAGGCAAAGCTGAGCTCACAACATCAATAAAAAACACCTACAACCAACAAGGAAAAAAAAAACTCAATGCACGCAGGAGAGTTAAAGATCTTGAAACAAACCTACCCGTGGCTCCAGAAGAAGACACCATATCTATCTCCCAAAGCAGTTTTTTTCTATAAATACCCTTAAAAAGATAGCCTGGAACAGAAGCTGTCAGTGTCTCCTCTATGAGATGTGCAGAAACACAAAGGACAATTACAGCGACACAGACTCCTCTTCACCAGCATGAGATGCTGGAAGACAGTGGAATAATATTATTGAAGTGACGAAAAAGTAATAACCTGGAATTTTATCCTCTCAAGAGGAAGGGCAAAATAAAAAGATTCTCAGATAAATGTAGCTATTAGGATGAACTATTCAGATTCAACTATACCCATTTATGCAGAGTTCCAAAGAATAACAAGGAGAGATAAGAAAGCCCTCCTCAGTGATCAATGCAAAGAAATAGAAGAAAACAATAGAATGGGAAAGACTGGAGATCTGTTCAAAAAAATTAGAGATACCAAGGGAACATTTTATGCAAAGAAGGGCACAATAAAGGACAGAAATGGTATGGACCTAAAAGAAGTAGAAGATATTAAGAGGTGGCAAGAATACACAGAAGAATTATACAAAAAAGATGTTCATGACCCAGAAAACCACGATGGTGTGATCACTCACCTAGAACCAGACATCCTGGAATGCGAAGTCAAGTGGGCCTTAGGAAGCATCACTACGAACAAAGCTAATGGAGGTGATGGAATTCCAGTTGAGCTATTTCAAATCCTAAAAGATGATAACGTTAAAGTACTGAACTCAATATGCCAGCAAATTTGGAAAACTCAGCAGTGGCCACAGGACTGGAAAAGGTCAGTTTTCATTCCAAACCTAAAGAAAGGCAATGCCAAAGGATGTTCAAACTACTGCACAATTGCACTCATCTCACACACTAGCAAAGAAATGCTCAAAATTCTTCAAGCCAGGCTTCAACAGCATGTGAACCGTGAACTTCCAGATGTTCAAGCTGGATTTAGAAAAGGCAGAGGAACCAGAGATCAAATTGCCAACATCCGTTGAATCATCAAAAAAGCAAGAGTTCCCAAAAAACATCTACTTCTGCTTTATTGACTACACCAAAGCCTTTGACTGTGTGAATCACAACAAACTGTGGAAAATTCTTAAAGAGATGGGAATACCAGACCACCTGACCTGCCTCCTGAGAAATCTGTATGCAGGTCAAGAAACAACAGTTAGAACTGGACATGGAACATCAGACTGGTTCCAAATCAGGAAAGGAGTACATCAAGGCTGTATATTGTCACCCTCCCTATTTAACTTATATGTAGAATACATCATGCAAAATGCTGGGCTGGATGAAGCACAAACTGGAATCAAGATTGCCAGGAGAAATATCAATAACCTCAGATACGCAGATGATACTACCCTTATGGCAGAAAGCAAAGAAGAACTAAAGAGCCTCTTGATGAAAGTGAAAGAGGAAAGTGAAAAAGTTGGCTTAAAATTGAACATTCAAAAAACGAAGATCACGGCATCTGGTCCCATCACTTCATGGCAAATAGATGGGGAAACAATGGAAACAGTGAGAGACTTTTTAATTTATTTAATTGGAAGCTAATTACTTTACAATATTGTAGTGGTTTTTGCCATACATTGACATGAATCATCCATGGGTGTACATGTGTCTCCCATCCTGAACCCACCTCCCACCTCCCTCCCCATCCCATCCCTCAGGGTCATCCCAGTGCACCGGACCTGAGTGCCCTGAGAGACTTTATTTGGGGGACTCCAAAATCACTGCCGATGGTGACTACAGCCATGAAATTAAAAGCACTTGTTCCTTGGAAGAGAAATTATGACCAACCTAGACAGCATATTAAAAAGCAGAGACATCACTTTGCCAACAAAGGTCCATCTAGTCAAAGCTATGGTTTTTCCATAGTCATGTATGGATGCGAGAATTGGACTATAAAGAAAACTGAGCGCCACAGAATTGATGCTTTTGAATTTTGGAGAAGACTCTTGAGAGTCCCTTGGACTGCAAGGGGACCCAACCAGTCCATCCTAAAGGAAATCAACCCTGAATATTCATTGGAAAGACTAATGCTAAAGCTGAAACTCCAATCCTTTGGCCACCTGATGCAAAGAACTGACTCATTTGAAAAGACCCTGATGCTGGGAAAGATTGAGGGCAAGAGGAGAAGGGGACGACAGAGGATGAGATGATTGGATGGTATCACAGACTCGACAGACATGAGTTTGAGCAAGCTCTAGGAGTTGGTGATGAACAGGGAAGCCTGGCATGCTGCAGTCTATGGGATTACAAAGAGTCGGACACGACTGAGTAACTGAACAAAACTGACCAATTCAGATTCTGGGATATAATCACAAAGCAACTGAAACTTATTAATATCTACTCTCATTTTCCTTTTCAAACCACTAATGGACAAGTTCTTCTACTCCTGGGTAAAAACTCAGTCTCCTGAACTTTCTGGCCACTGTTAAATTAAAAACTTTAAAAAGACCTTGATCACAAAATAAAAGTTCAGTTCCACATTTTAAATATCCAGTCCCACATAAGCATCAAAATTCAAACCTTGATTCCAAGTTCAGGTTTCTTTTCCTTCTCCAGGTCAGGTCGCTGCAGTCAGGAGGGGAGCTGCCCTTTTTCTCTTTTTTCGGCTTGTGTTTTTTCTCCTGTTCATTAAATCCAGCTCTGAATCCTCTGGGTCAGGAAAGAAAGAAGAGGCAAGGAGACTAGGAAAGCACTTCCTGACAAGTATGAGAGGTGAGCTAGCATCAGCACTCTCAGGGATCAGCACTATCCACATCTGACTCTTTATCTCATGATGCATTATGGGCTGAATGTTGATGGCTCCCTAAAAATTCATATGTCAAAATCCTAACCCCCAAGGGATGGTGTTGGGTGGGGGCGGGGGGGGTGGTCTTTGGTAGATGATTTCCTCTTGAGTGTGTAGCCCTCCTGAATGGGATTAGTGCCCTTATAAGTTATGACCAAACTAGATAGCATATTGAAAAGCAGAGACATTACTTTGCCAACAAAGGTCCGTCTAGTCAAGACTATGGTTTTTCCAGTGGTCATGTGTGATGTTAGAGTTGGACTGTGAAGAAAGCTGAGCGTCGAAGAATTGATGCTTTTGAACTGTGGTGTTGGAGAAGACTCTTGAGAGTCCCTTGGACTACAAGGAGATTCAACCAGTCCATTCTAAAGGAGATCAGCCCTGGGTGTTCTTTGGAAGGAATGATGCTAAAGCTGAAACTCCAGTACTTTGGCCACCTCATGCGAAGAGTTGACTCATTGGAAAAGACCCTGATGCTGGGAGGGATTGGGGGCAGGAGGAGAAGGGGACGACAGAGGATGAGATGGCTGGATGGCATTACTGACTTGATGGACATGAGTTTGAGTGAACTCCAGGAGTTGGTGATGGACAGGGAGGCCTGGCATGCTGCAATTCATGGGGTCACAAAGAGTCGGACACAACTGATCGACTGAACTGAACTGAAGAAGAGACACAAGAGCTTTCTCACTCTTCCTGCCATATGAGGATATACTAGAGAGACATTCATGAGACTGCAGGAAGTAAGATGTAAAATTCCAGTAGTCGGACAAGGACATCCCAGGAAAAGTGGGGGCACCATAGCAAGATCTGCAGACACTGATATTTGGAGGCTCCCCATGAACTGGCTATGTCCCCCACACAGTCACCATAAAGTCTCCAAGCCCCATCCAAGCACACAGGGTCTCAGGTCCCTTTTCAGTGCTTCATTCTTTTTGGGGGGCGGGGAAGAAAATTGCTTTACCTATTTTTTTAAGTTATGAAAGCATGACAACACATTTACAGGAGACTTGGAAAATAAAAAACAAAGTTACATACAGTTCCACTATATATTACAATTATTTTTAAGTAGATAAATTAAGATTTTTAGCTGGAGTTTCAATATCCAACCCTCAAAAATTAATAGAATGAATATACAGAAAAGTAAAAGAATACAGTAGACCTGAAAAGCACTATGACCCAATTCAACATAATTAAGATTTATACAACTTTCACACAACAGTAGGATACAAATTCTATTCAGGTTCCCATAGACTATAAACTAGAAGACACTGGAACATATTCACAGACATAAAACAGGGTGCAAAAATTTCATGGTCTAAAGGTATTAAAATCATACAGAGTATGTTCTCTTGAGTGCTCCATTCTTAAAAGTGAGCCACAAGCCAGAGACCTCTAGACATATGAAGAAAGCCTCTTTATCACTCAGGTATTGCTATAATAATCCCGCATGGAAAATAACCACAAAATCTCAACTGACAATTAGGTAAGAAAAATAAATAAAACGCATTCCAATCAGAAAGGAAGAAGTAAAATTGTCTCTATTTTCAGACTGCATGATCTTATATAGAGACAATCCTAAAGACCACCAAAAAGCTGTTCAGTTCAGTTCAGTCGCTCAGTCTTTGCGACCCCATGAATCGCAGCACGCCAGGCCTCCCTGTCCATCACCAGCTCCCGGAGTTCACTCAGACTCACATCCATCGAGTCAGTGATGCCATCCAGCCATCTCATCCTCTGTCGTCCCCTTCTCCTCCTGCCCCCAATCCCTCCCAGCATCAGGGTCTTTTCCAATGAGTCAACTCTTTGCATGAGGTGGCCAAAGTACTGGAGTTTCAGCTTTAGCATCATTTCTTCCAAAGAACACCCAGGGCTGATCTCCTTCAGAATGGATTGGCTGGATCTCCTTGCAGTCCAAGGGACTCTCAAGAGTCTTCTCCAACACTACAGTTCAAAAGCATCAATTCTTCGACGCTCAGCTTTCTTCACAGTCCAACTCTCACATCATACATGACCACTGGAAAAACCATAGTCTTGACTAGACGGACCTTTGTTGGCAAAGTAATGTCTCTGCTTTTCAATATGCTATCTAGGTTGGTCATAACTTTCCTTCCAAGGAGTAAGTGTCTTTTAATTTCATGGCTGCAGTCACCATCTGTTAGGATTAATAAATTCAAGTACAGTTGCAGGATACAAAATGAACAAATCAGTAATCAGTTGTACTTCTATACACTAACAACAAAATATCGGAAAAAGAATAAACAAAACAATAGTATTTATGATAGCATCAAAAACAATTAAACAATTAGGAATAAACTAACACCCAGAAGGTGTACACTGAAAAGTACAAGACTTAATGAAAGAAATTAAAGGAGACAGAAATAAACAGAAATATATCCTGTGCTCATGGATTGGAAGAACATTGTTAAAATAGCCACACTACCCAAAACAATCTATAGATTCAATGCAATCAAAATTCCAACGATAATTTTTATAGAAATAGAAAAAAAAATTGTATGGAACATTGGAAGACCCTGAATAGTCAGAGAAATCTTGAAAAACTGGAAGTTTCACACTCTTGGTTTTTCAAACTTCATTACAAAGCCATAGTAATCAAAACTGGACATTGCTGGCATAAAAATATACACATAGACCATGGAACAGAATCAAGAGCCCAGAAATAAACCCATAGATAAACAGTCAACTAATATTCGACATGGGAACCAAGAACACTGATGAGGAAAGGATAGTTTCTTCAATAAATGGTGTTGGGAAAACTGGATAATCCCAAGCAGAAGAAAGAAATTGAATCTCTATCTTTTTCCACTTATAAAAATTAACTCAAAATGGATTTAAAGATCTAAATCTAGAGCTGAAACTGTAAGACTCCTAGAAGGGTGCTGGCAAGGGCGTAGAAATGGAGTCCCTGTGCGCTGTTGCTGGGAACCTAAGTTGGTACATTATGTAACCCAGTATGCAGATTCTTCAAAAATTAAAACTCAAATTATCATATGATCCAGCTATTCTAATTCTGGGTATAAATACACAGAAAATGGAATTGATATCCTTTTTTTGGAAAATACAGTTTTCAAACTGTATTTTCAAAGCTCACAGTTTTCAGGATCCCAGTTCCCTGACTGGGGAATGAACCTAGGCCCCAGCAGTGAAAGTGCCAAGTTCTAACCACTGAACCACAAGGAAATCCCCCAAATCAGTATTTTGATAAGGTGTCTGCACCCCCATTTTCACTGAAGCATTGTTCACAACGGCCAAGATATGGAAACAACCTAAGAGTCTATGGATGAAAAGATAAAGATGCGAGAAACACACACACCATGGACTGTTAATCACCTATTAAAAAAGAAAACATCCTGCCTTTTGCAACAAAATGAATGGATGGATGGATGGATGGAACTTCATGGCATTATGCTAAATGAAGTAAGTCAGACCGAGAAAGACAAATATCGTCTGATCTCACTTACGTGTGGAATCTAAAAAAGCAGAACTCACAGAAGTCGAGAGAAGGATGGAGGCTGCTAGGGGCTGGCTGGGGTGGGGGAAGTGAGAAGTTGGTCAAAGGGTACAAACTTCCAGTTATGAGTAAGTCCTGGGCCCCTAATGCACAGCGTGATGACTACAGCCAACTACACTTGACAGTATATACATGAAATTTGCTGAGAACGTAGATCTTAAACATTCTCACCGTTTTTGGGGTGGGAGGTGAGAGGGAGGTTTAAGAGGGAGGGTACATACACATACCTGTGGCTGAATCATGTTGATGCATGGCAGAAGCCAACACAGTATTATAAAGCAATTATCCTCCAATTAAGAATAAATAAAATTCTTAAATAGCAATTATGTGAGGTGATTGAGGTAATAATGAACCTCTTGCAGGCATCATTTTGCACATGTAAGTGTATCAAATCATCATGTTGTGCACCTTAAACTTACACAGTGTGACATGTCAACTGCAACCCAATGAACCGGTGGCGGGGAGGAGAAAACCATAACATCTCAGTGGCTTATCCAAACGAATATCTGAGAAGTTATCTGAGAGGTTTGACCTTATGGAAAACTGTAATAAAAGTTGGGGGAAAAAACTGGTTGAGAGTGTGAAAAGATAAGATCAGAGAGAGAGAGAGAGAAATGAAGAAACACAGAAAAGAGAGAAGAAAACAATTTCCAGGAGAAGGAATGAAAAAATGCACAGGAAATGAAATATAATCACTGATATAATGTGTCTCACTTGTAAACAAGATTTACACAGCTAAAATTATGACAACACTAGATCTCCAAACCCATCCATCCCACACACACACACACACACACACACACACACAAAGTGTGTTCAGCATTTTAAGGTGAGATATGAGAAAGGGAAGCATGTTCCTGTGATGATTGTATGATCATGTAACACAGCTAAGTCCTGCATTTTCATAATATAAATTCAACAGTAATAAAATTGTAATCTATGCTGAAAGTGAAGAAACAGCAGCAAAAGCATCCTATTTAGAGTTATGGGGGGAAATACATGAGAAAACAGCAAAAAGGGGTGGAAACTGTTTGCTGACGTAAGTGTGGGGGCTGGGAGGAGAGGGTGGCCTTTTTCAGCATAGCCTGTGATGGTTGGTTTTGTGTACTCACCTCACCTGGCTAAGGGATACTCACAGAGCCAGGAAAATATTGTTTCTAACGCATCTGTGAGGGTGTCTCCAGAACAGAGTCACTTTGGAACCAGTATACAGAGTAAAGAAGATGGTCCTCACCATGGCAGGATCTCATCTGAGATCCTGAACAAAACAAAAAGGTAAAGGAAAGGTGGATTCTGTCTCTCTCTGCTTGAGCTGAGACACCCGACTTCTCCGACCCTTGGACAAAGGCTCTCCTGGTGCGTCGGCTCTCTGACCTAGACTGGGACTCACCTTGTCCCACCATCATGACCACCGCCCCGGTCTCAGGCCTTGGGACTCAGCCTCAAATAGACCATCTGTTTCCCTGGTTTTCGAGTTTGCAGAGACAGACAATGGGGTTTCTCAGCTGCTGTAACCACGCGAGTCAATTTCTCTGATAAATTTCCGCTTGGAGAAGGCAATGGCAACCCACTCCAGTACTCTTGCCTGGAAAATCTCATGGGCAGAGGAGCCTGGTGGGCTGCAGTCCATGGGGTCGTTGGGAGTCGGACACGACTGAGCAACTTCACTTTCACTTTTCACCTTCATGCATTGGAGAAGGAAATGGCAACCCACTCCAGTGTTCTTGCCTGGAGAATCCCAGGGACAGGGGAGCCTGGTGGGCTGCCGTCTATGGGGTCGCACAGAGTCTGACACGACTGAAGCGACTTAGCAGCAGCAGCAGCATATCAATGTACATCCTATTGATTGTATTTCTTCAGAGAACCCTGACTGATAGAGCAGAGCACAACAGTCTCCCCATTTTCTACTTCCCAATGGTCAAAGCAAGTCACGTGATCAAGCCCAGCTTCAGAGTGGGAGGAGCCTAAAAGGTTAGGGGTGAGGCAGGCTCATTCATTGGTCCATTCACGTGATCACTGTACCCTGCTACCTTACTTTCTGCGGTTGTTAGAAGAAGTAAATGAAGAAATATCATGACAAGACTGAAAAAGTAGATACTCAAGACCTGAAGAATCTATACGGATGTCAAAGCTGAAATATCCTAGCTCAGCAGCCCCCAGACTTTGGCACCAGGAACCAGTTCTGTGGAAGACAAGTTTTTCCCTGGACCTTGGGAGGGGAGGTTTTCTGGATGGTTTAAGTACATCACATTTGATTGTGCACTTAGGCTTCCCTAGTGGCTCAGAAGGTAAAGCGTCTGCCCACAATGCAGGAGACCTGGGTTTGATTCCTGGGTCCGGAAGATCCCCTGGAGAAGGAAATGGCAACCCACTCCAGTACTCTTGCCTGGAAAATTCCATGGATGGAGGAACCTGGTTGGCTACAATCCATGGGGTCGCAAAGAGTCGGACATGACTGAACAACTTCACTTTTACTTTATTTCTGTTATTACATCAGCTCCACCTCAGATCATCACGCCTTAAATCCCAGAGATTGGAAAAACCCGTCCTGGGACACCTCTGGCCTCTTCTCTCCAGTTCCTTTGTTCAGCTGAACAGTGCCCTTGAACTGTTTCAATATTCTGCAGTACCTTTCACCATAGAGAAATTTTCACTCTTCCTGTATTTTTGTGCTCTGAGGAATGCTTAGGTATCTAAGTAAGCTTAGGTTTTGACACTGGAAGGACCATACATGGATCTAAGCCAGGAGCTTATGAGCTTTTCTCCCTAGGATCCTGGAGGTGGGAGGGCAGGTGGGATGCAGCGGTGGAGGCATCTCTGCTTCAACAAGCATGAGTTTGTTTTATGTTTTATCTCCTGAGCCTCTAAAAATGATTTAACAGGAACCAGATCGAAACCCCACTCACCTAAGTGCTGTCGTCGGTGCCAGGCTGTCAGGAGAAACAGGATCCTCCTGGAAATTCTCCCTGTGTTAATGGACAGGTACCATATATCACAAGATACAATGAGCCCCAAGGAGACAGGCTCACAGAATCTCGGAGGATAAACAACTGCGAGTTTGGGGCAAAGGTCCTAGTTGCGAGCTTGTTTCTCCCATCTCTCTCAGTAACAGCTCTGCTACTTTAATTACAGGTTGTGGATGATTACAGCAGGGCAGAGGGCAGAAAGGCTTCAGAGGTGCCTGTAGAGAGATGCGGGCCGCAGCCCACATAATACCTTAGCAGACTGGCTCCCTGCACCTGGGAGAATGAGGACATCACTGGAGGTCAATAAAGTATTCTATCCCAGGTTTCTGCAAGGCCCCCTCACCACGTCATGTCAGGCAGGAACATGTGTGTAATGTGCAGAACCCAGTGCTTCCAAGGTGGGACTTCCCTGGTGGTCCAGCAGTTAAGAATCTGCCTTCCGTTGGAGAGGATACGGGCTTGTTCCCTGGTCCAGGAACTAAGATCCCACGTGCCACCAGGGCATCTAAGCCTGACTGGTCACAACTACTGCCAGGGCGCCACGACCAGAGAGAAGCCTGCACACTGCAACAAAAGACCTTGTGCACCACAAAGAAGACTCGATGCAACCGAAAATGAATAAACATGAATAAAAGGAAACACAAGGTTCCTTATGCAAAATTTTTAAGACAGCGACAGTGTTAAACCAAGCACAGAGTCCTTCTGAGCGGGGGACCCTGTACCACCACCCCCCACAGAGTCCTTCTGAGCGGGGGACCCTGTACCACCCCCCCCCCCACAGAGCCCTTCTAAGCGGGGGACCCTGTACCACCCCCCGGGGGTGGTGTCCCAGCAGTCAGCCCTGGTTTCCAGACCTCGGGAAGCCCGCTGCTAGTGAAAGGGAGGGTCAGAGTTTGCCGAGAAAGGGCTGAGAGACTGCTGAGAGACTCCCTTTCACAGAAACACGGTCAATCCTATAACTTTGGTTTTCTTATCAAATAATTGCACAAAAATAGCGAGTGGATGTGAAAGCTAAACACTGCTTTAAAAGCCACCTTTTCTCCTCCTATATTCTAGAAAAAATAATCAAACCGCTGCTTCGTGTGCCCTGCAGAGGACGTGAAGGGCACAGAAGGACACACAGCCATCCAGCTTTCAGAATAAAACTTATCTCTTAAAAAAGCCCTGTCTCCTCTGAAGGAAAGACTGGCATCTGTGAGAAGCTGGGACAGGCAATTCGGGAAGAAGGGGATGACTGCCCCAAAGAAGTTCCTAAAAACCTATGGAGGCACTGACTTGCTCAGACTGGAATGTATGTCAGCAATTCCATTCTCATACAGCCCAATATCTAGGTACATTTTTAATTATAATGGAACACTTTATACATGTACATGAATTATAACCAAGAGCGGAGAGAGACATTAGCTGACCTTGAGTCACAGACACAACTTCAAGCAGTTAAGAGCTCAGTTCTGGACTCAGAGACACTCTTCTCAAGTTCAATCTCTGTGACGTTGAGGGTGTTAAGCCTCAGTTTCCCAATCTGTCCCAATCCCACTCTTAGCTTTCCCAGTGGTAGCAGAATTGTTGTATGTGCTGTCAGTTGCTCAGTCGTGTCCAACTCTGCAACCCCAAGGACTGTAGCCCTCCAGGCCCCTCTGTCCGTGGGATTCTCCAGGCAGGAATAATGGACTGGGTTGCCATTTCCTCCTCCAGGGGATCTTCCCAAAACAGGGATGGAACCCCTCTCTCTTGCATCTCCTGCATTGGCAGGTGGATTCTTAACCATGGTGCCACCTGGGAAGCCTAGCAAGTGAGGATACAAGCAGGTGATAGCAGGTGAGGATGCAAAGAGATGGTGAATGGAAAGCCCACCTACACCCTGGCACAGCGAAAACACCACATCAAATATATTTAGTCTCATTATTGAGCCACGGATCCCACAAGGACGCTCGGTCTGATGTGAAGTGCTCAGGGGCTGAGTCCGGAGCAGAAACAGAACCCCAGGCCTGCAGCCTCCCCCACCCCACCCCAGGATGCTGCACTCTTGACTCCAGGGATGCACCTGAGTGTCCTGGTTTGAAACGTGCCCCTTGTCTGCAAGCAGCTCCTCTGTCTCAGCCCTGAGGAAGAAGCCCCGAGTCGGTGGCTCAGCCTGGCGCTGGGAGGGCACGTCCACTCAGGCTCCCCTGCTGTGTCATCTGCCCTCCCCTCAGTGCCCCACCTGGCCAGACTTCCCAAAACACACTGACTGCAGCTGTCTGTTCACAGCCCCGTTCCTTCACCTTGGGCTGATGTTAGGAGCATCCTTCCGGTGGACCCATCTGCTTCCTCTCGCATCACCAGCCCCATCCTCGGCCAGTCTCACTCCCAGCTGTGACTGTGAGGCGCTCACTTCTGCCTCCAGCTCTGCCCCAACCCCAAAAAAGTCTCTCCCTGTCCTCTGCCTGCACTACCCGACCTGGGGCTGCTCAAACCTGCCGGTGGGATATCTGCAATTCACAACTTCTACAAAGAATACAGCTTAATCTAGAACTCTCTGCTTTCCTTTAGTCCATGTGGAAAATATTAAGTTAGATCCCTGTGACACTTGTTGTACCAAAATAAATCACAAGTGGGTCAAACATTTACATTTTTTAAAAAATTCATAAATATTGCTGAAGAAAATTCAGGCAAAGTCCCTTATGTTCTCAGAATAGGGGAGGACTTTTATGGATGACGCAAAATCCAAAAGCTATAAATAGGAGATTTTTTTAAATCTGGATAAAGAACATTAAAATTTTATGCACAGCAAAAAAGAAATCAGGACTGGTATATGTTTGTAGCACCATGACAAAAGGCTCCTATAAATCAGTAAGAAAAAGTGCAACAGCATAATATAAAAACGGGCAAAGGATATGAATCAACTTGTCACAGGGGGAAAAAGTGTGCTAGTCACTCAGTCCTGTCTGACTCTTTGCGATCCCATGGACTGTAGCCCACCAGGCTCCTCTGTCCATGGAATTCTCCAGGCAAGAATAGTGGAGTGGGTTGCCATTTCCTTTCCCAGGGGATCTTCCCAATCCAGGGAAGAAAAAGTGGTTTTTAAAACAATGAAAAATAATCTCATCATTAAAAAATACAAATTAGAAACTACAGTAGAATATTATTTTTTATTATCAACTTAGCAAAGTTAAAATCTTTTTTAGAATCCGTTGTGTTGGCAAGAGTGTAAGGAAAGAGGCATTCTTATAAATACTCTTTTATACTCTGGGCTGGAGATGTAAATGGGTACAGCCTCTTTGAGCAGCAGTTAGGCAGTCGTGATTAAAATATTAAAGTTCACATACCCAACAACCCAGCACTTCCTTACACATTGCTTACACCGGATGGACTGCTGTCAACTCTTCATCACCACCTTCTAGAGTCTCTGAATCATAAAAGAAAAGGGAGGGGCTACATCCCCCCAGAAACCCCTCCCAGGTTCTGACTTACTCCTCCAATGAGAAACCCTTGCAGATAAGAGAAGGGGCGGGGCCACCACTGTTTTGCATTCACAGGTGGAACCAGGCTGGGGGACAGGGTGCCTGAGGCTTGCTCCTGGCGCCTCTTGAGAACCACCACCTTGCACTACAGTGTGAGGTCCCTGGTGAGGGTTTCTGGGAGCTTACAGCAGTTTCACGGTGAGCTTGTAAGGACCACCCACTCAAGGGCTTCAACCTGAGATTACTTTTTGCATCTTCTCTAACCTTAGCTCCCTGGTGGCTCAGAGAGTAAAGAATATGCCTGCAGTGTAGGAGACCCAGGTTCGATCCTTGGGTCAGGAAGATCCCCTGGAGTAAGGGAATGGCAACCCACTCCAGTATTCTTGCCTGGAGAATTCCATAGCCTGGCGGGCTAGAGTCCATGGGGTCGCAAAGAGTCGAATATGACTGAGACACTAACATTTACTTAATCTTCGCTGACCTGAGTGTGCCAAGGATGTGTAAGCCCTCACTCCCTTTATTAAAATCTTTAACACCAGAACTACATGGACTAGTTTCTGTTTTCCTACTGACCCTGGTCTGACATATTTATCTTGAGAATGTATCCTACAGGCATACTCATAAATGTATACACAAAACATTATTTCTAATAACAAAGACCTAAAATATATATGTATAAATAGTGGACAATTAAAAATATCATGATGCATCTACACGATAGAGTGCCATTTCCAGTTTTAGGGGGGTGAAAAGCACAGTGCTTCATGGATCCATGTGTACCAATCTGCAATGAAAAGAATTTCAAATTAGTTTATCTTGTATGCTACCATTCGTGTAGTAAATACAAAGAAGATTGCCAGGTATACATATACATAAGAAACCAGTGACCAAGGGTACCTTTAAGGAAAAATTAAAGAATCAGGAGTGGGAGGTAGAGCTGCTGCTGCTAAGTCGCGTCCAACTCTGTGCAACCCCACAGACGGCAGCCCACCAGGCTCCCCTGTCCCTGGGATGCTCTAGGCAAGAACACTGGAGTGGGTTGCCATTTCCTTCTCCAATGCAGGAAACTGAAAAGTGAAAGTGAAGTCACTCAGTCATGTCCAACTCTTTGCGACCCCATGGACTGCAGCCCACCAGGCTCCTCCGCCCGTGGGATTTTCCAGGCAAGAGTACTGGAGTGGGGTGCCATTGCCTTCTCCATAGGTAGAGCTATATTACCCCAAAGACATTTTCTTGAAAGACTCTTGAATATTCTATTATGTGCACATATTTCAAAAAAGAAACTACTAATTAATCAGATGACATAATCATCATGAAAGGCCAGTGAGGAATCAACAAACTGGACAACATACTTTCTTCCCTTTTCCTCTCTTTCTGTTTTTCATTTTTCTTGAAATTTAAAATGAATTGGATCCAATACAGTTATGTAAAGTTTAAAAATAAAATAAAATTAAAAAAAAAAAAAAAGAAAAAAAAAAAAATAATAAAATAAAATGAATTGGAGATGAGGACTTTGACCTTCTTGTTAGAGCATTTTAGAATAATGTCCATTCACTCTTGTGAGAATAATTTTCTTCATCCGTTCACACTGTCTAACACTTTCTCCTTATACCCCAAAGATAAGGTAGAAACTGCATGGACACCTACATGCTCCCTGTTCTAACCCAACATAGGATTAGTACTTAAATTTCAAATCCATGCTCTTTATCTTGCTGAGCTGAAGTTCCTACTGTCGTTTGGTTGATAAATTTAAGAGACTGATTTCACTGCTCTAATATCTTACCTCTAATGAAAAAAGAATGAACAAAAAAAGAGGTACCTTGACTAGTTGGGAATAGAATCCACATTCTTTAAATTTTGTCACCATTCTCATCCTTGTCTAGAGACTGGACGACTGATGGATGCCTTCCATGGAATGGTGATAATTTGAATTCCAGTAACACTGAAACTGGGTTTCAAATCACGAGCCCTGAAAAATTCCAGCTTCAAGTCACTCTTTACAACTCCAGACCTATGATAAATATCTAATATAATTCATCAGACAAATGATAGCTGGTATTTTAACTCTTCCTGAAACCATTTCTATTTCAGCAAAAACCTTTCTTCTTTTTTTAGACCCTTGTAATATTATGTATAATTGAAGTAATCATTGTTGTGTCATATTCAGTTTAAAAAATGGCCATTCAACAATGTATTCAAATATACACTTTTAAAATGATTATTATTGCTATTATTCATTTCTAACATAATAAGATATTTCCTGGCTCTTTTTGATATTTCCACATAACAGAGCACTGGCTACGTTTTACTCTGGTTTATACACAGTGTCCCCTGTCTTCCCAGCTACACATGTCAGTAACCCCACCTCCCTTTTCTTTACTTAAGCAGTTTTGAGCCAGGCTTCTCTCTCTTCTGAAAGCAAGAGTCCCAATAGCTCTAACCCTGTCTTTCCACCTCTGCAGGGCCAAGAGATAGACAGCCTCACACGGCTCTCCTTTGAGTTATTCTGTTAATTCAGCTCCTGATCACACATCCCTTCCCAACACAGGTGGGGGGTGTTCTATATCTCATGTCAGTGCTTCTTCCCCTACACCTGCTCTGCCTCCAGGCCCCCACGGTCTGCCTCAGGTCCCCCCCACCACCGCCCCCCACAAACCCAGGTGACACTGCAAGAGACAGAGATCACGTCCAGGAAGCTTAAGGGAAAAGATGAATACAAGGTGTTATGGGTTGAATTATGTGCCCCACCCCCACACCCCAACCAGAAGATGCATTCAAGTCTAAACCCTAGCACCTGTAAATGAACCTTATTTGGAAATAGGGTCTTGGCGGACATGGATCAAGTCAAGGTGAGGTCATTAGGGTAGCCCTCCTCCGGTATGACTGGTGTCCTTATAAAGAGAGGAGAAGGAACTTCCCTGTGGTCCAGTGTTTAAGAATCTGCCTTCCCCAATGCAGGGAGTGTGGGTTCGGTCCCTGGTCGGGGAACTGACGTCACAGATGTCTCGGGGGCAAAAAAAAACAAAACGTAAAACAAAAGCCATATTGTAATAAATTCAATAAAGACTTTAAAAATGGTCCACATCAAAAAAAAAATCTTTAAAAATAAATAAATAAATAGAGGAGAAGAGACAGACAGACAAACGGAAGGCAGTGTGAAGAGACACGGAGAGCATGTGAATAACAGCAGAGGCAGAGACTGGTGAGACACAGCCCCATGCCAGGGACTGCCAGGGACAGCCACCCATCCCCTGGAGCCAGGAGAGGCGCCTGAACTGATTCCCTCCCTCAGAGACCTTGAAGAGAGCCAACCCAGCCAACACCTTGGCCTTGGGCTTTTGGCCTCCAGAACTCTGAAAGGCTACATTTCTGTTATTTTAAACCACTTAGTTTGTGGGCTTCCCTCATAGCTCAGTTGGTAAAGAATTCACCTGCAATGCAGGAGACCCTGGTTCAATTCCTGGGTTGGGAAGATCTGCTGGAGAAGGGATAGGCTACCCACTCCAGTATTCTTGGGCTTCCCTGGTGGCTCAGCTGGTAATGTGGGAGACCTGGGTTTGATCCCTGGGTTGGGGAAGATCCCTTGGAGAAGAGAAAGGTTTCCCACTCCAGTATTCTGGCCTGGAGAATTCCAGGGACTGTATAGCTCCTGGGGTCACAAAGAGTCGGACATGATTGAGCAACTTTCACTTTCAGTTTGTGGTCATTTGTTACAGCAGCCACAGGAAACTCATGCATAAGGACGCTGGGTTGTCTTTGAGTTCGTCAAGGACAAGACTAGGGGAAGCCAGCCCCTTGTACCCTCCAGGCTTGGTCTCCAGCCCTTCCCCTCTACAGCTCGCTTTCTTCTTCCCTCTCTCACCAGAGGCCTTCCAGAGGGGCCAAACCACTCGGTCAGCTCAACTCCAAGCTTCATCTCTCACGACTTCTGCCTCTAGAGGCTCTTTGGGTCAAGAGCCCCCTTTGACAATTAGCTGTGGGCAGAGGCGGGAGGGCCACACTGCACGGAAGGACTAGTGAGAAAAATGTGGCCAAAGACAGCTTCCAGGAGACAGGGATGATGCTCTGACTGAAGACTACAATTCTGCCTTCTAACCTCATATGCCTGCATGCATGCTCAGTCACTCAGTTCTGTCCCACTCTTTGTGACCCCATGGACTGTAGCCCGCCAGGCTCCCCTTGTCCGTGGGATTTCTCAGGCAAGAATACTGGAGTGGATTGCCATTTCCTTCTCCAACCTCATATGCAATCTTTCCCCAAAGTTTACTTCTTCCAGATTCTTCTCTCTGTCTCTGTCTGTCTCTCTCTCTCTCTCTCTCACACACACACACACACACACACCTTACACAGCACACACAGCACACACACACACCTTTGAAATTTTCTGCTTTCTGAAGCGTTGTTAGAGAGCAAACAACCTACCATACAACAGACAACCATGCAGTCTACTCCACAGAATGTGTTCAACTAGTCTTAACTCCTATTATAACAACACACCAGTCTACATGCTAAGAGTTTTATTGATAACTTATTGGCAATGCACATGGTAAAACTTCCTTGCAAGCTCATTATTCACAAAGGTATACAACAGATATTCCTCAGGTCACTACACTTTGACCTTGCAAATGTCTGCAATCTGTAGGTGGTCATACCTTGCCCCGTGCTCCTGGCTTCCGGTTCCTGTTTAAGCTAAACAGGACCTGAGGATTCCCTGGTGACTCCGCCTTGTTGCTGTCAACTGGTGGTGCCCATTTATTGAGGCACAAAGTGAATGGAACTGACATGCTGGATTTGAGGCCCCGACTGACTCTGATGACATATAACCCTTGCCTTCCTAGAGGTAGCTGAGTGGAGAAGAGTGAATGGTTATAAGAGAATCCATTACCACTACTGACAAATTAACCTAAAACATGTTCTTCCTATAGTCATTCAGCAGCATCACCTTTGAAGACAGAGGACAAAACAGTGATGGATGGGCATCCTCCAACATCAGCTCTACTTCTTTATCTAATGAAGGACAAGCTCCAATATATTGAATTAATCATATGACACAATCAAATTTTCTACGAGCATTTTGGAGATTTTTCCTACCCATATTATTGATTACATCAATCGAGATAGACTAGGTTATGCCATAGTAATAAACACTCCCCGAAATCTCAATGATCATAAACATCATTTTTCACCCTGCTCGTGACTATTATGGATTGGCTGGGACCCTGCTCCGTGTCGTCAGTATTCAGGGACACAGGCTGGCAGACATTCTACCATCTGGAACATCACAGATGCTGTGGCAGAGGGAAGGGGGGGTCGGCACATCACGCTTTAGCTCTTAAGGGACTCTGCCTAGACAAACACCAGGTCACATCTACTCACATCTGATTGGCCAAGGGAGCCATGTGACCATGCCAATCTTCAAGGGGTCGTGGAAGTACCATCTTAATGGCTGAAGAGTTCTAATGGTAATCTGCCTCTCTGGTGGCCAGTCAGCTCTGTTTTCTTCCTTTAGAAAAAATTCACTTATTCCCTCCCCAAGAAGGACATAAAGATCCATCCAGTCACTGATCCAGCACCTCTGGGTGATATATGCTTGTCCCTTCATCCAAAGGTATATTAGGCTCTTCCGGCTGGTGTGAAAAAATATTGCCGACTTGGGACTTAAACAATAGAAGTTTATTTCACACAGCTCTGGAGGAGAGCTGTGGTGTCACCAGGGTTAGTTGCCCCAAGACTGATCGTATTAGCTTAGGACCTCACTTAACCTTAATTCCCTCTTTTAAAGTTCCTATCTCTGAGTGGAGTCTCCTTGGGTGTTAAGGCTGCAACATTTGATTTGGGGGGACACAGCTCAGCCCATGACAGCAGGTGGTACACAGCAACTAAAGTGGTCCCGCATACGGCTTCTCTCATTCTGGAGACTTACAAAACAAAAAGACACAGACACCCAATTTACAAAGAGGAAACAAGGAACAGACAACACCAACAAATATTTCTCTTTGGAAAGAAGGAAAATAGGAGATATATAACAGACAGTGGTCTTCACCAGTCCTGAAATCCCCTGGACAAATATTGGGTTGGCCAAAAGTTTTGTTCTTTTGGCCAACCCAGTACTATGAGTTCCACCCTGGGGGTGGGGGACATTAGTCCCTGCATATGCTCCCGGCAAGAAGCCTCGTTATCCCTCATCTTCCACAGGCCTTGGCTTCACACACGGGTCTTTGACCCATCTGAAGTAAGCATCAGGGAACATGCTCTGCTTGGGAGCCGTGTGGCTTACTCAGCCCACTTCCTGACCTAAACGTTTAGGGTCCAAGGATCCTAAACAATTTTTATTTTAATCCAATTTTAATCCGGCCTGGTGATTCTTTTAGAAGTATACTTCTTGCAACAACTTCATCAGTCTTTGATCTATTTGATTCCAGAAAACTCCATGTGCCAAGAGGCACAACCAGTTACTTTTAAGACCTGTCTTGGGACTTGCCTCGTGCAGGGGGCATGGGTTTGATCCTTGGTTGGGGAATTAAGATCCCATATGGCATAGCCAAAATAAATAAATAAAAATAAATACTCTACAAGATGAAATAAACCTTGCAGAGGTTTTAATAATGGTGTGATAGCCAAGGAAATATAATCGGTTGAATGGTTTTTAACAGTAGGCACAGAGGTCACGCCCTGGGCTGCAAAACTCAGATTTAATTCCTTTTTATTACTAAGAGGTTTTCTCAATTTTATCTTCTGCTGTTTGGATTCTAAAAATCAGTCAGCTTTTTCAATATTCCAAAGCCTCAAATCTTCCATGAACTCCTGCTTGGAATCCAGCTAATTCTTTTCTGACCTTGTTTCTTACAATACTTTGTCAAGTGCAACCAATGGAAACCATGTCAGTAATACAGCTGACCCTTGAACAACACACATTTGAACTGTGCAGGTCCGCTTATACTCAGGTATTTTTCAACAGTAAATGCTACAATACTACACAATCCATGGTTGTCTAAGAGTCAACTGTATTGTCCTTCTGCATCTTTTTCTAGCTGTAAATTCATTAGGCATATAATCTGCCTTCCAAATAACTGTGGGCAACAGTTTCACCAAAATGTTTCCACCTGCATAACAAGGATTGTCATCTTTCCAGATGTTCTCACAGTTTCTTCACTGCCTACGACTTGTCCTTCAAGCCAATAACAAATTATCATTTTCCTGCTCTTAACATCCAACTCCTGGTAGCAATTTCTGTTACAGTCAGAAAAAGATAAACTATGCTACGGTAAGTAAAAGACCCACACTTTCACAGAAAATGTAATTAGTTTTCTCATGTTACCTGTTCACTATGCATTGGCTTGGCCTGAGCGCCGAAGAATTGATGCTTTTGAACTGTGGTGTTGGAGAAGACTCTTGAGAGTCCCTTGGACTGCTAGGAGATCCAACCAGTCCATTCTAAAGGAGATCAGCCCTGGGATTTCTTTGGAAGGAATGATGCTAAAGCTGAAACTCCAGTACTTTGGCCACCTCATGCGAAGAGTTGACTCATTGGAAAAGACTGTGATGCTGGGAGGGATTGGGGGCAAGAGGAGAAGGGGACGACAGAGGATGAATGGCTGGATGGCATCACTGACTCGATGGACATGAGTCTGAGTGAACTCCAGGAACTGGTGATGGACAGGGAGGCCTGGCGTGCTGTGATTCATGGGGTCGCAAAGAGTCGGACACGACTGAGCGACTGATCTGATCTGATCTGATGCACTGGCCAGTAGGGGGTGCAGAGCAGACACTGCTCCATGTCATTTTTGCTAAGAGATAGGGTTTGACAATGGAGAGGAAATGGCAACCCACTCCAGTATACTTGCCTAGAGAATCCCATGGACGGAGGAGCCTGGTGGGTGCTGTCCATAGGGTCACACAGAATCAGACACAACTGAAGCGACTTAGCATGCATGCATGCATTGGAGAAGGAAATGGCAACCCATTCCAGTATTTTTGCCTGGAGAATCCCAGGGACAGAAGAGCCTGGTGGGCTGCTGTCTATGGGGTCGCACAGAGTCGGACATGACTGAAGCAACTTAGTAGCAGCAGCAGCAGGGTCTGACAAAGATAACACCATCTGGAACTGTTGTGGTAGAAATAAGTAAAAGCAAAAAAAGTGCTAGTCACTCAGTCATGTCCAACTCTCTGGGACCCCACAGGCTCCTCTGTCCGTGAAATTCTCCAGGTAGGAATACCAGAGTGGGTTGTCATTTTCTACTCCAGGAGATCTTCCCAACCCAGGGATTAAACCTGTGTCTCCTGCATTGCAGGCAGATTCTTTACCATCTGAGCCACCAGGGGAGTGTAATAATTGATGCACTAAATCTTAATGATTCTGTCCATATTTTACTGACCACATTGAATCCCATGGCCATACCTAATTTAAAGGAGCTGGGGAATTCCAATCCTACTATGTGCCTGGAAAAGTGAAAGTGTTAGTTGCTCAGTCGTGTCCATCTCTTTGAGACCCCATGGACTGTAGCCCACCTGGCAACTCTGTCCATGGGATTCTCCAGGCAAGAATACTGGAGTGGGTTGTCATTCCCTTCTCCAGGGTATCTTCCCAACCCAGGGACTAAACCTGCATCTCCTGTACTGCAGGCAGATTCTTTACCATCTGAGCCACCAGGGAAGAAGACTGTGAAAATAATAGTCAATAGTCCTTATGATTATCATCCTCATTTTTTTAGATCAAGACACGTGAAAATAAGCTCGAATAAACTTTCCAAAAGACTGCACGCAAAAAGAAGACATCAGGATTTCCGTGGTGGCACAGTAGATAAGAATCTGCATGCCAGTGCAGGGGTCCTGGGTTAGATCCCTGGTCAAGGCAGGATTCCACATGCCACGGAACGACTGAGCCCATGAGCCATAATTACTGAGCCTGCAGGTTACAACTACTGAGGCCCCGTGTGCCTAGAGCCTGTGCTCAACAAGAGGAGCCAGCACAGTGAGAAGCCCACTCACCACAAGCAAGAGTAGCCCCTACTCACCTAGAGAAAGCCCATGCAAAGCAACGAGGACCCAGCGCAGCCAAAACCTGAATAAATAAATATAAATTATATATAAAAAAAGAAGACACCAGTCTTCCTCTGTGGTTCTATATGCAAGAGAATACTTTAGGCCATCTCCCAGTCTTTAAAATGTAGTTTCCACTGGATTTTAAGAGATGATATGTGAAAAAAAAGAATTCCGTGTTCCAACAAAGTTGAAAAAAATGGATCGAAAGTTAAAATGGGTTTCTTCACTGCAGAACTTCTCAGGAGCATCTCATGGAATGAGAGGACCTTGAAACCCATTTGGAGAGAAAATGGCTTTGATTTCTAAGAATATAAGGCAGTAAGTGAATTATCTGGGTTGTGTTTAAGTTTTGTTTCTCAGGTGAATTTATTCTAGGCTTGGTTATTTTTTGAGGATATGAGCCATGGAATCCAAAAAAACAAAAAAAAAAAATGACCTGTAACTACAGAAGGAGATCTCTGTGTTATGGAACCAGCTCTAGCATGCCAGAGCTTCGTAGTCTGTGTTTCCATGATTTTAGGGGCTCCTGGCAGTTAACTAGGAAAATATTTTCATATATGTAGATAATTCTTCTAACACAGCTTCTGTTCTCTACTTCTATGCCTTCATCAGGAAAAGGGATGGAGTGGGTCTTCTTCTCTTCTCAAGCTTCCCTTTTTTTGGAGTTCTTTTCCCATAAAGACTCTCTTGTCATTCATATTCATGCCATTTACTCACTTAACAGCAGAAGAAAGCTTCCTCTAGATTCCATAAGGTCCATGGACCAGACCCAAACTCACTTGTGCAGCTTCATTGACTCCAGCCTGTTCCACACATCTTACCAACTGTCGCTAGACATTTCTTTGCTTTTGACCACAGTGTGACTTCCAAGCCCTGGTTTTCTGTTTGGAGGACAAGGAGGCTGTGTACCTGTTTACATCATTACCATTGTGTTTACAACTGGTTTTTGTTACAGAATTGCTTTACAATGTTGTGTTAGTTTCTCCTGTACAAGGAAATGAATCAGCTATATGTACACATATATACCCTCCCCTTGAGACCTCCCTCCCACTCACTCCCATCCCACGTGGTTACAACTTTAGAAATGCAAGACTGATTATTATCTCCAGACACTAAACTGCATTATGAGCAATTTTATGTGTGATACACTCTCAAGAATGAGTCTGCTCTCTTGTTGTTCTCTTGCCTTATTTACTTCAAGAAGAACACTGGGAGTCTGCTTGAGAAGGATGATGCTCCGTGGTTATATCTTCTCTGGGAGCTGCAAACAAGACACCATCAGCCTGCCAAGCATATGCAGGGGTGTTCCAATGTGAAAGAGAAGCTTCGCTGATCAGTGAACAGAACAAACCACAGCTGCTAGTTTAGCTCTGGCTTGAATCAGAAGATGCAACTTATCCCACCTCCAAGGGCTGGTTAAAGCTCTGATTCACGCATGAACTACCCAGCCCATATGGGATGGGCCACTCAGCTCGAGCTAAAACTTTCTTAGAATTTTATAGAGTTCAGGAAGTCTTCCTTGGTGGCTCAGTGATAAAGAATCCACCTGTAATGCTGGAGACGAGGGTTCAGTCCCTGGGTCAGGAAGATCCCTTGGAGGAGGGCATGCCAACCCACTCCAGTACTCTTGCCTGGAAAACCCCATTGGACTAAGGAGCCTGGTGGGCAACAGTCCACAAAGTTTGGGCCACAAAGAGTGGGACTGAAGTGACTGAGCACTTATGCAGAGTTCAGGAAAACTGCTTCTGATAACAACCCATTGCTGTTTTCTGATCATTCCTTGAATAATGCCATTTAAAGCCATACTCTTTTCATCATCACAGTATGACTTCAGCTCAGTTCAACTGCTGTCGTGTCCAACTCTTTGCAACCCCACGGACTGCAGCATGCCAGATTTCCCTGTCCTTCACCAACTCCCAGAGTTTGCTCAAACTCATGTCCATTGAGTCAGTGATGCCATCCAACCACCTCATTCTCTGTTGTCCCCTTCTCCTCCTGCCTTCAAGACCCGGATGCTGGGAAAGATTGAAGGCAGGGGAAAGACTGAAGGCAGTATGACTTGCTCAGAGGTAAAATTTGTAAAGCGCTGCTAAGTCATCCTCCCAGTCAGACTGCCTGTTCCATCTCCTTAAATGAAGTCTTAGTCTCTGGAAGTTCCCCCTCCTGGCATTAAAAAGCCCTCAGGAACAACTCATTAAAATGTTTCCCAGACTTCCTCACTAGGGTACCCCTAATAGAAGATAAGGAAGGTATCTGGAAGGAAATGCAGGAGGCATTTCTGAAAGGGTGCCAAATTCCTTTGAAGAAGTCCCTGTTTTGTCTTTTAAATGTAAATAATTTCTGTGCTATACTCCACAGATATTTATACTTAATATAATTGTAAATACAGACTGAAGTACTTATATCACTCAATAGTTTGATAGGGGAAACAAACCACACCCATTATTTTAACTGAGAATTTAACATAAAAGCTTGATAACCAAGCACTGGTATGACCTAAAAAATGCAAATAGGGGACAGTGAGGTTCCCAGCCTAGTCAGAGCTATGGTTTTTCCAGTGGTCATGTATGGATGTGAGAGTTGGACTATAAAGAAAGCTGAGCACTGAAGACTTGATGCTTTTGAAATCTGGTGTTGGAGAAGACTCTTGAGAGTCCCTTTGACTGCAAGGAGATCAAACCAGTCCATTCTAAAGGAAATCAGTCCTGAATATTCATTGGAAGGACTGAAACTCCAATCCTTTGGCCACCAGATGCAAAGAATTGACTCATTTGAAAAGACCCTGATGCTGGGAAAGACTGAAGGCAGGAGGAGAAGGGGATGACAGAGGATGAGATGGTTGGATGGCATCACCGACTCAATGGACATGAGTTTGAGCAAACTCCAGGAGCTGGTGATGGACAGGGAGGCCTGGCATGCTGCAGCCCATGGGGCTGCAAAGAGTCAGACACGACAGAGCTGAACTGAACTGAGGTTCCCAGAGGTTGTAATACAGAAAGTAACTAAACACCCCAGGGCTGGGAAACAAAAGGAAGAGGTTGGGATCATTAAACCCTAGAAGCAGAGAAGAGAGTCCCATGGGGGATGATGGTCTCTGGGGTGGAGACATGAACAGCAGTGGAGTGTTTCTAAGGGGATCAGTGAAACAGGTTGTGTGCACATGGGGAAACTGCAGTTGTTATTACTGCAACATCGGATGCTGAGGGGTGAGGAGCCATCAGCAGGCAGTCAGTCACTGGGGGGTCACTAACAGGAAAAAGCAGCAAGGAGGACCCTTCTTCCTCCTCCAGCCTAGCAGCCACCCTCTGGCACTCCCTTTTGGCAGTGCCTTAAAAGGAGCAGCTTGGAAACAGAGACACTCCGGCTTCCCTTGTGGTTCAGCTGGTAAAGAATCTGCCTGCAATGTGGGAGACCTGGGTTCAATCCCTGGTTTGGGAAGATTCCCCTGGAGGAGGGAATGGCTACCCACTCCAGTATTCTGGCCTGGAGAATTCCATGGACTGTACAGTGCATGGGGTCGCAAAGAGTCGGACACAACTGAGCAACTTTCACCCTGCAGACACTTAGCCCAACGCCAGCACACTGACCACAGAAAGGTTGGGAGAGCTGAGAGACAACAGCTTAATCCACACAGTCCTTAATTTTTTTTTTCTCCAGTATCAGTTCTAGTTGAATTGATGCTCCAAGAAGACGTACCATATGGATTCATCCAATGGCTCTACATTGTTCAGTCACTCAGTTGTGTCTAACTCTTTGCAACCTCATGGACTGAAGCATGCCAATCTTCCCTGTCCTTCACCATCTCCAGAGTTTGCTCAAACTCATATCCATTGAATCGGTAATGTCAACCAACCATCTCATCCTCTGTCATCCCTTTCTCCTCCTGTCTTCAATCTTTCCCAGCACCAGGGTCTTTTCCAATGAGTTGGCTCTTTGCATCAGGTGGCCAAAGTATTGGAGCTTCAGCTTCAGTATCAGTCCTTTCAACGCATATTCAGGGTTGATTTTCTTTAGGATTGACCGGTTTGACCTCCTTGTAGTTCAAGGGACTCTCAAGAGCCTTTTAATTTCATGGCTCTACACACTTCTGAGAAAACATCTCCTGAAACAGTTCTGAGAAACACGAGAGGCTTCCCTGGTGGCTCAGATGGTAAAGAATCCACCTGCAATGCTGAAGACCTGGGTTCTATCCCTGAGTTGGGAAGATTCCCTAGGGGAGGGCATGGCAACTCACTTCAGTATTCTTGCCCGGAGAATCCCCATGGACAGAGAGGCCTGGTGGGCTGCAGCCCATGGTTGCAAAGAGTCAGACACAACTAAGCCACTAAGCCCACAAACTTCTGAAAAAACATCTTAGAGACTTGACAACACACCAGCATTGCTATGACCAGTCTGGTGTGAATTAACTCATCAGGCATTTAGGAAGGTCCAAGGACCCTGTGTTCCCACTCCAGTCCAGCCACTTCTCTGTGACCGAGGGCACACTTTCTCGGTTCTCTCTCATCTAACCTGAGGGTGTTTGATGAAATTTTCTTAAAGTCTGTTCCAATTTTATAATTACTGGAGATCGCTATGAAAAAGCTCATAAGCATGGTTTTTGTGAGAGCGGAGTCAAAAACAGTGAGATTTCTGAGATCCTGTGGACAAAGAGCGTCACCAGCCATTCCAGTAAACAAAGGATGTTGCGATCGTCAAGCCGTCATTCACTGCAGCCGCCTGACGGTGCGCCCTGACGGGAATTCGGGATGGAGATAAACAGGATACTGACCACAGATAGTGAATGTGCACATCAGAGGAGTAATCGCAATGAGCCGGCTCCTGCCTCTTCCCTTACGTAGAAAAGCACTAAAATTGTTAACTTGAGATATCCGGGTTTTGTGATTAGCAGCTATCTTTTGATGTTCTACGAGGGTTGTTTTTATTTTTTCCACCAAAACTGTGTATCCTGGCTCCTCCCTTTCCTCTTTGGAGCCATCCTCAGAGCTACCTGAGACACCACATTCCTGGCCACCGTCCTCAGTAATTTCCCAGATAAAACCTAACTGACAGCTTTTAGGCTGTGAATTTGTTTTCAGTCGACAGCATTCAGAAGTAACTTAGGGGTCCTGGGAGGAGGAGAACTTTGCAAAAAGGAGATGAGGGAGAAGGACGTGAAACAGGAATGAAAGAGTGATGAAAAGAAATTCGTAAGGATGTTGAGGGTAGAGCAGACGGAGCAGGAGTTATTTAGTCACTAAGTCGTGTCTGAATCTGCGACCCCATGGACTACAGCACGCCAGGATTCCCTGTCCTTCACTATCTCCCAGAGCTTGCTCAAACGCATGTACATTGAATCAACGATGCCATCCAACCATCTCATCCTCTGTCATCCCCTTCTCCTCCTGCCTTCAATCTTTCCTAGCATCAGGATCTTTTCCAGAGAGTCGACTCTAAGCATCAGGTGGCCAAAGTATTGGAGCTTCAGCTTCAGCATCAGTCATTCCAATGAATATGCAGGGCTGACGATTGTTGGAGCAGGAGGGCACCTGATATCTCTGTGATTCTGATTACCTGCATTTTGCTCAGTGGCTCCTCTCAGGCTTTCCTGTGGTTTTGAAACGTAATCATTGTGGGCGCTACAATCCTGTGTGTCAGCAAGATAAAATAGGCAAAAATCTCCGCCGGTGAAGGCAGCCTTTCTTCTGCGGTTGGGGATTAGAGTCCAAGGGTGGACACTTAATCGACTTCTCCTGTTGGGAGCAGGAGCTCCGCCCGTGGCAAAGGTCATGAGGAAGGAGGTTCGGCATATGCAAAGGCGGGATCGAGCCTCAAGAGTCCCCCTGGAAATTCTCGAGCATCTACCCCCAAAACCAGAGTCTGCCTACTTTCTGCTTTGTGCTTTCACCTACACCTCTGACTTTACGGGGGGCTGTCCCCCACTACCTCTCTCTGAAAAAAGAGTTAACTTACAGCTCCAGTTAATAATTCCTGGGTGTGACAGTGTTTCAACCTACAAACTCCTTTGGAAGTCCTCTAGCCTGCCTGAATAGGTTTTTCCGGCCACCTGTGATTCCTCAGAGCCTCCCAACTGTGAGAGGCATGAGATGTTCTAAACTGTCTAAATACAGATTCCTTTGAGCAGTTAAAAGATTGATTAGAAATTGTATTGGTGAAGGGTTTTTCACTTGTTGGGCCAATGTTTGCTGCTAAGTTTCCATATCCCTTACCTGCTGTGTCCCTGGCAGTGTATTGATTAGTATACTTGGTGTAAGTAGTAGCTTTAATATTTGTAACCTTGGACCCTTGAGTTAATTCTTTTTCTTGTAGCCCACCACATCTTTGCCCTATAGGAATGCAACTTTATCTAATGCTTTTGGAGGGTGGCGCCTGACTAATCACCTTTAGAGAAAAATAAGTTTTCTGAAGAAAGGGTCTTAAAATGTTAACAGGCCTCCGGGCCAGAAGATGATGCAAATCACCTAAACTTTTGCATATGATAAGTTTGCAAGAAGAAAGCCTGGCTTACTGCATGACTCTACCTCTTTCCCCATTATCCTCTATGCATAATTTAGGTATAAAAACTACTAAAGTGCGGGCCTTGTTCACCGAAACTTGGTCTCCCCATGTCGTTCTTTCTCTCACCTTCTGGCTGAATTATTCAGCCTCTTTTCTCCACTAAATTTTCTCACTGGGCTATCCTTATTTAACCACTCTTTATATCTTTAATTAACATTTAAAGAAGCTGTTGTTTCCTGATCACCGATGCCGTCTCCCCTTCAAAACCCCTGACTCCACCGGGGCTGGACCCCGGCATTCTCCCCTCCACTTTTACAGTGGGGAAGGGAAGAGACCTGTATGTACTGCCATCTGCCACAGTGCATTTCTTGACATCAAACTCCCTTCATAGGGATGAAATACCTTGTCCTTCTTGGCACAATGGTGGTATTTCAATGCATCATATGTGTAATTCACTGCCTTGCAGAGGCAAGAACTGCTTCTGTCTGGGTCACATAAAAAGCACTGAGTACCAAATATAGACAATGTTTGTGGCCAGACTTTGTGTGTGGTGTTGATGTCAACATGTTTACAATTCTTCCTATAATTCTCCAGTGAATCTGGTTACAAATCACTTGGTAATTAAATACCCTCTTCAAGATATCATGGCTGATTTAATGAGGGCCAAACCCCTCATAACAGATTGTTAATCTGAGCTGGTGAGCGTTTTTTTTCCCTTTGTTTCATTTTCAAAGATCTTTATTACAGTAAGATATTTGGTAATATTCTTTATTAGGCTGATAAGTTTTGAATTGCTTTTCATTTTATTATCACATTAGTTCCTTTTTAATGGTTTTGCTAGAACTCAGAAGTCTCCCGAGTTTTAATAACCTCTCCTTTTCAGTACTTATAGTCATGGAATTAATTGCATAAAATCATGATCCTTCACTGAATGTGTCACTGGGCCAAAATAAGAAAATGCAACAGGAAGAATTAGACCTTGCAGAGTGATTGACGATTCATCTCACTACAGATTTTTCACTTTGAGACTTTCATTTGCTTTGCTGTATGTCGCACGATTTCCTTTTTTTTCACCTCTAAGTATATCCTTCAGACTGAAGAGTACTTTAGAATTCTCTGAACTGGGGGGTAATACAGTTAAACTTTTTGTTGATGTTTTAAACATAGGAAAGGACACGTTTTTATTCACCTAAGAATATTTTCTTTGTAACTGGTTTTGTTTAAAGGAGAGACAATGATAAGGTGAATTATAAGAAATCATCAAATTAGCAATTAGAAAATTTTGTTAGGATCATATTTTCATGTTCATCTTCCTTGATTCATGATGGTACCAAATCTCTTAAACACAAATGTTACTTAAAGTCTTAAGGTGAAATCACCCTTGTTAAGTCACAATTAATTACTTAAAGAACAAAATGTCAGCTATAACAGGCTTGGAAACAACAGAAATTTTAAATTGCTTTATCTTGAAGTGAAGTGACGTGAAAGTTGCTCAGTCATGTCCGACTCTTTGTGACCCCATGGACTATACAATACTGGGATTCTCCAGGCCAGAATACTGGAGTGGGTAGCCTTTCCCTTCTCCAGAGGATCGTCCCAACCCAGGGATCGAATCCAGCTCTCCTGCATTGTAGGCAGATTCTTTTCTGCTCAGCCACCAGGAAAGCCCTAAACCTAAATATAGTATGTATGTAAAAATAAAACATATTTTATTTTCTTCTAAAGCATCGGGTAACCATATGGCTTCACTGGTGAGTCTTATCAAATGTTTAAAGAAGAATTAATGTCAGTCCTTCACAAAATCTACAAAAAAAATAGAAGAGAAGGGAACATTTTCCAAACTCATTCTATGAGTCTAGCATTTCCATGGTACCAAAACCAGATAAAGACATCATAAGAAAAGAAAACCACAAATCATTCCTTATGGCTATAGGCATAAAACTCCTCAACAAAATACTAGGAAACGGAATCCAGGAACTAAAAACAAAGATCACAAGGTCACTGAATAAAGAAAAACCATACGACAAAAGCTAGCAACTTTCATCATAATACTCATTAAACTAGGAATAGAAGGAAGCTTTCTCATCCTGACAAATGATATCTACCCAAAAAGCCCACAGATAAAAGCATAGTTAATGCTGAAAGATTGAAAGCCTTCCCCTCTAAGACCAGGAACAACACAAAGACATCCACTCTCACCACTTCTCTTCAACATTGTACTGGACACTCTAACCAGGACAATTAGTCAAGAAAAAGAAATTGAAATATCCAGATTAGATGATATGATCTTGTACACGGAAAATCCTAAGGTATTCACAAGAACACTATCAGAGCTAACAGACAAGTTTAGAAAGGTAGCAAAGTACAAGATCAACTGCATTTCCATACACTAACAATGAACAATCTGAAAAGGAAATTAAGAAAACAATTCCATTTACAATAGCATAGAAAAGAAATATGGAGGAATACTCTTAAGAAAAAAAGCGCAAGATTGAAACATGAAAAACTATAAAACATTATTGAAAGAAGTTAAGATCTAAACCACCACTGAGCACAGAGGTTCTAGAGCCCCCCATGCCACAACTAGAAAAAAACCTGGGGGCTGCAAGGAAGAGCCCGCTCACCACAATGAAAGAGCCCACAAGCTGCAACTAAGATCCAACACAGCCAAATAAATGGTTTTTAAAAAAGAAGAGATAGTTCTCATGCTCCCTTCCCCTCTTTTTGTCCCTACACACCTGGAAAAAGGCAAGGCCATGTAGTCACACAATGAGGAGGTGGCCTCCTACAGAAGAGTCCTCAAAAAAAAAAAAAAAACAGTGAAAAGACAACCCACAGAATAGGAGAAAATAGTTACAAATTATACATCTGATAAAAGTCTAGTGCGTGCTTAGTCACTCAGTCGTGTCCGACTCTTTGCGACCCTATGGACTGTAGCCCGCCAGGCTCCTCTGTCCTTGGGATTCTCCAGGCAGAACACTGGAGTGGGTTGCCATCCCCTTCTCCAGGAATCTTCCCAATCCAGGGATCGAACCTGGGTCTCCCACATTGTGGGAGATTCTTTACCATCTGAGCCACCAGGGAATCAGCTATAACCCAATACAAAATCAAAAGGTTTTCTTTAATGTTAAAAAAAGAAATAATCAAAATAAAAAAGATTCTGTACATTAAAAATCCCAAAGAATCTACAAAGGAGCTATAACTAATAAGTGGGTTTAGCATAGTCATGGTCAATATATATAAGTTGTACTTTTATGTACTAGCAATAAAAAAAAATTGGAAATTGACATCTTTAAAGCATTATTTACAATAGTACCCCAAAACATGAAATGCTTAGGTACAAATCCAACAAGATCTGTGCAAGATCAGTACACCAGAAACTACAAAATACTGATGAAAAATGTAAACACAAGCAAATGTGAGACATACTGTGTTCATGAACTGGAAGACTCAATATTGTTAAGACATCAGTTCTCCCAAATTAACCTGTATATTTAATGAAAATTCCTTCAAAATCCCAGTAGACTTTTTTGTAGAAATTGACAAGCTGATTCTAAAATTTACACAAAAAGCCAAAGGAACCACATGGCCAAAACAATTTTTACAAAAAACAAAGTTGAACCTTATAAAGCTGAAGTCCTCAGGACTATATGAAATTAAAGAAAGGACAGATACATAAATCAGTGGAAGAAAATACACAGTCCAGAAGAGACTCACATATATTTTGTCAATTGATTTTCAACACAAATGCAATGACAATTCAAAAGAGAAAGAACAATTTTTTCAACAAATGCTGCTGGAATAACTGAATGGCCTAATGCAAAGAAGGACTTCCCTGGTGGCTCAGACAGTAAAGAATCTGCATGCAATATGGAAGACCTGGGGTCGATCCCTGCCATTGGAAGATCTGTTGAAGAAGGGCATGGCAACCCACTCCAGTATTCTTACCTGGAGAATTCCATGGACAGAGGAGCCTGGCAAGCTACAATCCATAGGGTTGCAAAGAGTCAGACAGGACTGAGCCACTAACACACACAAACACACACACACACACACACACACACATACACACACACACACACACACGCGCGTGCGCAAAGAAATGGGCTTCCCTGGTAGCTCGGATGGTAAAGAATCTACCTGCAATGCAGGAGACTTGGGTTCAATCACTGGGTCGAGAAGATACCCTGGAGAAGGGAATGGCTACGCATTCCAGTATTCTTTCTTGAGAATTCCATGCACAGAAGAGCCTGGCGGGCTACAGTCCACGGGGTCACCAAGAGTTGGACATAACTGAGCAACTAACACTTTCACACTTGCACATGCAAAGAAACAAGCCTTAATCCATACCTTACTCCACAATATTTAGCCCAGAATAAATCACAGACCTTAACATAAACCTAAAACTCTAAAACATCTAAAAGCAAACATAGGAGGAAATCTCTGTGACTTTAGGCAAGATTTCTTAGATGTGACATGAAAGTACAACTCATAAAAGATTAAGTTGGACTTCACCAGAATTAAAAACTGCTTTGCAAAATATACTGCTAAGTGACGGAAAAAAGAAAAGCCACAGACTAGAAGAAAATATTGGCAAAACACACATCTGATGAAACATGTCTCATATGTATTTGTATCCTAAATATATAAAGAACTATCAAAACTCAGTAATAAGTAAACAAACAACCCAATTTTAAAAATAGGCAAAATACCTGAATAGACACCTGGTTAAAGAACTGATGTGTTATGGGTAGCAGCTAAGATTATGAAAAGATGCTCCCCATGACATCATTAAAAAAAATGCAAAATGATGCTCTAATAAGAAACCAATACAATATTATAAAGTAATTAGCCTCTAATTAAAATAAATAAATTTAATTAAAAAAAAGAAACCAATACAAACTTATTTGAACGAGGGGAGAAAACTCAGATAACCAAGTGCTGATGAGGACGGCAAGCTACCAGAACTCTCCAAAGCTGCCAGTGGGAACATGGACAATATTAATATACGCACAATCTGGCAGTTTCTTAAAACATAACATGCACCCAGCAATTCTATTTCTAGGTATTTACCCAACTTCAACAAACAGTTGTGTTCAAAAAAAAAAAAAAAAACACTATGCAAATTTTTACACTGACTTTATTCATAATCATCAAGAACTGCAAAAAAAAAAAATCCAAATGTTTTTCTACTGGTAAATGATAAAATCAGGTGCATCCCATACAACAGACCCCTACTCAGCAATCAAGATTAATAAACACACAACACAGATGAATCTCAAATGCATAATGCTAAGTCAAAGTAGCCAGACTCGAAGGTTTACATTCTGTATGTGTTCAGTCGCTCAGTTGTATCCCACTCTTTATGGCCCCATGGACTGTAGCCCACCAGGCTCCTCTGTCCATGGGATTCTCCAGGCAAGGATACTGGAGTGGGTTGCCACTTCCTACTTCAGAGGATCTTCCCAACCCAGGTATCAAATCCACAGATGGAATCCACATCTCTTGTGTCTCCTGCATTGGCAGGTGGATTCTTTACCACTAGCACCACCTGAGAAGCCCTTACATCCTGTAAGATTCCATCTACAGGATATTCTAGAAAATAGAGGAGCAGGAAATAGATGAGTGGCTGCCAGGGAGCGGGGGTTGGGAGAGGGTCTTACCACAGATGGGCACAAGGGAATTTTGTGGATAATGGGATTATTCTATATCTCATTGTGTGTAATTATGTGACCCACATGTATTTGTCAAAACTAACAGCCCTGTAAACTAAAAAGGGTTTTCTTTTTCTGTAAATCATACTGCAAATTTTTATGCATATAACTTTAATATTTTACCATTAACACCTTAAAACATTAGGTCAAAACATTCTGAACAGTTCTTTTATATGGTATCATTACTGGCCTACCCTTGGAAGTTATTTCTATTTCCTTAGGCCAGAATATTGGTTTTTTCTGAACAAAGGATTGAAAACTGAAAGAAGAAAAAAAAACATATCAAACCCACTTTGAAACTTTCTCCTGCTGCGGGGGAAAAATTGTAAATAGCAAATCGCCATCCTTCATCATTTCCCTCCACATACAAATCAAGCAGTTAAGATTCTTTTCCTTGTCTTAATTCTAGCAATAGTTCATTTCTTCTGGGACAGAATTCATCATAGTCCATCTAAATTATTTGCACGTTTGCTTAGCAGTTGGTAGGATTTGACCAATAGTCATATGGATAATTTGAAATATTTGTTTGTTCCTATTACTCTAAACATAATCCACTGCATTCTGTAGCAAAGTAATTCTTTATGCTTGAAAAAAAAAATCAGAACTTTCTGTTTTAATGGAATCTTTTTAAATAGATTCAAAATCCATGTCTTAAAAAGCATCAGGTAAAAACCTTAACAGACAATCACCAAACTACTGAAGACACAAAACACTGACCTGTGAACCAAACAGTGAAACAGAATAAAATGTAAATCCACCACGTACTTATCTCAGAGAACTGCTGAGCACTCAGGCTTTTTTCCTTCTCTCTGCCTAACTACTAAGTGGGTGGAAATGTTTTCCTTTCATTTACTGGAAACAAAAGTGATGCTGCGTCAGCAGACAGGCTACGAAATAAAACATGAAGAAACAAGATGACACCTAGTTAAATGCGAACAAAACAAAACAACAAGAGGCTTCGTTACAACGTGAATTTCAAGATCAAAAACTGTATTTGGAAACATTAAAATGTGGAAGGAAAAGACCCTTTCAAGAACAGAAAGAGGACACAGCAAATGCCAGGTTCCAAGATGCCAGAGCCAAGACAAAAGGTAAGATGAAGGTGACGGTCCAAGGGAAGAGAGAAAAGAGATTTAAAAAAAAAAATTATTACTTGGAATAGCACCACCTGGGAAGTCCACTACCCAGAAAGTGATTTGTAAATTGTAAATACAAGCAGAATCATGTGGTAAATGTGAAATCCATTGTTTTATTTTGGAATCCACCACTCCCCAAATACTTAAGATTTCTGCACTGAAATACTGTAAATGAAAAATTGTCCATAGGGGTAAAGCTTATCTCAATTAGCAATTATAGTAAGAAACATTTTTTCATTAGAAATTTCAAATGTAAACTCATTTAAATGGCAACCCACTCCAGTATTCTTGCCTGGAAAATCCCATGGACAGAGGAACCTAGTAGGCTACAGTCCATGGGGTCGCAAAGAGTCGGACACGACTGAGTGACTTCACCTTCACTCCGGAAGAAATCAGCATTGTGAGAATTCTATAGTCACCAAACTATATACAGTTTATATACAAACAGAAAAAGTTTTTAAAAAAAGAATGGATACAAAATGTAATCCAACTTGGGCTTTTTTAATATACAGACAGACAGCCGGGTGAGTTAACGGCTCTTAATGAATCCATGTTAGAATAAAATATTGTCCAGGATAAAATATTATCCCTGTGGATGTTGGAGAAATTGTGTACGACAGGAGAGAGATGGCGATCTCCTGGCAGTGTGCAGACATTAGTCCTGAAAAGGGGAGGAAGGTCGATTCTGGAAACTGTAGACTGACAAGGGCTGGACCTCAGGAAAGATGTGGGTGGAGGTGTACGTACCCCAGCAAAAAGGAAGCAGAGATCCCTGCTGCGTGTGAGTACACAGATGCATCCGGAGGACACCATGTCAGCACAGAAAGACAGATACTGCATGATTCCACTTTCGTAAGAAATTTAATAGAGGCAGACTCCCAGAGGCAGAGAGTAGAGAGGGGGTTGCCAAGGGCTTGGTGGAGAGGTGAAGGGGAGACGTATTCAATGGGTATAAAGTCTCAGTTGTATAGGATGAGTAAAGTCTAGAAGTCTACTGCCCAAAACAGTGCCTAGGGTGAACAATGCAGTACTGTACACGTCACAGTCTGTTAGGAGGGCAGACCTCAAGTGTTCTTCCCACCAAAACAACAACACAAAACACAGAAGAACCAGAGACAACCCTTGGAGGTGACGGGTATGTGTGTCACCTTGACTGTGGTGATGACTCCACAGGTGTGCACACGTCCAAACTGTATACGTCAAAACGTCCTGTGTTTTGCTGGGGCGGAGAGGGTTGAGTACCAACTAGACCTCGGTTAACCTATTTTCGCTTAAAGAAAAATGTGAGAAAGCACATAATAAAAAAATAAAAAAAGTAGAGACTGCAGGAGACAGTGTGGATGGCTAGGAATGAACCTTGCCAGGGTAGCGAGCTTTCTTTTTTAACCAGGAAGCCAACACCACGGCGTGTGGGATAAAGGCAAACACACCACTTCAGTAAGACGGAGGGGCAGGGGCCCAGCCTCCCCGACACCCTTCATTAGCCCATTTATTCAACAAATACATATGGCCCGACCACTGAAGATATGCCCAGCCTGCCCTCCCAGCTGGGACACAGCGACGGAGCCCAGGTGGAAGTGACACGGGTTCCGCAGGGGAGGTTTCAGGGTTCCGCCTCACTGGGAGGCTGTGCCTGCTCCCTTCACCCAGGGTGGATGCGAACACCGACGGCGTGGCTGTCGCAGCTGCCGGCGGCTCAGGGACAACCAGATGACGGATGTGGAGATGAAGATCCAGCAGTCCCTTCAAATCCCCTGGCAGGTGGGCAAATCGAACTCAATAAAAGGTTTCAGAACGTATCTAAGGTTATTCATTGGCTTCACAAATGAAAACCCGCGTGGGTCACAAACACACACCAAAAAAATCCATACATCAACATAAAAGCCATAGGTATATACATGTGTCCCCTCCCTCCTGAACCCCCCTTCCACCTCCCTCCCCACAGCATCCCTCCAAGTTGTCACAGAGCACCAGCTTTGGGGTCCCTGAGTCAGGAAGTAATGTATCCTCTAATTAAAATAAATTTAAAAAAAATTTTTTTAACTCCATGAATGTGGTTTGTATAATTGGGGATAGATCATGACTAAGGAGCAAAACTAAAAAGTCCACATGAGTGCGAGTGTCGTGTGTTCAGCTAATTTGAAGGAAGGAGCCTGTTTTCTGCGCTGATCTGGCCATGCCTGGGGCCACGTCTGGGTCCAGCAGCCACGCTTAAGAAAGATCACACCAAATCTAGCTTCTGCAGAGGCCAGTAACCAGCCCAGGGAAGTTAATTTTTACCAAAAACAATGAGAAGAGACGATAAACTGAGGACAGGAGACAATCCTTCAAATCTTTGAAGCTCCAGCCCATGGAGGAAGTCCTAGACATGTTCAGGGTGGTCCCCAGGGTGTAAAATTAGACCAGTGCGTGGGACATGCCAGGGAGCCAGGTTTCAGCCAGGTTTAAGAAAGGCATTTCTAACAGGGGTGTCCACAGTAAACGGGGCTTCCTGAAGGGCTAGGAGCCAACCTCCAGCCCCGGGGATCATGCCCTCGGGGCTCCCTAGACACAGAGGAAAGGCTTCAGACAGGAGTTATGGTTACTTAGAATCAATAACCTAAACGTTCCATTCAGCACTGTTCATGCGTGACACTTGCTAATCTACCCAGGATGTCCTTTTTCAGATGGTACAAAAGAGAAAGCGACAAGGCCAGCTGGGCATGACCTGTTCTAGAAGTTAGCGGCCATCTCCCAGAGGTGGCAGGAAAGGACGGCGAGGATGGAGGGGAGAGGAGGGGCTGGACATGACCTACAGTGGCCAGGAGGGGGCGGGGAGGAAGGGGAGGGCTGGTACAGCAAAGGGAGGCTCTGTCCAGGCTGCCCGCTCTCCTCCTGGCCCACCGAGTCCACCGCCTCGCCCACCCGCCTCCTGTCTCCATCTCTAATTTTGGGGACCACTTGCCTAAAATCTCACAAATTGTATGTTTCTCACCTTCATTTTATGATAAAGACATATAACAGGGGGGAAAGAAGGAAAAAACCTGAAGATGAAAAAAAAAAAAATCACAAACAGTATGTAACCAACACAAACCACTGAAATTGAGTTCTCCATCTTCACAAAAGCTTGACTCTGACAGCCAGTAGATTTGCCCTGGAAGGTCCAGTTCTCTGATTTTCTGCTTTTATTTACCAGCGTGGCTTCCCAGCTGGCTCAGTGGTTAAGAATACACCTGCCAATGCAGGAGATGAAGGAGACCACAGGTTTGATCTCTGGGTTGGGAAGATCCCCTGGAGAAGCAAATGGCAACCCACTCCAGTATTCTTGCCTGGAGAATCCTGTGGAGAAAGGAGTCTTGCAACAGCCCGGCCCACTTCGGTCCCACACTGCTGAGCCGTTCTCTCTACAGTGTGCCCTAAAAAGTGGTGTCTGGTATGTGAATCAGAGCTAATCCATGTGCGTGAACTTGTAAAAAATAACTCTTCATTAAAAAGTTATGTATGGTAAAAATGCAAAAATGTATATATATTTTAAAATATGTAATGAAAGATGTCTTCCTTATACATCAAGTTCCAAATGCCACCCACCCTCCTGAGACGCAAAAGCTAGTACCAGTTTCTCATATATTCATGGATTACGTCAGGTAGGATACGCATGTGTGTGTCCGTGTGTGTGTTGGAGCGAGAAGGCACGTGTGAGCGTGTGAATGCCCCATGATGACATAAATAGAAGCAAACCATGCCGTTCCGCCTCTTGTTCATTACTCCTGACAACAGCCTGCACTGCAGCAATACCTGTTGCTCTAACACCAGTCAGCTGGCAGACCACTGGTGCAGAGAGGAGAGGATCACCGGAAGTCATGCTGGTTCATATCGGATTTTCCTGCAAGGGGAGCTTAGCTTTGAATGATGAGAGTAGAACTGGAAGCTTCGGCTGGAAGGGACGTGGCTCTCAACGTGAAGCCCTTTCTGTTGTATTTCAAGAAACTGTAACAGCAGTGTCTTCAATGACCCGGGGCTTGCGCTGCCCCAGGCTGGTAGCAAGTGGAAGCCCTCGGGGGCTCATCGTGGCTATAGGCTTCCCCCAGAGCAGCATTCCCATGCTGTTTGTATAAATTACTCTCCTCTGGGCAGTCTCCAGCTCCACAGAGCTGCCTGTCTGGGCGGCCCAGGGATCTCCCCAGGTACCAGTGATTCTTTCTGTGGATGCTCTGGTTTCCAAGTTGCACCAACTGAGTAGTTTAGATGAGACTGGGGTAAGGGCAGAGGGAAGCAATGAATCTGACACATCTCCATAACAAATTCATCTCTTTCAGCCTTACTAAAATTCAAATTTATATTAACATTCTTCTTAACAAAATACAAGTATCTTTGAAAATATAATGCTTAAAAGCAAAGGTGCAAAAAAAAGGGGGTTAAGTGATGAGGGGTACGGATAAGTTAGGAGTTTGGGATTAACAGATATACAATATTGTATATAAAATAAACAAACAACAAGAACCTACTGTGTTTCACAGGGAATTATACTCAACATTTTGTAATCACCAATAAAGGAAAAGAATCTGAAAATATATATGTACAACTAAATCAGTTTGCTGTACACTTGAAACTAAAACACTGTAAACCAACTATACTTCAATTATTTTTTTAAAAAAAAGAAATTTTAAGTGTGAAAAAATGTGCAAAAAAAGGGGTGGGGGTAGAGATTTGCCTGGAGGTTCAGGGGTTAAGACTTCGCCTTCCAATGCAGGGAGTGCAGATTTGATCCCTGGTTGTGGAGCTAAGATCCCACATACCTTACAGCCAAAAAACCAAAATGTAAAACAGAAGCAATATTGTACCAAATTCAATAAAGACTTTAAAGTGGTCCACTTGAAAATAAATAAAAATTTTAAATATATTATTTTCTTTTAAAGGGTAAAGGATTAGAGCCTGGGACAAGGTCGGCGCAGGGAGAGGTAAAGGGAAGACCAGGAACCATCAGCCTCACTCGCCTCACGATTTTGCTGACTGCCAGCTACTTGGTATCGGCATTTCGCCTAATGTCCTGTGACTCACAGAGAAAGCAATGGCACCCCACCCCGGTACTCTTGCCTGGAGAATCCCAGGGACGGGAGAGCCTGATGGGCTGCCGTCTATGGGGTCGCACAGAGTCAGACACGACTGAAGCGACTTGGCAGCAGCAGCAGACTGTGACTCACTGTCCCTTCTTCAGCTGTCACGCTCTGCATGGACAACACGACAAAGCTGTATTTATAGCAAATCCTACAAGATTTCATCATGCAAATGCATCCCCCAAGTTTGGGATACAGAAGGAGTTTTTGGGAAAATCATTTGACATTTGCATTCATTCGTAGGAAAAATAATTTGGCTGCCCAATTGCTCATCCTACAATATTACAGAGAAGAAAAATCACTTGATTCCTCCCTCACATCCTTGAATTGAAGCCAGTGATTGACGAGCTACTGTTTTATCCATCCTTCTCGGATAACGTTCACACCATAATATTAAGTTAGAAAAAGACATCTAATGTCCCTCACCTAGAAGAGGCAATGAGATTTTTTGTTGTTCACATTCAATTTGCATCAGTCCACAGGGTCACAACTTGGTGTTTTTACAGGAAAACTCTCCTCTAAAGGGAGATGGAGTCCTGCTCAAGAGGATCCTGGACCACTAAAGTTTTCTACCTGAACTATACTGTGTTACCTAGATGGAAATTTTCTTATGTTTATACAAATATCCACTTCTTCCATCTAAGTACATAGTTTGTGGGATTCCCTGGTGGCTCAGCAGTAGAAAACTCTCCTGCTAATGCAGAACACGTTGGTTCAATCCCTGGGTCAGGAAGATCCCCTGGAGAAGGAAATGGCAACCCACTCCAGTATTCTTGCCTGGCAAACCCCATGGACAGAGGAGCCTGGGGGGCTACAGCCCACGGGGTAGCAAAAGAATCGGACATGACATATCAACTAAATGACAACAATAATACAACTTGCAACATCTTGGGGGAAAATTATTTCCTTGTGTTTAATACCCACTATGAAAGTGGTATTTTCAATCATCACAAAATAACCCTGTTCCTAAACGGAGTTCTTCAAGGAACCGACACTCAGTTGAATCCAATGAAGAGGGAGGTGGGACATCCCAGGGACAGTGACAGCTCCTCCAGCCACCCAGAGGTCGGTGGTCGAGGGCAGGCATCTGGTAGGAGCTCCCACCCCCTAGGACCATGGCCAGCCCCCTGGACGGAGCCCTTGACCAGAAAGAAACCTGTCTCTTGTTTCTCACACCTCTCCAAGGTCCTCTGGCCTCAATCTCCTGACCTAAGCTCCCACTTGGCGGTCCCCAACCCTCCTGTTCCTCAATTAAAATTCTCAACACAAAACTCCACAGCTCAGCTCCTGTCTACCAGCCAGCCGTTCCAGATGCCAAGCCTGGTCAGACAAGCTGGGGAAGGGTCAGGGGGGTTCCTGGTCTTCAGAATGCTGCTCCTGGGACAAGGTCCCAAGGTCAGGCAATGTCAGAAGGGAGTGAGGTGTCATTAGTAACCTGTTTCCAACAGAGGCTTCAGAAACAGTCCCCCGGGTTAATCAGTGCCCAGTGAACCTGACCACGTTCTCTCCAGCTGAGCCCTTGATGGGTTGTAGATTCCAACCTCCTTCTCTGCTCCTGCACGTCTCCAAGCTGGAGGCCCCAGTACGTTTCTCTTTACTCTCCTGAACCCCAACACTTCAACTACCTTGTGAGCACATCCCAAGGTGGTTGTGTTTGGGGTGCTGAGTTCTGTGGAGTTGTGGGACTCGCCTTCACAGCTGAAGTCTGTCTTGACGCCTCCCAGACCCCCAGAGGTTGGCAGACAGGACGCAGGTGGCCCTGCCAGGACTGGGGAACTCGTCATCAGCCCAGGTCATCTCAGCACTCAGTCTGCTGGAGGACGGATCTCTTCTGCAACATCTCCACCCAGTGGCCGGCCTGCCTCAGCTCCAGCATCTCCAGTGACCAGCGACTCACCAGGTCCTGAAAGGACTTCATCCTGAGCGTGAACTTCATATCTGTCCGGCTCCCACCCGATGACCCCAGTTCACACCTCGGAGCCACAGAACAGGTCGAATTGCAGAGAAGCAGCCAACTGTAGTAAGACCCTGAGTTCCCGAGGCGGGCTGTAACTGAGCAAGTTAATGATCTCTCTCTCTCTCTCTCTCTCTCTCTCTCTCTCTCTCTCACACACACACACACAAACACACACACTGGGGGGGGTTGTAACTGAACAAGTTAATGATCTCACACACACACGCATGCACACACACACTGGAGTGGGTTGTAACTGAACAAATTAATGAACACTCACACACACATATACATACATACACACACATATACACACACATACATACACATACACTGGAGCAGTTTGTAACTGAGCAAGTTAATGATCACACACACACAAACCCTTGGCTAAAAAGGAAAAATACATACAATGCCACCTCCCTGAAGACGAAACCAGGACTCCTCCAGTGCATGGAAACCGCACGACCGTGTTGTCACTTTCCTTTCTGCTGCTGCTTGGCAACCCTGCAAACTTTGAAGGATCCTTCCTCTGAACCATCTCTCACCCAAGGTAAATACCACAGCCTCATATTTTTTAATATAAATCTACTTATTTTTTGGCTGCACTGGGTCTTCGTTGCTGTGTGTGGGCTTTCTCTAAGTTATGGCCAGCAGGGGCTACTCCCCAGCTGCGGTGTGCAGCTTTCTCATAGAGGTAGTTTCTCCTGTGGCTCACAGGCCCCAGGCACACAGGCTCATAGTCTTGGCACGTGGACTCCACAGCTGTGACATACAGACTCAGCTGCCCCTTGGCATGTGGGATCTTCCCAGACCACAGATCGAACGCATGTCTCCTGCATTAGCAGGCGGATTCTTTATCACTGAGCCACCAGGGAAGCCCACATCCCCACCTCTATGACTGCCTCTTTGGGTGTGTTCTCAGACCCTTTACCATCCAGAATTCACTCTGCTTCTCAGAGCAGTTTCTTCTGTTCCTTTTTCTATTTCCAGTTCTATCACCCACGTTAGTCCAGGGACAAACTGTGTTCAAAGCTTCCCTCCTGTGAGTGTCAGGAGGGGAGATCCAGAGAGAAGACCCCTCCCAGGGAGGCCGCCTTCACTAAGAGCGTCCGCCCACAGCATCCAACCCACCGGGAGCTTACTCGGCCCGCTCAGCAGGGCAGTGGGCTGGTCTCCCGCCCTTCCCGCGGGTTCCCAGGACAGTCCTCTTGAAGCCAGGCTCCCTCCCACTTCCCTTCCTCACTGGGGCTAAGAAAATGTTGGCTAGAGCCCAGACAGGTCTGGGAAGGGCTGGTGTGGCTCTTCTCAGCGCTGGCTGGTCTCAATCAAATCAGGCCGCTCTGACGGATACCACAGAAAGGGGTTGGAACACCAAGTGCCTACTTCTCACTGTCCCGGAGGCTGGGGAGTCCAGGATCAAGCTGCTGGCTGATGTGGGGTCTGGTGGGGGCCCTCTTCCCACTGTGACCTTCTGTGGTGCTCAGGGCAAGGGAGCACTCTGGGGTCTCTTTCATCAGGGCACAAATCCACCCTCATAACCTAAAGTCAAGGTCCCCCTTCCTGATGCCAACACACTGGGGAGGTTAGGATTTCAACACAGGAAACAAACATGCAGCCCATAACAGCTCCTCTACGTGCTAAGAAGGGCAGTCCAAGGTGAGTTCTTCCCTTCCTTTCCCCAAGTGCTCTCCAAGCCTGAGAAATCATCTCTCCTCCAACAGAACCCCTCAGGGGCAAGGATAGAGGAGATTCTGCTTCCCATGTCCCCAAGAACAAGATGCTCTCATGGGATGTCGGCTGTGAAGGCCAGGCCCAAGGTCATAGACCCTGTGACTTGGTACCATTCCTAAACCACTCTGGAGCGGGTGGGAGTTCCTGCAGGCTCACCATCCCTCTGGGACACTCCAGACACACGTTCCAACCTTACCAGCAGGCTTCCCCCCTCACCCCTCCTGTCTCCATCAGACTGCTGAGGTTGCAAATATCACAGCACCCACGTGAAAGCAGCTTAAGAACAACATGGGTTTATCACTTAACAAGGTAGCCTGACGGCTTCCCTGGTGGCTCAGTGGTGAAGAATATGCCTGCCAATTCAGGAGACACGGTTTGATCCCTGGGTCAGGAAGATCCCCTGGAGGGGAAAATGGCAATCCACTCTAGTATTCCTGCCTGGGAAATCCTAAGGGCAGAGGAGCCTGGAGGGCTACAGTTCATAGGATCACAAGAGTCAGACAGGACTCAGCAACTCAACAACAAACAACACGCTACAGCCCCAGTGGGGGACAAGACACACCACACAACCAAGGGATGTGTTTCTGGTCTGTCCGCTCTTCTGTCGAGACTTAAGGAGACTCCTGCCATACGTTCTGCATACTCTGCCATACGCTCTGACGAATGTCCACAATATCCCACCCTCTCACCCCAGACACACTCACTTCTCGTTACACCATCACACCACTTACGTCTTCCAGAGAATTCACACATGGTAACATTCACTCACCTGTTTGTCTCTCTTCTAGAACATAAACCCCATAAGATCTGGGGACTTGCACATCACCCACCATTGAATCAGAAAAGTTTATTATACAGTAGACAGTCAATAGGCATTTGTTGAATGACTGAGTCCCCACTTGCTGCTCATGAAAGTGAAGATTATCAAACTGATCGTATTTTTATCAGTTTAGTTAAAAATGCTAACCATCTCATTTGATCAAACCTCTCTTAAGATGGTTTGGTGTTCAGGTTTCAGGTGTAATATTACTGGGAGTTTAACTCCTTTCTGTGATACACGGGGATTGTGAGAGCCAACAGTCAATATTCATTTTTCAGATATGTGAAGTTTATCTACTAACATTCAAAGGTTTTCCTTGACGTGTCTTTAATCTAAATCAGTTAAATCTCTTCTCACAAATGAGAAATATTAAATAAATGGCTGCTTTCATTAAATAAAGAGGTGACCAGCAGAAATAATCTGCAGCTTCTGTGAACAGGCTTTTCTTTAGTGTCTGAAATAATAAACACCACTTACAGGCCTCAGACTCCATGCTGAGAGCTCTACAGATCGGTCTCCAGCCCCCTGTTCAGCATACCACTGTCCAAACGACAGCGATGCTCAGGAAACCAAGGCCCAGCCACTTGGACAAGGCCCTACTGCTGCTGAAGCGGGGCTCTGAAGCCAGGTCTGCCTTCGCAAAGTTCAGGATGGTTTATTTCACTACCAAATCATACCAACTATTCCACCACAGCATGTATCTTCTCTGAATACCATAGTTCATCAAATCTGAGACTCTGCCAACAGTGGCTGACATACAACTCTGCCATGAAGCGCCACACTGCCAATTAGGTTACAGAACACCAATTGGAAGGTATGTCACAATTCAAAAATGTTAAAATGTGTATGTATGTACACAGATTTACACACACATATATATCTTAGATTGACAAAATACAGTAACCCAACAGCCTTGGAACAAGTTATTCCACAAAAAGTGTTATAAAATATAACACTTCTCTAAACCTTTAGAAAATTAATCTTGTCCTGAAGTACAGAAAGAAAAGGAAAAAAAGAGTGATGAATCTAAAGTATGAATAAAGTTATAGGAAACAGCAAGTTGCATTTACAATACATTCTCTCCTTAAAAATTGTTTCTTGTCATCTGTGGCGTCATCATATCCTTGACAGTGTGCAGAGCTGCTGGTGTCTTTCCCAGCCATCAGTGTGAGCAGAGCCTACTCGAATCTTCTCACGTCCAAGTGCATGAAGAGCGGTAGCACAGTTGTTAGCATACACCGTGAAAGGGGGCTTTTCATCTACCTGCTGGCCTCAACTTCTGCTTATTTTCTCCAAAAGTCAGGGAAAGTAATTGTCATTTCTCATGCCACAGCGGTGAAAAATATAATCTTTGCTGAAGACACAGCCTTAAGTCTCTAGAAGATCAAAGACTTCAACACCTCAGAAAACTCTGGGTAGAGCCTGTACGGGAACAACCAACGAGAAGTGCACGGATCTTCAGGGCCTCCCATCTCCTCCCCTGAAAGAGCGCGCATCATAGGCCCACACGGTGTCTATCCCCTCCCCCGTGACCTGTGCCGGGGTCCAGTGCGGGAAGGGGAACCGGCAAGCAATGACCCGCGCGTCGTCCTGAAGCTCGAGCTCAAGCTTCTTCTCCAGCTGCGCCATCTGCGGAGAACGACAGCCATCATTTCAGGGAGCGGGGGTCACAGGAAGGGGGGTCACAAAAGGGGGGTCACAGGAAGGGGGGGGTCACAGGAAGGGCCCTTCAGTGTCCTTCTGTACTGTCTCCCTGAAAATATCTGCGCCAGAATATTGACTGTAAAACAGAGCACTCCTGGGCGACAAGCCACCAAAATACAGAAGTCACGTGAACCACCATTTTAAAACTATTTTCTATCATCAAATATAAAATCTGTCATTTTTAGCAAATGTGTATCACAGATTTCCACTTTCCTAACTAAAGAAACATGGAATTAGACCATGAAAAAAAATACATATTCTACCAAATTGAAATATGATCAAACATTCCACAATTCTTTTAAAAAGATATCCATAATATACCAATAATTAATTTCTTTATAGTCAACATAACTTACGAAAAATAAAATTCTGTTACGTATCACTTATACATAACTTTATAAGTAATCTATTTGTGAAGAAAGAGTTTTACTGTTTACCAAAAGTACTGACACTGTGATTATATTAGCAAATTAACAGCTGCTTAAAATTTTATCTTCAGGTCCTAAAAATATATTACCAGCTTCACCTCTTAAATATATTTTTCTCTATTCTTTAATTCTTTTCAAATAATTTCAAATCTACAGAAAGGGTACAAGAATAGAGCAAGGACACCGCTGTACTCCTGTACCCGGGCTCGCCAGTTTTCCGTTTGTCACAGCTGCTTTATCTGACTTGCTCTACGCCCCCCTCTCTCAGAACACTTTTTCTAAACCATCTGAGAACACGCTGCCTACAACATGCCCCTTTACTCCCTGGTACTTCAGTGTTTTCTGAGAAAGAGCCTCAGCACAGTTATCAAATTCAGGAAACTTAACATTGTATCCCAACAACAATCATCCGAACAGCACCCGATCAAATGCCCTAGGAATGTCCTCCACACTCTCCCCTAGTCCAGGGTCGCACAGTGAACTGAGTTGTAATGGTTCCTTGGTTTCCTTGAATCTGGAACAATCTCTCGCCTTTCTTTGTCTCTCATGACAATAACCTCCTTTAAGAACACAGAATAGTCGACTTGAAGCAGTTGATCAAATATATACTCCTGTATATGGTCAATGATTGTAATGGTGTAACTCTAAATATGGGAAGATACAAAAGGGAGTTTTGCCCGGACCATGACAGATTGAGTAAGACAGCTGGTCCAGAGCCCTCTGGTTACTGCTGATAGACCTAGTCCAGTAAGAGCACACTGAGTGATCCGTCTGCAAAATCTTCGCTGGCCCTTGGAACAAGCCTTCCTAGCATCATCAGATGAAATGGTCACGAAATGCCGCCCAAAGGACAGTCGAATTTATGACCATGAGTAGGCCCTGTTGACTGCAAACTGGCATTTGCCATCTACCTCTACAAGGGTTAAATCACATGCTGCTGCAGCTGCTGACCGCCAACATCCCCTGAAGGGAGTTCAGGGTGGACAGCAGAAAGGAGGCACTCTGTGCTTGGGAAAAACTGACAGGACATGCCTTCAGAGACTGGTGTCTTCAGGAGCTGATTTCATGAGCCCAATTCTTGCACCTCCTCATATCTAAAAAAGTACGAAAATCCTTCATGGTGATGACTGTCTCTCGTGACCAGCAGAAACCTTCTGCAAAAAAGCCTATGTGCTTGACTCTAAGTATTCCTCCTTCACCAAAATCACGTAAATACTACCCTGTCCCTCTGCCTCTTTGGAGCAATTTCTCAGAGCTATCTGAGGGGCTGTCTCCCAGGCTACAGTCCCCATTTTGCCCCCAAATAAAATTTTAACTCAAAAAAAAAAGCACACAGGCGAGTCCCTCTGGTGTCTGCTTGTGATAAGCAGCATGTGCATCCATGGCAACGACCCAGCAGAGGGGTTGTGAACTTCACACGCTCGACAGTCCTGACCCCGTGGGGTCCTTCTGCTTTGAGGATGACACACCACTTGGCTAAGGAGGCATCTCAGCATCTCCACACTGTGGTTACTATTCCTCCTTCAAAATGAACAAGATACTGTGGGCAGACACCTTGAAAAGATGTAAATGTCTTGTTGCTCGTCTAACTGGCCCCCACTGAGTGCTGCATCTTGATGACTCTGCCTGAGTCAATTTCACTACCCAGGTTGAAAGCGGCAACTTGCCAGATCCATCCTTCCTTTCAGATCAACAGTCAGAATCTCAAGGAAGAGCGTTCCCCTCACTGTCTCCATCACTGCAAGCGTGAACTCCTGGATTCACCAACAGGTTACGATTTGCTGTCGTCCTCATTTCTTCTAACACTCAAGTTGTCCAGTTTGGTCATCCGGAGCCCCTCAAGCTGGCTTCTCTCCTGTGCATGTGCCCCAACCAAACCTTCTGAGCGCTTCCTCACATTCATACTCGACTAAATGTTCCAGGCTTTCACATCTTGCCTTCCCAGGCCCGGGATCAGCCAGTTCTCAAATGTTCCTGGTTCCTCTGAGAAGCGATGTTTAGAAACCAAGACCTGTGCAAAAGCTACTCTCTTTAAAAGTAATCAAGCAGGACTTCCCTGGTGGCTCAGGTCCAGCAAGGCTTTGGCCCCTTCCCGGATGATCTCAGTACCCCCTTGGCTTCAGCTCCTGGGCGCGGATGCCTCAACGAGCCCCCTACCTTGAGCCCAGACCTCCGGGCATCGGCCACTGCCCACTTGACATGCCTACATGTGTCAACCCACATGTGTCCCAGACTGTACGTGCCAGATAGGACTCTGCCTGCCCATCCAGGGGACACGGGTTTTGATCCCTGGTCCAGGAAGATTCCACAGGCCACAGAGCAGCTAAGCCCATGCACCACAACTACTGAGCCCGTGAGCTTTACCAACTGAAGCCTGCGCACCTAGAGCCTGTGCTCACAACAAGGGAAGCCAACGCAATGAGAAGCTTGTGCACTCCAACTAGAGAGTAGCCCCTGCTCGCCGCAGCAGAGAAAGCCCAAGCACAGCAGTGGAGACCCGGCACAGACAAAAATTAATTAAAGTAATCTGTTAAATTAAGATGAACGAATTTTCTATGACAGTTTGATTCCTCACCTGTGTCTTTAAAAAGTGGTTTGGAAAAAAACTCCTCTACATGACCTGTGGCTGGAGTGAGCCAAACTTCTGATTCTTTATTAGAATCAATACTGAGGTAACAATGAATAAATTCCACTAAGGATGGAATATTTTTATTCTTATAACAGCTAGTAAAAGATTACTTTTTATTTTGTGTGTGTGTGTGTGTAATAAAGTTTTATTAAAGTATAAAGGAGATAGAGAAAGCTTTTGACATAGGCATCAGAAGGGGACAAAAAGAGTACCCCTCTGCTAGTCTTAAGCTGGATGTTATACAGTCAGTAGACAAGTGAAGTCGCTCAGTCGTGTCCGACTCTTTGCGACCCGCGGACTGTAGCCCACCAGGCTCCTCCATCCATGGGCTTCTCCAGGCAAGAATACTGGAGTGGGTTGCCATTTCCTTCTCCAAAAAGATTTCTCTTTTACAAAAAAAAAAAAAAGCAAAAATTTTGTTCCTTGAGGGAAAAATTAAATAAGCAAAGAATAAGACAATAGGTGTTTTTCCAAAATGTCAGGGGTTTCTTATGCTAATTTTGTTCATAAAAAGGACAACTGTAAATTTATTCAGATTACTATTCTTTTCTCTTTTACAGATCTTTTATTTCCAAATGACTGTCATATGCTAAGTCAAGATAAACCTATGAATGAAAGGCTCTATTTCAATCATAAGAAATTAACGGACTAAATTACACATAAATATGCAACAAACCTGGGTCTTGATATCTTACACAAAGAGAAGCCGTGATGTGTCATCTCTACCTAATCAAACTCAAAATAATTCATACAATTATACGTTTCAAAGTGACATGAACTCATCCTATTCTAATTACCTCTTCAAAACTTGAAACATAAGCTGAAACCAGCTAAAGGCACAAGACACAACAGCCAGGTCCATCTGCAGCTCTGAGCCACTGGGTCACTCCACCTCCCTTTTCTCCGCCCCAACTCCTCTGTGTCCTTTGCCGGGGGCCCCGCATGTGTTTGAGGCCAGGGCTCAGGTCCAGCAAGGCTTTGGCCCCTCCCTGGGTGATCTCAGCCCCCTACGGCTTCAGCTCCTGGATGCCACACAAGCCCCCTACCTTGAGCCCAGACCTCTGGGCATCAGCTACTGCCCACCTGACATGCCTACACGTGTCACCTCACACGTGTCCCAGACTGTGTATGTCATGAGGAATTCCTGATCCCCCCTACCCAGTCTGCCTGCAGCTTCCCAGCTCAGCAGACTCCAGCAGCTCAGGTCAGGCACCTCAGGGTGCCCCCCACTGGATCTGCCAGCTCACCCTGTTGTTCCTGTACTCATCGAGCATCCAGAGTCCGACCACCTATCACCAGCTTCTCCACCCTGGCACTGGCTTCCCCCACTGATGGCCTGGATGCCCGCAAGAGCTCAGACCCGTCTCCCAGCATCTCTCCCACCCTCTGCTCCCCACGGCAGGCCCTGTCCTTCCCGCCTGGCCCCCATAACTCTCCCCTGCCACCCCTGCTCACCCCCTCCCACCACGACCACCCCCTCGCTGCTTCTGGACCCACAGGCACACACCCCTCAGCACCCTTCCTTTGGCAGTGGCTGTTCCTCAACCTGGAGCGCTCTTCCGGACATGGCCACACGGCTACCCCTCACTTCCAATGTCCTGTCTTCGAAGACAGTCTCCCTCTCACGCTTTGGTGAGCCCACAGCACTGACCCCCTTACTGTACCACACGGTCCTCACTGCCGTCCCATCGAATACCTGCTCTCCCAACTAGCACGTAAATACCTTGGGGCAGGGATGTTTCCTTTTTTCTCTTTATTCACTGAAGTACTTGAACAGGTCTGATGCTTAGTGGACCCTGAGTAAACACTTGTTTAATGAATGACTGAATGCAGGATTCATGGTCATGAATCCTGTTTCTTTATCAGAACACTATGACACTATTTTCACTCATGGATTCATAACAGAATTCGTAACTAAAATTAAATGAGTCATCCTTTGAAGTTACGAAACTTAATAGCCCACGGGAAGAGTGTACTTAACGCGCATGTTTACACCATATTCATCCATTCGTTTAACAAACATTTCCTAGGTGATCACTCTGAGCCAGGAGCTGGGAGTCTGGCAGAGCTCAACAGGTCTGCCCTGTCCCTGAGCTCACAGTGCAGTGCACACGGCCAATGCCACCAAAGCCATCACATGAGGAGAAGGGCAGTCACACGTCCACAGGGCAGGGAACAAGCTTTGGAAATCGTGGTGCCGGGGCTCATCGCACAGGGCAATCAAGGATGGCTTCTTGGAGGAAGAGACATCTGACCTGAGTGGTCAGCAGACGTTCACTAACCAGGCCCAGTTAGGGGCACTGGAGTCTCGGGGAGGACACGGCCCCACACAGTGTGGTCCAGGAGCCAAGAGGAGGGCAGGGCCAGTGCGCAGAGAGCTGGGGGCAGCCAGGTACCAAGGCCAGATGGAAGGCTGGGCCTTATCATCGCTGGTTTAAAGCACGACGAAGTCACCAGAGGGTTTGCAACAAGGACGCGACCTATCTGTCCCACCCTCCTCGCAGGTGAGTTCATGGTGAACATCAAAGTCTTTCAGTCCCGTCCGACTCTTTGTGACCCCATGGACTGTACAGTCCATTGAATTCTCCAGGCCAGAATACTGGAATGGGTAGCTATTTCCCTCTCCAGGGGATCTTCCCAATCCAGGGATCGAACCCAGGTCTCCCACGTTGCAGGCAGAGTTTTTACCAACTGAGCCACAAGGGAAGCCCAAGAATACTGGAGCAGATAGCCTATCCCTTCTCCAGCGGATCTTCCTGAGCCAGGAATTGAACCGGGGTCTCCTGCATTGCAGGAGGATTCTTTACCAATTGAGCTATGAGGGAAGCCCCAGACATTAAACTGATAAGGACAGATACTACACTTGATCTTAGCCAAAAGGCTGAGAAGCGATCTCCCATCTAGGCACTGGTCTACCAGGTCCATTGGCACTCTCACTCCTGCTACTCTGGACACACACGTATGACGCAGGCTCAGGCCACTGTAAGCAAGCGCTGCTGCGCAAAACTGTGAAGAACCACCACTCTGGCACCGGAAACGCAGAGCTGTGAGGGGCCACCAGCCTGGCACCGGAAGCAGAGCTGTGAGGGATGACCAGTCCAGCAGCAGGAGGAGAGGGAGGCCACATAACACCAGGGTCTCGCCCTCTGACACTCCCAACGCCGCCTCCGGCTTCTCATGGCCCACGTGCGCCCCAGCGGCCACAGGAAACCCTGCCATGCTGGCTCTGTCCAGCCACCAAGCCCCTACCGGGACACCGGCCAGTGGGTGGTAAAGGGAAATACGTTCTAACAGGAGACGGCATAATGAGCCCAGACAGCCTAAAAGAATTTCCCAGGACCCTAAGGACCCCAAGGGCCGACCTGGCAGCCCCTGGCAGCCCCCTCCCTCCTCTCACTGTCTCCATGCAGGCAAGGCCTGGGGAGGGCGGAAAGCAGGGACCTCCACAAGGGAAACTGAGCCTCTCAGACCCACCGAGGCCATCTGAGCCTCAGCACCCTGATCCATCCCCCTGCGTGGAGGACTCCAAGTTGGCTGAATCCCTCTCGTGCCAGGAGACATGGGCACTTTGTGCATTTCAGCTGCTTCCTTCTTCCTGGGAATGGTGAAATGCTGCAAGTGCCTTATTTAAGGTTTCTCTGTGTACAGAAGAATGGCCCATAATCACAAAAGTATTTATCAAAATAACACTCTTCCCTTGGGTGAACAGTTTCCAAAACTGACTACACTTCAAATGTGGTGAGAAGCCCAAGGAGCTGGAGAGAAGGCCAGTGCTGCCCCCTGCTGGGACAGCACCTCAGGGCCTCTCAAGACAGCGCAAAACACACGTCAGCTTTCTATTTGTATAAAGCATGGGTTTTAAATTAAGGTTCTTTGCCTCAAAATGCCAATTATCCCAAAAGAATGCTCAAACTTCACAATAAGTAGGAAAAAAAAAACCATCAAATTCCATAGCAATTCTGATACCAAATACATTTTTAGGTGTTTTTTTTTAATGATCAGAGATCATGCCTTTCTACCTCTTTTCATTTTTATAACAAAAGTATAGACACCCAGGTTTCATCTTCATGTTAGGCTTGCTGAGAATTATGAACATACAGAATCCTATCACTTTCAAGAGTATCTAACAAAAGCACTTCTAAATACTTTTTTAAAAAAAGAGAGAAAAATGCATTTTACTGAAAATTCTAATAGAAAAAAATTTCTCCAGCATGAGATATCTTAAGGAAAAATTAAGATATGAATAAGAAAGCATAACAACAAAAAAAGTCCATTTTTTTTTTTTAATAAAAACCGTATCACTTACTTAGTGGCATTTTGGCAAACAACCGAAATCTGCCAGGATTACTATGCCTACAATTATAGAGCTTGAAAAGTGAAGGAGGATTTCTTTCTACAGTCAGTAAACCAACAATTACAATGAAAGCCTCGCATTCTGGTCATCTTTCCAAAGGCTAAATTTTGGACCATCTGCAGTCCAATGCTGCAGCATTTTCACTTTCCCAAGTACAGAGTCAGAATTCAATACAAATCAGCCAACTGAGGTCAACAGAAACTACTCAAGGCTTGTGTGTGCATGTTAAGTCGCTGCAGTTGTGTCCAACACTTTGTGACTCCATGGACAATAAATTGCCACACTCCTCTGTCCATGGAATTCCCCGAGCAAAAATAATGGAGTGGGTAGTCGTTCTCTTCTCTAGGGGATCTTCCCGACCCAGGGATTGAACCCATGTCTCCTGCATTGCATACACATTTCTTTACCACTGAGCCATCAGGGAAGTCCCCTCCCGTTAACTTTCCCAAGTGATTTCAGCTGGATGTAAAAAGTGAGCAACTGTGAAAACCCACTCACATTAGACACCAGGAGCTCATAAAGCAGTTTTCAGACTCAAATTGTTAGGGCTTAGGTAGATCACTGAGACCTTCATCTAAAGCAGAACTTTTAAACAACAAGACTGAATCTTTTATGATTAAACTATCAAGGCCCTAAAGTACTTTGTTAAACCAATGATCTGTCATTCTGCACACGGGGGAGCAGGCCAGAAGCCCCCTCCTAACCTAGAAAAAGACACTTGGGTGGCAGAAGGGCGTACTCACCATCTGGGGCACACCAAAGATAACAACATTTGAGTACTGCGAAAAAGTGACCTGAAGAGAAGGGAGAAAACAATTCACAGATTAATTCTGGAAAGTCAAACATCAGCTTAAGCTTTATTTCAAAATGAGTAGCAATTTTCCATTTCAAAAAATAGTTGGTTTTCCAGAAAGAGACTCACAGACTTAGAAAACGAATTTCTGGTTGCCACCGGGGAGGGACAGTTAGGGAGTTTGGGATGGACGTGTACCTAGTGCTATATTTAAAGTGGATATCCAACAAGGACCTACTGTATTGCACAAGGATTTCTGCCCAATGTTACGTGGCAGCCTGGATGGGAGGGGAGTTTGGCGGGAAATGGACACATGTATATGTATGACTGAGTCCCTTTGCTGTCCACCTGAAACTATCACAACATTGTTAATCGGCCATTGTTGTTATTCAGTCGCTAAGCTGTCTGACTCCTTGTGACCCCATGGACTGCAGCATGCCTGTCCTTCACTACCTCCCAGAGTTTGCTCAAACTCATGTCCATTGGGTTGGTGATGCCAACCAACCATCTCATCCTGTGTTGCCCCCTTCTCTTCTGGCCTTCAGTCTTTTCCAGCATATATACCCCAATACAAATTAGAAAGTTCAAAAAAATAGTGCGTTTTCACAAACAGTGACCCTTTTTAAGATTTCCCATGTTAATACTTTCACCCGTGTTAGCTCATCTGTTACAGTTTTCCAGAAGTTTCCACAGAAGCTATCCCAGCTCATCCTCACAGCCACTCCACACAGGGCCACCCAGATCGATGGTCAGAAAAGCAGGGACTCACCAGTGACCACTGGTGGTCACCCTGGTAGACTGGGCCATCTGCACCCCGGCCCACTTTCTACTCTGCTCTACACAAAACAAGCTTAGCAAAAACTTAAGGTTTTTCAGAACCACCTGTTTCTCCTATGGAATCATCCTTAGAATTCTGGTCCCCCTCCTCTTCTCTAAAACACTTAAGTAAAAATGGCAATAAAATGGTCTTTAGTTGGAAAACTGGGGGGAAAAGTGCTTCGCCAGTCAAAATTCTTATTACCCAATAAAAGTTTTATTTACTCTAGAGAGAGATCATTTATGTATATATGGAATAAAAAACAATGCAAACAAAACTCAAGTGAATTTTTATAAGCTACTGATGACACTATTACAAAGGAAAATTCTTATCTAAGAAAAAGCATTTAATGGCGCATTCCTAAAGCAAAATTACCAGGCACTTTTTAGAAAACAAGTAAACTTGGAAATATCTTATACTTTTTGAAGACACAAAGGAGCATCACAGCACGGTTGGCGGGTCCTTTCCTTTCTCCTGCACTACTTCTGTCTCTCCCTAGGTATATATACACATACACACATGTACCCACACACACTCACATTAGCGTGCACACACTCACATATACACACACATAAACACACATACACAAACTCAGACACACATATTCATATGCGCATATAAATACACTCACACACACAAAACTATTTACCAAGAATGACATTAACAAGTTAATGCCTATATGACAATGTACAAGACTTACAAATGAGATAAAAAAAATCTTTATCACTGCGTAATAAAGAGAAATGAGAACATTTTAAATTGAGTAAATAAAGCCTTAGAAGTCACATGACCTGTAAAGTTATAAACCTTAAGTTTCTACTCTAACGTAGGGGACTTGTAAAATCTATCAATTTAAAAGCTGTTCACATTTCATAATGCCGAAATATACACTTCAACTCTCTATTTTAATTCAGTTTTCAGTCATACTAATCAAAAATCATAAAGTTTGGGGGTGGAGTGCTCTAGCATGTCCTCGGCCGTACGTACCTTCCACAAGTCTGAGATGTAAAATCTGGCAGATCCCTGCACCCCTTCCTGCCAAGCGCGGTACCTGGAGTACCAGACGAGCCAGGGGTTCAACTCATAACCCACAGCTGTGAACCCTTCCTTTGCAGCTGCGATCACCTGCGGGGAGAGGCTGTGTTCAAGATCAGAAAAAGACATGAAAATTCCCTACTTATGTTGTTACTGTTGTTGAGTCCCTACATCATGTCCAACTTTTTGCAAACCCATGGACGATAGCCTGCCAAGCTCCTCTGTCCATGGGATTTTCCAGGCAAGAATACTGGAGTGGGTCACCCTTTCCTCCTCCAAGGGATCTTCCCAACCCAGGGACTGATCCCACAACAAGCAGAATTAATTCAATACCAACTAAAGGGTTTTACAGAAAATTATTCAATACTAATGGAAGACTGAAATTTTTTTTCCCAAAATACTGATTTTTTTTTTTCCCTAGGAGTCATCCTTGGAAAAAAATGTAAAATAGTCAAACTACATGACTTAACATGTTTTTGTTGGCCTAAGTTTTTTAATGAACAATTTCATAATCATCAATCAATTGTTCCTTTTTACCAGACATCCAGAACACTTTCCCCTTTAAGAACAATCAATCTGAGAAAAATAAATTCCAAAGTCCTAAAGGACTTAGTAGTTCAGTCAAGCAAACACAAAATTAAATGAATACTTTATTAGGCTATCAATTTAACAAGGCTTTGCATAAGCCTCATAAGAAATGTGAAACGGAAATTTTAAAACATAAAACCAAAAAAAACGTAAACCTCAAAACGTCTTCGAGTAACTCACAATACGTCCGTCACCACTACCGATGTCCACCAGGGATCCTCTCCTGCATTGCAACATTTTCACAACATTTTCGATCTGTTTCGTAGTGGCGGGTACAAAAGGCAAACAAATTCTTCGGAGGGCTGGTGTTACAAATGGTGTGGCCACAGCATACACAGCCACCAGCGTCCCCCCAACAATGCCAGTAAATAAGACCCCCCAACTGTTTTTCTTCAAACTGTTGGCTTCAAGACTTGCAGGTGGAACACATTCTGACGGCCTTCCTTCTTCAAGTGTTGCTAGGTGTGTCCCTGGGTTGAGAGCAGGAAAAGATTTATGAAACATCAAATCAGAAATCCAAGGTAGTGGTTTCTCCCCCACAGTTCTTATTAACAAATAAACTCGTGCTTTTTAAAGGCTAATTTGCTCAATACAATTAGAATTACAAATGTAGAATTCCACAATGAGTTCTAGAGTCTATCAACTAGAGTGTTTAACAGAAAATTATTCAATACTAATGGAAGACTGAAATCTTTTCTTTCCAACATACTGATTTTTCCCCCTAGGAGTCATCCCCGGAAAATAATGTGTTCAAATCTATTTATGAATCGGTATCCAGTATGAATCAGTACCCATGGCATCACCGACTCAATGGACATGAGCTTGAACAAACTCCAGGAGATAATGACGGACAGGGGAGCCTGCTGTTCTGCAGTTCATGGGGTCACAAAGACTCGGACACGACTTAGCAACTAAACAACAATCCATTAATACAAATATTAACCATGCACTCTGTACTTTTGTGGTTCAGAACAAAACTCCATAATAAGCATAAAAATGTCTAATCATTATCCTATTTCAAATAGGAAGAAAGTATTCTACATCAAAATTGGTCAGGCATCAAAAATCCAGTGGTACAAATTCAATTCTGAAGTTAACAGAGGAGACAAAATTTTACTAAAAATCTTAGTCATGGTAATAAGGAGATATTTAAGGCAGAGCGTAAAGGACAAAAAAATACTCATTTCAGTGCTATCACAGTACAGAATAAAACAAACTCCAATCACTGATTACCGAGGGAATAAATGGCACCTTAAACATCCTCCTGAGTTTTATGCTTTAGAATGGATTCGTAATAGGATCTCACATTTTATACGATGAAATTTATTTGAAGTTAATTCTGAAATAGATTAATGATGGGCACAGCACAGAGGGTAAGGGCACAGATGCAGAGCCTACTGAGGTGGGACCCTGGCTCCACTCCTTACTAACAGCTGTGACCCTTCACCTCTCGGAACCTCAGTCTCCTCATCTGTAAAGTGGGGATCACAGGATCATTGTGAGGATGAGACAAGGGGATACAGGAAGAGCATGCACAACAGCACACAGCACTGGAACCCCACGGGAACAAGACCACCCTGCCCTAAACCAGCTCTCGATCTAGCTGAGGCATTAACACCAAAACCACAGGCATCTGTAGACAAACAGAAGAGGAGGAAGGGGCACAGAAGAGTCTCATCATTTGAAGACATTACTGTTCACAGTTTCTGTTCAAAAGGTCCATGTGTTTAGTCTCCTACTGTTGCGATAAGAAATTACCATAAACTAGGCCAGTTAAAAACAATACACACTTATTAAAAGCACAGTTCTGGAGGTCAGATTCTGAAACAGGGTGGGCGTACCTGTCCCTTCTGGAAGCCCTGGGGTAGGACGGGCTGCCCGCACTCGTTGGCCAGTGGCCCCAGGCCAGTCCAGCCACTGGCTCCACAAGACACCTCCTCTGACACCCCTGCTCCCCTTTCCTTCTTAAAAAAGGGATCTTTTCCTTGGGAGTACACTGGGCCACCCAGACAGGCCAGGATAAGCCTCCCATCTTGAAGTCCTTCACTCAACCACATCCGCCCAGTGGCTCAGGCAGCGTCCTCACAGGTGCTGGGATTAAGAGATGGACTGACTTCTGCTCACCATCCCAGTGTGTGCATGCTCACCGAGCCATATCTAACTCTTTGCGACCCCACGGACTGCAGTCCACCAGGCTCCTTGATCCATGGAATTTTCCAGGCAAGAATACTGGAGTAGGTGCCATTTCCTCCTCCAGGGGATCTTCCCGACCCAGGGATCGAATCCGCATCTCCTGCATTGGCAGGCGGGCTCTTTACCCGAGCCACCCAGAGAAGCCCATGATATGTGGTAATTTGTCACAACTGAAGTGAGGCCCAAACGTGGACACAGGACACACCGGAAGCCCACGGCTGACCCACCTCAGCATCTCCCGTTCAGTGTGGCTTTGTTATTGAAGGCTGAGGTCTCCTAAAGTGAGTTTTACAACTGGTGTCATGGCAGAAGACCAACTCAGAAACAGTAACAGAAGTCTACTCGTGGTGCCAGTGATGGAGGTAAAATAAAAGTAAAGTTTAGAAAAATGATGGTGTTTGATAGAAAGCAAGAGTTTTAAGTACATTCTCATTCATACTTTACAGCATTGCACAGAGGAACTTAACATGCCAACAGAAGATTTGCTTTTTTTCTTTTTTTAAAGGCAGGCACATCTGCCTTGCCTCGTATGAAGTCCTTCTGCAGGTGTTTCAACTGTAGAGGACAGTGATCAGAAAGATCTCACACAGCTCTGGAGTCTCAGAACTTAAGAGTTGTGTAGCACGAGATGAGTTGTTGGGGCTTTCCTAGTAGCTCAGTTGGTAAAGAATCTGCCTGCAGTGCAGGAGACTGGGGTTCGATTCCTGGGTTGGGAAGATCCCCTGAAGAAGTAAATGGCAACCCACTCCAGTACTCTTGGCCTGGAGCATCCCATGGACAGAGGAGCCTGGTGGGCTACAGTCCATGGCGTCACAAAGAGTTGGAGATCACTGAGCACTCAGTAAGCATGGGCCTCCACAGTCACAAGAGCCAATTCCTTAAATCCATCACCAATTAAATTTAGAACTTTTTCATTACTTCCATAGGATGAACCCTTATGCTTCAGCCATTACCCTCATCCTCCCCACCCCCTCTAGCCCTAAGCAAACACAAATCTTTGTCTCTCAAGAAAGCAGACTTTTCTGCCGTATAATACTGGGAGCTCAACTCGGTACTCGAGACAACCTACAAGGGTGGGATGGGATGGGGCGGGGTGTGAAGTTCAAGAGGGAGGGGACATACGTATGTCCGACTCTTTGCGACCCCATGGTCTATAGAGTCCATGGAATTCTCCAGGCCAGAATACTGGAGTAAGTAGCCTTTGCCTTCTCCAGGAGATCCTCCCAACCCAGGGATCGAACCCAGGCCTCCCGCATTGCAGGTGAATTCTTTACCAGCTGAGGCTGGAAACCCACAACAAATCAATTTAAGCCTACAAATGATTAGGTCGTAATCAGCGCTCGTTAGAAAAAAGCAGCTGGAGGGATTCAGAGGACCTGGGACTTCGCTAGGGTTGCCAGAAAAAAACTTCCAGAAGTAGCACAACTCCGGGCTTCAGGGGGTGGAAATTCAGTGCAAGGCCAGGTCCATTTTCTTCTTAGGAGCTGCGTAACTCTGGGCTAGTTACCGAAGTATCAGTGCAAAATTAAACACAGCTTGCCAAAGGTCAGGCACGGTTCTTCCTGAACCCGTAAAGAGAGACGCTATTACTCGGAGAAGGCAATGGCACCCCACTCCAGTACTCTTGCCTGGAAAATCCCATGGACGGAGGAGCCTGGAAAGTTGCAGTCCATGGGGTCGCACGACTAAGCGACTTCACTTTCACTTTTCACTTTCATGCACTGGAGGAGATGGCAGCCCACTCCAGTGTTCTTGCCTGGAGAATCCCAGGGACGGGGGAGCCTGGTGAGCTGCCGTCTATGGGGTCGCACAGAGTCGGACACGACTGAAGTGACTTAGCAGCAGCAGCAGCAGTGTTATTACTGCCATTGCTGCAGACAGGTCACTTCCCCAAAGACGCAGCTAGAAAAAGAAGCGGAGCTGTGATTCCCCAACCGGGACAGCGGGACTCCAGGGCCCACATCTCGGAATATCGTGCCGAACTGAGTTATTCGCCGTAAGGCTCTAGAGAACAGCTCCGGGCGGTCAGAAACCAGGGCCAAGCACAAGCACGCACCGCAGGCGCGAGCACTGAGCACCGAACGCCAGGCCGCGAGCCCGGAAACCGGCCCCGCGGATCCCCGCCCCGCCGCGCCCAACTCGGACGGGCTGCTTTGGGGACTGACCGCGAGTCCCACGCCGGGCCCGACGCCGCGCTCGCGCCCCAAAAGAACCCGCCGCCCGCCGCCCGCCGCCCGCAGCGGGCCTCACCTCCTCCTCCATCCATCGCGAGATTTCCGGCAGTTAGAAAACCGGAAGTGGACTCTACCACCTTCCCAGAGCCGGGAGAGGAACGAGGGAGAAAATAATGTTCTAAGTAAATGAGCTCCTCGTTGGGAAACACTATCAAGAAACAGTCAATATTAAAGCTTTAATGAATGTATAATTTACATCTATTCCTGGCTTTTGGATTCTAAAGTTCCCATCCGTGTCTTCAAACTTCCATTCCCCCCCCCCACAGCTTCCTGGATGATAGAAGTTTCCGAAGGCCGTTGCTTCCAGAAGGTACTGTCTGGCGTTAAACTAGTCTCAAGTGAGAAATAGGTCTCGGGAGGCCTGCACTGCGCCTGCGCGAGCTCTTGCGCCCTCCCGCGAGAGGAAGGCGGGCTCTGGGTTCCGGCGTGGTCTCCGCTGGTTGAGGGAGTGTAACTCTTGCTGCCGCATCATGGCGTCCGTGGGGACCCTCGCCTTCGATGAATATGGCCGTCCTTTTCTCATCATCAAGGATCAGGACCGCAAGTCTCGTCTTATGGGACTTGAGGCCCTCAAGGTAACGGGCCCGGGACGCACTGGCGGTGGGGTGAGGGGAGGCGGCCGAAGCCGGTCTGCGCCTGCGCAATGTCTGAGGGGTTCTGCCATGTGCTCCGGGGGGAGCTTGAGGGAGCCCCCTCTGGTCTCCAGTCCCTCGCCCCGCGCCCGGGAAAAATCGACGTATAAGCCTTTAGTCTCATTTGGGGGTTCGGGTGTCCCGCGGGCGCTCTTCAGAGTTGGGTGGGGAGGCTTGAATTCTCAGGCGGTGAAGGCGCGTTCCCACTGGTTTCTCCAACCTGCAGGCATTCTAACAGAGTTTTCGTCAGTAGGATGCAGGGGGGTGTTCTCAGGTCACCTGGCAGCTTAGGACGCTGTCGGCGTCCCTGCAACGACCTCAAAGGAAATGAGGGTCATTTTCGTCGTGGCGTCCTAAAGGTTTAGCCATTGACAGCACAATTTCATTTTTGAGTTCCTTTATACATGGCGTGTTCTGGGTGTGGTCTCGTAAAAGTGAAAAACGTTCACTTTTAAGAAAGAAAATACAACTGCAAGACTGAAAAGTGGTCACCAATAACCGTAGTACAAGGCAGTGTGTGACCTGAATCACCAGCTTTGGGAGGGCGTGCGTGCTGGTAAAAAGTCAGAGAGGGTCCTTAATACTTTGGGTAGAGGATTGGCTGTCCTTCGGGGATGGAGCACTGTTGTGAACGGGAGAGAGCTAGTTGCTAGGGAGAGGAACAGCAAAAGCAGGAGAACGCGTGGCACCTTGGAGGAGGAGGCAGAGTCTGGTTTTAGCAACATAGTCTAAGTTGCAGGGGTTCACACAGGTGGAAGTTCTTGAGCGCCTTGACATGACTATGTTATCCTCAGGGATGGGAGGGAGCCATTGAAGGGCGTTTGGACAGAATAACAATTTAAGTAGAACTGCACCTGAGGAGGTGGCATTTGGGGTGGAATCCATGAAGTTGGTGTATATGACCATGTCATCAGGTCTGAGGTGTCCCTTAGTGTCTTGAGGTTTTACATAAATTAAGCGCTACAGGTCTGTCCTGGGCTGTTTGACTTAGGGCAAGTTACACCTCCTTTCCCAGTGGGGGCAATACATCCCTGTCAAGCGGAGGACAAGAATTAAATGGGGTAACTTAAGTGGTCACCCAGGCTTTGTCCAGTGGTAGGTACTCAAGCCACTTGTGTTACGTGTTCAGTTCTGTTTTTCATGGGAAGCAACCAGCAGAGAAACTAATACCCAATACATGCACCCAAAATGCCTGTATAACAGAAGCCACAGGTGGTTTTGCCTCTGCCACATCTTTGTGATCCTCAGTCTCTTGAGACAGGTCTTAGAGACAAATGTGGCCCCAGAGCTAGTAAAGAACAGGACCAGGGTTCAGACCCGCCTTGTCTGACTCTGCAGCCAGTGGTCTAAAGCCTGCTCCACGGCCTTGGGGGCTGATCGTGCTTTGTTGTGGGGTCTGTCCTGTACAGGATGCGTAGCAGCACCTGGCCTCCACCCTCTGCAGTCCCCTCCCTGATGGTGATAACCAGGGATGTCTCCAGGCATTGCCACATGTCACCTGGGGGCACATTCGCCCCTGGTTAAGAACCACCTGTTTGCGGTCATTATTCTTTACATATTTCATCATGTAGACCTATCAAAGATGTATTTTAAGAATAACCAGTATTTTTACAAACCTAGTGAACTTTGTGTCTTGTTAACCTGTGAGACGGGGTGACAAGGGAAGGCCGCACAGAACATTGCATTTGAACTGCTTTGTAAACTGTCAGGATTTAATGAGCGGAGGTCTTCAGTGCATCAATGCTTCAGGGGTCAGAGGGCATGTTGGGGAGCAGGCCTTGGCCGCCCTCACTGGCACAGAGCGAGGTCTCAGACTTTGAAGAAAACCTGGAGCTTACAGACTTGAGAGTCGGAGTACCGGTGATTCATTTAAGGGCAGGGGACTGAGGAAAACAACACGTTCAGAAAAAAATGGATGACTTGGCTGGATGGAGGATGAATGTGAAGGATTGGTGAATGAGAGACCTTGGAAATCTGTATGGTGTAGTGGATCAGTTAGGTCGTTGATGGCAGGAATAGGAAGACAGGAAACGAAGTATTTGGAGGGAATATGAGCGTAATTATGTATGGAAAGGGAAAAGGATGCATTTGGGCTTCTGTTACTTTCAGGATTGACCCCCTCAGTGGGTGATTCTTGGTTGTGGGTTGTGTACTTACTGGACCTTTGGGGAGAGGAGTGTGCAGTAAACCATGGTGTGACAGTTCAGGGTGTTGTGTGTTGACGGCTGGACTCCTCACGTGGAGTTAGCTTCGTACGGTCCTGCACGGCCTCTTGGGTCAGACTGTCCCTGCTCTTGGCTGTAAAACAGGCCCGGACAACCTGCCTCATTAGATGTGTTGAGGGTTATAGAGAGAACACAGAGCGCTTGGTTCTGTTGTTTTACACAAGAATTGTCTGCTAACACTAGGAGTTGTGCGGTTTTCACAGGCAGATGTGGACCTGTCTGCTGCCTTTTCTAGAGAATAGAAGCTGTGTCATAAGTGAGTTTTACAGCCATTAGTTATATGTTGTTAACTTAAAATTATGTCTAACTTGAATATTGGCTTTTTCTTTTTCATTTAGTCTCATATAATGGCAGCAAAGGCTGTAGCAAATACAATGAAAACATCGCTTGGACCAAATGGTAAGAGACTTAACATTCTGTGTTTTTCAGGAAAGTTGTATAACATAAAAGAGTCAATTCAACCTGTTTACAGAAAGTTAGGGGACAGAGGGGGGCATCCTCCCCCTAATATGGTCAGATGTTAGGGTGTGTCCCAGACCTTCAGCACAGTTAAAGTCATCATGCTACATCCAAATTTAGGTCGGGTGCTTTTTCCACTTAACATAATTTCGTTAGCATTTTCCAAATCATAGCTATTGTCTTTTGCAACATTATATTTTGTGATATTACATTTAGTGATGCTCCATAATTACTATTTTTTTTTGCAATTTCTCTGGTTTTAGACATCATTAAATTGTTCTAATGTTTTGCTTTAGATTAGCCAATCTAAAAAGGTATTCATGGAGATATTCCTTCATGTATGTTGAATTATTTGTAATAAGCTCGTAGATAGGTACTGGGTCAAGAAGTCAGGGTAACTGTTTTATAGATTTAGTGTAGGTTCTTTTTTTTTTTTTTTAACCCTCCTCTTAAACACGGTTGTCTCTTAGGGCTTGATAAGATGATGGTGGATAAAGATGGTGACGTGACCGTGACCAATGACGGCGCCACCATCTTAAGCATGATGGACGTTGACCACCAGATCGCCAAGCTGATGGTTGAACTGTCCAAATCACAGGATGATGAGATCGGAGATGGAACCACAGGAGTGGTTGGTAAGAAAAGGCAAAATGTGCTTTCTCATTTGAGAGGAGTTATTTAATATTAAGGGCTTTCTTGGTTGCTCAGACATTAAAGAATCCACCTGCAGTTCAGAAGACCCGGATTTGATCCTTGGATCGGGAAGATCCCCTGAGAAAGAGAATGGCTACCCAATCCAGTATTCGTGCCTGGAGAATTCCATGGGCAGAGGAGCCTGATGGGCTACAGTCTGTGGGGTCGCAAAGAATGTTACAGGCCTAACACACTTGCTGAATGTTTATTCTGAATCACATCATGGGGAAACAGTCTGACAAATCCATGTGGAAGGACACGATACAAGATAAATGGCCCAGGCGCTTCAAAAGGGTCAATATAAAAGAACAGGAAGGGGGTGGGGAGTCGAGTTAGGCAGCTCATGTAGATTCAGGGAGCTCAAGAGAAGCAACAGCAGCTCAAATGTGTGAAACCTGGGTGGGTGCCAGATTTCTTTTTCCCAGCTCTGAAGGATGTTTGGGACACGTGGGGTCATTTGTGGGTCGTGTATTAGTGTCTTACCAATGTCAAGATTTCCTGAGTGTGACAGTTTTGTTACAGCGATGCAGGAGACTGTGCCTGTCCTTAGGAGCTCAATGTTAAAATACTCAGGAGTGACATGTCTGATTTTTGCAACTAATTTTCAAATCATTGAACAGAAAAAGCAAGCGTATGTAAAGAAAACAAATGCAACAAAATATTAATAAGTAAACTAGTATTCATTATAGTACTCTTGAAATTTGTTTTCAGTGTTTGAAATTTTTTTAAGTTTGGGAGGATTGATGAGATGAATATCTTCAGTGTTATTTTTTCTGCATTTTAAATTTGAATTAAATTATTCAGCAAATATCTTATACATTCATTGGGAACCAAACACTGTTCTGGATGTACTTGGAGTGCAGCAGCATTCAAACTTATTTTTGTGATGCTAAAATGAGAGGGGAAGGCAACAGGTTGTGGGAGGGATAGTAAACAAATTCTATTTAATACTGTATAATGCCAGCATAAATTTCACTGAATAGAAATCCTTGGCCTAGGAAACAGGAAGTTTTTTTCCCTTATAAAAATGTTTATATGTTATATTCTTTGCGTCCTGTACATCACTGAGAGTTGACCACCTATCTGTGCGAGGTACCTGTTAGAACCAAAACATGATGCTCCATTTTTAGGGATGGCCTCCACCTCTGAGACCCTTCTAGCTTAAATCTGGACCCTTGGTGCTCCCAGGGCAGCATCTCATGTGTTTTGAGTTCCAGCGGTCTCCTGAGCCAGGTGTGCTGTCTCGTCCACAGTGCTGGCTGGCGCCCTGTTGGAAGAGGCTGAGCAGCTGCTGGACCGCGGCATTCACCCCATCAGGATCGCCGACGGCTACGAGCAGGCTGCCCGCATTGCTATTGAGCACCTGGACAAGATCAGCGACAGTGTCCTTGTCGACATGAAGAACACTGAGCCCCTGATCCAGACGGCGAAGACCACGCTGGGCTCCAAAGTGTGCGTTACAGTGCGGGGCTGCAGGGCGTGTTCGTGCAGGAGGCAGTGGTTGTGTGCTGGGTCTTAAGGACAGCTCAGAATTATCCACGGTGGCTTCATACTGATTTAATGAGCTCCATTCTGGTTTTGTTATTCGGGTTTACTTGCTCTTTACTGCAGATATAAACATAGGCATTTTGTGGTTTTGTTAGAGGCTGGATTTCCAGGTTTGGTTAAGTCCCCTTGATAGTTTTTGTAAGCTATATAGTTCTTTATTTCTCAGGATAGGCTAGGGTGGTAGGTCCTACGAGTGGGAAGTACTCACTTTTTCTAACACTTTTTACCAACAGTAGGCAGCATTTTAATGGAGAGGTTCTTCTTATTCATTCAACAAGGAACAAATAATCCAGAATTATAGTTTAGTATGAAGGGGCAGTCTTGAAATTGTCTTAAACTGGCTGTTGCTAACATTTACATAGTGCTCATTACTTGCCAGGCCTAGAGCTGAGTCTTGAGGACACAAGACAGCTCTTGTCCCCTGGAGACTCAGCCGCCTCAGCCATGGGACACACTCACCTTGAACAACAGTGGAGACTTAGGGCTCTTGTTAAAATGTAGTATAAAAACCTAATGTAAGGTACCTTATTGCACGGTTTGTCTTCAGTTCAGTTCAGTCGCTCAGTCGTGTCCGACTCTTCGCGACTCCATGAATCTCGCACCACACCAGGCCTCCCTGTCCATCACCAACTCCCGGAGTTCACCCAGACTCACGTCCATCGAGTCAGTGATGCCATCCGGCCATCTCATCCTCTGTCATCCCCTTCTCCTCCTGCCCCCAATCCCTCCCAGCATCACAGTCTTTTCCAAAGAGTCAACCCTTCACATGAGGTGGCCAGAGTACTGGAGTTTCAGCTTTAGCATCATTCCTTCCAAAGAAATCCCAGGGCTGATCTCCTTCAGAATGGACTTATTGGATCTCCTTGCAGTCCAAGGGACTCTCAAGAGTCTTCTCCAACACCACAGTTCAAAAGCATCAATTCTTCAGCACTCAGCCTTCTTCACAGTCCAACTCTCACATCCATATATGACCACAGGAAAAACCATAGCCTTGACTAGACGAACCTTTGTTGGCAAAGTAATGTCTTTGCTTTTGAATATGCTATCTGGGTTGGTCATAACTTTCCTTCCAAAGAGTAACTGTCTTTTAATTTCATGGCTGAAGTCACCATCTGCAGTGATTTTGGAGCTCAAAAAAATAAAGTCTGACACTGTTTCCACTGTTTCCCCATCTATTCCCCATGAAGTGATGGGACCGGATGCCATGATCTTCGTTTTCTGAATGTTGAGCTTTAAGCCAACTTTTTCACTCTCCACTTTGACTTTCATCAAGAGGCTTTTGAGTTCCTCTTCATTTTCTGCCATAAGGGTGGTGTCATCTGCATATCTGAGGTTATTGATATTTCTCCCGGCAATCTTGATTCCAGCTTGTGTTTCTTCCAGTCCAGCGTTTCTCATGATGTACTCTGCATAGAAGTTAAATAAGCAGGGTGACAATATACAGCCTTAACGTACTCCTTTTCCTATTTGGAGTCAGTCTGTTGTCCATGTCCAGTTCCAACTGTTGCTTCCTGACCTGCATACAAATTTCTCAAGAGGCAGGTCAGGTGGTCTGGTATTCCCATCTCTTTCAGAATTTACCACCATTTATTGTGATCCACACAGTCAAAGGCTTTGGCATAGTCAATAAAGCAGAAATAGATGTTTTTCTGGACCTCTCTTGCTTTTTCCATGATCCAGCAGATGTTGGCAATTTGATCTCTGGTTCCTCTGCCTTTTCTAAAACCAGCTTGAACATCTGGAAGTTCACAGCTCACATATTGCTGAAGCCTGGCTTGGAGAATTTTGAGCATTACTTTACTAGCGTGTGAGATGAGTGCAATTGTGCGGTAGTTTGAGCATTCTTTAGCATTGCCTTTCTTTGGGATTGGAATGAAAACTGACCTTTTCCAGTCCTGTAGCCACTGCTGAGTTTTCCAAATTTGCTGGCATACTGAGTGCAGCACTTTCACAGCATCATCTTTCAGGATTTGGAACAGCTCAACTGGAATTCCATCACCTCCACTAGCTTTGTTTGTAGTGATGCTTTCTAAGGCCCACTTGACTTCACATTTCAGGATGTCTGGCTCTAGGTCAGTGATCACACCATCGTGATTATCTGGGTCATGAAGCTCTTTTTTGTACAGTTCTTCTGTGTATTCTTGCCACGTCTTCTTAATATCTTCTGCTTCTGTTAGGTCCATACCATTTCTGTCCTTTATCAAGCCCATCTTTGCATGAAATGTTCCCTTGGTATCTCTAATTTTCTTGAAGAGATCTCTAGTCTTTCCCATTCTGTTGTTTTCCTCTATGTCTTTGCATTGATCACTGAAGAAGGCTTTCTTATCTCTGGCTATGCTTTGGAACTCTGCATTCAGATGCTTATATCTTTCCTTTTCTCCTTTGCTTTTTGCTTCTCTTCTTTTCACAGCTATTTGTAAGGCCTCCCCAGACAGCCATTTTGCTTTTTTGCATTTCGTTTCCATGGGGATGGTCTTGATCCCTGTCTCCCGTACAATGTCACAAACCTCATTCCATAGTTCATCAGGCACTCTATCTATCAGATCTAGGCCCTTAAATCTATTTCTCACTTCCACTGTATAATCATAAGGGATTTAATTTAGGTCATACCTGAATGGTCTAGTGGTTTTCCCTACTTTCTTCAATTTAAGTCTGAATTTGGTAATAAGGAGTTCATGATCTGAGCCACAGTTCAGCTCCTAGTCTTGTTTTTGTTGACTGTATAGAGCTTCTCCATCTTTGGCTGCAAAGAATATAATCAGTCTGATTTCAGTATTGACCATCTGGCGATGTCCATGTGTAGAGTCTTCTCTTACGTTGTTGTAAGAGGGTGTTTGCTATGACCAGTGCATTTTCTTGGCAAAACTGTTAGTCTTTGCCCTGCTTCATTCCATATTCCAAGGCCAAATTTGCCTGTTACTCCAGGTATTTCTTGACTTCGTACTTTTGCATTCCAGTCCCCTATAATGAAAAGGACATCTTTTTTGGGTGTTAGTTCTAAAAGGTCTTGTAGGTCTTCATAGAACCGTTCAATTTCAGCTTCTTCAGTGTTCCTGGTTGGGGCATAGACTTGGATTACTGTGATATTGAATGGTTTGCCTTGGAAACAAACAGAGATCATTCTGTCGTTTTTGAGATTGCATCCAAGTACTGCATTTTGGACTCTTTTGTTGACCATGATGGCTACTCCATTTCTTCTGAGGGATTCCTGCCCACAGTAGTAGATACAATGGTCATCTGAGTTAAATTCACCCATTCCAGTCCATTTTAGGTTTGTCTTAATCCACATCAATTCGAGAAGTATTTAAATTTGTGCCCTAAAGGACGACATGGGCTCAACTTAGAGGGCAGGGCAAGTGCAGCAGAGACGCCTGCTTCCTTCTGTCCTCCGTGGTGCCAGCTGTCCTCTTGTCACAGGTCTGAGCCGAGACCACTCTTCGGCAGGGGTGACTGCCCCGGGTGGCCTTTATTGCAAGTACAGCGCTCTGGTTCTCCTGGAAAGAAGGCCTTACCCTTTCTTGAAATGCACACATTCTGTGTTACTGCTTTCTAGGTTGACTCAGCTTTATTTGCAAGTCTTTAGAAAACTCAGGTATGCGTAGATCTTTTCTATAGACATTCAAATGGACCAACAAGGGCCAGATATACTCAACATAAGGTGAAACATTGTTGGTCAGTTATTTTGGACACACAATATTTGTGGTTTCTTGGCTATCTTTTCCAGGTAACTTAGGATTCCAGGCACTGTATTTGGAGGGCTGCAGTTGCCTTGTGGCTTTTTCAGAACCAGATGTGAAATTATCGAGCACTCTCTTCAAATGTTAAGTGGTGCACTTCCCATAGATAAGATTGGCTTCTCCTTGGTGGGTTCATCTCTTTCCTCTTCTGTTTTGGCTTGAAAGTGTTAGTGGTATTACAAAGTAGCGGTCTTGGTAAATTTTTGGTTCTTGACATACGTTAGTGGTCTCTTCATGTACATTCGTAATGGAAAAAAATAGTACATTTCAGTTATTAACAATTTTTTTCCCATCCCAGTTTATGATTCCCTTTGGGGTCCCTGGACCGAGTTAAGCGTCCCTTCCCAGACTGTTGAGAGCACAGGTAGTGGTGACATTCTTCCCTGGGGACCCTGAACATGGTTGGTTCTGTAACATACCTGTGGGTCACACTGTCGTGGCATCTGAGTTTCGCAGCACGTGTTCTTTCTGGCTGCAGTCACTGTGGAGTGGACATGAAAGGTCAGTGTTGTGTCCCCCCTCAGGGTTAACAGCTGTCACCGGCAAATGGCCGAGATCGCCGTGAATGCCGTCCTCACCGTGGCCGACATGCAGCGCAGGGACGTTGACTTCGAGCTCATCAAGGTAGAAGGCAAGGTGGGCGGGCGGCTGGAGGACACCAAGCTGATCAAGGGCGTGATTGTGGACAAGGACTTCAGTCACCCGCAGATGCCCAAGGTGAGCCGTGCCTCCATGGCATCGGGCTTTTCCCTCTTGAGCCCTCCAGGTAGTTCATACGTTTCTGTCTCTTCCTGCAGCAAGTGGAAGATGCTAAGATTGCAATCCTCACATGTCCATTTGAGCCACCGAAACCAAAGACGAAGCATAAGCTGGATGTGACATCTGTGGAAGATTTTAAAGCCCTTCAGAAGTACGAAAAGGAGAAGTTTGAAGAGATGATCCGGCAGGTGCGCCTTAAGACATCTCCTAGTGAGATTTAAACTAACTAGAGCTGACAGAACATAGCCACTTGTGTATTTCTTTTTCTTTTCTGTACTTTAATGCTCCCACCTACACACCCAACTATGTTTCTCGCCTTGGTTTCAACCTTTTTTCCAATAGAAGAGCACAAAAAATACTTTTGTTAACGTGATTGTGGCATTTCTTTCCCAGATTAAAGAAACTGGTGCTAACCTAGCTATTTGCCAGTGGGGCTTTGACGATGAAGCGAATCATTTACTTCTCCAGAATGACCTGCCAGCGGTTCGCTGGGTCGGAGGACCTGAAATTGAGGTAGGAGGCTACCTGCAAGGAGACTGCATGCAGGGCTTGAGCTCACGGAGCATCTCTGCTCGAAGCCCTTGTAACCTCGCCCTGCTGTGGTTCCCACACTGTGCTGAGGCTCCACAGACCAGAGGTTGAGTTGCAAGGGGGGAAAATGCTAGAATCTTTCTTGCTGTTTGTGCACGTGTTTCTGGTGTTCCGTGGCATTTTCAGGTGCTTTCCTTTCTCACTGCTGACTGGTTGGCCTTCTGATGTGGCAGGCTGGTTGTGCACTTCTCTGTCAGCCTCATAAACATTCAGAGCTGCCCAGACATGGTCTGTGGCCCCACAGACACAGCCTAGTTGGTCCTCATGGGCGCAGGAGGGGAAGGGGGAGAGCTGAGAATGTGTTCAGGGTCATAGTGGCAGGTTGCCCGCCCTTCAGAACCTTGTTCCCTGAGCAAGGCGTTGGGCTGGACCTTGATTCTTGGGCTGCACTGGACATTGGTTCTAGGGAGCATGGCGGTCGTGGGTTATGTTTGGCTCATCTGTGGTCTGGTGTTGAGAGTTCCCTGCTCACCACGCTGGTCTTTCCATTCCTCCCGTTAGTTGATCGCCATCGCCACAGGTGGCCGCATCGTCCCTCGGTTCTCAGAGCTCACAGCTGAGAAGCTGGGCTTTGCGGGTCTTGTGAAAGAGATCTCGTTTGGGACCACCAAAGACAAGATGCTGGTCATCGAGCAGTGTAAGAACTCCAGAGCCGTCACCATTTTCATCAGAGGAGGAAATAAGATGGTGAGGACTCACTTATTTGTCCTGCATTTTTTCTGATTCTGGAATGTGATTGGGCTTTTCACATAATGTATTTAAGCTGGGACACTTAAAGAGGGACAGGGTCATCTTTCTCGGAGAAGCAGGGACACCTCGGGAATTCCCTCGCAGTCCAGTGTTAGGACTCTGCTCTTGCACTGCTGGGGCTTGGACTCGATCTCTGGTCAGGGAACTAAGATCCCTCGGGCCATGCAGTGCGGGCCTCTCCCCTACCAGCCCGCCCCGCCCCAAATAAAAAATAAGGTCGCGTCACAGTGTAAAACCCTGAAGACCATGTTCCACTGTTGGGCCCACAGGGCACACTTGCCTTTCCTCGGTCTCAGGTAGAAACCGGGACCTGAGAGAGCATGGGTGTGCTCTCCACTCTACAGGGATGGGTTTCTGGCGCATCACGATGAGTAAGACTCATTGTAAGACTGTTGCTTTGTTGTTTTTGTTTGACCCCCCTCACCACTTGGTTATATGTCCTGGAGTGAGTCCTAGGCTGCCCGGTATTGTGGGAGTGTTTTCCCTAAGTACATTATAGGGAGGAAAAGTAGAATGAAGGTAGAACCATTAACTTGGGCAGCGTCGCTTTCCCAGATCATCGAGGAGGCCAAGCGTTCCCTTCACGACGCTCTGTGTGTCATCCGCAACCTCATCCGGGACAACCGCGTGGTGTATGGCGGGGGCGCCGCGGAGATCTCCTGCGCCCTGGCGGTCAGCCAAGAGGCCGACAAGGTGAGGCCTCTGACCTCGGTGTGTGACCAACCGCATGGTGTGTGGCGGGGGCTGGACTCCGGGCCTTTGATCTGAGCTGATCTTGTGCCTGAGGATGTGGATATGGGTTACCACAGGCCAGCGTGTGTCAGCCTTTTTCAGACTGCAGCCTTGGCACAGATCTCTGCACACTTTAGTGTTACCTGGGATTGAGAATTGCTTAGACGTTGTAACTAAAGGTGCGGCGGGAAGACTGGCTTTCTTGACTTCCCGACATGTACCTTCTGCATCCTCGCCCTGTAGCGGCACTCATGTGACAGCCTGTTCTGAGGACTCGTCCTGAGTTAGCCTGTCCAAGGGTGTCATTCTGTAATGTCCCCAAAGAGCTGCTGGGGGTGCTGTCAAGTATGCTGACGTAACCCTGTGCCCTCGCAGTGCCCGACCCTGGAGCAGTATGCCATGCGCGCCTTCGCCGACGCACTGGAGGTCATCCCCATGGCGCTGGCCGAGAACAGCGGCATGAACCCCATCCAGACCATGACCGAGGTCAGGGCCAGACAAGTGAAGGAGGTGAACCCTGCCCTTGGGATCGACTGTCTGCACAAGGGGACCAATGGTGAGGCGCTGGGTGCGGTCTGACCTAGGCTCGGGAGTTACTTGCTGCATAGCGTGTACCATGAACTGGTCCTGGCTTTTTAAATTTTTGAACACGCTTCGGGTACCCAGGTCCTGAATTATAGTGTTTGACATAATTACCTGGGGAATTATCAGGATGCTGGTCTTAGCAAGCTGCAACAAAAAACTGCAGTGCAGTATTTATTCCAAAGGTGATTTCCAGTGTAGAAAATCATTCCCATCTCATTTCTTTTACATAAATGTCTGTCAGTGTGGGTTCTGTATGTCATATAAAACAGCTCTGAAATTGACTCTCAGTTTACTGCTGATCTGTGGGCACGTCCCGTAAATCACAGGGTGTTTTATAAACGGAGTGTGTACTGTGCTTCTGTAGCACGTCTGTCACTCATCGCTGAAAAGGTGGCGCAGCCCTAGCATGTGAGATGGTGGTCTGGTGAATCCCCAGATCATACTAGTTGGGCCGTCTCTGGGGTTCGGTCTCAATCCTGACCACAGAATCTGATGGCTTATTTTTTTACTCAGAACTACAGGTGTGTTCTGAATTTTAGGTTAACAACCTGAGGATTTAGTAACAGCAGCAACTTCTTGTCAGACAATTTACATTTCTTTAACTTGAATGTCTGGGTTTTTGCTATATCAGGCACCGTCTAATCTCACTTACTTCAGGCTTACTAACTGACAGTGTAGGGAACTTTGTGGGGTGAGAAGTCGCTGAATGATTGCCTCTTTAGCAAGTCACTGAGAAACTCACCCTGTCATTGAAGAGGGCGCCCTGTCCTCCACAGTGCTCCAGTAACCAGGCCCACATTCCAGAACGTCCTGGGAAGTAATGAAATTGTATTCTTCTGAAAACATAACCGAGACTAGTGGTTTTCAAAGTTGTATGTCTTTTAAGTTTTACTCTGATTCATAAATGGGAACAAGGTATTAATAATAACGGGCTTCCCTGGTGGCTCAAACAGAAAACCTGGGTTCAATTCCTGGGTTGGGAACATTCCCTGGAGGAGGTTATGGCTGCCTTCTCCATTATTCTTGCCTGGAGAATCACCAGGAACAGAGGAGCCTGGTGGGTTACAGTCCGTGGGGTCCCAAAGAGTCAGGCACCACTGAGCGACTTTCACTTTCCATTAATGATAGGAGTATGCTGTTTTAGAATGATATGTTTGTATGCTGTTTTAGAAGAATGAATTTGTGTTTTTCAGATATGAAACATCAGCATGTCATAGAAACTTTGATCGGCAAAAAGCAACAGATCTCTCTTGCAACACAAATGGTTAGAATGATTTTGAAGATTGACGACATCCGTAAGCCTGGAGAATCTGAAGAGTAAAGAGAGAATTTAGAGTAAAATGAGGAGCAAGATCCACTACTGTGACTAAATAAATGGGTGTCTTGTGCTGCATCTACAGCTATTTATTGTTACGTCCCGTATCAGGCACTGTAGTAGATGCTGTGACAGCCGTAGCTCTTTGGTGACCATAGTTTCACGTGTGCAGACATGAGAGTGTAGAGGTATGATCTCACAAGGTTTTGTATTTGTTATATTAAAGGGAACTCTAAACAGCCTTTATATTCTGCTATTTAAGTTAAACATTCACTATAACATTCATCAAATGCCTTAATTGAAGGGGTTTGAGTTGAATTTTTTTTTTTAATGTAGGACCTGTTTTTAACAGTTTTAAACGTTTGGTTTGTTCTCAAGATTTACTTTAACATTGAGGAATATGGGCTTGGTCCTATTAAATTTATTTAAGTGCTGCATCTGTCTAAACGGGTGAATCTTTGTGGAGACCCTTCAGAGATGAGTATCCAGCACACGACTGGGGGCTGTCTTCTGTGCTGTTCGGTTATACTGACTGGGGTGTTCCCACAGTGCTGAGTAGACCAGCATTAATGGTGTGATCTTCACACTGCCCCCTGGCGTTATCCTGGCCTGGCTCCACCCAGAGCCCTGGCCAGTGTCATGCAGAGAAGGCCCGGGTGGGCACAGACTGGCACCCCCTCAGGTGCTTAGAAGGTCATTCAGAAGCCAGTTGGGGTTTTCTCCAGGGAACAAAACAAGTGAAGGTTAGAGTGAAACAGAAAAAAAGGGTCGAGTGGAAGGAAACACCTTGCAGTTACCATGTGTGTAGGTTGGTATTGAATTAGTTCTACTCACTGTGGGTTGATCCCTGGATCTGGGAGATCCCCTGGAGGAGGAAATGGCAACCCACTCCATTCTCGCCTGGAGAATCCCATGGACAGAGGAGCCTGGCGGGCCACAGTCCATGGAGTCAAGAAGCAAATTGACGTGACTTGGCACCTAAACAGTACTGGCTCACAGTGGCATAGCCCTTGGCAGAGGCCAGGCTGTGTTCCGAGCACTTCACCTGTTACCACCCTGTGATGGAGAAAGGCTTCTTACTGTTCACATCTTACAAATGGCCTCGCTGGCCAGCGTCTTCCCGCCAGCAGTGAAGTGGGGTCAGACCCTGGCCGACTTCTCTGGGGTCCCCTCTCCCCGTGCTTTTCTGCCCCCTGCTGGCTTGTGTTTGCTTTTCTAAAAGCATGCTGCTTAGAAGATGTGATGATGAAGTGCACTCTTGTGCCACCAGGGGAGAGGGTTTGGAGCCGTCAGTTTCTCCTGGGAACCTGGACCTGGCCAGTCTTAACTGTTGGGTTGTTGTGTTTGCTCCATGTTAATGCGTTGGTGGTTTCGTTAGGAAACTTAGCAGGGAGCGCTAACATCATTCTTCCTGGTGAACATACAACCTAGTACGTATCTCATCGTGAAATGGCCTCTGAAGTGGCTCGATTATAATTTACTACCTATTGGGTGCAGCGTCAGAATGTACCGATTTCAAGTTTGGTTTCAGTGCCGACACAGACCCAGTCTGTCTTGACCTAGTCGTCTGGATGAGTTGATTTACAAGGGCGGATTTCAGCCTGTGAAAAACATCCAGCAGCTTGCTTTGAACCAGAGTCTCTTATGTGAAAGTGGTTTGTGGTTGAATGAAGACTAAACCACTCCTCAAAAGGGAACCACGGACGTTCTGGAGGGTTTTGGTTGAAAGAAAGTACGTGGTTGATGAACAAACTCTTAGATGTGTTCCTCACGTGCTTTTGATTCTTTCCAGGAAAAGCACCTCTTCTAGGTACCACACTGCCCTTTATCTTCCAGTTCCAAATGGCTTGTTTACATCCCTTGTGCTTTGACTGACCCCCATCTCATGCCTGGAGAAGGAGATGGCAACCCACTGCAATATTCTTGCCTGGAGAATTCCGTGGACAGAGGAGCCTGGTGGGCTGCTGTCCATGGGGTCGCACAGTGAGACACGACTGAAGTGACGTAGCATGCATGCATGCATAGGAGAAGGAGATGGCAACCCACTCCAGTGTTCTTGCCTGGAGAATCCCAGGGACAGAGGAGCCTGGTGGCTGCCATCTATGGGATCACACAGAGTTGGACACGACTCAAGCAACTTAGCAGCAGCAGCAGCAGCATCTCATCCACTAAAGCCCTTGACCCTGAGGCCACATCCCCACACAGGACCCAGCGCTGTGCTGTTGGCTCCCAGTTGTGCATTTCCAGCTTCATTCAGTGTCTCGGGTTGGAGGCGAGTTCGTTATTGTTTTCTGGCCATGCCACTCAGCTTCTGGGATCTTAGTTCCCTGGCCAGGGATGGAGCCTGGGCCCCTGGCAGTGAAAGCAGAGTTCTAACCACCGGACCACCAAGGAAGTCCCTATTTGATGTTGGTTGAATGGCTCGATCTTTAACTACAAGCAATCACACAGAAATGGAGCTTCCCAGGAGACTGGTAAAGAAACTGCCTGCCAGTGCCGAAGACGTGGTTTTGATCCCTGGGTCAGGAAGATCTCCTGGAGAAGGAAATGGCCACCCACTCCAGTATGCTTGCCTGGAGAATCCCATGGACAGAGGAGCCTGGGGGTCTACAGTCCATGGAGTCACAAAGAGTTGGACACGACTGAGGGACTGAGCACATGTTAGAAGCAGATAGGAGAACTTTCTGTCCTCTGTAAAGAGAGACATTGAGGTTTGCAAAAGTGGAAAATATTGCTGCTACTCACTTTTTCATTTTGGAAAATATAAAATTATATTAACACATTGAATGCCAGTCAGTGTAACTGGCATAAACAAGCGGCGGGGATTAGGGCATTTCGCAGGTCTTGACTTCCAGCTTCCGTGCTCCCACCTAGTCTCAACCACCCACCCCTCTCCCTGTGGTAGGCAGGATTCTACACCAGGGTTCAGCCTGGTGGTGCAGTCAGACACTAATCCAGGTGCTGCTGCGAAGGGACTTTGCAAATGGAGTGAAGTACTAGCCGGCAGACCTTAGAAAGCTGATGTGGCTGGGCCCCATGCAACCGCAGCAGAAGGTGGGGGCAGGTAGGTGCGAAGGACTGGAGCCCACCTGCTGGCCCTGAGATGCAGAGGCCACGTGCAGGCCGTGAAGGCGTCTAGGTCCTGAGGAAGGAAATGAGAGCTCGGTCCTAAGCCGCAAGGAACAGCTGGCCCTTGAACAGCACAGGTTGGGGCGCTGACCATCTATGCCATTGAAAATGGAAAAAATTACAGGCTGTCCACCATGGGCTGGGTTCTGCATCTGAGCATTCAGCCAACATCAAACATGTAGTGTTGGGTTTACTATTGAGAAATCTCATTTGCAAAATCTGCAAGAGGACCCATGCAGTTCAAGCCTGTTGGAAGAGTCAACTGTACTGGAAGCGGATCCTCCCCAGCCTGGCCAGCTAGCACCTGCACTTGGACCTCATGAGACCCAGAGTGGAGAAACCAACTGAGCCAACCTGGGCTGCCAGTCCACAGAACCATGGGTCATACATTTGTCCTTAAGCCACAGAGTTTGTGCTCGTCTGTCACACCAGCACTTTCTGGGCACCTGAAAGGGTCACACTTTAGGGATTCTTGTGGCCGGTGGGCCATGTAAGCAGCTAGGGCCCGTGAACAGAAAGAAGCATCATTCCCAGGTCAAAGCACTGGCTCGCCACTCAGGGCCCTGTGGGGCGCTTTCCTCTGGGCACAGCCAGGGCCTTGCTCCAGGGCGGCCTCCAGCCTGGCCCCTGGAGGTGACAGTGACAGGAGTTCTGCCAGCAGCCACGGGCACAGAGCAGGAGCGAGCTGCCCTAGGGTAGGCGTAGAACCTCTTCTCTGCATCCTCACTCTGCCCCCTTGAAAGTGAAAGAGCAGTTGCTCGGTCGTGTCCGACTCTGCGACCCCATGGACTGCAGCACGCCAGGCCTCCCTTTCCATCACCAACTCCCAGAGCTTACTCAGACTCATGTCCGTGGAGTTGGTGATGCCATCCAACCATCTCATCCTCTGTCGTCCCCTTCTCCTCCTGCCCTCAATCTTTCCTAGCATCAGGGTCTTTTCCAATGAGTCAGCTCTTCGCATCAGGTGGCAAAAGTATTGGAGTTTGAGCTTCAGCATCAATCCTTCCAATGAATATTCAGGACTGATTTCCTTTAGGATGGACTGGTTGGGTCTCCTTGCAGTCCAAGGGACTCAAGAGTCTTCTCCAACTCCACAGTTCAAAAGCATCACTTCTTCGGTGCTCAGCTTTCTTTATGGTCCAACTCTTACATCCATACGTGACCACTGGAAAAACCATAGCTCTGACTAGATGGACCTTTGTTGGCAAAATAATGTCTCTGTTTTTTAATATGCTGTCTAGGTTGGTCAGCTTTTCTTCCAAGGAGCAAGCGTCTTTTAATTTCATGGCTGCAGTCACTGTCTGGGGATGGTACCCAAAAAATAGTCTCTCACCATTTCACCTCACAAAACAGAGCAAAGCCCTCTGGGTCCTGAGCGTGGGCTCCGCCGCCCTTCTCCTCTGCAGCACCCGTGAAGGCAGGTTGACACATACAGTCAGAAGCAACCACAGCTCAGCCCCCTGACCAGCACCTGATGACACGCCCACACGAGACTGGGTTTATTCTGCCCATCTGCAAAATAATGTCATTTTCTTCATTTTGTAGATTTCCCGTTGAGAAGAACGAGAGGGTGTGGGTGGTCAAGAATCCGCCTGCCAGCGCAGGAGGTGTAACACACGGGTTTGATCCCTGGGTCGGGAAGATCCCCTAGAGGAGGAAATGGCAACCTACTCCAGTAGTCTTGCCTGCGAAATGCCATGGACAGAGGAGCCTATTGAGCTACAGTCCATGGGGTCACAAAGAGTTAGATGACTGAGCAACTAAACCACCACCACCAGAGGTCAGAGCATTAGGGCAAGTTTCCCAAAGCCACAGAGGAGCTTGCACGCTGGGGCCTGGATACTGGGACCCCTCCCCGCCCACCTCACTCTCATCCTGCTCCACACCTGCCTCTGCCCACATGGGCACGGCCACCTGGCAGTTGGTTCCCAAATCCCAAGGTCCACGTGGGGCTCCTCTCCTGCCCACCCACCAGGAGGCCTCCACTGGGCCCGGCCCTGGGGTGCACCAGGGACCAACCAGTCCTAAGCATGGACCCCCTTCATTTCTTGCTCACTCAGCCTCCATGATGGGAAGACAACTGGGGGGAGGAGGGGCTGGATTCTGAGAGAGCTCCCTCCTAACAGAAATTGACAGGATTTCCCTCCCTCCCCACGAGGCCTGGAGGAGAGAGGCCCAGAGCAGCAGGCACCTACCACAACCTGACATCAGGAAGGCCCTGAACCACTCCTGGTCCATTTAAGGGTGTCTGGGGGAGACCTCACCACCACTCTCTTTACTGTTCAGAGTCACTCAGTCGTAACCCACTCTGCAACCTCATGGACTACAGCACACCTGGCCTCCCTGTCCCTCACCAACTCCCAGAGTTTACTCAAACTCATGTCCCTTGAGTTGGTGATGCCATCCAACCATCTCATGCTCTGTCGTCCCCTTCTCCTCCCGCCTTCAATCTTTCCCAGCATCAGGGTCTTTTCAACTGAGTCCTCTCTGCATCAGGTGGCCAAAGTATTGGAGTTTTAGCTTCAACATCAGTCCTTCCAATGAATATTCAGGACTGACTGCCATAAGGATGGACTGGTTTGATCTCCTTGCTGTTCAAGGGACTCTCAAGAGTCTTCTCCAGCACCACAGTTCAGAAGCATCAATTCTTTGGTGCTCAGCCTTCCTTATGGTCCAGCTCTCGCACCCGTACGTGACCACTGGGAACACCGTAGCTCTGACTGTCTGAGCCACTGTTTGTTAGAGGGCCTTTCTGTTATTTGCAGCCCAAGAAAACCTGATATTCCAGGCTGGACCAAAACCAAACTCTGCTCCCCACAGCCCCACTTGACCCTGAAGTGACCCTCTGTCCTCCCAGCTCCCTTCCTAATGCTCTAGAGCCCCCCTTCCCCTCCCCGCCCCCACAGGGCCAGGCGGGCACCTCTGCTCCCTGGCCCCCTCGCTCTCCAGAGGGGCCGGCCCTCCAGCCCTCCAGCCCTGGCCCCTCGGGTGCCCCTCCAGGAAGAGCTTCAATCAGCCGCCACCCCTTCCCTGGGCCCCTGCAGGCCCAGAAGAGAGGTTCCCTGGGGCTGAAGGGATCGTCTCACTCCCCGTCTTCTAAAAGAAAAGGGCCCCAATTCTCCCCCACCCTAAAACCCTAGCCCTGACAAGAAATGGTCATGCACCTTGGGCCGAAAGCCCACCCGCAGCTCAGGACCCAAGCAAGCCCCCTTCCCCCAGCTGGTGAGGAGCACCCCTGCAGGGCCCAGGCCCCCAGGGGGACACAAGCAGCCTTCAGTGTCTGCAGACCCCAGGGGCAGTGGGAGGGAAAGTTGAGGACGAGGCCGGGTGGAGAGTCACCGGGTTGCAGCCGAGAAGGACAGCTGCAATTCTCACGGCATCAGCAGGGTGCAGCCACGGGATGTGGGAAAAGCCAGATGCAAAAACTCAGAAGCTGTGGCCACCCGCAGCTACTGAGGCTTGACTCGGGGGGCGGCTCTTGAGGAACCAGGGCTTGGCTTTGATTTTTTTTTTAAATGGGAATCATTTTTTAAAGCCCTTTATTAAATGTGTTATCATATTGCTTCTGTTTCATGTTCTGATTTGGGGGCCACAAGGCATGTGGGAATCTCAGCTCCCCAACCAGGGATTGAATCCACACCCCTCTGCATGGAGAGATGAATTCTTAACCGCTGGACCACCAGGGAAGTCCCTTAGCTTTGATTTCATTTTAATGAATTTCAGTGTTAACACTGAAGCTTCACCCCTGACACCGCCAGCCTCTTGGCTGAACACAGAAGCGGTTTTTGATGCAGCTCCAACCCCGGGGGCCCAAAAACGGCCGTGTTTGAAAAACCACAAGACAGCCAGATGGCAACTCTCATCCACCATTTATTAGATTTTAGAAAAAGCCACAGGTTCAAAAACCCAAAAAATCAAGTTTATAATCTTTATATAATTAGTTCAATGGAACACTACTTTAATCTCAATATGTATATGATCATGACACATTCATTCCTGTAAAGTCAGAGATAAAAGTACAGTGAAGGTGGACTTTTGCTCTACCTGAGTTTACATTTCATGCTTTTCATGGTTTCGCCAATTTAGTTGTTCTGGAGAATGTGCTCAATTCAAGGCCAGGAAGGCCAAACCTAGTCACGTGTTCCTTGGGGACCTCTAGGTTTTTTTCTAATAGTTAGGATTATTCTATCGCCCAAATTCTTCAGGTATTGACCTGTTGTTAAAAATCTTATTTTGGGCACATGTTAAAAATGAAAGTATTTCATACATTAACTTTTCCTTCTGAATTTGTGTTTCAAATGACACAATGAATTTCAGGATTCCTTGATTTATTTTCTGTAAAGTGAAAGTAAAATGTTCTAAGCATGTCAAAGCACATTTCCGAATGAGAGCTATTTGGAGAAAGTTTGCCCTCGGCCGTGGCTACACGTACTTGTTCAGCCACTCGAGTAAGTTCCTCCTCGCCTCGTCAATGTACGGCTTGTCTTCAGGAGAACAGTCTTCTCTCTTGCGATGCACAAAACCATGCGTTTGCCCGGAAAACGTTTTAATTTGATATTCCACTTTGCAGTGCTCTTTCAGCTTCTGAGTCAGCAAAGAGACCTGGTTGGCAAAAGATGTCATGAAGACAGGATATTAACCCTCCAGCAATATGTTCCAGTCTCCACTCCTTCCCTGAATGCTCATCACAGAGCTTTAACGTCCATGCTTTAAGCGCCAGAGCTAGAATGAAGCTTTCACTTTTAATTTTATAACTGACACCATCCTAACCTCTGGCAAAAAGAATTCAGAGCAGTATGTTGATAAAAATGATACATCCACTATTGTGAAGTTATATTAATATATTCACATATTACTCAAAATATCAATCTATTTGACCACATAATATTCAGTGGATTCAATCTGTACTTCAGTAGATTCAAATATAAGTTGTTTGAAATGTATATTCAACATTAATATAATGCATTGGTTGTAATATGATGTATTGTATTTGGATGGCATCACCAATTTAATAGATATAACTTGGGCAAAGTCCAGGAGATGGTGATGGACAGGGAGGCCTGGCGTGCTGCTGTCCATGGGGTCCCAAAGAGTCGGACATGACTTGGTGACTGAACAACAAGGGTTGTGAATAACCACAGTAATTTCCAAACAACTGCTTTGAACCACAGTTCCCTTCTGCCTTTTCCTTATCAACATACTGGATTTAACAAAGCCATGTCTTCAAGGACAGAGAACTTATGGTAATTGGTCAGTTACACACGGGGGACAGGGAGGCAGGGCCATGCCAGCAGCTCTCTAGGGTTACAATCCGTCCCAAAGAAAACCCACTTTTAAAATTTCAATGTTGAAAACTATCTGGAGCAACACACAAGTCCTTTGGGATGTCTTCCCCGAATGTCAAGTCATCCTCTTAAACAAGATGCCAGCTTACCTGCTCGAGAGGAACCACAGCATCGTTTTCAGCAAAAATGAACAGTGTGGGATTCTTCAGAACGTACACGTCTTCAGCGTCTTTGATGATGCCTGGAGAAGGGGCAGACACGAGGGTGTGATTCCCGTACACGAGCCACAGAAAATGACGTGAGTTTGATTTTCCAAAGGAACACATGTGCTTTGGGGGTTTTATCTCTCTTATTTTTTAGCAGCTCCACAGAAGTGGCCTAGCCCATACAACTGGGCTCAAAGAGAAGGCTGTTGAGTCAGCTCTCCCTTCTCTCCACCTCACTCACCAGGAATTAGGTCATTAAATGATGACTGTAGACCTTGCCGGCTGCCTGGCTGGTAAAGATGCGGCGGAGCAGCCTGAAAAATGCTCCTTCCTGGAGTGTGCCTTCATTTACTAAGAACTGATAACTTTCTAACCTGGACCATCAGACCAGGGCTGTTCTGGAAGTTTCTCACAGTCTACTCAAGCCCGGAGGTTCTGACTTCAGTGTTTGATGGGGTATTTGTGCTCAAATGAGACCAAGCGTATGAAGTCCCCGGGGACTTAGGGGACTTAGGGCACAGGGCCCTAGCGAGTCACTTATAATAATTAGCTTTTATCCTTCTAAAGGTGCCTTCAGAAATTTAGAGATCATTTAGTCAAAATCTTCACTGATTCAGACAACTGTGGGTGTGCTCAGTCCTATAGGAAAATCCGTAAAAGTTTTGCCATCCATTGATATTTTGAAATAAGAGAAGTTCTAAGTGAAAGTCGCTCAGTCATGTCTGACTTTGCAACCCCATGAACTATACAGTCCATGGAATTCTCCAGGCCAGAATACTGGAGTGGGTAGCCTTTCCCTTCTTCAGGGGCTCTTCCTGACCCAGGGATTGAACCGGGGTCTCCCATAATGCAGGTGGATTCTTTATCAGCTGAGCTGTCAGGGAAGCTCAAGAGGAGCTTTAAGGAAAGATTATTCTGGCACCTATTAAACATGATATGGATGATTTTATTTAATGAGAATTTGCAGTGGGGGAGGGAGAACAGACTCAACCACACCGTAAGGACAAAAGGGATTTACTGACAATAAAGCAGGGTGAGGACTGGTGGATGGAAAGTCACAAGGGACCAAGCGGAAAGGGAATTCTGGTCAGATAGCATTTGACAAAGCCTTCGCTGGAGACAGGGCTTCGTCTGGTGGCACAGACGGTAAAGAATCCGCCTGCAGTGCCGGAGACCCGGGTTCGATCCCTGGGTCAGGAAGATCCCCTGGAGAAGGGAAAGGCTACCCACTCCAGTATTCTGGCCTGGAGAATCCCATGGACAGAGTTACAGTCCATGGAGAGTCCTTGGGGTCACAAAGAGTCGAACAGGACTGAGCAACTAACACTTTCTCCTTGCTGGAGGCAGGCCAGGGTGACAAGACATCGAGGGTGGGACATGAGGAGTCTGATCACGTATCAAGGGTGGAGGATTCTTGCTAAACTGACCCAGTGGGCCAAGGACAGAGCCCAAGGTCGGGACCTAGGCAGACAGAGGACTCACAGAGGAGCCTGACTCGAGGGTGGTCATGGGGAATCCTGGTTAGGAGGGAGGAGATAAAATGTCCCCATTTTCTGTAGCAAAGTTAGGTAACCCGGAGAGCCTCCCTTTAGCTGAAATTCTTCTCTAGAAGGTCAGGAGCCATGGGAAAGAAGGCCATGCTTTCTGCACTATCCTGTTAAGGCCAGGCTGGGTGGCTGGACCCCCGTTGGAGACTCCAGGGCTCTAAGACCAGCTCGGCTCCGCAGTTGGCACTTCGCAGAAGCGGCCACGAGGGGGCGTCGGCGAGCAGTCAACGGTGGCCAGCCCCATTGCGTACAGCAACTAGCTACTTACTAACACCTTTGTGTAAGTTAACAGGTAAAGGGCTTTTTAAATGCTAAAAGTAAGTGAAAATACCACAGTGAGGAACCATTAAGCGAAATAAGAATCTCTAGCATAACTGTGGAATATACGACTATGAAAAAAAGCCAAAATCAAACGTTTCACATCCTAACTTAATAGTGTTTCTGTACACAGATGCTGAAGCTGAAACTTCAATACTTTGGCCACCTGATGCGAAGAGCTGACTCATGTGAAAAGACCCTGATGCTGGGAAAGATTGAGGGCAGGAGGAGAAGGGGACGACAGAGGATGAGATGGTTGGATGGCATCACCGACTCGATGCACATGGGTTTGGGTGGACTCTGGGAGTTGGTGATGGACAGGGAGGCCTGGAGTGCTGCAGTTCATGGGATCACAAAGAGTCGACTGAGAGACTGAACTGACTGACACAGATAACAACGTTCTTATGTCACTGCTGTGATACTTTTGGTCTATCTGGATGAAATGTTTATGTTGCTATTTACATTTTAGAGTGGGTTTTCCCTTTCTTCATGTATGTGTGTTCAGCTGCTCAGTCGTGTCCAACTCTTTGCGACCCCATGGACTAAACAGTCCACCAGACTCCTCTGTCCATGGGGACTCTCCAGGCAAGAATACTGGAGTAGGCTGCCATTTCCTCCTCCAGGGGATCTTCCCAAGCCAGGGATCAAACTGCATCTCTCGCGTCTCCTGCATTCGCAGGAGGATTCTTTACCACTAGCGCCACCTGGGAAACCTGTGTGTGTGTGTTTGTGTGTGTGTGTGTGTGCAGGAGGGCACACATGTGTGAGTAGTTGAGAATTCATATCTTAGAAAAAAAATATTTTCAAAGCTGTGACTAACGCTATTGTTTGATATTAACCGTTATCGTGGAAAGAAACATTATCCCCTCCATCCTAAGTGAAAAAAATTGAGCCCTTGGGTTAGGGGGCTTCCCCAAAGTCATGCTGTCGGGCCCTTGTTTCCTCTGGTCAGCTAGAACACACATCCGCCTCTAGCTTCAGATTTTTAAAACCGTTTCCTGAAGATCAGCACAACGTCTCTACACAACCGGGTTTTGTGTTACATTCGGGACCCTCAGCTGGGGAAGAGGCTTGCGGCCATTGTCACTCAACACATCCTCCGGTTTTCACTGTGTAAAAACACACAAGGCTGATTTACCATAGATGGACACCCCTGCCCTGAGTTCTGGGTATTTCAACATCAGGTGATGAACGGCAATTCCACCCCAGCAGAATCCCACAACGCCGATTCTCTTGGCGTGACACTGTTGCTTCAGATACTTCAAGACTGCATCGAACTCTCTAAGAAACAGAAAGGAAAGTCATTCAAGGGGAATAACCGGGTGGTTCAGTGGTTACAACTCAGCACCTCCACTGCCAGGGCCCAGGTTCAATCGCTGGTCAGGGAACTAAGATCCAGCAAGTTGCACAGCACGACCCCCCACCCCCCGCCCCCGCCAAAAAAAAAAAAGGTGGAGGCCCCCTGAAAGCGAGCCGGGCAGCAAATGCCAATGGTTACAGGGCTTTGTCAGCAGCTGTTCCGGGAGGCTCTGAGATCCCTACCTTCAGAGCCGTGCCCTCCTGCCCAGCTGATGAGTAACCAGTGCCCTATCCCCCGGGAAGTCTCCCTGCCAAGCCCAGCCTCTTCCAACCACCCGACAGGGCGGCACAAACAGGACAAGCCTGAGCAACAGCCTCCCACAGCCTCGGAACCCAAGCCAACGACGCAGCTCAATCCAAGTCCTGCCCCGGAAAGCACCCTCCTGCTCCTCTCTCTCCTCCCCAGGAGGGCCCAGCCGCAACAGGAGGCAGCTCCCCAGCCCTGTCTGACCGGGCACCTTTGTGCTCCCTGACCAACACTTTAATTCTGCCTCGCCTCTTTCCTCTGGTGCCCAGGAGCCCAGCGGTGTCGGGAAAGCCACAAAGACAAGGCAAGCCCGAGGGGACCCGGGACAGGGGCCCTCCTCTAGCAAATGGCTCATTTGCAAATTGGTCGTTTGGAACTCATACAGCTTTTTTTTTTAGACGCAAGATGCCAAAATGGAGGTAGGGCTGCAAGCCATGCCCAGAAAGTTCTGCTTGTTCTGATAAGAAAGAAATGCTGTCTGTTTGCAATTAAGGATAAAGAACGGGAGAGAGAAAACAATTCTCTTGCACTTGTTTTCTCCTTTAATCATGAGATATCTTGGAACATATTTAAACGTTTGTATCATACCATTCTGGGTGCAAGTAGTTTTCACAATGTTAGAAGAGCAGTAACTGAGGAATTCTGCAAAATGAAATGGAATAAGCCATTGTTTGTGTCCTTTTGGTTTTTCTCAAATGCAAGAATAAGTGCCTTAATTGGAGGGGACAAGAAGGAAGAGGGCATTTCTGTAAAAATTCTTCAACCGACTCGAGTGACCCTTTCTTTGCTCTTGTTGCTGCGAATATTCCCCACTTTCCCGGGAACACCAGGATTTAGCTTTAAGAGAATCTCTCTTGGTCCATATACCTTGGGGGCCTTGGTTCCAGGAGTGTAATATGTGACTCAGGCCTGGCCAGTCAGAGCATAAGCGATCTCTGGCCACAATAATTGGTTCAAGGATGGACTTGTGACCCAGTCATAACCATCAGGACAAAATGGGAATTCTGCTGGGTTGCCAGAAGAAAAGTCAACAGGAGGCTGGGGCTGCTGCAGCCAGCTTGTCATCCAGAGGCAAACGCCGCCCGAGAATGGAGCCAGCATCAGACAAGGGTGTGGAGGTCGAATCGCGGGGATACCTTCCAAGCTACGGATCAGCCTCTGCTCAGAGCCAGAAACTCCCTCTTTTCGGTTCTGTCAGCCAATAAATCCCATGACTGCTTAAGCAGTAAGTTCAAGATGGCTTTTCTTTCAAACAAAAGACTTGACCAGGCACAAGGACTTCAGTCTACTTTCCAAATTAGTGCTTGCATTTTATGTCTCATTTTGATTGAAAAGGTGTGGTTCTCCTTATCCCCTGAGAAGGGTTTCCTCTGGGCTGCTCTGATGCCTGCCAGAAAGGACCACCCAGATCTGAGCTCACAAACACGAGGCAGCCCCGTGGGCTCTTCCTCAAAACGTCCTAACTAGTTTCTCCAGCCCACCCCACACGCAAAGCTGTTTCACAGTCATGTCCCAGGCTCTTGGGTTTTCTTTTTCTTGTGTTTCGACTTCTAATTTACTCTTAACTCTGCTTATTTTGTTTTTCTTCGGCTTGCAGCTTGAACCCCTGGGAGGGAGGCCTGGAAATGGATAAATGTGTGGGAGCTTGGGTCCCCAGTGATCTCAGGGTCCATCCTGGGGAAGGGAGAAAGCAGGATGGGGACAGAAAGTGGGGAGTGGCACAGTCTCTACAAAAGCCTCAACTGGCTCCTCGGGGAGCTTGGAGCTGGGGTGACCTCTGAGGGTCCCCCAGCTTGGGGTGAAGGAGCCGGGCCTCTGTACCCCTGCAGTGAGATTCCCCAGGATGGGACGCAAGACAAGGTGCTTCACACCCTAGAGGCAATTCCAAAGGGAGCCGCTGGCCCTGGTCTCCCCCGCAGTGAGACTCTGAGGTTGTTACTACTTGCTGATACGCTCCAGCAAGAGGGGAGCTCCCAGGGCAGCCTGCAGCATTTCCCCAGACTGATGGACTGTGCAGGGGCCCGAGGGAGACCCTGGCCTAAGCCATAGAGCGGCACAGCTGCTCCACACAGGCACCCAGAGTGGGGGTGACCAGAACAGAACCCCGGGGAGCATGGGGAGTGAGGCGGGGTCGAGGAGCTGCAGCGGACAGCAGATAGATAGGCTGGGGAGGTATCTTCTGACTCTGAGCAAAGGCTGATCCAGAGCTCAGAAGGTATCCCCGAGATGCCCATCTCCACACATTTGTTTGATGCCAGCTCCATTCTCGGGCCCCTGGGGGCTGGGGGCAGGGGTCAGCGTAGGGTCCCCCGGGTCGGGGGACGGAGGGGCCTGCAGCCCGGGGTCAGCTCTAGAGGAGCAGAGAGTCCGGGGACCAGGCAGCCACAGGCAGGGAGCCTTGTTATTGCACTTGCCCCAGCCTGGGCTTGGGGGCAACTTATCAAACACGAGGCTCACGTGTGTAGCGGGACAAAGTCCAGTGATGGGAGACGAGGCCTAGGGATGGTGGAGTAGTTTGCCTGGGACTCAGGTCTCTAACTCAGGAGGAGCTTGGTCCTGGAGAACATCCTGCCTCTTCCCCCGGCTCCATTCTTCACCCTCCAGACAGAGAAGGGATCCGAGTGGCAGCTGAGCACTCTGGTCCTTGCTTCTGGACTGGCTGGAGCCAATTCAATGAAAGGCTGCAATCTGGGAGATTTCCCGCCCCCCACTTTTCTTCCCACTGTTCCCTGGACCCTGGCAAGACAGCAGCCCTGGTCTGGCGAGTCTGGTCTAAAGACCCGCAGTTTCCCCAGGGAGGTGGGGAGGATCGCTGGGGGAGGACAACAGCACTCAAGGCTTCGTTTCCGATCCGCTGAGCAGAAACGGGCCTGAGGTTTTCTCAAGTCTCTCTTCTTCTCTGCCTGTTGTTTCAAGCGGTTCTGCGGCCCGAGGGGGAGGAAGGCGTGTTGATATATGGCCCCCAAGAGCCCAAGGGAGAGGGCACCCCAGGGACTTCAAGAAAGCTCCCTCAGCATCCTCACCATGAAGAATTTCCCAGAAGGCAAAGCAAGTGAGCTTGCCGGCGGCAGGGTGCCTGTGGGGTTCTACCCCTCCACTGCATAGACCTTGTCTTCCTGCCTCAGGAAGGACTCGGTGAGCAGCGGCCTCTAAGGTCCTACATGATGGAGAAGCCAGACCCTCCCCTCCCTCCAGCCTCTTGCTTCCTGGGTCCCTGGGGGCTCCACCAAGACTGCCATGCCGGCTGGTGACACACTCGTAAACTTACTTATCAATCTTTCTGGCATTTCTTGTCTTCAACCACTCCGGGAAGGTGGACCAGTCCCCCGAGGGGTGCCATGGCTCCTGCCCGACAAAGAAGTCTGGAACAATAGTTCTGTAAAATAGGAGAGCCGCCCGTCTTAGTGTCGGAGCTGCTGGGACTCGGTCTCTGTTTACCTTCCTTACGAAACCTGGCGTGCTGGCGGTCCTGGACCACGGGAAAAGAAAAAGCAGTGGCCACCGGGCAGACTGTGATCACGGCAAACAGGCCAGCTGGCCCCAGGCCACAGCATCTCGGATTTCACGACCCAAGGTGCACGGGCCGCCAGCAGCCTGATCAGAGCCCAACCCCCCCGAAACGCCTGCCTCAGCACAATGCCCATGAGGTGTGACACCGGGGACAAAGGTTCTGGGTGGCACCTACCCCTGGGGAGCCGCACCTCTCGGCAGGCCTTTTGAGTTAGCCTCAGGCCAACGGGCACACCTCTGAGTGGGCCAGTCACCATGACCAAGCAATTTCTCAGCCTCCTCTCAAGAGGCCAACGGGGCACAATCTCCCGCCTGGAGGGTCTGGTCTTGGGCAGGCTCTAAAAGGGCTGAGGAGCGGACAAGATGGCTTGTAGGGTCCACATCAGCCTTCCATGGTCATTTCAGGCATGTCAACCTTCCACGAGCATCAGCCCAGAGACTGGGCAACGTGGCTCCAGCCAGAGACCCAGTTCCTAAAGTAAAGGTCACGGCCATGGACAGAGGAACACAGCTCCTCCTCCTGCGGGGGTAGGGGGTGGGGTGGGAGGAAGAACACTGAAATCGGGTCAGAAGAATCTAAGTTCAGGTCCCAGTACTGCCCCGTTCTGCCCTGAAACCTTATGTTGTTGTGAAGTCATGTCCAACTTTTTCCCTTTTGGCAACCCCATGGACTGTAGCCCGCCAGGCTCCTCTGTCCATGGAACTCCCCAGGCAAGAATACTGGAGTGGGTTGCCATTTCCTCCTCCACGGGATCTTCCCAACCCAGGGATCAAACCCTCATCTCCTACATCGGCAGGTGGACTCTACCACTGAGCCACCAAGGAAGCCCCCCTGGAACCTTAAGAAGTCACTTAATCACTTTCAGCTTTTTTCTTGATCCGACAGAGATGCCGTCAAGCACCACCCAACCTCAGAAAACTATTCTGAAGGGAAAACAGACAAGTATGAAGGGCTTTGTAAGCCACAGGCGTCTTTACCCAATTTTTATGTTCCATCTCCAGCTAATGGACCCACCTGAACCAGTCCATCCTAAAGGAAATCAGTCCTGAATACTCATTGGAAGGACTGATGCTGAAGCTGAAACTCCAATGCTTTGGCCACCTGATGCGAAGAACTGACTCAGTAGAAAAGACCCTGATGCTGGGAAAGATTGAGGGCAGGAGGAGAAGGGGATGACAGAGCATGAGATGGTTGGATGGCACCACCGACTCGATGGACATGAGTTTGAGCGAGCTCCGGGAGTTGCTGATGGACAGATAAGCCTGGCATGCTGCTGTCCATGGGGTCACAGATTCAGACACGACTGAGCGACTGACCTGAACAGAACTGAGACAATAGAAGCCTCCATAATATCCAGCCTCCTGGTCACAGCAGGTGACCTAGGGCCCCCAAGACCTCTGCCTTCATGCCCCAGTTTTCTGACCAGCAAAATGAGAACTGCAACAGCCCCGCCTCGGCAGAGTTGTTGGGAGGATGAAAGGCAATTGCCCAGGACCTCACCCTAGCCCACGGTCTGGCTGAGCCAGAAGGCAACCAGGATTGGCTGTTGTTTTTATACTGGGGTAGCCCCTGGAGAGTTAAGCTGCTTCATCTTCAAGAGGCTTCCCTGGTGACTCAGCTGGTAAGGAATCTGCCTGCAATGTGGGAGATCTGGGTTCCATCCCTGGGTTGGGAAGATCCCCTGGAGGAGGGCATGGCAACCCACTCCAGTATTCTTGCCTGGACAGAGGAGCACAGCAGGTTATAGTTCATGGGATCGCAAAGAGTCAGACATGACCGAGCGACTAAGCACACATCTTCAAAAAGAAACCTGAGGGCACGAAAACGGGAAAAGTCAAATGAAGACCCTCTCTCCAGTCAACAGTAAATCCACATCACGCGTCAGTGGGCATGCACCCTTTAAATGGGTTCTCCTTGTAGGAAAACCAGGCAGGGGCTCCCTTTGCTTTGCAGCTTCTCTTCTTGAGAAAACAAAGGGAATCAGAGCACACCACACTCAGGGCTTGCTGGGCATTACACTTAGCGAAGCTGGACAGAAGGAAGGGTCCCTCCCCTCTCTCCTGCAAGCTTTATTGAAAAGAAAGTGAAAGTCACTCAGTCGTGTCCAACTCTTTGCAACCCCATGGACTATACAGTCCATGGAATTCTCCAGGCCAGAATACCGGTGTGGGTAGCCTTTCTCTTCTCCAGGGGATCTTCCCAACCCAGGGATCGAACCCAGGTCTCCTGCATTGCGGGCGGATTCTTTACCAGCTGAGCCACCAGGGAAGCCCAAGAACACTCTAGTGGGAAGCCTATCCCTTCTCCAGTGGATCTTGCCGACCCAGGAACCAAACCGGGGTCTCCTGCATTGCAGGCAGATTCTTTGCCAGTTGAGCTCTCAGGGAAGCTTTACTGAAGCTACTCCTAACACCAGGGCGGTGGGGAGCACACAGATGCCAGCATTCACCAAAGGTGGCCATGGCCACGCAATGTGACCAAGAGATGACCTTCGGGAGGTGAGGGAGGTCTCACTCTGACATGATAGTTTGCGTTTAGACCAGGATAACCATGGGCGCCCTGTGTGTGAAAGCTGACCCCAGGTAGAGATGCTTCAGGAGCCAAGTAATGGGTCTGTTTCGGAGTTGCTGACTTCTGTCCCAGCTGTCCTGCACTAGTGTCTATGTGGGGCCCCACATGGGGAAATAACTCTCTCAGCATCCGGCAGGTCTACACAGCCAGCCAACCAAAGAGGATCTGAAGGCCAGAGATTGAGTTGGGAGCAGTTGGCTTCCATTGGATATTGGCTATCATATGACATTCTCCATTTTAAGGGCTTCCCTGGTGGCTCAGACGGTAAAGCATCTGCCTGCAATGCAGGAGACCCAGGTTCGATCCCTGGGTCGGAAAGATCCCCTTGGAGAAGGAAATGGCAACCCACTCCAGTACTCTTGCCTGGAAAATTCCTTGGACAGAAGACCCTGGTAGGCTACAGTCCATGGGGTCACAAAGAGTTGGACACGACTGAGTGACTTCACTTCCTTTTTTCTTTTCAGTGAGATAAGAAAATAGATAATGTATGTCAGAACACAGTCAGGGTTTTTTGGTTTTGTTTCCTTTGAAGGAAACAAAATACAGAAATTTACATGAATTTAAGCCAAAAAAAAAAAAACCACAATTTCATACGTACGTGTATCCATTTCCTGCAATCATGTCAGCCATATATCTGGTGTTGGGCAACTGCCAGCCAAATATATCCTGAATGACAACCACAGCTTTGCCAGCGTCCACGGGGGATTTGGTGAGATAAGCCTTGATGTGCTCCACTTGAACTTCATGCCCCAGCCCTCCATACTCTATTCTATGGCCAATGTCACACGGACAAGGATAAGCTTCGTTAGCCATTGGAGGTACTCAGGTTGGGCTACAGGGAGAGAACAGGCATTATACTCTGAGTGGTGCAAAGCCAAAGCTTACAAACAATGAGTAAACGAAATCAAGAGTACAGGGGAAATTAATTTTAACTATGTTGTTGTTTAGTTGCTCAGCTGTGTCCGACTCTTTGCCACCCCATGGACTACAGCCTGCCAGGCTCCTCTGTTCATGGCATTCTCCAGGCAAGAATACTGGAGTGGGTTGCCATTTCCTTCTCCAGGGAACCTTCCTGACCCAGGGATCAAACCCACATCTCCTGCACTGGCAGGCAGATTCTTTACCACGGAGCCACCAGTGAAGTGTATTCAGGCACGAAGTCAATGATCACTTCTAGTTCTGGGTAATAAGATCAAGGCTGATCAGAATCCACTCCCATTACAAACACTAGAAGCACAAGAGTATGTGCATGCATGCTCAGTCATGTACAACTCTGCAACCCAACTCCATGAACTGCAGCACACCAGGCTCCTCTGTCCATAGGAAAGATTTCCCAGGCAAGAATACTGGGGTAGGTGCCCAGCCCCTACTCCAAAGGATCTTCCTGATCCAGAGACTGAACCCGCATCTCCAGCATTGGCAGACAGATTCCTTACCGCTGAGCCACTAGGGAAGCCCCTATGACATTCCAGGGAAGGTAAAGTAATAGAGAAAGAAATTAAATCACTATTGCCAGAGGCTGGGAGTGGAAGAAGACTGACTGACTGCGAAGGGACAGGGAACTTATTGGGGTGATGGACATGTTCTATATCTTGGTTTTGGTGGTGGCTACCTAGTTCAATACTTCAGCATCAATCAAACTGTACACTTTAAAGGAGTGAATATATCATACTTCAATAAACTTTCCTTTTTAAAAAATGGCAGATTAACAGGAGAGAGAGCATACATGTTATTAATGTTTTTAATGAGTACACAGGGGCTTTGCAGAAAAGAAGTGAAAGCCCAAGAAGGAGACACATGGCTTATATACCATTTTAACAAAGGGTGATAAATTGTGGAGATGTGACCAGGAAAGACATGGGGAATTGATAAAAAGAAAAGGATCTTTGAGCCCAGTGCGTTAATTCAGACTCGTCTCAGTGACAGCTTTTCATCTCTGGTGATAAGAGTTGCTCCTCTCATTGGGCAGGGGTGGGGGTGGGGTAGTTATGGCCTAATTTTAAGCAGAAAAGCAGAAAGTGGGGGTGAAAAACAACTCTTTTTTTCATCTGCTGTTTCTCAGTTGCCTTCAGCTCAAAATAATCAATACGCCCAAATGGCATATTTAAGGATGGCATTCTCTGATCCTCTTAAAGTATATGTAATTGACAAGAGGAAAGAACAGAAATAAGCTAAGAATCCAATTCATGAAGTGAGAGAAGGGACTTCCCTGGTAGTCCAGTGGTTAGGACTCCAAGCTTCCACTGCAGGGGGCCTGGGTTCAATGCCTGGTCAGGGAACTAAGATCCCTTAAAGCTCAGCTTAAAAAAAAAAAAAGTGAGGGGAAAAAAACAGAATAAACCCCAAAGAAGAAAATAATGAGATGAAAATAAACAATGAAGAAAACAGAAAATGATTAAAATCTGAGTTTTTTTGAAGTTATAAAACAGGTATATCTCCAGGAAACCAGATCAGTAAAAAGGACAGAATGACAAAGACACATAACAACAACATAACAGCACAAGGAATGAAAAATGTACATATTTTTCCTATTAAAACTCAGATAGTATGAACAACTTCATGCTATTAAATTTGGACACAGAAAAAAAACTGACAAATATACAGAACACAAGAGAGGGAAACATTCCTAACTTTAGAAATCAATGGAAAAGAAAAAATAAAGGATGAGGCAGCAGGAGATTAAAAGAGATTAAAGAGAAATAAAACCAAATGCACTGTGTGAGTCTTGACTACATCTTGGTTCCAAATTATGAACAGTTACAGGGTTTCCCTGGTGACTCTGGTAAAGAATCCGCCTGCCCATGCAGGAGACGTGGCTTCAATCCCCGATCCAGGATGATCCCACATGGCTCGGTGCAGCTAAGCCCATGCGTCACAACAGAGCCTGCGCTCTAGAGCTGGGGAGCCACAGCCACTGAGCCCGTGCACCTCGACTCCTGAAGCCCGCGATCCCTAGGCCCACGCTCCACAGCAAGGGAAGCCGCTGCAAGGAGAAGCCTGCACATCGTTACAAAGAGCTGCTGCCACTCCCCACAACTAGAGAAAAGCCTGAGCAGCAACGAAGACCCAGCAGAAATAAATAAAATACATAAAATTATAAACAAGTAAAATATATAAATAAATGAAATAAAATTATTTTTAAAAGAAGATCTATAACAGACATTTGGGGAATAATCAAGGAAATGAATATGGATGATAGTTGATATTATGAATTAATATTAAGTTTCTTTGGTGTGATAGTTATGCAGGTGAACATTCTTAATTTTAGAAGATGTATGTTCAAGAAGGGGATGAAGTATCAACATCTGAAGTTTACCCTCAAATCATTCATCAAACAGACATGTACAGACACACATATAGACACATAAAGCAGTTATGGCAAGCTGCAAACACTTACTGAATCTAGGTGATCAGTATACAAGTTGGCTTGCTTTCTGTGTGTGTGTGTGTGTTTGGCTGTGCTGGGTCTTCACTGCTGCACGGGCTTTTCTCTACGTGCAGTGTGCGGGCTTCTCCTGTGACCACAGGCTCTAGGACATGTGGGCTTCAGGAGTCACCGCACATGGGCTCGGTAGTTGCGGCTTCTGGGCTCCAGAGCACAGACCCAATAGTTGTGGCACACGGGCTTAGTTGCTTTGTGGTATGTGGGATGTTTCCGGATCGGGGATTGAACCCATGTCTCCTGCATCGGCAGGTGGATTCTTTACCACTGAGCCACCCGGGGCATCCTTTCTTTCAGTTTTTGAAGAACAACAAGGAACAGTGTAACTGGAACAGAAAGATCAGGGAGGGCGGTGGGGGATATTCCACTTCCCAGCATCCTCCAAAAGCTCCCATCTAATATGGAGGAAAAGCCAAATTATTTCTGCAAGAGGGGCAATGGAGAAAAGAGGGAGAACAGTCAGGGGCTGAGTAGATTTTTCAGGTGCAGCCAACTGGTTTTGTTGACAGATGGCATGGGTAGGGTCCTTGACCAAAAAGAGTCAGGGGTGACTAGGTCTTTTGCTTGAGCAACTGGGAAGGGACAGAAGGTCTCAACGGGAAGGGGAGAGTGAGACAGAGCAGGTTTGAGACCAGGACTTCAGTCTGGGGCGTGAGAGTTTGAAATGGCTCTGAGACACCCTGAGCGGACAGTTGGATGACAAGTTCAGGGCCGGGGCTAGGCTGAAGACATGCATTTGAGAGTGATCAGCACACACAGTCGAACCTCATGATCTGCAGATTCTATATTCATGAACTTGCCTACTTGCTACATTTACTCAGAAGGCCAAAATCAATACTTTCAGGGCTTTTGCGTCATCTGCAGGTCTGTGTAGAGCTGTGAAAAATCTGAGCCACTGAGACGTGCGTTCCCAGCCAAGGTTGAACAAGGCTGCGCTCTCACTTCCTGTTTCAGCTCTCATGCTGTGAACAAGTGTCCTTCTCGTGGTCTATTTAGAGCCACGTCTTTTGTAATTCTGTGCTTTTTGCTGGTGGTTTCATGGGAAGTGCTGAAGTGCTGTCTACTGTTCTAAGTGCAAGAAGGTGCTGATGTAACCAAGTCTAAAAAAACACTTAATGAGAAAACTGGGGGGACTCCCTTGGTGGTCCAGTGGCTAAGACTCCGAAGTCCCAATGCAGGAGGCCTGGGTTCAACCCCTTGATCAGGAAACTGGATCCCACATGCTGCAACTAAGACCCGGCACAGCCAAGTAAGTAAATAAATACTTGGAAAAGATTGGAGAAAATCAACGGACTGTGTATTTTTGGTGATATTGAGAATCATTTTAATGGTGGGGGTGGGGAGAGGGAAAGAGGAATGGTATTATATCAGCAAAAGTTTCGGTTTAATGAGTCCTAGCTTTTATAGCAACATGCTAACACATATACTGATAAAATGACCAAAAGTCTGGGGCTCTCCCAGTAGGGCCATGACGGTGGCAGAGAGTGTCCAAGTTCTGACAGTGCTGGACGTGAGGGGTTCAGGAGGGTCCGTTGTACTAGTCTCTGGACTTCCATACACACTTTAGATGTTCCACAACAAAAAGCTTTCAAACTCTCATTAAAATTTTAAACACTGTAAGATAAAAGGTTCCATTAAAAAAAGTGAGGAAAAAAGATACAGACTAAATGAAGTTATTCTTTTCAAAGCAGGGGCTGTTGTATCCAGATAAAATACATGAGGAATTGTTAGAAATTAACAAGAAAAAGACAACTCCAATAGAAAATGCTCCAAAGGTATGAATAGGCAATTCATAACAGGATATACCTGAATGGTCCGTAAACATATGAAAATACACTCAACCTCAATGGTATTTAAGGAAATTATACTAAGAACAACACAAGATACCATTTTACCTCTTGCAGATCAGCAATAAGTCTTTTAGCACCAAGATATGATGTCCGTGTAGGGAGGAGGAAGGGAGTAAAAACTGCTACACACTTTGGGAAGCAGGTCAGCAAAGGCAACAATGCAACCCAGAAATCCCCCACTGGGTGTACTCCCTGGAGAAATTCATGCATATGTGTGTATGTGCTCACCTGCGCACACCCGCAGAGGATGTGGAAGACTGTTCTTGCCATCAAGATGTAGCAACAATTTCAAGCAACCTATGCAAACAATCTAAGGACCATCAGGAGAAGAATAGGATACACTGTCATTTACTCACTGTCATGGGTTAAATCATGTCCCCCTCCAAAGATACTGTTCAAGTCTGAACCCACAGAACCTATGAAAGTGGCCTTATTTGGAAATAAGTTCTTTGCAGAGGTAACCAGGTTACGAAGAGGAACTAAAGAATCTCTTGATGAAGGTGAAAGAGGAGAGTGGAAAAGCTGACTTAAAACTCAACATTCAAAAAATCAAGATCATGGCATCTGGTCGCATCACTTCATGGCAAATAGATAGGGAAAAATGGAAACAGTGAAGGACTTTATTTTCTTGGGCTCCAAAATCACTGCAGATGGTGACTGCAACCATGAAATTAAAAGACGCTTGCTCCTTGGAACAAAAGCTATGACCAACCTAGACGGCATATTAAAAAGCAGAGACATTACTTTGCCAACAAAGGTTCATATAGTCAAAGCTATGGTGTTTCCAATAGTCATGTATAGAGATGAGAGCTGGACCATAAAGAGGGCTGAGTGCCAGAAAAGTGATGCTTTCGAATTGCGGTGCTGGAGAAGACTCCTGAGAGTCCCTTGGACAGCAAGGAAGTCAATTCTAAAGGAAATCAACCCTGAATATTCATTGGAAGGACTGATACTGAAGCTGAAGCTCCAATACTTTGGCCACCTGATGGGAAGAGTCAACTCATTGGAAAAGACCCTAATGCTGGGAAAGATTGACGGCAGGAGGAGAAAGGAACAACAGGGGATGAGATGGTTGGATGGCATCACCGACTCAACGGACATGATTGAGCCAACTCCAGGAGAGAGTGAAGGACAGGGAAGCCTGGCATGCTGCAGTCCATGGGGTCATAAAATGTCAGACATGACTGAGAGACCGAACAACAACATCCTGGAGGAGGGTGGGTGTTAATAAAATTAATGACTGGTGTCCTTAGAAGCGGAGAAGCCAATGGCACCCCACTCCAGTACTCTTGCCTGGAAAATCCCATGGACGGAGAAGCCTGGTAGGCTACAATCCATGGGGTCGCGAAGAGTCGGACACGACTGAGCGACTTCACTTTCACTTCTCACTTTCATGCATTGGAGAAGGAGATGGCAACCCACTCCAGTGTTCTTGCCTGGAGAATCCCAGGGACGGGGAGCCTGGTGGGCTGCCGTCTATGGGGTCACACAGAGTCGGACACAACTGAAGCGACTTAGTAGTAGTAGTATAGGCACACAGGAAGGACAGTCACGGGACAACAGGCGGAGGCTGGAGTGAGGCATCTACACGCCAAGGAACGCCAAAGACCGCAGCCACCACCAGAAGCCAGGAGAGAGACAAGGAAAAACTCTCCTTTACAGGTGTCAGGAACAGCATGGCCCTGCCAACATCTTCATTTCAGATTTCTGGCCTCCGGACAATGAGAGAGTAAGTTTCTGTTGTCTTAAATCACCCAGTTCGTGGTGATTTGTTACAGCAGCTGTAGGAAGCTAATCCATTCTTATAAAGGACACTGCAAGTTCAGTGAACAAACTCCATACATATGTACCAAAATGTTCAATCTCGAAATCTAATGCTTTATAAAAAGACAATGGCTTTTTGATGCTAAACAAATACTAAGACCTCCAAATAATAATACTCCATTAAACACTGTAGGAAAAGTGTAACACATGGGAATAAAACACACCACACATTACACAGTGGTTATTGTCAGGAGGTAAGGGATGGAGACTATTGGTTTTAACTGTATTTGCTACATCTTATTTCCTTAAAAAGCTTTGATTTGGGGCTTCCCTGGTGGCTCAGGGGTAAACAATCTGCCTGAAAATGCAGGAGACACAGGTTCAATCCTTGATCCAGGAAGATCCCACATGCAGCGGAGCAACTAAGCCCATGCACCAGAACAACTAAGCCTGTGCTGTAGAGCCCACGGACTGCAACTTCTGAGCCCATGGACTGCAATACTGAAACCCAAGCACCCTCGAGCCTGCGCTCCGCAGCAAGAAGCCATCTCAGTGAGAAGCCCTCCCAGTGCAACTGGAGAGGAGCCCACACTCGCGGCACCTAGAGAAAATCATGTGCAGCAACGAAGACGCAGCACAGCCAAAATCAAATAAATAAATAAATTTTTTTTTAAGTTCTGGTTTCAAGTACATAGGACAAAATATTCATATCTTAAATCTGTGTCATGTAACTATAGGTGGCTGTTACATGATATCCTGTACTTTCTACCAGATTCTAAATGTTCATAACTAGCAATAAATATATTTTAAGGAAAGAGAAATTAAGAGTTAGTCATTTGACGACCTCCCTGGTGGCTTTGTAGGAAAGAATCTACCTGCCAATGCAGGAGACTCGGGTTTGATCCCTGGGTCGAGAAGATCCCCTGGAGAAAGGAATGGCAGCCCACACCAGTATTCTTGCCTGGGAAATCCCACGGACAGAGCTGGCGAGTTACAGTCCACAGGGTTGCAAAGAGTCAGACTAAAAACAACAACAACAACAAGACTGCCTGCTAAGCAGAGCTCTGGAAACCAGAAAAAATACAAACAGAGTGGGCCATTGGATCGTAGAAAAATCTGACTGTACCTTTCATGGCTTTGCTTCCGTAAACGACATTATAGAACGAGGATTAGTAAGAGAAATCAGAGCAATAGTACCAGTGAATTTCATGTACCACTGCACACGGTTTCTTGAAGAGCAATTCCTCCGGCTAATTTCTTACCTGGGCAGTCCAATGAGGATGCAAGACAGCAGAAAAGTAGCAACCTCGAATCAGAATCTTTTTCCTTGACTTTCCACCGCTATCCACTTTCCAAAAGGAATGTTTACAGCCAAGAGAGCCGCTCTCTGGGCTGATCCCGAAAGGTCTTTCTCCCGCAGAAAGGGCTGGTGGCCAGGGAAGGCTTGGCCATGCCACACACGAAGGCTGGACTCCTGCCAGAGCCTTCACGTGGCACAGCAGCCCAGCCCAGCCTGTGTGCCCCAGCCCAAGGCCACGGCGAGCAGGGCAGACAGTTTCTCTGTGAGCCAGAGCCTTGGGAAACGTGCCCTTGACGCTCGACTGACTGTACTAGACATAAATTTTCTGCACAGACAGTTTAAGATTTGGGCCCTTCCCTCACCCCACCCCCCAAGTACACACTTGTTACAACATAATTTTCAGGAAACAAAGTAAAACTATTATGACTCCCAAAGAGTTATCAAAAAGACTTCATGTTAAGGCTTGTGCATTACTCGTGTAATAAGAGGAAATAAAGCAGATGTTGTAACGGGGCCTAAGGGGAAAAGGAAAGGGCACAGACGTCTACCCAGGAGAGGGGTCTGGAGATGAACTGTACGTGGAAACCAAACCAATTTTTCCACCATAGGGGAGGAAGCCAATTAGTTTATCACCAGACAGGACAGAATTTACAAACCTATCAGCAACCCCCAACATTCACAGAGCTGCAGAACAGCTCCAATACAGTGAACAGGGCTGGAACCATACAGCTCAGAGGGTGTGCTACAGTTGACGGGTACTTTTCCACTGAAACAGAGTTCCTCCAATGACATGACAAGGTCATGGTGAGTGATAAGGTTTCCTCCTGTAAGGGGATCGAACTGTGGGCTGACACCTATGGTGGGGGCCTCATAAAATGTACCAAGAAGGGCTTTTCTGGATCATGGCAGGTGGGCTTAGCCACACGTACCAGCCACGCCGAGATCAGATCTGCGGTCTTCACCGCAGACGCCTCCAGAAGTCAGAGTCCTCTGTATGACACCAGGGGTGGCCAGGACAGACCCCAGCAGGGGAGACCCCGAGGGGCACATTTCTTTTGGCAAGGCCACCCAAAATGCAGCAGCGAAGCCCACGATCCGCCCACCACATCCATGCAAGATCCCACACAACTGTGAATGACTGCAAGAGCCACCTTCTACAAACCGGTTTTCTCATCCCTCGACAAAGATGCTCTCCTTGATCCGACTCCAGTCAGGACCCTCTGAACTCTCTTCTCAGCCAGGCTCTGACTTTGGGCTTCATGCAGTGTTAGTAAGACTCTCGGCTAAGTCGGTTCAGCCCCCACTCTCCGTATCTGACTCAGTTCCTCTTCCTCCACCACCCCCCAGGGGATGTCTGCTCACCCTGGATCATCTTCTGTAAGAATCCTGTTAGGTCAGCTTAAGCCGGAATCCCCTTGTTTTCATCCACTGACCCCTACTCTGCTCTCTGGCTAGAAATTCCCACTTTTCCTGACATTTGGAGTTAAAGCCCTTTGCCTCTCTCCTACTGCAAAATCCTGCTGGAGTGGTCCCTACAGCTATCACAGTGGTCCTGAATAACTCTACCTTACCGTTTTTTAACAAGCATCACGAATGATTAAATTTTTCTCTAACACCCTCCAGTCCTCCTTCACACAGCAAATGTCTCCACCAAATTACAAATCTAGACCCACAGAGGGAGAAGGCAATGGCAATCCACTCCAGTACTCTTGCTTGGAGAATCCCATGGATGGAGGAGCCTGGTAGGCTGCAGTCCATGGGGTCGCAAAGAGTCAGACACGACTGAGCAACTTCACTTTCACTTTTCACTTTCATGCATTGGAAAAGGAAATGGCAACCTGCTCCAGTGTCCTTGCCTGGAGAATCCCAGGGACGGAGGAGCCTGGTGGGCTGCTGTCTATGGGGTCGCACAGAGTCAGACACTGATGCGACTTAGCAGCAGCAGCAGACCCACGGAGATCCCTGGGGCGTGTTCCATCTGCAAAGTCAAGGGACTGCTGTGTCCTCCCTCCTCCCCTAAGATGCACCTTCCGGAGGCATTCTTTTACTCCTTATGAATGTGTGCTTCTTGACTTCTTCTTTTGAAGCAATGATAACACTTGCCTAGTTCCCTCATTAATGAATAAAACGGAATCTTTAGCATATGCTCATGTTTGTATTCAGTTCAGTTCACGATTTTGCCTTTCGCGGAAAAGTACCCTTTAACTGTGTAACTGAACACTCTCCTTTTCTCACTGGAGGGCAGAAGATGAGAGAAAGGGGTGGTAAAGCTAGTTCCTGCTTTCATACTCCCAAGGATTTAAATAACTCGGGAGTCACACTTCTCAAAGCAATGAAGATTCTCTAACAGAGACAGAGAAGCAGATCTCAATGAGAGAAGCCAATTGGCATCGAGGGAAATGTAACTAGCAAAGAAGTCAAGGAATAAAGTGCCAGCAGCCTCAGAGGTTTAGAGATGGAAACCCCTGCAAAGACATGGAAAGCAACACTGAGGAATGTTACAGGACCATGAAGGTGGCTGCCGGGAAAGCCTGGGGGGCTTCCTTTAAGGGTAAACATTGGAATTTGCAGGGCACTCGATCTCCAGTCTCTACCCTTAGAGATGGTCCTGTGAACATCAACTCCTCCAGTTATTTTTGTTTTTCAGTAAACATGGCTTTCCCTGGTGGCTCAAACAGTAAAGAATCAGCCAGGAATGCAGGAGACCTGAGTTCAATCCCTGGGTCTGGAAGATCCCCTGGAGAAGGGAATGGCAACCCACTCCAGTATTCTTGCCTGGAGAATTCCTCAGACAGAGGAGACCAGCGGGCTACACGGATACCACTGCATGACTGATGCACACACACAGTCAGGGCTGCATTTTCCAGAGGGTACACAGTCTTGAGAACATTAATTAGAAAACAAGATGGGATGAGGCTAGATTGGCCTGTGAACTTGGCAACCAGACGCCTGCCTTTGGCCTTTTCTTGGACTGTGGCGAGGCCCAGATGGCATTCCCACTGATACCCACAAGGCTCACTTCTGACCACCTTACTTTAAATGGGCTTTGAAAACAACAGGTGGCATTCCCATCAGCAAGAGGCCCTAAATCACAGGGCCCAGTGTCAGCAAGGCCTGGGCCTCACCTCCTGACACACGTGGCCCAGCGGGAACTGTACAGTCTCTGCTGGCAGGACCCAGCCAGCACCCAGGATGCCACGCTCCTAGACCAGCCCCAGTCTCTTTTAACATCACACTAAGTTGCTTAGTGTCCAACTCTCTGCGGTCCCATGGACTGTAGCCCGCCAGGCTCCTCTCTGTCCATGGGATTTCCGAGGCAAGAATACTGGAGTAGGTTGTCACTCCCTTCTCCATCACCCGTTAATAAATGCTTCAAAGTGTGGAGAACGGACTGGACCCGGGTATGCTCATTTCCCTCCCGCACACTTTTACATTAGTAGGAAGAACTTTACAACCAAAATGTTCAATTGTAGGAACACAGGCACGAAGAGTATTTAATAGCATACAGGAAAGGATTGTGACATGGTGTTTCATGGGGAAAAAAAAGATTGCAAATTTATGCAGAGTATGAGTTCAACTTTCTTTTCAAAATGTACAGTGAAAATGTAGTACAGGAAAACACTCCAAAGCACGATGGCGGGGTGGCGGTCCTGCAAGGGACAATGTCCTGCTTTGCTGTAAGCAGGTGTTGAGAGTGAATTGGATAGGTTCATTCTCTGTGCACATATGCCAAAGACCTCCTTTGCCTCCTGCGGACGCACGCACGCAAGTCAGAACAGCGCCGACCTGCAGCACGGTCCTCAGGCCAGCAAAACACACTTACCTCCTCCAGCCGCCTGAAGACCGCTGTCCACCCCGCGAGAAGGAGACCGGACAGGAGAGGGCAGCGCCGCAGCCCTGCGGGACCCAGGGGAGCCGGTCGGGGACCAGCCGAGGTGGGAGGCGCCTTCGGCCGAGACGGAAGTGGACGCGGTGACGAAGTGCGGCGGGATCCCGGCGGGCCAGTGGCCGTCCAGGATTCCAGCCTCCAGGAAGGCCGGAGACGGAGGGCGGGGCGGGGAGACCTGGAGGGAGGAGGAGGGAGGGAGGAGGAGGAGGGAGGGAGGAGGAGGGAGGGAGGAGGAGGGAGGGAGGAGGGAGGTCGACCAGGAGGATGAAGACCGCGAGCCCCTGGAATTTACATGTATGGTTGGTTCCGGAGGCCTGTGATTCCTTTGTTGTTGTTCAGTGGCTAAGTCGTATCTGACTCTTTGCGACCCCATGGACTGTGCAGCTCGCCAGATCTCCCTGCCCCTCACTATCCCCCTGCTGCTGCTGCTAAGTCGCTTCAGTCATGTCCGACTCTGTGCGACAGCAGCCCACCAGGCTCCTCTGTCCCTGGGATTCTCCAGGCAGGAATATGCCATTTCCTTCTCCAAGACATGCATGCATGCTAAGTCACTTCAGTCGTGTCCGACTCTGTGCGACCCCACGGACAGCAGCCCACCAGGCTCCTCTGTCCACCAGATCCTCTAAGCAAAAATACTGGAGTGGGTTGCCATTTCCTTCTCCACACTATCCCTTGAGTTTGCCCAAGCTCACCTCCATTGGATCAGTGATGCCCTCCAACCATCTCATCCTGTGTCATCGTCCCTCTTCGCCTGTGGCTTCTTGACTATAAATCTAAGTTAGGCTGTTTTAAAAAGTAGGTGACTAGGTATTCACACCTGACCGCCCGCCCTCTGCCTCTACTCCGTAATTTGTCAGTTCACCTGATAACCAATGCAACTGGCCACAGAGGAAGGTTGAGAGAGAAACAGGAAGGAATAAGTGGCAGAGGGAAAAGGAACAGCAGTTTTTTTGACACCATAAGAATTTCATCCAAATTTCTGATAGCCAGAGAGGCCAGAGCCTTGCTAATTGAGATGCTTGTAATTGGAAAACTTGTGAATTCAGATTAAGGGTGACGTTTTTCATAAGACATTTTTTCCACAGAGGGATGATGAGTCAATAATATAAAAAGCCTGCAGCAATAAGGTTTGTGAAACTTAATCTGATTGTTAAAGAGTAATTTTCAAAAAATGGAAAACAATGCTCACACAGATATGAAAATGACATGTGTTGAAGATTTTACTTATTCATGAATTAATGAAAACACCAGGCACATGTTAAAACTAGTTCAAAAGAAAGTTTTGGGGAAGTCCACACGTATGTGGAGTAAAGGAATGTTGAAAATGCAGACGAAGGCAAAACCGGCTTTTTTCCCACAAGACAGAGGCAAAGGTCAGTTTGTTTATCTGTCATTTCCATACAACTTACTGAATTGTAAAACAGCTCCCAGACACTGAAAGACAAAAATCAGACAGCCTGAAGCGTGACCTCCACACAAGCATATGTTTCCATGGAAACACAAAATTGTTTCTATAAGACTATTTCTAAGCATCTTGTAAGTACCATTTACAAGGAAGTGTTAGATGTGACTGATTAGGCATCATTTTTCCTGTATTTGCTGAGTTTTGCTTTCCAAGCATCATTAGTGACTTCTTCTTTATTAACACTAGTTAACATGATGGATTTCATATTCAAAGCTCTATGCATGTCTTGCCAAAACTTACCAACCCAGTGCTAAATTGACACAGATACTTAAAAGTAGTTTTGTTTTCTTAAGTGTCCTCCAGATCAATGTGCACGTGCATGCTCGGTTAGCCTGCCAGGCTCCTCTATCCAGGGGATTTTCCAGGCAAGAATACTGGAGTGGGTTGCCATTTCCTGCTCCAGGGTAACTTCCTGACCCAGAGATCGAACACGTGCCTCCTGCATTGGCAGGCATATTCTTTATCACCTGGGAAACCTCCAGATCAGTCCCAACTAGCAAAGTTGTTTGGTGGATTCAGATTTTACAAGACAGCCTTATAATGTGAAATACACCTCTGCTCCTACCTAAGCTGAAGCTCCAACACTTTGGCCACCTTATGTGAAGAGCCAGCTTGCTGGAAAAGACCCTGATGCTGGGAAAGATGGAGGGCAAGAGGAGAAGAGGGCAACAGAGAATGAGATGGTTAGATAGTATCACTGACTCAATGGATGTGAGTTTGAGCAAACCCCAGGAGAGAGTGAAGGACAGGGAAGCCTGGCATGCTGCAGTTCATGGGATCGGAAAGAAATGGGCACAACTGAGCAAATGAACAACAGCCACATTCAGAACGGTTTGTATCTACTGTTTTCCCACCTGTTTTCCTAAAATAATCTCCAAGATCCAGCCCACAAGCTTTCTCTTTGTCTTAACTTGCACCTTCCACTTGAGCCTGGCTGCAATTTTCCTTTCTCCACCTTTTCCTCCCTGTGGTTTTCCCACCTGGGGAATGAGCCGCCTTCTCTTTTTCCATTGGTGCAAATCTTTTCCAGCTTTTAAAATTCTTCTCCATGAAGCTTACCTTAGTGCTACAGCTCTTGATTTTTCCCTAATCAGTTCAGTTCAGTTCAGTTCCGTCACTCAGTCATGTCCGACTCTTTGCGACCCCATGAATCGCAGCACGCCAGGCCTCCCTGTCCATCACCAACTCCCGAGTTCACTCAAACTCACGTCCATCAAGTCAATAATGCCATCCAGCTATCTCATCCTCTGTTGTCCCCTTTTCCTCCAGCCCTCAATCTTTCCCAGCATCAGGGTCTTTTCAAATGAGTCAGCTCTTCACATCAGATGGACAAAGTATTGGAGCTTCAGCTTCAGCATCAGTCCTTCCAATGAACACTCAGGACTGATTTCCTTTGGGATGGACTGGTTGGATCTCCTTGCAGTCCGAGGGACTCTCAAGAGTCTTCTCCAACACCACAGTTCAAAAGCATCAATTCTTCAGTGCTCAGCTTTCTTCACAGTCCAACTCTCGCATCCATACATGACCACTGGAAAAACCAGAGCCTTGACTAAATGGATATGCACTCCTAAACAACGATTCCTTTGGCATCTTGGACTACAAACTGGCTCGTTGGATCGTGTATTATATTCTAGTTGATGACAACTTTGCTTTCACAAGTGTAGTAACCTGAGGTTTCTCAAGACAAAGGCTGTGAGTATTCTCTCCTCAAAACACCTGAGTGCCATAAGAGGCTGCTTACTCTTCTCCTCTCCTTGTTGTTGTTGTTGTTCAGTCACAAAGTTGTGTCCAACTCTGCAGTTCCATCGACTGCACCACACCAGGCTTTCCTGGCCACTATTTCCTGGAGTTTGCTCAAACTTATGTCCACTGAGTCGGTGATGCCATCCAACCATCTCATCCTCTGTTGTCCCCTTCTCCTCCTGCCCTCAATCTTTCCCAGCATCAGGCTCGTTTCAAATGAGTCAGCTCTTCACATCAGATGGACAAAGTACTGTAGCTTCAGCTTCAGCATCAGTCCTTCCAATGAACACTCAGGACTGATTTCCTTTGGGATGGACTGGTTGGATCTCCTTGCAGTCCGAGGGACTCTCAAGAGTCTTCTCCAACATCACAGTTCAAAAGCATCAATTCTTTTTTTTTTTTTTTAAAGCATCAGTTCTTCAGCACTCAGCTTTCTTTATGGTCTAACTCTCACATCCATACATGACTACTGGAAAAACTATAACTTTGACTCTATGGACCTTCCTGAGCATAGTGATGTCTCTGCTTTTTAATACGTTGTCTGGGTTTGTCATAGCTTTTCTTCCAAGGAGCAAGTGTGTTTTAATTTCATGGCTGCAGTCACCATCTGCAATGATTTTGGAGCCCAAGAAAATAAACTTCTGTCACTGCTTCCAAAAAATGGAAAGAGTGGCTTGTCTCCTTATATTAAGCCAAAGATGTGTCCCTCTCTTTAGACTCAGTTTCATTGACTATGAAATGAGAGATTAAACTCGATTTGGTTCTCAAATTTTATCATGCATCAGAATCCCCAGGAGGGTTTGTTAAACCACAGAGTGCCAGGCCCCCAAACACAGAGCCTCTGATTCAGAAGGTCCGTGGGGTTGGGAGGTGGTGCAGAAATCTGTGTGTCCAAAACAAGATTTTAGGTGATGATGCTAGTACTCCTGGTCCAAAGACCACACTTTGAAAATTGCAATGACCAGCAAACCCACTTAGCTGACCATTCTAACCACCTAAGGACTTCATAAAATTCAGATGTCCTGAGCTCAGATTTCCTGACCTGGAATCTTCCAGGGTGGTACTAGGGAAACTATATTTCAAAAAATACTTCCCAGATGAGTCTTATGATGGACCAACTTTAGGATCCAAGTGAACAAGGTAATCTGTACAGGCCATGCCAGTGTCAACCTTCCATGATTTTATGTTTGGCAAGGAAAGCCTGGCTGGAGGAAGGCAGGTGCAACTCTCAGGATAAAACATCTCTTATAGCTCAATTAGAGATCATTCCCAGGTGGCGCTAATGGTAAAGAACACGCCTGCCAGTGCAGGAGACATAAGAGACGTGGGTTCGATCCCTGGGACAGGAAGATTCCCTTGGAGAAGGGAACAGCAACCCACTCCAGTATTCTTGCCTGGAAAATCCTATGGACAGAGGAGCCTTGTGGGCTACAGTCTTCAGGGTCACAAAGAGTCAAACACAACTGCATGACTCAATAGCGCAATCAAACTGGAAACATACAAGAAAAGGAATCCTGGGAAATATAGCTGAGCTGGCAAACCATCACCCTGTGGCTGGTTCCCTTCTGATCCTCCCCACTGCAAAGGTGTCCTGCTAGAGATACACCAGTTTAACATTAAACAGAACCCCTCACATGCCAATCTGAAACATCTGCAATTGAATTATTTCAAACTGCCTCAAGATTTCTCCAAAATAATGTGTAGGCATTTTTTTAAATATCTGAATAAGTAAAAGAAGTCACCAAAGTATTATCACCCAGGACAAATTGAAGGTCAACTCTAAACATAAATGTTTGCTTCTGTCTTAAAATGTACAAACTGCTCGCAATACCCCAAAGGCCAGTTTTTCACCTTCACCAGTTTCAGTTTCAAACTCCTCTGGAAAACTGATCACAAGTTAATATTTAACTCTAAAAAGAATTTCTTTTGTAATTCTATTCTTACAGAAACTCTTACTGAACACTGGGATTTCACAGAGTTCCTTCATAAATTAGAGTTGTGACTCAACAGTCACAGCTGGTTATCCCTCCAAAGTTGTTTTATTATTATGAAATCAGGACCGAAATTCCAGGAACTAAGTGAACCCAAGCTGAATTAACAAACAGGGCAAAGGCAAAGTTAAACAAGACCGCTGACTCTGCTAAAGCCCCGGGATCAACACTGACCTTGAAGGCAAGGTCAGGAAAAGTATTCCGTGTAACTGCTCCTCTAAAGAAATTTAGGAGCGAAATCAGAAAAAGCGCTGGTGTGTTTGAGAACGTCTCCCAGGAATACCTGGGGGAGAGCGTCTTGCGGTTCACCTGCTCCTATTCCTGGGCCGTGTTGCTGACTCAGCGCCCCCCCAACCCCCCCTTTGTGTGCAGCTGCAGGTAGCCAGCTGGGAAGGCATTGAGTCCTCTGTGCAGCGCAGGCTTTGCTGCTGAATGTCGGAAGGCTGGGGAGAAAGGAAAGCTGGTTTCTAGATGATACTTGAACAGTAAGCCATCTGGTCACCCCCACGCAGAAAACCTAAATTGGAATTTTTTCTTTCTCGTTTTTTACTATGAAAATATGCAAATATGTAGAAAAGTAGAAAGAAAAGCTCAGTAAAGTCCCATAGATTTAGATATAATTCCAGGAAGTTCCCTGGGGCTTCCCAGGTGGTGCGAGTGGTAAAGAACTCGCCTGTCAATGCAGGAGATGCAGGTTGGATCCCTGGATTGGGAAGATCTCCTGGGGGAGGGCATGGCAACCCACTCCAGTATTCTTACCTGGGGAATCCCATGGACAGAGGAGCCTGGTGATCTACACCGATAGGATCACAAAGGGTCACATACAGTAACGCCTCTACGAACAAAGAATGTCCATTCCGAGAACACGTTAGCAAGTGAAATCTGTTCACAAGTCCCAAGCGTTAGCCTTAGGTACCTGACTAACACCATCGGCTGTATAGTCCTGTACTATTAACAGGAGCTTCCAGGTGGCGCCAGTGGTAAAGAATCCACCGGCAATGCAGGAAGTGTAAGAGACTCAGGTTTGATCCCTGGGTTGGGAAGATCCCCTGAAGGAGGGCATGGCAACCCACTCCAGTATTCTTGCCTGGAGAATCCCATGGACAGAGCAGCCTGGTGGGCTACAGTCCGTAGGGCTGCAAAAAGCCAGACATGACTGAAGTGACTGAGCAGGCACATAATCGGTTTATAATATTTTCACACTAATAATACGTAGAAAACAAACACAAAAAATAAAGAAAATGTTTTAAATCTTACCATACTGTATCTTCAAAGTCCAGTGGTGCAGTACAATAGCTGGCACACGGGCTGGCATCAAGAGAACAGGCAAGAAGGGGGTACTGATTGGAGGAGGGAGAAGAGGTGGGAGATGGCAGAGCTGAAGAATTACCAGCAATAGGAGACAGAGGGCCAGCTGTGACTTCACTCACACCCAATCACCAAGCTATATCGCCGCTGCTTTTATGCTTGCTTCTTAACATCCTGGGCCTGAAATAAAGATACCGCACTGCTGTACCCTACATAGTACTGTGCAGTAAAGTACACAAAAGCCCAACCACTTGCAGAGGGTGCATGCATATGACAGCCCGAAATTCCAGGAGCTGAGTGAACCCAATGTACATCAGACACGTGAACCAGCTAACATGTTTGGGCATGTGAATGCACGTTCACATCTTTGAAGTTTACAACTGGAATGTTCATATGAAGGGGCTTAACTGTATTGTTACTAAGTTTGCTTCTTTTTTTGTGTGTGTGGAAGTATGTAAGTTATTGACAGCATGACATTTCGCCCCTAAATAATTATGTGATCATCAGCCTCCAAAATGACCCATAATGCTCCGTGCTCCTGGGATTTCACATCCTTTCACATGGTATGGGGATGGTCCAGTAGAACACAGAAATCGTGATGCCGGTCTCGTCTACAATTAAGTTACAACAGACACGTGGCTACTTCCATCTTGTCTTCACTCCCTCCCCTCCCATCACTTGCTCTAGGGGCAGTCAGCTGCCAAGTCACTAGTGGCCCCATGGAGAGGCCCTCATAGCAAAGAAAGCCTCATGGGCATAGATGCTGCAGATCCAGTAAAGTGTCAGATGACCGCAACACCCACCAACGTCTGGACAGGAGCTTCCTGGGAGACCCTGCATGGGAACCACTGGCTAAGCCACTCAGATACCTAAGCCTCAGAAACTGCAAGGTAATCACTTCTACTGCTTCAAGCTGCACAGTTCAGGACTGAGTTGGTAGCATAGAGAGTACCCGTTTGTAGACGGGGTCCTATGATGGGAACTCAAAATGTGGGAATGGCTTTGGCACCTGGCAGTGGGCTTTGTTGAGAGTATTGGTGAAAGCCTGGAGCCCCTTGAAGAAGCTGTGAATAAGAGAATCAAGGTCTTGAGACTTCCCTGGTGGTCCAGTGGCTGAAGCGAAAGTGAAAGTCACTCACTTGTGTCCGACTCTTTGCAACCCCATGGACTATACGGTCCATGGAATTCTCCAGGCCAGAATACTGGAGTTGGTAGCCTTTCCCTTCTCCAGGGGACCTTCCCAACCCAGGGATCAAACCCAGGTCTCCCACATTGCAGGTGGACTCTTTACCAGCTGAGGCACAAGGGAAGGTCCAGTGGCTAAGACTCTGCATTCCTAACACAGAAGGTCTGGGTTCAATCCCTGGTCAGGGAACTAGATCCCACATGCCGCAATTAATTGTTCTCATGCCTCAGCTAAAGGAGCCTGCATTCCACAAGGAAGATCAAAGTTGCTGCCACTAAGACCGGGCACAGCCAAATAAATAAATGCATAGTTTTGGAAATAATTTTATGTATTTTTACTTTTGGCTGTGCTGGGTCTTTGCTGCTGCATGGGTTTTTTTTTTCTCTGATTTCATCGATTGGGGGCTACTCTTCGCTATGTGCAACAGTTTCTTATTGCAGTGGTTTCTCTTGTTTCAGAACACGGGCTCTAGGGTGCTCGGGCCTCAGTAGTAGCAGTACATGGGCTCATTAACTGTGGCGCCCGGGCTTAGTTGGTCCAGGGCATGTGGAATCTTCCTGGCCCGGGGATCAAACCCGTGTCTCCTGCATTGGCTGGCGGATTCTTTACCACTGAGCCACCAAGGAAGCCCTCTAAATATTTTTTTAAGGCAAGCATTTTTAAAAAGTAATTTTTTTTTTTTTTTTAAAGAGCCAAGGCCTTTAAAGACTCAGGTGAGAGCTGGCAGGAAAGTGAGGGAAGTGTTGTCGGAAACTGGAGGAAGGAGATGCTGGTGATGCCACTGCCTGCAGCCACGTGGACAGAGGGAAACGCACCCGGCGGGCTCGTGATCTAGTCAAGGAGATTCGGAGCCAGGGCTGCCTGGTTTCCACTAGTTACTCATAATAAGTCAGGGGGAGAGAGAAATGAACAGAAAGGCCATTAAGCTGAAAGGAGCTCGGACTGGATGGTTTTCAGCTCGGCCAGAAGACAAGTTATGCTAGAATCAAGGAATGGCTTCCAAGCAAAAGGTCAAATTCAAAGCCCTGCCAGAAAAACTGTGGTCCAGTGATAGACCCTAGACTGTGCCTATAAATCATTTTGAAAGGTTTCAGAAAGACATAAAGCCCTACCCCCAGAGCACTTTTGTCGGACAAAAAGCCCTCTAACAAGATTAAAAGCGCCTGACTGCTGTGGCCTGAATGCTCCTATCTCCCCCAGATTCCTACGTTGTAATCCCAACCCCCCAACATCATGGCATTAGGAGGTGGGGCGTTTGGAAGGTGCTTAGGTCAACTTAAAAAATGCACGTGAGAGTTTCAAGTTAAGTTTTATCTGGGGCAAAATGAGGGCTGCAGTCTGGGAGATAGCACCTCAGCTAGCTCTGAGAAACTGCTCCAAAGAAGCAGGGGGGAAGGTCAGTATATGTGTGATTTGGGTGAAAGCAGAAGACTCTTGAGAGTCCCTTGGACTGCAAGGAGATCCAACCAGTCCATCCTAAAGGAGATCAGTCCTGACTGTTCATTGGAAGGACTGATGCCGAAGCTGAAACTCCAATACTTTGGCCACCTGACACAAAGAGCTGACTCATTTGAAAAGACTCTGAGGCTGGGAAAGATTGAAGGCGAAAGGAGAAGGGGACGACAGAAGATGAAATGGTTGGATGGCATCACCGACTCGATGGACATGAATTTGAGTAAACTCCAGGAGTTGGTGATGGACAGGGAGGCCTGGTGTGCTGCAGTCCATGGGGTCGCAAAGAGTCAGACACGACTGAGCAACTGAACTGAACTGAACTGAGAATACATGCAATCAAGCCTGTTTACTTTTTAGAACATTTCTACTGGTCTCATGAAGCTTCTGCTAGTCATGAGAAACAGTCATCGCCATGATGGATTTTAGTCCTTTTCTAGATATGAGGAGATACAAGAATTGGGCTCATAATGTCAGCTCCTGAGAATATCTGATTATCTGAAAACCCATCCTGCCAGTTTTCCGGGAGCACAGAGTGCCTCATTTCTGCTCTCCACCCTGAACCCCTTTAGGGGGTGTTAGAGGTCAGCAGCTACAGTGGTACATGACCTAATCCTTGAGGAGGTAGATGGCAAGCACCATGAAAGTGAAAGGCGCTCAGTCGTGTCCGACTCTTTGTGACCCCTTGGAATTCTCCAGGCCAGAATACTGGAGTGGGTAGTTTTTTCCTTCTCCAGTGGATCTTCCTGACCCAGGAATCAAACCAAGGTCTCCTGCATTGCAGATGGATTCTTTACTAGCTGAGCTATGAGGGAAGTCCATCGAGCACCATGCCCAGTGTCAATTTGTGGTTGACAGGGTGGAGCCCCCTGAATGGGATTAGCATTCTTATAAAACAGACCCCACCCAGCTCGCTAGCCCTTTTCACCATGTGAGGGCACAAGGAGACGTCTGCAACCTGGAGGAGGGCCCTCACCAGAACCCAACCAAGCTGGTACCCTGGACTCAACCCTTCCAGCCTCCAGAACTGTGCGAATAGATATCTGTTGTTCATCAATTACCCAGTCCGTGGTGTTGTGTTACTGCAGCCCCAATGATCTGAGACACTCACAGACTCTTGAAATAAAAGGATGGTGCTCCTTGGCACTTCCCTGCTGGTTAAGATTCTGAGCTTCTGCTGCAGGGGGCACAGGTTCAATCCCTGGTTGGGGAACTAAAATCCTGCATGTCAAACGGTGCAGCCAAAAAATTACCTAGTGCTCCCAGAAGCGTCAGCCCATTGCCCCTCAGCTGTCTTCAGAAGCCCTATCTTTGTGGAGAAAATCTCATCTCAAAGAGATTTGGGCGTGTTGTCTTTGTCTAATGGAGGAGATCCGTGGAGATTAGCAGAAAATCCATAAAGTTTTTGTGAGAATTACATGCACAGAATCATTACTGATTTGGACTGAAAGGGACAGAGGTAGTACAAGAAAAAAGGAGGTCTTTGGACCCTCAAATTTCTACTGACAAGAAGCAGGCTGAGAATATTCCCCAGCTGCTAACACATGATACCTTCATGAAAAAGGAAGGATGAGTCACAGGGAAGGACCAAGAGCCCAGAGGGCAGTCAGGAGCCTTGGAGTATGGTTTCCAAGCCCTGAGACATGATTAAAGAGCTTATGACATTTGCCTGGCTTGGAATCTTCATGGACCAGCAACTGCTTCATACTCTCGTCTTCTCCCTTTTTTAAAAAAACTTTTTATTTTGTATTGGAGTATGGTCTCTGGTGGCTCAGATGGTAAAGAATCTGACTGCGAATGCAGGAGACCCAGGTTCAATCTCTGGATCACAAAGATTCCCTGGAGAAGTGAGTGGCTACCCACTCCAGTATTCTTGCCTGGAGAATTCCAAGGACAGAGGAGCCTGGGGGCTACAGTCCAGGGGGTCGCAAAGAGTCGGACACAACTGAGCAATTAACACACATACATAGCTGATTAGCCAATTAACAATGTTGTGATGTTTTCAGCTGAACAGCAAAGGGACTCAGCTATATGTATACCAGAGCCTTGTAGTGTGGTTCCCAAACCCTGAGACATAAATTAAGGAATTTAACAACAGTTGCTTGGCTTGGAACCTGTATGGACCAGCAACTGCTCCATGCTCTCATCTTCTCCCTTTTTGAGGAGGATTGTCTAGAGTGGTTATTCTGTGTCTGTCCCACTGTATGTTCAGTAGGGCAGGGTGTATAAACTGAATATCCATGGCCCATTAAAGTTCATTATGAAGCCCTAACTCCCAATGTGATGGCATTTGGAGGTGGAGATTTTGGAGGTAATTAGGTTTAGATGAGACCACAAGGGTGGGGTTCTAGTGATAAGATTGTAAAGAGACCAGAGAACTAGTTCTGTCTCTCTCTCTCTGTCTTCCATGTGAGGATACAGTAAAAAGGCCATCAAAAAAAAAAAAAAAAAAAAAAACCCAGCTCCAAGCCAGGAGGAGAGTCCTGATTAGATCTTAACCGCACTGGTACCCTGATCTTGGACTTCCAGCTTCCAGAAATGTGAGACATAAATGTCTGTTGTTTAAGGCCCCCAATCTGCGGGATTTTGCTACAGTAGACTGAGATGACTAATACACAGAGGGTTGGGGTGGAGCAGATAATTTAGCAAGAAGAACTGGAATGGAGCAATTGGATTTAAGGAACTATGATAACATCCAGACCTGATGTGCACTGTGAGATTGCCGACATTGAGCAGATGCTATCGCAGGGTGAGATTCCTGGGGACTCTGGGAGGAGCTGACTGTGTTCTGCACGTGGGAAGGATACAAATCTCTGGTGGGCCATGGTGGTCTGCAGTTGGCACATGGAGATCCCGCCTGCCTGGGATTCATATCCTGTCCAGCCCTTCCCCTCACAATGATTAGTCTGACCAACTAACCATTGTGATGGTACGTCACTTCTGATATTAACTGATCTTTGCGCCTCATCTCTTTCACCATCAGATCGCTTGCCCTGGGAGAAGCCAGTAGCCCTCTGAAGAGGCCCATGTGGTGAAGAACCAAGGCTGCTGGCCAAAGTCAGCAAGGAATGGAGGCTTTCTTCCAGCAGAGAAAACAAGATGCCTGGGCCATCTTGGATGCAGATCCTCCGGCTCCATCCAGTTTCAGATGACCGCGGTCTGGCCAGCATCTGGATGGTAACCTAGAGACCCTGAGCCAGAGCCACCCAGATAAGCCACTCCCAGATTCCTGACTCTCACACTAAAATTTTTAAAGTCACTATGTGTATTAACCATTTGTATTAAGATGTTTTGATTTTCAGGGGCTCCAAAATCACTGCAGATGGTGACTACAGTCATGAAATTAAAAGATGCTTGCTTCTTGGAAGGATAACTATGAACAACCTAGACAGCATATTAAAAAGCAGAGACATTACTTTGCCAACAAAGGTCTGTCTAGTCAAAGCTATGGTTTTTCCAGTAGTCGTGTATGGATGTGAGAGTTGGACTATAAAGAAAGCTGAGTGCGGAAGAATTGATGGTATTGAACTGTGGTGTTGGAGACGACTCTTGAGAGTCCCTTGGACTGCAAGGAGATCTAACCAGTCCATCCTAAAGGACATCAGTCCTGAGTGTTCATTGGAAGGACTGATACTGAAGCTGAAACTCCAATCCTTTGGCCACCTGATGCAAAGAGCTGACTCGTTGGAAAAGACCCTGATGCTGGGAAAGATAGAGGGCAGAAGGCAAAGGGGACGACAGAGGATGAGATGGTTGGATGGCATCACTGACTCAATGGACATGAGTTTGAGCAAACTCCAGGAGTTGGTGATGGACAGGGAAGCCTGGAGTGCTGCAGTCCATGGGGTCCCAAAGAGTCGGACACAACTGAGTGACTGAACGGAACTGAACTGATCTCTGGGGCCTGGAAAGACTGCCCCTCCCAGGGCTAGCCAATTACGGGGGATAGAACTTGGCTTTCACAGGCCCGTGTGAAAAGATTCTCAATATCATTAATCATCAGGGAAATGCAAATCAAAACCACAATGAGATATCACTTCACAGATGTCAGAACCACTATCATCAAAAAAACCACAAACAACGGATGTCAGCTAAGATGTGGAGAAAAGGGAACCCTCACATGCTGTTGATGGGAATGTTAATTGGTGCTGCCACTGTGGAATATAGTATGGAGGTTTCTCAAAAAGTCAAAAATAGAGTTACCATATGACCCAGCCATTCCACTCCTAGATATAGATACCCAAAAAAGCAAAAACACTAATTTGAAAAGGTACATGCACCCCAATGTTCATAGCAGTGCTATTCACAATTGCCAAGACATGGAAGCACCTTAACTGACCATCAACAGATGAATGAATAAAGAAGATGTGCTGCATATACAATGAAATACTACTCAGCCATAAATTTTGCTATTTCCAGCAACATGGATGGCTTTGGAGGGCATTGTGCGAAGTGAAATAAGTCAGGCAGAGAAAGACAAATATTATATGATATTACTTATATGTGGAATCTAAAAAAGTACAACAAGCTAATAAAGGGAATCAGGCTCACAGATAGAGAGAACAGACTGGTGGTTACCAGCAGAGAGGGGAGGAGGGGCAATATAGGAACAGAGGATGGGGGATTGCAGCCATTGGGTATAAGATCAGATTAGATCAGATCAGTTGCTCAGTCATGTCTGACTCTTTGCGACCCCATGAATAGCAGCACGCCAGGCCTCCCTGTCCGTCACCAACTCCCAGAGTTCACTCAAACTCACGTCCATTGAGTCAGGGATGCCATCCAGCCATCTCATCCTCTGTTGTCCCCTTCTCCTGCCCCCAATCCCTCCCAGCATCAGGGTCTTTTCCAATGAGTCAACTCCTCGAATGAGGTGGCCAAAGTCCTGGAGTTTCAGCTTTAGCATCATTCCTTCCAAAGAAATCCCAGGGCTGATCTCCTTCAGAATGGACTTATTGGATCTCCTTGCAGTCCAAGGGACTCTAAAGAGTCTTCTCCAACACCACAGTTCAGAAGCATCAATTCTTCGGCGCTCAGCCTTCTTCACAGTCCAACTCTCACATCCATATATGACCACAGGAAAAACCATAGCCTTGACTAGACGAACCTTTATTGGCAAAGTAATGTCTCTGCTTTTGAATATGCTATCTAGGTTGGTCATAACTTTCCTTCCAAGGAGTAAGCGTCTTTTAATTTCATGGCTGCAGTCACCATCTGTAGTGATTTTGGAGCCCCCCAAAATAAAGTCTGACACTGTTTCCACTGTTTCCCCATCTATTTGCCATGAAGTGGTGGGACCGGATGCCATGATCTTCATTTTCTGAATGTTGAGCTTTAAGCCAACTTTTTCACTCTCCACTTTCACTTTCATCAAGAGGCTTCTGAGTTCCTCTTCACTTTCTGCCATAAGGATGGTGTCATCTGCATATCTGAGGTTATTGATATTTCTCCTGGCAATCTTGATTCCAGCTTGTGTTTCTTCTAGTCCAGTGTTTCTCATGATGTACTCTGCATAGAAGTTAAATAAACAGGGTGACAATATACAGCCTTGACGGACTCCTTTTCCTATTTGGAACCAGTCTGTTGTTCCATGTCCAGTTCTAACTGTTGCTTCCTGACCTGCATACAGATTTCTCAAGAGGCAGATCAGGTGGTCTGGTATTCCCATCTCTTTCAGAATTTTCCACAGTTTATTGTGATCCACACAGTCAAAGGCTTTGGCATAGTCAATAAAGCAGAAATAGATGTTTTTCTGGAACTCTCTTGCTTTTTCCATGATCCAGCGGATGTTGGCAATTTGATCTCTGGTTCCTTTGCCTTTTCTAAAACCAGCTTGAACATAAGGAAGTTCACGGTTCACATATTGCTGAAGCCTGGCTTGGAGAATTTTGAGCATTACTTTACTAGCGTGTGAGATGAGTGCAATTGTGCAGTAGTTTGAGCATTCTTTGGCATTGCCTTTCTTTGGGATTGGAATGAAAACTGACCTCTTCCAGTCCTGTGGCCACTGCTAAGTTTTCCAAATTTGCTGGCATATTGAGTGCAGCACTTTCACAGCATCATCTTTCAGGATTTGAAAGAGCTCAACTGGAATTCCATCACTTCCACTAGCTTTGTTCGTAGTGATGCTTTCTAAGGCCCACTTTACTTCACATTCCAGGATGTCTGGCTCTAGGTCAGTGATCACACCATCATGATTATCTGGGTCGTGAAGATCTTTTTTGTACAGTTCTTCTGTGTATTCTTGCCATCTCTTCTTGATATCTTTTGCTTCTGTTAGTCCATACCATTTCTGTCCTTTATCGAGCTCATCTGTGCATGAAATGTTCCTTTGGTATCTCTGATAGGAAGCCCCATAAAGTGTTAGTCATTCAGTTGTGTCCTACTCTTTGCAACCCCATAGACTGTAGCCCACCAGGCTCCTCTGTCCATGGGACTCTCCAGGCAAGAATACTGGAGTGGGTTGCCATTCCCTTCTCCAGGAGATCTTCTTGACCCAGGGATCAAACCCGGGTTCTCCTGCATTGCAGGCAGATTCTTTACCATCTGAACCACCAGGGAAGCCCTTAAGATAGGCTACAAGGACCTTTTGTACAACATAGGGAATATAGTCAGTATTTTGTAATAATGTAAATGAAGCTTACCCTTCAATTCAGTTCAGTTCAGTTCAGTTCAGTCACTCAGTGGTGTCCAGCTCTTTTCGACCCCATGGACTGCAGCACGCCAGGCTTTGCTGTCCTTCACTATCTCCTGGAGTTTGCCTAAACTCATTGAGTTGGTGATGCCATCCAACCATCTCATCCTCTGTCGTCTCCTCCTCCTGCCTTCAATTTTTCTCAGCATCAGGGTCTTTTCCAATTCATTGGTTTTTCGTATCAGGTGGCCAAAGTATTGGAGCTTCATCTTCAGCATCAGTCCTTCCAATAAATAGTCAGGGGTGATTTCCTTTAGGACTGACTGGTTGGATCTCCTTGCAGTCCAAGGGACTCTCAAGAGTCTTCTCCAATACTACAGTTCAAAAGCATCAAATATTTGGCACTCAGCCTTCTTTATGGTCCAACTCTCACATCCATACATGACTACCGGAAAAAACGTAGCTTTGTCTATATGGACCTTTGTCGGCAAAGTGATGTCTCTGCTTTTTAATACACTGTCTAAACTTGTCATAGCTTTTCCTCCTAGGAGCAAGTGTCTTTTAACTTTGTGGCTGCAGTCACCATCCTCACTGATTCACTTTTAATAAATGGAATATGGCAGAAGTGACGGCTTGTGCCGTCTGAGACTAGGTCATGTGAGACATTGTGACTTTCTCCTTGTCTTCTCTTGGACCACTGTGTGCAATACCGTTCATTGTTGCAGACTACTTTTTTTTTGCCCCGCTGTGCAGCATGTGGAATCTTAGTTCTCTGATTAGGGGTCGAAGCCACGTCCCCTGCCTTGGAAGTGTGGAATCTTAACCACTGAACTACCAGGGAAATCCCTGTTCATTGTTGTTAAGTAGCTCAGGTGGGGTATTTAGTTACTCAGCAATAGTTAACCAAGCCAGTGTACATTTAACTACCCTCCCCTCTATTTCCTGTAAACTGTAGGGTAAGTTTAGAGGGTTGATGAAGTTCAGGTTAAACATTTTTGGCAAGAGTCTTCATAGGTTGTTTGAAGAATTTCATGTTCTAGGATAGCAGGGGGAACATAATGGTAGATGCCCCATGGTGAGTCATTTTAAGTTTAATCACTTGTTTCCTTTACTAAATATCTTGTACCATGTGGTAGAACTAAGCGTGAACCAGGTAGGCTATGGTCCATAGGGTCACAAAGAGTTGGGCACGACTGAAGCAACTTAGTGGCAGCAGCATTATATAGACTTGATCTTTACCTTGGGTTGTCATAATCTGTGGGGGCATAGTAAGTCATAAAGATGTCGCTCAGTCACGTCCAACTCTTTGTGACCCTGTGGGCTGTAACCAGCCAGGCTCCTCTGTCCATGGAATTCTCCAGGCAAGAACACTGGAGTGGGGAGCCATTCCCTTCTCCAGGGGCTCTTCCTGACCCAAGGATCGAACCTGGGTCTCCTGCATTGCAGGCAGATTCTTTACCATCTGAGCCACCAGGGAAGCCCATAGTAAGTCATAGTAGTTATTTAGTAAACTATTATATATTTATTTAATAAAAGTGAATGCTAAAGAAATGTTAATTAACCCCCCAAATTACTAGAATAAACACTTCAAATAAAATTAACTATCATAAACTACAGTTTCAAATTTCTGCAGATAAAGTCATTTTGAAATAAGTAGCATTACAGTTAATGAATCTAAGTTAAGAAACATTTACAGCAGCTCAACTCATAATTGCCCCAAGCTGGTAACAATACAAATACCTTTCAATGAGTGAACAGATAAACAAACAATGGTACTTTTTGGCTTGGGAATACTACTCATTAAAAAAGAACATATTATTTACACATCTTGCAAAGGGTTCCCGGACCCAGTCCCAATGTGTGTGTTCACATCTGTGTGTGGATGCCTCCCCATATCAATGAGCAATTCTTGGGTGCCTGTAGAGTGTCCAAGAATTCTACTCAGTCTACCTGGAGATCGAAGCAGATTCCATAGGTAAAGGGCTGTCCTACCAGACCACTCTCCACCTTAGACTTCAGTGGAAACCTGTGCTTCAGATCAACGGGCTACAAACTGGAGGTTCCAATGACCTTTCTAATTCAGGATGCCAATTCCAAGTCCAGGTTGTATCCTGTACCTCTGAACAACTGACTATAAATCACCCCTTCCTTGGGTTCCATTAATTTTCTAGAGCAGCTCACAGGACTCAGCAAAACCCAGCTACTTACAAGATTACTGGCATATTAGGAATCAACAGTCAGAAGAAGAGATACACAGGGCAAGGCATGGGGACAGGCAATGAACTTCCAAGCTCCAGGCACTCTCTCCAACCCCCACATGTCCACCAACCCCAAATCCTCTGAATCCTGTCCTTTCAGATTTATATAGAGGCTTCATTCCATATGAATGGGTGAAAGAAGCCGGTCTCAAAAAGTTACACAGGACATGATCCCACGCTATGCATTCTGGAAAGGCAAGACCATAGGAAGAGAGAACAAGTCAGTAGCTGCCAGAGGCTGGGGCCTGGGAGAGGGTTTGACAACGGAATGGCACCCAAAGGGATTTTCTGGGGTGCTGGAAATGTTTTCTATCCTGATTGTGGTGGATACACAGGTCTGTACGTATGATACAATGCATGCAGCTGTGTACCAAAAGCAAATGTGCACTTTACAGTATGTATATTTAAAATAATTTAAAATGTATAAGGAGACAAATATAAAAATATGGCAAATATAAAAACTATAGCAGTAATTCCTTACCTGGATATTTTTCTCTAAGTATTTGTTGCCCAGTATTCTGGTGAACAAGGGAATACATCCTGTTAACAAAGTCCTTAATTTAAAGAGAATCCCATGAAAGGCATATAATCATCATGTGTTTCTTTTTCAGTAAAAGAGCAAAGAGGTCCTTTCTGAAATCCTTCAACTATAACTTGTTTAATAAGTAACATTCTGTACCTGTCTTCACTGACATAGCTCACTTTTATTGTTCTTATAAACTGTGCTTCCCCTAAGCTCCATGTCGCTTAGACATTGTATCACAAGATTGCTTTAACAGTCCCTTTAGATGACAACTCCAACCCATGGTGTCGCTATGGTTCAGTTCAGTTCAGTTCAGTTCAGTCGCTCAGTCGTGTCCGACTCTTTGCGACCCCATGAATTGCAGCATGCCAGGCCTCCCTGTCCATCACCTACTCCCGGAGTTCACTCAAACTCATGTCCATCGTGTCAGCGATTCCATCCAGCCATCTCATCCTCTGTTGTCCCCTTCTCCTCCTGCCCCCAATCCCTCCAAGCATCAGGGTCTTTTCCAATGAGTCAACTCTTCACATGAGGTGGCCAAAGTATTGGAGTTTCAGCTTTAGCATCAGTCCTTCCAATGAACACCCAGGACTGATCTCCCTTAGAATGGACTGGTTGGATCTCCTTGCAGTCCAAGGGACTCTCAAGAGTCTTCTCCAACACCACAGTTCAGAAGCATCAATTCTTTGGCGCTCAGCCTTCTTCACAGTCCAACTCTCACATCCATACATGACTACTGGAAAAATCATAGCCTTCCCTAGATGGACCTTTGTTGGCAAAGTAATGTCTCTGCTTTTCAGTATGCTATCTAGGTTGGTCATAACTTTTCTTCCAAGAAGTAAGCGTCTTTTAATTTCATGGCTTCAATCACCATCTGCAGTGATTTTGGAGCCCAGAAAAATAAAGTCTGACACTGTTTCCACTGTTTCCCCATCTATTTTCCATGAAGTAATGGGACCGGATGCCATGATCTTCGTTTTCTGAATGTTGAGCTTTAGGCCAACTTTTTCACTCTCTTCTTTCACTTTCATCATGAGGCTTTTGAGTTCCTCTTCACTTTCTGCCATAAGGATGGTGTCATCTGCATATCTGAGGTTATTGATATTTCTCCCGGCAGTCTTGATTCCAGCTTGTGCTTCTTCCAGTCCAGCGTTTCTCATGATGTACTCTGCATAGAACTTAAATAAGCAGGGTGACAATATACAGCCTTGATGTACTCCTTTTCCTACTTGGAACCAGTCTCTTGTTCCATGTCCAATTCTAACTGTTGCTTCCTGACCTGCATATAGGTTTCTCAAGAGGCAGGTCAGGTGGTCTGGTATTCTCATCTCTTTCAGAATTTTCCACAGTTTATTGTGATCCACACAGTCAAAGGCTTTGGCATAGTCAATAAAGCAGAAATAGATGTTTTTCTGGAACTCTCTTGCTTTTTCCATGATCCAGCAGATGTTGGCAATTTGATCTCTGGTTCCTCTGCCTTTTCTAAAACCAGCTTGAATATCTGGAAGTTCATGGTTCACATATTGCTGAAGCCTGGCTTGGAGAATTTTGAGCATTACTTTACTAGCGTGTGAGATGATTGCAATTGTGCAGTAGTTTGAGTATTCTTTGGCATTGCCTTTCTTTGGGATTGGAATGAAAACTGACCTTTTCCAGTCCTGTGGCCACTGCTAAGTTTTCCAAATTTGCTGGCATACTGAGTGTAGCACTTTCACAGCATCATCTTTCAGGATTTGAAAGAGCTCAACTGGAATTCCATCACCTCCACTAGCTTTGTTCGTAGTGATGCTTTCTAAGGCCCACTTGACTTCACATTCCAGGATGTCTGGCTCTAGGTCAGTGATCACACCATCATGATTATCTGGGTCGTGAAGGTCTTTTCTGTACAGTTCTTCTATATATTCTTGCCACCTCTTCTTAATATCTTCTGCTTCTGTTAGGTCCATACCATTTCTGTCCTTTATTGAGCCCATCTTTGCATGAAATGTTCCCTTGGTATCTCTAATTTTCTTGAAGAGATCTCTAGTCTTTCCCATTCTGTTGTTTTCCTCTATATCTTTGCATTGATAGCTGAGGCTTTCTTATGTCTTCTTGCTATTCTTTGGAACTCTGCATTCAGATGCTTATATCTTTCCTTTTCTCCTTTGCTTTTCACTTCTCTTCTTTTCACAGCTATTTGTAAGGCCTCCCCAGACAGCCATTTTGCTTTTTTGCATTTCTTTTCCATGGGGATGGTCTTGATCCCTGTCTCCTGTACAATGTCACGAACCTCCTTCCATAGTTCATCAGACACTCTGTCTATCAGATCTAGGCCCTTAAATCTATTTCTCAGTTCCAGTGTATAACCATAAGGGATTTGATTTAGGTCATACCTGAATGGCCTAGTGGTTTTCCCTACTTTCTTCAGTTTAAGTCTGAATTTGGCAATAAGGAGTTCATGGTCTGAGCCACAGTCGCTGTGGTAATGGGTGTTTAAGTTGTTTTTCAGGGATTGGACAGCTCTCCAAACTTGAATCAGTTAAGACTGGTCGGGACCACTAACCCTCCAATTGAGCCTTTGAGTCAGAAGTATGAACTTTTAAGGTTAGAGAGCCAAGAACTCCACCCTTAGGTCAGGCTAATACGTTTCCTGAATATGCATCCCATAAAGAAGTACCATAAAGAAGTACGTCGTAACTCGCACGTACATGTACAGTTACACCTGCATAGAATACCTATTACGTCATCTTTTTCTTGCCCCCAATCATCACTCCCCACACCTCAGGCCAGCCTCTTTCTTTTTCCCATAAAATCTCCAGCCCTTCGCCTTTGTGGGGAGCCGATTCAAGACTTGTTCTCCCCTCTCCTCGCCTGATTGCCTCGTGAACAAACCCTTTCTCTGCTGCAAACCCCTGCCTCTCAGCAGCCATGTTGTGCATCTATCTGGCCAGTGAACCAGGTATTGGGAGATGCATTTTAATTTAAATTCCTGCAAGTGAGAAAGGTCACAGTGTCAGGGTGAAGATGCGGTATCTACCAGCATGGTGTCAGTGTGGAAAGAGGGCAGAAAGGGACAGCCCAGTTCTGCTCATTCAAAGTCAGGTGCCAGGAGGGCAGGTTCCAAATCCTTCGAGTTGGAAGCCAGCAAAACACTGACCAGGCCATCTTGGAACCCATTTACCAATTTCCTTTTCTTTCTCCCTGACTATTCCCTGGTGGCTCAGATGGTAAGAGACTCTACCTGCAATGCAGAAGACCCAGATTTGATCCCTGGGTTGGGAAGAGCCCCTGAAGAAGGAAATGGCAAACTACTCCAATAGCCTTGCCTGGGAAATCCCACGGACAGAGGAGCCTGGCAGGCTACAGTCTGTGGGATCTCAAAGAGTCGGACATGACTGAGCGACTAACACTTTCACTTTCACTACAAAAATTAATAGCTCTTGGTCTGAATAATAAATCTTAATTTTTTTAATGGATAAATATCATTATATTTTGGCATTCAAACTGGAAGGCACAGACCTTCTTGAATAACTATGCTTGCTAGCTTTCTTTCTTTCTTTCAAAGGTGAAAACGCTACTTTACCTTACAGGAAAGCAGGGAAATGTTTTAGGATTGAGGTGTATTTTTCTAGAAAAAGACTGCATTCTGACACCGTTTAGGGTCCTAGTTGTATTTACTATCTCTTGGGTGTTATAAACATCCCTAAAATTTAATGGCTTAAAGCAACAAGGTATTGTTTGTCTAGTTTCTGCCTGCCTCCCTGGGGTCAGACTGCTGGTGGAGATGCTGAGGCTGGAATCAAAGGTGGCCTCAGATTCCAGGACCTTGTTTGGGCTGCAGGATAGGCTTCTCCCTCCACATGGTCTCTGGCTGTTCCTTGACACTGAACATGAAATTTACAATACCTCTGAAGGCCTAGCTCCAACATTGCACAAAGTCACTTCTGCTGTATTCTACTGGCCAGAGTAAACCAGGAGACCAGAGTCAGAGTCAGAGTCAAAGGGGTGGAGAAAGAGGTCTCCTCTCTTGATTTAGGGAAGATCAGCAACATCATACTGCAAAGGAGGGAGGCCTCAGGACCCCGTTCGTGGGCCCACGAGCGTCACAGTGCACCACGCTGTTGGAAGTAACGTTTAAAGCTCATGTAAACATGAATTAAATTAGCTCTCAGGGCTGAAACTGTAACCTGGATGAAATCAGACTAAAGATCTATTTTGGATCAGAAGCTTGCATTCAGTCCAGCTTTGATGCAGTTGATCCTTATTTAAAACTATCAGAAACCTCTCATAGAAGAGCCAGAGAAATCTGACCCTGCAATTTTTATGGAGCGTTTAACCATCAACTGAGAGAAAAGTAATGCGAATCCATCAGCTATTTTTAAATGTACTATTATTATCTAATTGTATGTCAACTCCCTTAGGTTTCGTGATGTCTAAACATTTCACAATGTTGTAGAATAATGATGAGATCCCATTCCCTAGAGGATGCAAGCAAAGCTGAACATAAAAGTGAACTGGGACTGTGATGCTGGAAGGTCCCTGGAGCTGAAGGTACAGAGAAGGCTGGGATAATCTTTGTGTCCACCACTCAGACTAGGCACCTCATCACTGTGGGCTGCCAAATCTTGTCACACACTGGCACTAAGGAGGAATGCTTGGGTGAGGACCAGGGCTATACTGACATCTGACCCCCTCTACAGTCTGGGCTTCCCAGGTGGCGTTAGTGGTAAAGAATCTGCTGGCGAATGCAGGAGACGTAAGAGATGCAGGTCGATCCCTGGGTCGGGAAGATCCCCAGGAGAGGGGAATGTCAAACCCACTCCAGTATTCTTGCCTGGAGAATCCCATGGATAGAGGAGACTGGCAGGCTACAGTCCATGGGGTTGCAAAGAATCAGACATGACTGAAGCGACCTAGCACGAATTAGTGCTTTGGAATTAGTTTGGGCTAATTCCAAAAATTCCCTGGGAAGAAAGCACCATGCAAAAATATCAAAGTTGGGAACTGTCCCCACACCTGCCCCGTTACTCACCCTCACCAAGTTCATCATGCTCCCCTCCTCCACTGCAAAGCCTTTTCACTAGCAGTCCTTTCTGACCTCGAAGTTGACCCACAAGGGTAGGTAATGCAGCATACCTCTAACCTTAGCAAGAGCTTCGGCATCCTGGGAAGTGCTTTGCCTTGCTCCTCTGTTGCCTCCAGCCCAGATTTTCTGCCTTCATCTATCCTTAGGGAATGTTTTTTTTTCTTTGATCCCTTGAGTCAGGGGTCCTTTCTGCAGCCCCTGACCTATGCCTGAACCTTAGTGCTGGAGAAGAAATACAGCGCCCTGGGAACAGGTACTGCAGAGATACTGGGCAGCTGGACTTCTGAGTGCTTGCAGACAAACAGGGGAGCAGAGAGGAGAGGTGCAGAAACAGATGAATGTGGAAAGAAGGAAGAAAATGTGTGCTTCTGGAGACAAGTATTTTTTCACATTTCTGGGGATCCAAAGATGACCCTTAAATAGTTGTCCAGTAGGAGCCTGGAAGGGTTTTGCAAATGTGAGGATGGGCGTGGGTTTAGGGTGTTGTATGTGCCACAGAAGAGGGTGCCCCATGTAATGGGCACTCCCACCCCCCTCGACACAGATGGATAGTGAAGACTTTGTCCCAAACCAGAAGAATCAGTTTTCATCCGAAGCTGTTTTCTTATTGTAGCTCAGTTGGAAGACATAAACGTGTGTGCGTGTGCTCAGTCGTGCCCAACTCCACGCACCCCATGGACTGTAGCCCACCAGGCTCCTTTGAAGTGGAATTTTCCAGGCAAGAATACTGGAGTGGGTTGCCATCTCCTCCTCCAGGGATCCTCCCAAACCAGGGACTGAACCCACGTCTCTTGTGTCTCCTGCACTGGCAGGCAGGTTCTTTGCCACTAGCACCACCTGGGCTGTATGTGCCCTGGGCACTGCCAATGTTCAGCCATTCTCTCTCCCTGGGAAATAAACGACTAAACCTTTATGACTTCAGGTGTCTCTCCGTCCCCCCTAGCTGTGTCAGTCCCCATCTGCCTCCTTGTCCCTTTCCCCACCTTCCCTCTCAGGTCTTTGCCCCTGTGGTTTCCTGCCCTCTGTCCTGATGGCAACACCCCTGCCCTCTTCTCCTCCCAAGGCTGGGGTCCAGGTCACGGGCTGACCACCCTGTCCAGCTCCAAGTCCTGGGGTGGCTCCCGGGAAGATTCAAGTTCAAACTCCTGAAAAAACCTGAAGTTCAAAAACCTGAAGATTCAAGTTCCGACTCCCTAGTGTGGCATCCGAGTCAGGTCTCAGTCTGCCCTCCGGGACTCTCTCCCTGTCCCCATCCCCTGGCCCGTCTCCCCCACTCCAGTCCTCCTTTTCTCATGGCCAAGTGCATCAAGCACTCTCCCACGGCTGGGCTTTCACCCATGCTGAGCCCCCGTCCTGCTCCAAAGTCTCCTGGAGGTGGAGGCAAATATTATTTCAGCTTTCAGCTTGCTTTCCCCATGCCCTCACCAGAACCCCCCTCTCCAACCAGCTACTGCCGAGCATTCCTGTGGATTTCTGCCCTCTGTGTGTAAAAGGGTGACAGCTGAAAGTTGGAGTGTCTGCCTCCCTCTAACACCGGGAGGAGGATGCCCACACTGGACAGGGTCCTCCCTGACCTGGGTCTTATTCCTCTCAGTATAGTGAGCTATTCCTCTTGTAGGTCCCCGTAGAGTAGGCTTTCTGTCCAGGAGGCTCTCTGTCAACACCTGGGCGGTCATTTATTCTGTGCTGTTGCAGGTCTATTCATCTGCTTTTTGACCTTGCCTCACCTCCATCTTCCCCAGATATCTAGAATTAGGTCTTTGATGGTTACTTGAAATGTCAGAGTTACCACAGAGCCCAGCAATTCCACTCCCGGGAATATAGCCAAGAGAACTGAAAACACATGTCCATACATAAATGTTTGTAACAGCATCATTCACAATATCCAAAAAGTGGAAACTATCCAAATGTGTATCAACTAATGAATGGAGGAAAATAAAAGATTCTGTATCCATACAGTGGAATATTCTGTGTGTGTTAGTCATTCAGTCATGTCTGACTCTTTGCAGCCCCATGGACTGTAGCTCACCAGGCTCCTCTGTCCATGGGATTCTCCAGGCAAGAATACTGGAGTGGGTTGCCATTCCCTTCTGAAGGGGATCTTCCTGACCAGGGATCAAACGCTGGTCTCCTGCATTGTAGGGACATTCTTTACCTTCTGCGTCACCAGGAAGGATTATTTGCTGATAGGAAGGAAGTGCTGTTCCGTGCTACAGCATCGATGGACCTTGATAACATTGTGCTCAGGGACAGGAGGCAGCCACGAAGGATCACGTGGTTTATGATCTCCTTTAAGTAAAAGGTCAGGAGGAGAAGGGGGTGACAGAGGGTGAGACGGTTGGATGGCATCACTGACTCAATGGACATGAGTTCAAGCAAACTCCGGGAGATGCTGAAGGACAGGGAAACCTGGTGTGCAGCAGTCCATGGGGTCGCAGAGAGTCGGACACGACTGAGAGACTGAACAACAAGTCAAATCTATAGACACAGAAAGTAGACTAGAGGTTGCCAGGGGCTGGGGGGAAAGGAGGAATGGGAAGCCACTGCTAATGGGTATAGATTTCTTTTCATGGGAAGGAAAATCCTATAAAATTGATGGTGATGGTGAGGGCACAACTCTGTGAAGGTATAAACCACTGAAGTGGACACTTGGGTGGATGAATGGCATGGTTATGTGAGTAATGTCTCAGGAAAGAGGTTAAACATGATTGAGCACTGAAGATGGGTATTCTGGTCCTTGGAGGGATGTACATGGTCTAACAGTTCTAAGTGCAAGAAAATCGCCTTAGAAACAGCCTCCTGCTGTTGGTCACCTTTTCTGCAAGGCTCCCTTTTCCCTTTTCTCTCTTCCCTCACATGGGTTGGGGTGGGGTGGGGTTGGGGGCGGCAGAGGGTGGGTGAGGAGCCTCTAGCCGCGTCCCCTGGGGGGCAGGATGCCCGGTACAGGGGGGCCCTTCCCCCTTGCCAAGCCCCAAGTGCTGCGGTCCGCGGGGGGGACAGCGACACTAACGACGGCGTTTGACCCCAGGCGCAATCCCAGCCGTCCCGGTAGACCCCCGGAACCAGCCGTAACCGGACCCCAAATCCAGAAAGAGCTTCTCGAGGGCTCAGGTGGCGGCGGCAACCCCTGGATCGGGTCCCTGCGGGGTGGCTGCCGATCTCCGGCTGCGGGAGAAAGGAGACCCGCGGGCGCCTTGGGGCCGAGGAGGGTGGTGTCCTCGGGTGGGTGCGATGCCCCCCCGAGGGCCGCCCGGGAGTGGGGGAGGGCCGCAGGGAAAGGGGCGCAGAGTCAGCGGAACCCTCCCGACTCTTCCAGCCGGACCGGCTCAAATCAAAGGGGCAGCCGGAGGGCGGGAGGTTCACGGAAAGACAATGTTTGTTTGAGGGAGAAAAGCAAACAGCAGCGTTCGGAGCACTACGGATTGGGGGTCGCGGAGAAAGCAGCAGCGAGGCGGACTGGAGCTAGAGTGGGGGGCTGTTGGGGACCCCGGGATCATGTGGGACCCCAGCCGGGCCGGGTGGGCCCAGGAGAGCCAGCCGAGGGGTTGCGTAGGGAGACAGCAGTGTAGACAACTGTAGACGCCTTGTGCACGGAGTGCACCGGTACAGGTTAAACTCCACCACTGTGCGCTGGCAACCCAGTCACTCAGATAGAAACCCAGTCCCAGGCGCCCCACAGGGTCCTGAGTTTGCCTCTAAAATGCTCGCCAGCCGTGAATCTGAGACAGGAGAAGAGGCAGCCACTGGTGAGCTGGGGGTTGAAAGGAGAGCCTGTCCAGGTCTGAGGTCATTCAGCCTGGCGGTGACCCTGGGGCTTTGCCTCTGAGGCCGGCTCGGGCCCCCTTGTCACAAGCTGTCACAAGTTGCCCTCTCTGCTGCCCTCCAAGTGGCTGGATGCTTCAGGAGATGGTGGCAGATTCATCAAGACTTGGAGGAGCAAGCAGGTAGCTGTCTCTTTGGTCTTTCTTTCTTATAACTGTTTTATCACCACAATAATTTGTGCTCATTATTTATTAATAACAATACATAAAATACACGAAATAGAACAATGGGCCTCCAAAGATGCCTGTACATTTGCTAACCCTACCCGACCCCCAACCCCTCCGGCAAACCAAAAAATGAAGAGCCTTTGCAGATGTGATTGGGTTAAGGATTTTGAGATGGGTGGTTACCCTGTACCATCCAGGGGGAGACAGAGCAACCGCTGTGGTGCTGAGCAGGGGGAAGCAGGAGAGTCAGAGTCAGAGGAAATGAGAGGACAGAGCAGAGGCCAGAGTGACGGAGTGATGCGGTTGCCAGCTCGGAGGATGGGGGACAGAGATGGGGGACAGAGCCATTTGCAAATGGCTGCTGCTGCTGCTGCTGCTGCTAAGACGCTTCAGTCGTGTCTGACTCTTTGTGACCCCATAGACAGCAGCCCACCGGGCTCCTCTGTCCTTGTGATTCTCCAGGCAAGAATACTGGAGCGGGTTGCCATTTCCTTCTTCAAGGCATGCGTGCATGGTAAGTCGCTTCAGTCGTGTCCAACTCTGTGCGACCCTATGGACAGCAGCCCACCAGGCTCCTCTGTCCACAGGATCCTCCAGGCAAGAATACTGGAGTGGGTTGCCATTTCCTTCTCCAGCAAATGGCTTCTAGAACGTGGAAAAGACAAGGAAAGTTTCTCCCCTAGAGCTTACAAAGGAAACCTAGGCCTGTAGAAATCTTCGACTGCAGGCCAGGAAACCCATTCATACTTCCCATCTCCACGACTAGAAGATCACAAATGTGTGTCATTTTAAGCCACTGAGTTTGTGGCAATTTGTTACAGCAGCAACAGGACATAAATATAGGAATGTTTTGTTTTGTTTCATCACTCGCTAAGTTGTGTCCGACTCTTTGTGACCCCATGGACAGTTGGCTGACAGATTCCTCTGTCCATGGGATTTTCCAAGCAAGAATACTGGAGTAGGTTTCCATGTCCTTCTCCAGGGGATCTTCCCAACCCAGGAGTAGAATCCATGTCCCCTGCAATGGCAGGTGTATTCTTTTCCACTGAGCCACCTGGGAAGCCTGAAAACACGAATACATATACCTTAAAAATGAAGAAAATCAGGGACTTCCCTGGCAGTCCAGTGGTTAAGACCTCGCAATTCCAGTGCAGGAGGCATGGGTTCAATCCTGATCAGGGAAGTGAGATCCCACATGCCCTGTGGCCAAAGAGAAAAAGAGAATCAGTCGTCTATAGTCCACCTCCTAGAACGAACTCATGATTTTTAATATCTGTAGCTCAGCAGTCAACTGAGGACCAGAACTGTGAGAAGTCATCTGTAAAAGCTAAGTGTCATATAGCTAATGCTGGCATCTCCCATTCTACCCACTAAGAGGGACTTGAAGCTTCAGTTCAGTTCAGTTCAGTTGCTCAGTACCTAGTGCCCAAATCTGGTGGTTCCGAATACTGTGCTCCATTAAAAGGAATCAGAACTCCATAGCGAAATGGCGGGTTTCAAGGTTCAGGCAGAAAAGGTACAAGACGTGCCCCCCAAGTATTATTCCTCCAGACAGTGAGGAAGTGCCAAAGAATCTGAGGAACTATTAGAAGGATAAATGCTTGGACAGCTCCCATTGGAAAATCTGAGATAATGATATTATTAAATTATAACTATTCTTCCTTGATTCTATTATAAGCATAACAAAGTAAGAATCCACAAGTGCATACGGATATAATTATGTAAATAAAAATAAATATATAGGGAAAAGGGAACGTGCTTCCTTATGGTAGAATGTTGACTAATGAAGGGATAATAGGATTAGACAATGCTATTCGGAGCTACCATAGTAACAATCCTGTCAGGAAGAATCAGTAATGTATGCTACAATGGGAGGTGAAAATTTAATGAGAAACAGGATTTGTAGATGGTCTCAAGTTCTTTCCCCACAGGATACTATAAAAGGGAAAACTATAACTTGCCAGTGGAGAAACCTGGCCACCATCTTAACCGAGTGATCACAGTTAACGTGACCAGTGACGAGACAAACTGGCAACAGGTGGCTGTGATACGATTGCGACACAAGGGCACAGCATGCCCGCAACACATAACCGGAGCCTCATCGTGAAGAAACACCGAACAAATCACAGTGAGAGACGCTTCACAAAGCAACTGGCCTGCACCCTCCAGAAGCGTCTACACTGTGAACAACAAAGAAGGACGAAGTTGTTCCTTATTCAAGGGCACTAAAGAGGCCTGACAGCTGAATGCAAGATGAATTCTGGATTGAATCCCGGACCAGGAAAAAACATTTTTTCCTCCTTTCTTTATAAAGGACATTAGTTATGCCACAGCATGGATGAACCTCGAGGATATTATGCTTAATGAAATAATCCAGCCAAAAAATGACAAATATTGTGTGATTCCACTTATATGAAGTATTTACTTAGAAGAGTCAGATTCATAGAGGCAGCATAGACAGTGGTTACCAGGGGTGGCGGGAGGGTGTGTGTGTGGAGGTGGGGGCAGGGATGGGGAGTCATGGTTCAGTCAGTAGAGAGTTTCAGTTCAGAATGATGAGCAAATACTAGAAATGGATTGGTGGTGTTCTTTCGTGTCTGACTCTTTGTGACCCCATGGACTGCAGCACGCCAAGCCTCCCTATCCATCAGTTCAGTTCAGTCACTCAGTCGTGTCCGACTCTTTGTGACCCCATGAATTGCAGCACGCCAAGCCTCCCTGTCCATCACCAACTCCCAGAGTTCACCCAAACTCAGGTCCATCGAGTTGGTGATGCCATCCAGCCATCTCATCCTCTGTCGTCCCCTTGTCCTCCTGCCCCCCAATCCCTCCCAGCATCAGGGTCTTTTCCAATGAGTCAACTCTTCGCATGAGGTGGCCAAAGTACTGGAGTTTCAGCTCTAGCATCATTCCTTCCAAAGAACACCCAGGGCTAATCTCCTTTAGAATGGACTGGTTGGATCTCCTTGCAGTCCAAGGGACTCTCAAGAGTCTTCTCCAACTCCCCAGTTCAAAAGCATCAATTCTTCGGCACTCAGCTTTCTTCACAGTCCAACTCTCACATCCATACAAGACTACTGCAAAAACCGTAGCCTTCACTAGACTGACTTTTGTTGGCAAAGTAATGTCTCTGCTTCTCAATATGCTCTCTAGGTTGGTCATAACTTTCCTTCCAAGGAGTAAGTGTCTTTTAATTTCATGGCTGCAGTCACCATCTGCAGTGATTCTGGAGCCCAAAAAAATAAAGTCTGACACTGTTTCCACTGTTTCCCCATCTATTTCCCATGAAGTGATGGGACCAGATGCCATGATCTTCGTTTTCTGAATGTTGAGCTTTAGGCCAACTTTTTCACTCTACTCTTTCACTTTCATCAAGAGGCTTTTTAGTTCCTCTTCACTTTCCGCCATAAAGGTGGTGTCATCTGCATATCTTAGGTTATTGATATTTCTCCCAGCAATCTTGATTCCAGCTTGTGCTTCTTCCAGCCCAGCGTTTCTCATGATGTACTCTGCATAGAAGTTAAATAAGCAGAGTGACAATATACAGCCTTGACGTGCTCCTTTTCCTATTTGGAACCAGTCTGTTGTTCCATGTCCAGTTCTAACTGTTGCTTCCTGACCTGCATATAGGTTTCTCAAGAGGCAGGTCAGGTGGTTTGGTATTCCCATCTCTTTCAGAATTTTCCACAGTTTATTGTGATCCACACAGTCAAAGGCTTTGGCATAGTCAATAAAGCAGAAATAGATGTTTTTCTGGAACTCTCTTGCTTTTTCCATGATCCAGCGGATGTTGGCAATTTGATCTCTGGTTCCTCTGCCTTTTCTAAAACCAGCTTGAATATCTGGAAGTTCACAGTTCATGTATTGCTGAAACCTGGCTTGGAGAATTTTGAGCATTACTTTACTAGCGTGTGAGATGAGTGCTATTGTGCGGTAGTTTGAACATTCTTTGGGATTCACATCCATCAAGTTGTTGATACCAACCATCTCATCCTCTGTCGCCCCCTTCTCCTCTTGCGTTCAATCTTTCCCAACATCAGAGTCTTTTCCAATGAGTCAGCTCTTCAGATCAAGTGGTCAAAGTATTGGACACCTGAGAAGTATCTAATATTGCAGTGTGTCACTATCGGACACAGTGAGAAGACGGCAGCCTGTGAAACAGAAAGCAGGTTCACCAGCTCCTTGGTCAGTGACTTCCAGCTTCTAGATCTGTGAGGAATAGATTTCTGTTTCTAGCCACCCAGCCGGGCGTGGTATTTGTATTTTTATTTTTATTGTAGCATTCCACATGGACTAAGACAGTGGTGATGGTTGCATAACATAAGAAATGTACTTAATGCCACAAATTGTACACTTAAAAATGGCTAAAATGGTAAAATGTAATATATTTTACCATAATAAAAATAATTTTTTAAAATGGCAACTTAGTAAAAGGATATTCTTAATGGCAAAATGTGTATAAGGTCTGTAGATTATACAACAATGGTGTACCAATGTTAATATTTTCTTTTTGATAAGTGTTCTGTGCTTATGTAGAAAGTGTCCTTTTAAAAAAAAGGAAACATATAGTGAAGTATTTAGGGGTAAAGAAGCAACATGTCTACAATCTACTTTCAAATGGTTTATATTATACATATTAAAAAGTATATATTAATGTATACACTTATATACAAATTATCCATGTCTGGATAGAGAGACTGGCAAAGCCAGCATTAACATTTGGGGAACGTGGGTGTAATGTATATGAGAATTTGTACAATTACCCAGACTTTTCTGTAATGTCTAAAATTATTTCAAAATAAGTTGTTTTTTAAATTAGAAGAGGGAAATGATTGGAAAGAAATGAAGCACCGTCTGGGGAAAACACTTCTAATGCCTGCGGTCGAGATGCAGTGAGCTGTCTGGGCCCCCCTGGCCCTGAGATGCCCTAACTCTCAGGCCCAGAAGTGACTGGTGGGGAAAAAATAAGGCAGATGGAGAAAGACAAATACTTATATGTGGAATCTTAAAAACAAACAAACAAGCAAAATAAAATCCAGCTCACAGATACAGAAATCAGATTAGCAGTAACCAGAGGGGAAGTGGGTTGGGAGTGAGCAAAATGGGTAAAATGGGGTCAACTGTACAGTGGCTGATGGTAACTATCATAATGGTGATCACCTTGCAGTGCATAGGGCTTCCCTTGCGGCTCAGCTGGTAAAGAATCTGCCTGCAGTGCGGGAGGCCTGGGTTCCATCCCTGGGTGGGAAAGATCCCCTGGAGAAGGGAAAGGCTATCCACTCCAGTGTTCTGACCTGGAGAATTCCATGGACTGTATAGTCCATGGGGACGCAAAGAGTCGGACTCGACTGAGCGATTTTCACTTCACTGTAGAGTATAAAAATTATAAAACGTCGAATTGCAATGCTGTACACCTGAAATATATAGTAATAATAATAGACAGGCAGAACAAATGGATGGTGATGGAAATCCCACCCATGTGCGGGGCAGTGGGCATTGATTGGGAAGGCAGGAGTGAATTCTGAGCGGTCCTGGAAATGTTCTGTGTCTTGATCTGGGTGCCCAAGTTACAAGTTTCCAAGACGTTGTAATTAAGCTCTGCGCACTTTTTACCCTGTTGCGTGTATGCTCCATTTGAAAAGGTTTAGACCGCCCCCATCCCCACCTCGACCTGCGCGCTGAGATTGCGTCCAAGTAAACAAGGCATTCGCTCAGACTCGATGGAGATTCGATTTACGTTGTTTGTTATTTCGTTGCTAAGCAACACAGTCTAAACGGCACAACCAAGCGACGCCTACCTTTGATAGCCAACCTAGGGGATGTTGCTAAGCCAAGGATCCTAGAGTGCTCAGCACGAACAATCCCCACCCCCAGCCCCTTTGTGCTCTGTGGTAGGGGGCTGGGAGGAGGTGAGGACCCCGGGGTGGACCAGCTCGGTCGCCCCGGCGGAAGTGGGCTGGCTGCAGCGAGCCGCCATCCCGCCTGCCTGCTGCATCTATCGCTATGGCAACTGCTCGCTGGGTTCTGGGGCTAAAATGAGGCTCCGTGGGTGTCAGTCCGTGATTGGTGGTCTCACCTGCCTGCGGAATCGTGTGGCCTCAGGAGGGAATTGATGAGTCACTGCACGAAAATTGATGAGACGCTTCTTAGACTGGGTCACTCATGCAGAAACGGGACAGATTTGAGACTGGGGGGACCCAGGCCTCAGAGAATGTGGTGAAGGTTATCTGAAGGCCAGGGGTTGTCAGGGCATCAACAGAAGGAGGTGAGGGCCAGCTAAAACCGAAAAGAGGTGGACATAAGCAAAGATCACCCAAACGAGAAAAACAAAGGCTGCTTATTCAGAGCTTGCTGATGGAGCATTCAGCCACCCTCCTGTGTTTGGCAGAGGCTCAAAGACACGGGGAGGAGTGGCCAAGCGCTAAAAAAGAAAATGGGAAGCCTGCAGGTGTGCCCTGATCCGAGGCTGTTGTCATGGGGAAGCTGGAGGCTGCCTAAGGGGGTGGGGGGGGGGGGTGTCATCCTGTGTGATTGGCCAGGATTGCTTATTTGGCGTTCTCTGATTGGTCCTGCACTGGAAACAGGGCCAAAAATTAGGGATGCTGACCGTTTTGGGTTGCTTGCTGCAGAGGTTGTGGTTTGGCTTCCCCAGGTTGTTTGCAGCAGGTTGTGGTTAGAGTTCTATTGTCATATACGGCCTGGCTGTTGTCAGTTTGAATATTCAGAGTTTCAATGAATACCTAGATAGGAGATAGTCAGGAGAGGAGTCCTTGCGGTCCTGTTAAGGAGGGAGTGAGGTTCTGTGCAGTGTAGGGGGGGCACCTCTGAGGCCCACCCCAGGAGAAGTCGGACTGAAGCATCACAGGTTAAACACCCATCTGAACTCAGAGATACAGGGTGTAGGGCACCTCTGATGGGGACTCACAGAGTCTCTTGTGAGACAGGAACTCACAGGTTGTTACTGACACAGGTTCTAAACGCCATGTGAGGCCACTTCGCTGAGTAACTCACTGGACCTGAGTGTTCCCTTCAGACTGTGGAGAATTGAATGAGTTAGTGTGGGTCAAGTTCACTGGACTGTGCCTGGCATTTGGCAAGTGATTGGTCAATGTTACATTTTTTTTTAATATTATTTTAGAGTTTCTGAATAATTGGTGAAAAAATGAAATTAAGTGTACCATTAGGATCCATGTCAGTAGAAGTGTCTGACATCTAACCACAGACTAGGGTGAAGAAGGGTGGTGATGAGTGGATTGAAGGGGCCAGCAATGGAAACACGTCATTCATGGGCACCAGGAGGATATATGTTTGGTTCAGCCTAGACTGCATGCCTTCCCCAGGGGCAGAGGAGAAAGTGGGGCATAGGCCAGTGGGGAGCCTGGCAGGTCCCCTAAAACTCTGAGTTTAGAGTGAAGAAGGAGCCATTCTCTGAAAGAGAGGCAGATCTTGTTGCTAGGAGAAGGGGGGATGAAGAGCTTTACACACACAGATAACACGTCTGTGTGCTCATATGCTTAAAGTCTGTGCAAAAAGAAGACTTAAACCTAAGAAATCTAGAAATTTAGAACCTAAGAAATGTAGAAATTCTAGTTAGACCCCAGAGTTACATCTAAGCAGTCAGAATACTAATCATGACATGGGTTTCCAGAGTGAGGTTGTAAAAAGTTTTTTTTTCCCCAGTAATGCTAGATGTGTGTGTGTGTGCACACTAAGTCGCTCAACTGTGTCCTACTCTTTGCAACCCCACAGACTGTAATCCACCAGGCTCCTCTGTCCACAGAATTTTCCAGGCAAGAGTCCTGGAGTGGGTTGCCATTCCCTTCTCCAGGGCATCTTCCCGATTAAGGGATTGAACCCTGGTCTCCTGCTTTGCAGGCAGATTCTTTACTGTATGAGCCACCAGGGATGTCCTTAAAACTAAGTAGTCATACTAATTCAGTGATAACCTTTGAGCACAGGAATCAGGTCTTAGACATACCAGACGGGCTTATCTTCTGGGTTTAAAAACATATTTCACAAAATAAATGATCAGTAAATGTTTAATGATAATGAACATTTGTAAGGGGAGGCCTTACAAATAGCTGTGAAAAGAAGAGAAGCAAAAAGCAAAGGAGAAAAGGAAAGATAAACATCTGAATGCAGAGTTCCAAAGAATAGCAAGAAGAGATAAGAAAGCCTTCTTCAGCGATCAATGCAAAGAAATAGAGGAAAACAACAGAATGGGAAAGACTAGAGATCTCTTCAAGAAAATTAGAGATACCAAGGGAATATTTCATGCAAAGATGGGCTCAATAAAGGACAGAAATGGTATGGACCTAACAGAAGCAGAAGATATTAAGAAGAGGTGGCAAGAATACACAGAAGAACTGTACAAAAAAGAGCTTCATGACCCAGATAATCATGATGGTGTGATCACTGACCTAGAGCCAGACATCCTGGAATGTGAAGTCAAGTGGGCCTTAGAAAGCATCACTACGAACAAAGCTAGTGGAGGTGATGGAATTCCAGTTGAGCTATTTCAAATCCTGAAAGATGATGCTGTGAAAGTGCTGCACTCAATATGCCAGCAAATTTGGAAAACTCAGCAGTGGCCACAGGACTGGAAGAGGTCAATTTTCATTCCAATCCCAAAGAAAGGCAATGCCAAAGAATGCTCAAACTATCGCACAATTGTACTCATCTCACACGCTAGTAAAGTAATGCTCAAAATTCTCCAAGCCAGGCTTCAGCAATATGTGAACCGTGAACTTCCTGATATTCAAGCTGGTTTTAGAAAAGGCAGAGGAACCAGAGATCAAATTGCCAACATCTGCTGGATCACGGAAAAAGCAAGAGAGTTCCAGAAAAACATCTATTTCTGTTTTATTGGCTATGCCAAAGCCTTTGACTGTGTGGATCACAATAAACTGTGGAAAATTCTGAAAGAGATGGGAATACCAGACCACCTGATCTGCCTCTTGAGAAATCTGTATGCAGGTCAGGAAGCAACAGTTAGAACTGGACATGGAACAACAGACTGGTTCCAAATAGGAAAAGGAGTACGTCAAGGCTGTATATTGTCACTCTGCTTATTTAACTTCTATGCAGAGTACATCATGAGAAATGCTGGGCTGGAAGAAACACAAGCTGGAATCAAGATTGCCAGGAGAAATATCAATAACCTCAGATATGCAGATGACACCACCTTTATGGCAGAAAGTGAAGAGGAACTAAAAAGCCTCTTGATGAAAATGAAAGAGTAGAGTGAAAAAGTTGGCTTAAAGCTCAACGTTCAGAAAACGAAGATCATGGCATCTGGTCCTATCACTTCATGGGAAATAGATGGGGAAACAGTGGAAACAGTGTCAGACTTTATTTTTTTGAGCTCCAAAATCACTGCAGATGGTGATTGCAGCCATGAAATTAAAAGACGCTTACTCCTTGGAAGGAAAGTTATGACCAACCTAGATAGCATATTTAAAACAGAGATATTACTTTGCCAACAAAGGTTCTCGTCTAGTCAAGGCTATGGTTTTTCCTGTGGTCATGTATGGATGTGAGAGTTGGACTGTGAAGAAGGCTGAGCACCAAAGAATTGATGCTTTTGAACTGTGGTGTTGGAGAAGACTCTTGAGAGTCCCTTGGACTGCAAGGAGATCCAACCAGTCCATTCTGAAGGAGATCAGCCCTGGCATTTCTTTGGAAGGAATGATGCTAAAGCTGAAACTCCAGTACTTTAGCCACCTCATTCGAGGAGTTGACTCATTGAAAAAGACCCTGATGCTGGGAGGAATTGGGGGCAGGAGGAGAAGGGGACAACAGAGGTTGAGATGGCTGGATGGCATCACTGACTCGATGGATGTGAGTTTGAGTGAACTCTGGGAGTTGGTGATGGGCAGGGAGGCCTGGCGTGCTGCGATTCATGGGGTCACAAAGAGTTGGACACGACTGAGCAACTGAACTGAACTGAACTGAATGATAATGAAGGCATACAAGAGGACAACACGAGATTCAGCTTAAGAGCATAATGGTGTCCATAAATACAGGAGTGAGGGGTGCCAGGTAACCCCTGAAGTTTCCTTTGGGCTCCACACTACCTAAGATAAAAATTTCTGGGAAGAACTTCGCTTTAGGGCAACTACACAATTTCAGATTAGAAGCCAAAGTATCAGAGAAAAATGCATATTTCAACAGACTCATCGATTAAAGAGACCACCGTCCGCTGGGGCCCCGAGAGCTGCCTCTGGAGGCTGCATGTAACCACACGTGGCAGAGCGGTTGACCCTGGAGATTTGGTTGCAGCCCCTGGAGCCAGTGAGTCAACACTGAGGTTCAGATGCGTGGTGAGGCATGCATGTTAGTTTCCTGCGGCCGCTGTAGCAAATTGCGGCAAACTGGGTGTCTTAAAACAATGGAAATTCATCTCTCACAGGTCTGGGGTTGAGAAGTCTGAGATTAAGGTGTTGGGAGGGCAATGTTTCTTACAGAGGCCCTGAGGAGCGTTCATTCCTTGTTTCCTTCAACTTCTAGTGGTTGCTGGTGTTCTTTGACCTGTGGCTGCACCATGCCAATCTCTGCTTTCATCTTCACGTGGCCCTCTTCTCTGTGTGTCTCAGATCTCCCTCTGCCTCATTCTAATAAGGACACCTGCCAGTGGATTCATGTTCCACCCGGATAATCTAGCTCAGATGGCAAAGAATCTTCCTGCATTGCAGGAGACCTGAGTTCGATCCCTGGATTAGGAAGATCCTCTGGAGAAAGTAATGGCTACCAACTCCAGTTTTCTTGTCTGGAGAATCCCATGGACAGAAGAGCCTGGTGATCTATAGTCCATGAGGTTGCAAAGAGTTGGACATGACTGAGTGACTAACACTTTCACTAACACTTGGATAATCCAAGATGATCTCATCCCCAAATCCTTAATTACATCTGCAAAGACTTTTTCTAAATAAGGTGACACTCACAGGTTCCCAGGATGTGTTTTCGAGGGCTACCCTTTAGCCCATGACACTCATCTTCCCAAGGTGAGAACATTAAGACGTTCCGAGTTCACTCCTGAAAATGCTTGTTGCGTGCCATGGAGCTCCTGGAATGTTCTAGGGCTGAACCGATGAGCTCAAATGGAATAGCCCATCATCCATTCACCCTTGGAGATGGCATTCGTTGCCAGCCTGTGGTAATCTGACATAGCTGGGATATCCAACAGGGTTTCATGAAATTCCTCGGCTAAAGGATCCTCTGGATATGGAAGTTTTCATGGCCAACATAGATGCTTTTCTACTCTCAAGGGTGGACATCTTGGTCCATTTATCCTTGGGGTCCTTGGGGCTTGTATGGTTCAGCATTTTGCAGAGTGCATGCCCAGGCACTCCAGCTGTATGAGATGGCCTCTGAGAAAAGAGTTCAGAGATCAAGGATGTGTGAACAACACTGGTGACTGTATCCCCCCTCTGTGGATCCTCAATACATTTAAATAGATTAAAGGCACTCAGAAATCCTATGGTGGAGAAGCGCAGTATTTACCCCTCAGAAATCATACTTGGCTTTGGAAGGGACACCTATTGAAGAGGAAATGTACCCGCAGGTGTTTGCACTGTGTCTTCTGTGTTGGCAGAATGAGGGAATGTCAGATTCCGCCTCCTTCCTGGCTTTATTTGCAACTTGTGCCAACTGCTGACTGTAGTGGACTCTGGTCTCTGTTAGCCACCAGCTTGCCTGCTGACACTCTGCTTTATCCCAGGGTTCAGCCGTGTTTGCCCAGGACTTACTGACTTGTTTGAAGTTACAGCAGAGAGTACAGAATCCTTTGTTGTGCACGTCCTCTGTGGTCCTCCTCACATTCTGCTCTTTTACAATCATCGAGGGGCATGTGGGTGAGCTTTTGTGGCCATGGTACCAAATAGAGCATCTCCTTTAGCTGCTTCATTGAGTAATAAGGTCAGATGTGGTAACTCAATTTAAATTTGTGGGACTTACACTCAACTTCTCTTTTTCTACCATGGGTCTCTTCAGAAGGAACTTTCAAGGCCCAGTTACATCACGTGGACAGTCAGGATGCTGTCCCTTGGGAAGACCTGTAGGAGTCAACAGTGATTTGCCTTTCTTTTTCTCTCTCTCCTTCCTTCCTTTCCCTTTCTTTCTTTTTTTCTCTTCTTTTCCTTTCTTCACTCTTTCTTTGCAAGGATTAGGAGATGGACACAAATAGAACAAGGTTGTCTTTCATTGGGAAAATTACAGGAGAAGTTTTTAATAAAGAGCTTAAGAGATTTTGTAAAAATACACTTGTCATTGTGAATATCAAGAATGTTTTTAATGGTAGCATGTGCTTTCAAATGAAAGAATAATTTAAAAATTTGGTTGTCCTACTCGTGAAAAAGATAAAAGTGAAGGACTGTAGCTTTCATGTTTTACTCCACAGATTTTGTTTTTACTTAAAAAAATATATTTTGAGGGCTTCCCTGGTGGATCAGTGGTAAAGAATTTGCCTGCCAAAATGCAGGAGACACGGTTTCAATCCCTGGTCTGGTAAGATCCCACATGTCACAGAGCAACTAAGCCCGTGTGCCACAACTCTCGAGCCTGTGGTCTAGAGCCTCTGCTCTGCAACAAGAGAAGCCACCACGAAGAGAAATGCATGCTGCTACTGCTGCTAAGTCACTTCAGTCGTGTCCTAACCCCATAGACAGCAGCCCACCAGGCTCCCCCATCCCTGGGATTCTCCAGGCAAGAACACTGGAGTGGGTTGCCATTTCCTTCTCCAATGCATAAAAGTGAAAAGTGAAAGTTAAGTCGCTCAGTCGTGTCTGACTCTTAGCGACCCCATGGACTACAGCCTACCAGGCTCCTCCATCCATGGGATTTTCCAGGCAAGAATACTGGAGTGGGGTGCCATTGTCTTCTCCAGGGGAACCCATACATCAAGCTAAAGAGTACCCCTTGACAGCCACAAGCAGAGACAAGCCTACACAGCAAGGAAGACCCAGCACAGCCTAAATAATAATAAGAAGAATATATTTTTGGTTGTGCCACAGGCATGTGGGATCTTAGCTCCATGACTGGGGATCAAATCCAAGTCCCCTGCATTGGAAGCACAGAGTCCTAACCACTGCCAGGAGGGAAGTCCCTACTCCACTGATTATTAATGAACGATGAGACTCAGTAACTATTACTTCAATCAACGGATCAACTCAGTAACAGTACTCATGGTCCAACCTGACATTCTGACTTCCTGATGTGCTACCATATGAACAACACATCATCTATGAAATATTCTTGACAGTGAAAGGCACTCAGTCGTGTCTGACTCATTGCGACTCAATGGACAACACAGTCCATGGAATGCTCCAGACCAGAATACTAGGGTGGGAAGCCTTTCCCTTCTCCAGTGGATCTTCCCAACCCAGGGATCGAACCCAGGTCTCCCACATTGCAAGCAGATCCTTTACCAGCTGAGCCACAAGGGAAGCCCAAGAATACAGGAGTGGTAGCCTATCCCTTCTCCAGCGGATCTTCCTGACCCAGGAATTAAAACAGGGTCTCCTGCATTGCAGGCAGATTCTTAACTTGAGTTGCATCAAGCCTCTAGGCTAACTTACAGTTTATAGGAAATACAGAGGCTAAGGGAACAGTTAAATGAAACCAGGACAAATCAATCAGACAAATCTAGAATGAAGAATATTGTATAAAACAACTGTCCTGTGATTTTCCAACAGGCATTGTCATCAGAAAATGAAAAGTACAAGGGCCATTTTAGATTAAGTGAGACTACATAGGCTTAAACCAGCAGCAATGCATGAAGGTCAGTTGGATACTTGTTTGAAAAAATCAAAACAAAACTATAAAAGACATTCTTGGGACAATTATAGAGACTTTAGGTTCTAGATATGATGGCTTTAAAGGACATGAACTGTAGGAGATACATGCTAAAGTGCTTAGGGAGAAAGTTGTTCACACACATTTTTTCAAATGACACAGAAAAACGCTATGATTAAAATACATGGCTCCAACTTCCCTGGTGGTCCAGTGGTTAAGAATCCACCTGCCAATACACAGAACATGGGTTCAATCCCTGGTCCGGGACGATTCCACATGCTGTGGGGCAACTAAGCCCGCTAGCCACAAGTACTGAGCCTGTGTAACCTAGAGCCTGTGCTCTGCAAAAAGAGAAACCACCGCAAGAAGAAGCCCACGCACTGCAACTGGAGAGTAGCCCTGGCTCGCCGTAGCGAGAGAAAGCCCACGGGCAGTCACGAAGACCCAGGGCAGCCAAAAATAAACAAACAAAAAATTATTTTAAAAAATCCAAATGACTAAATGTTAATAATTGTTTAACAATTAATTTAACATTAAAATAATTGTTTAATTCAATGTAAATAATTGAATTTAGGCTGAGAGCATATAGGTGTTCATTGCACTATTCCTTCAACTTTTCTGTACGTTTGGTTGGTGGTTTAGTTACTAAGTTGTGTCTGACTCTTGCGACCCCATGGACTGTAGCTTGCCAGGCTCTTCTGACCATGGGATTCTCCAGACAAGAATACCGGAGTGGGTTGCCATTTCCTTCTCCAAGGTCTGTACGTTTGAAAATGTTCATAATAAAATGTGCAGGAAAAAAACTGGTCTTGAGCGCCTTCATCTCAGTAACACTTTGGCCTAAATTGCAAGTAATTTTTATGTGAATGTTGTATCTGAATGTGTTAGGGATAAGAAACACTTGGTACTTTGTTTTGATGATTTGATTTGATTCAATGTACCTCCTTGTTGAGACTGTCTGAAGCACTGAAATTGAATTCATTATTACTGAGAACAGATATAAAAGTACAGACATACAAACCTAATACATCATTGTTGCTCAGTTGATATTTCAGCTGCCATATAATTGAACCTCTTGCTAAGAAAGGCATTCATACACATGTTGCTATTTCAGCAACAAAAAGTATCTCCTGGAAAATTATGCTTTGCTTATTAAGCCAGTATTTATTGACTTGCTGCTACATGCCACGCCTGTGTTGGCCTAAGGGAAATATCAATAAATGAAAGGTGGGTGGTTGGGGGTGGGTGGGTGGCTGAAGGCACTGCTGTTGAAGATCCAAGGCCACAGGCTTCCAAATGCACAAGGACAGAGGTAGCCTTATTTATGCTAAGTTCAGAATTCTCTAAAGATTTTGCTTGTGCAGACCTTAAAAAATTATTAACTTCATTTCTTGATAAATAAAGTTTCTCATTGTATGTTTAAATGGTAGCAAAGATATAATTCTGGAGTAAAATTCCTATTTTTAAACTGTCCCATCACTTTAAGAAACGATTCAAGTAAGTATGATTTCTTTATAGTCTTTTAAAAATTATTAATTGGAGGATATTTACTTTACAGTGTTGTATTGGTTTCTGCTGTATATCAAGATGAATCAGCCATAGGTATACATATGTCCCCTCCCACTTGAACCTCCCCCACTCCCCCAGGTTCTTTAAAATCTTTGTCTGGTAATCCCCATATCTGAAGTCCTTGTTGGATGGGTTCTGTTATCTGTTGTCTGTTCTTCACACATATATTTGGTCATGTTTAATGTGCAGCTCAACTGCTTTGTAAGTCCATTTGTGAAAGTTCTTTGAAGGCTAGTGTTACGGACTGAGCTGGCTCTCTAAAATTAATTTGTTGAAGCCCTAGCCCTCAGTGTGATTGTATTTGGAGATGGAGACTTTAAGGAGGTAATTCAGGTTAAAGGAGGTCATAAGAGGAGGGCCCTCATCCAATAGAACTGATGTCCTTACAGGAAGAGAGACACCAGACACGCATGAGCACAGAGCAAAGGTCATGTGAAGACACGCAGAGAAGGTCTCCATCTGCAAGTCCAGGAGCGAGGCCTCAGGAGAAGCTAACCTTCATGGCACCTTGGTCTTGGACTTCTAGCCTCCATAACTGTGAGAAACACATTTCTGTTGTTGAATCCCCCAGTGTGTAGTATTCTTTTAGGGCAGCCCTAGCAGACTAAGGCAGCGAGAAATCAAGTGCTTTCCTCTGGAGAGAATTTGTGTTTGCTTTTGCCAGATCCTTAGGGGTCCCAGCAGCACAAGATCATTTTCAATGACATTTGCTGCTTGAGATTATTTGGTCACTGGGGTGTCATGAGTTTGAGATGCAATCCATGCCAGGGCTGGTTCAAGGGTACAATTTTCAAAAGGCTCAGCAAAACCAACTTTTCTTAGAACTTTCAGAGAGGGGGCTTGACTTTTGGTTCACTAATCCTCTTGAGATAGCAGCTCTTTGGGCCTTGGGGGAGGATCCCCGGAGAAGGTCTTTTAACCGTTGTTTCCCCTTGGGCAGGCTCTGGGCTTTGATGTTCTTCTTTCCCCTGGAATCTGTCAATACACAAGTTCAAAGTTTGCCTGTATCAGTAGAGCAAAAGTCACGGCTGTGTTCCATTTACATCAGGACCTTAGATTCTGGCCTGTTCGTTTTTATTTTTTATCAATGCGTCAGTGGTTTTACAAATATATTTTTTATATTTTGTCAAGTATTTTCAACTGTTGGTCTAAATAACCTGGCCTGCTATATTCTTAGAAAGAGGAAGTGAACATCATAATTTTTCTCAATACTTTAAGTGAGAAGTGTTGTGTTTTTTTCCCCCTCCAAACATATTTATTTTTAATGGAAGGAAAATTGCTTCACGGTACTGTGTCGTCCTCTGCCATACATCCACATGAGTCAGCCACAGGGATATGTGTGTCCCCTCCCTCTTTAAACTCCCTCCCAGCTCCCACACCTTCCCATCCCTCTAGGTTGTTACAGAGCCCCGATTTGAGTTCCGAGTCACACGGCTAATTCCTGTTGGTTGTCTATTTTACGCATGGTGTATACGCTTCCATGTTACTCTCTCCATTCGTCCCATCCTCTTCTTCCCTCCCCCGCCCATGCTCACAAGTCTGTTCTCTGTTTGCATCTCCATTTTGCTTTGCAAATAGGTTCATCAGTACCATCTTTCTAGATTCCATACATATGCGTTAATATACATTGTTTTTCTCTTTGACTCACTTGACTCTGTATCACAGGCTCTAGGCTCATCCACCTCATTAGAACTGACTCAAATGCATTCCTTTTACAGCTGAGTAATATTCCATTGTATATATGTACCACAGTTTCTTTATCCATTCATCTGATGATGGACATCTAGGTTGCTTCCATGTTTTAGCTATTGTAAACAGTGCTGCGATGAACACTGGGGTACATGGGCCTTTTTCAATTTTGATTTCCTCAGGGTATATGCCAAGAAGTAGGACTGCTGGGTCATATGGTAGTTCTACTCCCAGTTTTTTGAGCAGTCTTCATACTGTCTTCCAGAGTGGCTGTATCCAATTACATTCCCACCAATAGTGCAAAAGTGTTCCCTTTTCTCCACAGCCTGTCCAGCATTTATTGTCTATGGATTTTTTGATTAAGGCCATTCTGACCGGTGTGAGGTGGTATCTCTCTGTAGTTTTGATTTGCATTTCTCTCATAATGAGCGATGCTGAGCGTCGTTTCATGTGTTTATTAGCCATTTGTATGTCTTCTTTGGAGAATTGTCTCTTTAGGTCTTTTGCCCACTTTTTGATTGGGTTGTTTGCTTTTGTGGTATCAGTTTTATGAGCTGCTTGCATAGTTCAGAAATTAATTCCTTTGTTAGTTGCTTCATTTGCTATTATTTTCTTCCATTCTGAGGACTGTCTTTTTCACCTTGTTTATAGTTTCCTTTGCTGTGCAGAAGTTTGTAAGTTTAATTAGGCCTCCCTTGTTTATTTTTGTTTTTATTTCCATTACTCTGACCGCTGGGTCATAGAAGATCTTTCTGTGATTTATGTCATAGTTTTCTGTCTATGTTTTCCTCTAAGAGTTTTATAATTTCTGGTCTTACATTTAGGTCTTTAATTCATTTTGAGTTTATCTTTGTGTTTGGCATTAGGAAGTGTTTTAATTTCATTCTTTTGCACGTAACTGTCCAGTTTTCCCAGCACCATTTATTGAACAAACTATCTTTGCCCCACTGTATATTCTTGCCTCCTTTGTCAAAGATAAGGTGCCCATAGATGTGTGGGTTTATAAGAAACTCTTTTAACCTGAGGTTTCCGCATAGACTTGAAGGCATCCATGAACTCTCAGAAAACTGTATGCAACATTTTGAGTTTATGCAATTTTTCTGGGAAAAAAGCCCACAGATTTTGTCAGATTGTCAGAGATGCTTATGACTGAGATTCCCCAAATTTGAGAATCACTACTTTACAGTTCTATCAGAACTTAGCAACTTTCATTTAAAAAATGATGTCAGAATAATTTCAGACTCACAGAAGAGTTGCAAGTACAGTCCAAAAAAGCTCCCATATTCCTTCACCCAGATTCACCAGCTTTTAACATTTCTCTCTCTTTCTCACACTTGCAAACACAAACACACATTTAGTCTTTTTCTGAACCATTTGACTACAAGCTTAAGACCTGATTCTACATCACCCCTAAATATCCTCATGTGCATTTCTCTAAGCAAGGACCCCTCAAGAGGTCGAGAAATCAACACTGATACAACGCTATCATTCAAAGAACCCATTCAAATTTCAGTTTTGCTACTTGTCTTGAAAATGTCTTTTCTGGTCTTCAGGTCCAGGATTTTCATACATTGTGTGATTAGTTGTCATGTTTCTTCTGCCTCCTCCAATCTGGAACTGCTCCTCAGTCATTCTGTCTATCATGTCCTTGAGAGTTTAAGGGAATACAGGCCTGTAGACTGGCACTCAACCCGATTCCATTGGATGTGTCCCTATTCTCAGACTTAGGCATGCAATCCTGATAAACTTTGATTTTCTCATTATGTCAGTCTTTCCCATAGCTGATGACTGTAACCTTGATCATCTAGTTATGTTGGTATAGTCACTGTAAAGCTATTTTTCTTTTTAATGATTGGGAAATGTTGCAGTAATATGCTAAAATGCTCTTCCTCATTGAAACTTTACCCATTCTTAACCTTTATTAACAACTCTTAACCTTTATTAACAACTGGTTTTTCTGTTTGTATCATTCCTTTTTACACTTACTGGGTGGCATTATACTGCAGAGGAAGAAGTTTTTTCTCTCCCTACTGGTTTATATCACAATGAGCTCATGGATTCTTGTTTTATTCAATAGGCTATAATCTGTTACTGTAGTGCATATTTTCATGTTCAAATTGTCCCCAGCATGGCAAGTGGGAGCCTCTTTGGGCCAGTTTCTATATCCTTTTAGCATAACCCTGTCAATTTTTGAGCATTTCCTTAGCTTTTTCACAATGTTCTAGGCTCATCTTTGGTTTTCTTGGTCTAGCCCTAAAATTTGACATTTCCGCAGAGTCTTGGTTCCTATTTTTTCCCCATATAAATCTTTTTTTGGAAAATTTTGAACTTTATTTTTTTTTAGAGCAGTTTAAGGTCCCAGGGTGCTCACGATGGTACCGATGGCTGAAACCTGCCTCTTTGTCTCCTTTCGGAAAGCGCGCAGCATCTAAGAGTGGCTTGTTGTGTGGCTGACTTTGTCTACAGTAATTTATTTTCTGAGTAGAGCATTTCCAGAGTGGGTTTCCAAGAAATGGCAACCCACTCCAGTATTCTTGCCTGGAGAATCCTGTGGACAGAGGAGCCTGGGGGGCTGCTGTCCATGCGGTCTCACAGAGCTGGACACGACTGAAGCAGCAGCAAGGTTCACAGAGAAAGGGAGAGGAAGGTACACAGATTTCCACGTGCCCATGCTTGTTGTTGTCGTTCTGTCACTAAGTTATGTTCAACTCTTTGTGACCCCATGAACTTTAGCACACCAGGCTTCCCTGTAGAGTTGCTGCCCCCCACCCCCGCTATCAACATTCTCCCATGATATATTTGCTACATTTGCTAGAATTGACACATCATAATCACCTCAAGTCCATGACTTGCATCACACTTCACTCTATGGGTTTGAGCAAATGTATAATGACATATGTCTATCATTATGGTATTATACAGTCTTGGTTCCTTTTGGTGGAGCATGGTATTAGAGACCAAAGTCTGTATTTTCAGTGTGCTCATAGCTACTGGGGACATCATTGCATGGAAATCCTCTCAGGGGACAGACCTAAGAAATACATATAACATATATATAACATTATATAATATATATTTACCAGTATATGTACTTAATGTCTGATATGTATTACACGTTATATTTGTAGACATACATATGCAGTTGAGCTTTGAACAACATGGCTTTGAACTGCATGGGTTCACTTGGACTTTTTCAATAAATATATACTATAGTATTATACGATCCAAGGTTGGTTGACTCCAAGGATGTGGGACCACAGATATGAAGGCTCACTCTAAAGTTATAGTCAGCTTTTGGACTGCGTGGAGGGGGTGTGTCTGTGCTTCTAACCCCCTACATTGTTCAGAGGTCAACTGTATATATTTTTATATCTGTTTATGTGTTTAAAAATGAGTTCCTAATGATACCTATAGTTCCAGTCCAAGACTCAGGGTTCTTCCTAGCCTTCTCCTTTTCCACATTAGTATTTTCTCCAGCAATGGAAAATCTGATCATCATTATTCAATGTAAAAAATTGTCCAACCCAACCAGTCTTCCCCTCTTTCTGCCACCTGCATGCCTCTCCTTTCAGCACCCATGTTCTTGCCCACATTACTGTTGTGTCTCATCACAGGAAAGGAAGAGAAATGGGATAGAAAAATGGAAGGCAAGATGAAATAAGAGGAAAAAGAGAACAGGAAGGAAGGAGAGTTTAATGTTAAGATAATGTCTTCAATAATTTGTAGATGTTAATAATGTTAAGCTTATAGCAAGGCATTTTGCTTAATTGCTGTATCAGCAGCAATTGTGTGCAACTGTTGCAAAGTCTTGGGTTCTCTATAAACATGGGCTAACAGTAAAAAGTTGAGAGTGTAATGGTAGTGTTAAGAGTATGGCTGTTAATGGGAAACTGCTAACTGCTAAGTCACTTCAGTTGTGTCCAACTCTGTGCGACCCCATGGACGGCAGCCCACCAGGCTCCCCCGTCTCTGGGATTCTCCAGGCAAGAACACTGGAGTGGGTTGCCATTTCCTTCTCCAATGCATGAAAGTGAAAAGTGAAAGTGAGGTTGCTCAGTTGTGTCCGACTGTTAGTGATCCCATGGACTGCAGCCTACCAGGCTCCTCCATCCATGGGACTTTCCAGGCAAGAGTACTGGAGTGGGGTGCCATCGCCTTCTCTGGGTTCCTCTTCTACATATGGCCAAAAGCAAGTTACTTACCAATTGTGAGTCTCAGTTTCCTCATCTATAAAATGGGTATAATATTTTCTTCACAAATTGCTACTAATGTTCATTCATAATAGGGATTAGGGTTAATTATTGTTATTGTTAGTGTGTTAGAGTTAGTGCTCAAAAATTTGTACTGTTGTCTTCCCACACAAGCTCTGTTGCTCATTTTATTGCTACATGGAAACCCAGAATTACTATAGTATTCTCATGGCAGAGTAACACAGACACACACATACACACGCACACACACACACACACTCAGGCTACAACCACATATATGCTATACCTTTAAGTGTCTCTTTTGACTAAAATAACTTTTCCCAGGGTAAAATTCTGTATGAATTCTAATTGGTTTCCTTGGATAAAAGTGTGGCAAATTAAAATATTTCTTTACAATCTTGGTGTACTTGTTTGAAAACAATGAGAATTCTAACTATAATGCCTCTCTATAGTTTTGGGCTCCCTTTTCTCCTGGGAAATGCTTTTTCTGCGCTTCAGCAACCGAGTTCAATGGCAGCGTACATATTCTTACAGACCCTCATCATTGGGTTTAGGGATGTGCACCTCGCTGGACCGATTAACTGTCCTTCCCTGAGAATTACTGACTTGGGGCTGGAGAGCGTCACCCTCAGCCTGTCTGATGGAGAAGCTGAAGATATGGCCTTGAGAGCTATCAGTCCCCAGCCACGTGGAGGAAGCTGGTCTGACCGCAAGAAGCTGATGTACAGAACGAAGCAGAGCTGAGGGGTGTGGGCAGAGAGAAGACTCTAGTTCCAGCAGTTCCGGAGGCCCACTGGACCACTACACTTGTCACAGTTTGTTCACCTCGACAGTACACTCCTCCCTTTTGTCTACGGGCTTAGTTGGGTTCCTGTCAACGGTTAACTGCATCCGATGTCTGAGTGACTTTATTTCCAAGGCCCTGTTGTAAGGACCACTGCCTGACACATAGTAAGGACTCAGCAGATGTTGGTTGATTACTCTTATCTTTAAACTTCAAAGGCTGAATGAAAAAACATTGGGGCAGTGCTTAATTCTTGAAGTAACTTTCCTTAGAGCACCACAGAAAGACGTAAAGATAAAGGCAGGGAGCCCTCCACCCACACCACATACATTCCTCCAATTCTAACCCTGTTCTACTGCCCGGAGGTTCACATACCTGCTCTGACAGACCGCTAGCACGTCCCTCAGTAAATCTCAAAGTCTACCTCTCAGAATCCTCCCCGCTTTTGCTTTATGACACCTGAGACTGGGTCTGAACTGGTGGTGGGGAACCGCGCCTCTGGTCTGAGCTGAGTGAGATGCGCCCTGCCACAGGCCTTAGAGCAGACGTGCCTGCTCCACACGTTGGGTGGGAGGAGTGGGGACTGAGGTATGAGCCTCCTTCAGATACAATTTCTTGGGAGACAATATAGTCCAAACATATTTAAGGAAAAGTTTAAATATGTTCAAGTCTCAAGGTCAGCCCTTGAAATTAGTGGGCCTCCATTATTGCGTCAAGAATTTGAATTCTTTCCCACCGTGGGCAACATGAGTGACTGGAAAAATCAATGGCATTAGTCTTCAAAGGCTTCTGTTTTTCTGGAAGTCCTCCATTATCTTTAATCTAAGTCTCATTCTGATTGATGAGGCTTATAGGAAGCGGGAATCTTCCCAATTCCTTCACTCTCACAGATAGAAAAAGTATTGCTAGCATTCTTATTTTTGCAATTCATTTACATAGTCTTTAAAATATATTTTCTTAGGATTACCAATATCTCTAGTTCTACTCAGGCAATTCAAAGATGGTGACATAACTTGTATTTTCTAAATAGGTTTTTTTTTTCTTTTAAATTGGAATATGGTTGATTTACAATGTTGTGTGACAGTTCTTCCTTTAGAGTAAAAAGCAAGAATTACAGTGAGGAAAGGTGTGTGCTGATCCAGGCAGGGCTGTCTTTCATCAGGCAGAAGCAATTCACCTCTGGCCAGGTAAACATCCACAGCTCAATGTATCAAGCCCTGTGTACAACGTGTCAACTAAAAGGATGTAATCACAACCTGAAAATAGTTACCTGGTGGGAATGTTTAGAACTCGACAAAACTGCTCCAAGGAGGCAGGTGGGGAAGTCAGGCTATATACAAGTTTACAACCAAGGGAACACGCGGTCTGAACATCAAAGATCAGGTTATCAAGTTAAGGAAGTCAGCATTCCAGGTATGGGAAGATGCAACCCTCTGGGCTCACTGAATTCATTCCTTTCACATGCACCTCAGCTATGGGGGGCGGGGGGTTCAACTCCGTTTCCTTATTCACCTTGCATTTCCCCCAGCTCCTGAGCAATCAAAGGCGGGGTTGGGGTAGCAACATCCAGTGGATTGCAGTTTGGGATTCGTATTTGGAGGTCAGAAATTGCTGCTGGCTGCGACACTTAATAACAAAGTGAGTGAAGTCGCTCAGTCGTGTCCGACTGTTTGCGACCCCATAGGCTGTAGCCCACCAGGCTCCTCTGTCCATGGAATTTTCCAGGCAAGAGTATTGGAGTGGGTTGCCATTTCCTTCTGCAGGGTATATTCCCGACCCAGGGATCAAACCCATGTCTCCTGCATTGCAGGCAGACGCTATACCATCTGAGCCACCATGGAAGCCCCCTTAATAACAAATTTTCACTTCACAGTTTGAACCAATTTCCTTAGAGGCGGATGTTACAGCCTCCAGCCTAAGCAGTTTATTGAAGCGGTCCTTCCAGTCAAATGAAGAAGTCTCCTGGGGGAGGGATGTCGGTAAAGTTAGGACTTGCCTTTCTCATACTAATGACATTTTAGCACTTCCTCAAAACGTGCATCAGAACTGCCCACAGGTGCGGAACAAAAGTGCCTATTCCTGGACCGACGGAGTATCGGGCAGGAAGAGGGGAGTGGAGCCGGGCGCAGAACTCGTCTTTTCACAGGCGCCCAGGTAGCTCTTTAGCCCCGAGGCCCGCCTGTGTGGTGCACCGCGGTACGGAGGCGGGTGCAGGGCTCATTCCCGCTGCCCTCCTCCCTTGGCTCCGTGCCTTCTCTGTCGCCGCCCCCCCGCCCCCACCTCGGTGTCATTAGAGTTCAGCTCCTTCTAAGGTTTCAGCCTCTCCGGCCGCGCAGCCCTCTGGACAAAGCCCAAGTGGCCCGCGGCCCACTACAGTGGCCACCCCGCGGCCTGTGGAGGGAGTCGGGGTGTGGGGAGGGAATGTCCCGCAACGCCCCCGCGGCCACCGCCCACTGAGCATGCGCACAGCAGCGCTGCCGGAAGTGACAACACACGTCGTGGAGGCGCCCCGCCCCTTCCGCCTGCACGCCCCGCCCAGGCCTCGCCCCTCCGCTCTCCCCGCCCCTCCCCCTCCCCTCTCTCGCCCGCTTTCTGTCAGCCTCTCTCCCTCTCCCTCTCCCCCCTCTCTCTCTTCCTCTCTCGCACCTGAGCACACGCACCTGCCCGGGCCCGGCTCCGCTCCCTCCTCCTTCCTCCCCTTCCCTCCCCCTTCCCCGCCCCGGCCGGAAGGCTCCGGCCGCGGCCGCTGGAGCCTCGCGGCTGCGTCACCGCCGCCCCCCCAGACAAGATGGACACCGCGGAGGAAGGTAAGTCGGCGGCGCCCGCGCCCTGTGCTTGCGGCTCCCGCGGTCGGGTCGGGCCCGTGCCGGTTCCGTGCGGCGCTCGAGGAGGGCGGCGGGGCCCGGGCGGCGCGTGAGGTGGCGGTGTGGGCGGGGGGCGCCTCCGCTCGGGTCAGGGGCTTGCGATGACAGCGTCGCGAGCGGGCGGGACCGTGGCGGGGCCGGCACCCGGGCCGTTTGCCCCGCGGAGGAGCGGGGCGCGTGGGGCGGCGGGGAGCCTGAGGGGGACCCGTCGGCGCCTCCAGCCGTTCCCCGCGCGCCCGCGCGGGTCGTGGGCCGGGGGCGTCGGGCTGCGGTGGCCGGCGTGGCTCCCCGACCCCCCGACTCCGTCCCTTCGGCCCCGGGGGGCGACGGCGCCGTCGTCGCGGCTCGAAGTCTGAGGGGGTGTTTTCTACGTCCTTCTCCCCCCGACCCCGCCATACTCGGTTTTGTCCGTCTTTTAACGTTGCTTCGCCCGGCCGTTCCAGCGGCCCTACCCCTTCGCGACGAAACTTCTTTGTTGACTCTGAAACTTCGCGAAAAACACCTCGCCAGGTGACGGCCGAGTGACCCCTATCTGAAGCCCTCGCCCTCTTGCTTGCGTGCCCCCCACCGGTAATTTGTTTACAGACGAGGAAGGAGCAGGCCCAGCGAGGTTATTCGAAGCAGGAAGGCTCTGAAGAGACTCCTTTTGTTTGGGTGCAGTTTATTTTGTGCTCAGCCCCTGACACCGATAAGCAGAGTTCGTGTGTGTGTGTGTGTGTGTGTGTGTGTGTGTTTGCCTGGTGGGTGCGTGTGCTTTGACACCAGCTGACTCGTAAGCAGAATACAGAAGTGAAGACACAACTGAACATCTGTGGCTATTGACATGCATTTGCTTTATTCAGTGAAGGTAGTTAGGTTGTTTTTAAGCAATTTTGTCTTCCTAGAGTCTATCGAATATTGAGTGAGTGTATAGATGAACTTACTAATTTGTTTCTTGTTTTGAGTGAAGATACATTTATGCTTGAGGTATCTTATGTGGGGATGTGATAAGCGTCTTTGAGCCTTTCAGATTGTGACTCTTGGTGATTTTAGATGAAGATCGTTGAGGACTGTCGTGGTATGCAATAATTAGTGGTAGAAAATATGTTGTCCATATATGTAATGAGTGGAGGGGATCATTTTTTAAAGAAGTGTTTCCTTGGATAATAAAAGAACCTCAGCTGTAATGATATTTTCATGTTATACTTGACAGTTTACAAACCATAGTTACATGCCTTCACATTTGATCTTACTAAGAGCCCTGTGGAGTAGGTAGGTATTATCTTTTATAGATGTGGAGGTTATTGGTAGTTATTTTAGTTAAAGTTTTTCCAGGTTTCACACCCGAATAAGAAAGATTTAAACCTAGGTATCCTAATTACAAATAATTTTCCTTTCATTGTCTTTCGGCTGTTTCTATTATGTACTGTGAGTGAAAGAAAGATCATTGCCACAGGAGACTCCTTTGGAAACAGTCAAGTGAAACTGCTGAGATTAAGAATGACTTTTTTTGGACAGGTGGTCCTAGTGTGTAAATTTCTGTCTACATCCATACATCCTTTTGGGTTCAAATTTTAATGACTTAACCTAGTAATACATGTGTTTATTGATTTATCACTTGATATATACCGGCATGTTTTATTAAGTTCTCATTCTTTGGGCTTATGCATTTAGTACCTGCATACACTTACCGTACAATAGTGGTGATTCAGGAATTGCAGAATCTCAGTCTGTGTGGAATCGTGGAAGACATATTTTCAGTGTGCTTCTTAGTGCACTGTTTTGTTTTGTTTTTTTTTTTTCTTTTCTGTGTAAAATTATAATCAGGATGAGGTATAAATGATGTTTATGTACTAACTCGAATACTGTTCTGTATTGAAATAACTAACATTTACTGAGGGCTTGATGTATGGCATGTCCTTCACTAAACATTTTACACACAACTCATATTTTACATACAAACACTTATTGGTAGGTAGCATTCTCTTTTCACAGATGAGGAGACTGAGGGTTAGTGTGATTAAGTAACTTTGCCAGGGTCATAACAGGTGACCGAAGTCAGAGGCAAGATTCAAACTCAGTCCTGTCGGACTTTGTGATTATGTTAGATATTTCAGACTTCATGTTTAAATTAGCTATTTATAAGTGGATACACTGTGTCTTCTTGGTGGCTCAGATGGTAAAAAATCTGCCTGCAGTGCAGGACACCTGGGTTTGATCCCTGGGTGGGCAAGATCCCTTGGAGAAGGAAATTGCTAACCACTGCAGTGTTCTTACCTGGAGAATTCCATGGACACAGGAACCTGGTGGACTATAGTCCATGGAGTCACAAAGAGTTGGACACAACTGAGCAACTTTCACTTTCACCTTGTATCCAGTGTTGAGATAACTGAATTTTTGTTACTCTGTTTATAAGATGAATCATTTACATGATTGGCAGTGTCACTTTGAATTTGTTTTATGACACTGTTAGCTATGAAATGAAAGTGACTTTTGATACTTCTCATGCCTAATTTTGCAAAACTCCAAATTAGAAGTCTTCTGAAATTTTCAAATTAATGTAAACTTAACTTGAAAAAAGGCTGGAAAGAGCGGGAGGATTACAGAAGATTTCATGATAAAATGATATAGTGACAATACCAAAAAGCTTGGAAGCAACTTCTGTTTGCTAATTGAGTTACTACAGGTTATTTCTTAAAAAAATGCAGTTGGATTTTTATGTGATTATAAAAGAAACTTTCTTTTTGTAGGAGACTTGGAAAATTTGGCTAAACATAAAGAACATAAAAATTTTAAAAATCTTTAAATTTTACCACTCATTGTTAATAACACCGAAGACATTGTTTACTTACCTGTTTTTTTATTATGTTAATATGAATAGATTGTTACTGAAATACCAATCAGCAAATAGTGTTAACTCTTCCATCTCCTTTAAAAATGCTTGTTGCTTTCCCTTAATGGTACCATATATGATGTTATATGCCCAGAATGTTTCATATTTGTAGTAAAAACCCTGAATTGTTAGAGAAGTGATTATTTGCCAGATTTTGACCCTTCTTATTAATTGTTTGTTCTGTATTAAAGTGTTCAGTATATTCAATCTTATTTTTGCAAAACCAGCAGGTTTATCATCATTCTCATAATACAGGCATGCCTTGATTTTATTGTTTCCCTTTATTGAGCTCTGTAGATAATGTTTTTTTTTTTTTTTTTAAACAAATTGAGGGTTTGTGGCAACCCTGCACCAAGTCTGTAGGTGCTGTTTTTCTAAAAACATTTGCTCACTTGCATGTCTCTGTGTCACATCTTAGTAATTCTTTCCGTATTTCAAACTTTCTCATTATTACTGTATTTGTTATAGTGATCTGTGATTTACTACTATTACAGTTGTTTTGGGGCACCATGAACTGTGTCCACAGAGAGAACAAACTTAACTGATCAATGTGTGTTTTCTGACTGCCCCACTCACTGCTGTTGCCATTTCTTTTTTTTCTCCTCAGGGCCTCACTATTCCCTAAGACACTATAATATTGAAATTAGGCCATTTAATAACCCCGTAATGATCTCTTTTAAGTGTTAAAGTGAAAGAATAGTTGCCTGTCTCTCACTTTAAATCACAAGTTAGAAATGATTAAGCTTAGTGAGGAAAGTATATTGAAATCCAAGATAGGCTGAAAACTAGGCCTCTTGCTCCAGCTAGCCAAGGTGTGAATGCAAAGATAAAGTTGTTGAAGAAAAAAGTGCTGCTGCAGTGAACATACAGATGATAAGAAAGAGAAGCAGCTGTATTGCTAATAGAGTCTTCGTGGTTTGGAGAGATCAGGCCAGGCCCACACTCCTTGAAGCCAAAGCCTACCCAGAGCAAGGCTCTCACTCTTTTCAGTTCTGTAAAGGCTGAGAGAATGGAGGAAGCTGCAGAGGAAACGTTTAAAGCTAGCAGAGCTTGGTTCATGAGTTTTAAGGAAAGAAGTTGTCTCTTTAACGGTGAAGTGCAAAGTGAAATAGCCAGATGTCTAGAAGATCTAGCTGAGGTAATTCTTGAAGGTGGGTCACACTGAAGAGCAGATTTTCAGTATCCACGAAACAGCCTTATATTGGCAGAAAATGCCAACTAGGATTTTAATAGCTGGAGAGGAGAAGTCAGTGCTTGACTTAAAAGCTTCAGAGGACAGGCTGACTTGTGTTAGGGGCTAATGTCATTTTAAGTTGAAGCTGTTGCTCATGTACTATTCTGAAAATCCTAATAATTCTTATTATGCTAATTCTACTCTGCCTGTGCTCTGTAAATGGAACAACGAGGCCTAGATGACAGCACATCTGTTTACAACATGGTTTACTGAATATTTTAAACCCACTGCTGAGACCTACTGCTCAGAAAAAAAAAAAGATTCCTTTCAAAATGTTACTGCTCATTGACAGTGTACCTGATCACCAAAGAGTTCTGATGGAGATGTGCAGTGAGATGAATGTTGTTTTCATACCTGCTGACAAACAGAATCCATTCTGTAGCCAGTGGATCAAAAAGTACTAATAATTTTGACCTCGAAAATCAAAGTCTTATTATTTAAGAAGAGATTTCTTAAGCTTATAGCTGCCATTTGTTGTTGTTCAGTCGTAAAGGCATGTCTTACTCTTTGCAACTCCATGGACTGCAGCATGCCAGACTCCCCTGTCCTTCACTGTCTCCTGGAGTTTGCCCTCATTCATGTCCATTGGGCTGGTGATGTTATCTAATCATCTCATCCTCTGTCGCTTCAGCAAGCTGACATGAAGATAATGATTCCTTTGATGGATCTGGACAAAGTAAATTGAAGACATTATGGAAAGGGTTCACCATTGTAGATGCCATTAAGAACATTTGTGATACTAGAACAACATTGTAAATCAACCATCATTCAATTAAAAGAATAAATAAAAAAATTTAAAAGAGAGCATTTATGATTCACAGGAAGAGGTAAAAACATCAATGTTAACAGGAATTTAGAAGAGTTTGGTTCCAACCCTTGCTGATTTTGAGGGGTTCGAGACTTCAGTGGAGAAAGTAATTGCAGATGTGGTGTAAATAGCAAAAAGCCTAGATTTAGAAGTGGAGCCTGAAGATGAGACTGAATTTTGTAATTTCATGGTAAAATATTAACAAATGAGTTGCAAAGGGGTGAGCAAAGAAAGTAATTTCTTGAGACAAAATATACTCCTAGTGAAGATGTTATAAAAGTTGTTGAAATGACAACATAGCATTTAGAATATTTTGTAAACCTAGTTGGTAAAGCAGGGGCAGGGTTTAAGAGAATTGATTCCACTTTTGAAAGACATTCTGTTAGGTAGATAAACTGCTCTCATTAAATCTGTAAATGTCAGAGCTTGAGAAGATCTTATATCTTTCTCATTTTGTCAGGAGTCTGATTCTGCAACGCACTGAGGTTTTCAGTTTCAAAGGAAAAATGCTGTCCTTTGCCAAAGGGTATGCACTTTTAAAAAGTAAAAGCACTGCAATATTGGAATTGATGTTGCAAGCAAGTATTGATGTATGAAACTCTCATTAAGATATTAAACATTTTGCCATAGTAGAGTGCTCTTATTTCAGCCCAGTGATACATAGAGCTGATGTTTTTCTTTTTCATTTTTCTAAATTACTGCTCAAACTAGCAAAACATAATATAAAATCTGATCATCAGTTTTTTATGGACTGCCAAAGCAATTATTCTTAATGCTTTGTGAATTGTATTCATTCGGAAGGGATGAAGCTCAAGTGTATCATATTGATCATGTCCTGTAGTATGGCAAAACCTTGAGATGACTTAGATTTGGAAGCAATGAGTTCAAAGGATAGTAAGTTGTCAGAAGCAGACAGCTAGTTACTGTCTTTCTGGAACCACATGGTCTTTTATCTGCTTCCAGTAATGTCTGCTTCATTGTTTTTGCCACAAATCAGCTGTCACTGCTTTGGCATGCCCATGGCCAGGCATACATGCAGTTATTTGACAAGTGCTTACTGAGCAGCTGTTACGAGCAAGGCACTATTTTATGCACCTGGGGTAGGTGGGTAGCAAAATAGACAAAATCCCTTTTTTATGGAGCCTGCGATCTTGTCTTCGGCTTGGTAAAGGAGGAAGGGAGAACAGAAAATAAACATGTAATAAATTATACGACAAAACAAGATGGTTATATGTGCTGTGGAGAACAGTCCGTTCAGAGGGAATGAGATGGGTGAGAGAAGGATGAGAGATGAAGGAGGATTACAAAGGGGCCTGAGAATTCTGGTGGTGATGGATCTGTCATTATCTCGGATGTGGTGACAGTTTTACCAGTGTCAAGCATATCAAGTGGTATCCTCTAAGTGCATCTGATTGTATGTCAGTTATCCCTCAGTAAAGCTGTTTTAAAAAATCCAATGTCTTACTTAAGCATGGCTTTGTATCATGTATTGATCATTTGGTAGCTATTGGATCAAGTTATGCAAATCTTCCAAATGTTGACATGTTTTCCTGTATAATATAAAAGTCACATTGATTAAGGACACCACTTATCTTAGAAGGGCTTTAGATATTTGGGAAACTATCATGCTTATTATGGTGGAAACAGGTTTTCTAAAATCCTAATTTTTGCTTGAAAGTTTTGTCATTGGCAGTAAATATTGTCAGTTGGTTTCTTTGATTCTTAGACTCACTTCATTCTTTTGTGACAGTGCCTGCCACATACCTGCCTGAGTAACTGTTGTCTGTCAGGCTTTTTTTTTCTTCCATAGTAAAAATGGTGTTTCAGTGGCGTAAAAGCAGTTCCAACTGGTCATACTAAAGAATAATCCAAGTGCTTTTTCTTGAGACAATCATTGCTGTTGAGCCTGAGCCCAAGAATGAGCCTAGACTCCCTGTATTTTTCAGTTCTTAAACTTTTCACTTGGTTCTTTAAATCTTCTTTTTTCTTTGTACTTTGTATTCAGTGAGGAGACTGAAAATACAGTAACTTAATTAGAGGAAGTTGAAAGAATTATTAAGCTGTGGTAAGAGAATAATTATAAAGATGCCAGGACTACTGTAAAGGGTACGGCTGGGCCTGAGGCAAAGTACAGGTAGGAAGACTTTGGAGGGGTGGGACTCTTCCTCACAGCTGTGGTTCAGACTGCGTTGGAGAAGTACGGAGTTGTCCAAGCCAGAGCTAGACCACAGTTTCTGGGTGAGCAGGAAACACCCCCCCTCCCCCTCCCCCCACCCCAGGGCGCATGCAGGAAACCCAAGGTTGGTGGGTGGCTAGACATGCACAAAGAGTTAGGGTACCGCTGTGGGTGCAAGGCCTGGAGTGTGTTGAGGTCTTATCAGTGGGGCTGTGAGAAGCTGGCAAACCCACTGAGAGTACAGCAGGAGCAGGCATGCTCCAGGCCTCCTGTGTTGTCCCTCCAGCACCCTCTACTGACAAATCCTTTTCTGAGAACTGTTTAAAAGAGCCCATCTCTTATTACTGAACAAGTAGTACTGAAGGGTACGTTTGGAGCTGAGAGGAATCCGACTGATACTCGGCACACTCCTGCTGACACTTGGGAGTTACTGCCTCTACTGCTGAACTTGCATTTGCCCACTGCTGGGCAAAGCCAGAAGTAGAAAACGGCGGTGCCCCTTCCCTCCATCTCTGATCTCACAGAAGAGCGTCTCACTGACAGAATGTAACTCAAGTCTAGTAGTAGTTTTCAGGCTGGAAACTAGTTTTTGGGCTTCCAGGAGCAGTAGTGCAGGTGAATGTTAGTTTTGTAATGACCTGTAATCTGAAGGGACAAGAAATAACTAAGCTTTGGGATATATGGATTGGAATTTTAAATCCAATTTAAATTGGAATTTAAAATTTTCAAGGCCTAATTACCAAATCCACATTTAAAAAGTATGTATATGTATATATACTTCCACAGTCAAAAAGGAAGTGTTTTCCACAAAATTTTAGTTCAGTTTTTTTCTTATAGTTGTAAAAGTAGCAATGAAACAGTAGAAACTGGGGAAAGAGGAGAAGAAAATCACCCATATTCTTATCTAATCCATTATAGTGGCTGTCATTTTTTTGTGTGTATGTTTTCTCTTTTAGGCTGTTTTAGGTTTCTTACTTAGTTGGAAGAACAGTGTATATTCATTTTTAAAATTTGTGCTTTGCTTATTTAATATTCATTTTTTCTATATTGTCAAATAGTTGTTAAATTTGCTGTTTTTAAGGGACTACAGACATTCCAAGTACTGAATGTACCACAGTTTATGTAGCCACACTCCTGATCTTGGCTGTAATATTTTGAGTATTGTGGCCCTGCCAAGAGACATGTGGGATTTCCCCAACCAGGGATCGAACCCACACCCCCTGCATTGGAAGCGTGGAATCTTAATCACTTGACTGCCAGGGAAGTCCTGAGTAATACTTTTAAATAATTGTTTACTGTAATCATAGCTGCTAATTATAAGATTTTTGTCGATAATCAGATATTGAAAATCCTTTGTTACTACAACCAAGTGAATCAGCGTCAACTTTAGCAGTCATACAAATCATGTTGTTAATATGTATCCTCTATATTATGTGATGAAATGGCACTCTGCCTGTGAGATTTTCCTTCCCAAAATATAGCTCCACTCTAATCATGAGCAAAAACTGTAAACAAATTCTGATAGAAGGGCATCTTGTAATACTCCTTGAAATGATAAAAGTTGTCAAAGATGAGCAAAGTCTGAGAAACTGCCAGAGCTAAGAGGAGCCTAAGGAGACATGACGACTAAATGTAATGTGGATTCTGGAACAGAAAAATCACTTTAGGTAAAGATCAAGGAAATCTGAATAGACCGTTGACTTTAGTTGATGATAGTGTGTCAGTATGGGTTCACTAAGTGTCATAAAAGTAACACCCTAATGTAATAGAAGTGTAACATCCTAATGTAGGATGTTAGTAATAGGGGTACTGAGGATGTTAGTAATAGGGGTACTGGGTATGTGAAAACATTGTACTGTCTTCCCACATTTTCTGTAAATGTAATCTGTTCGAAAAAATAAAGTATATTAAACCATTGCTTATTAAAATTATTACTCGTTTATCACCAGAAGGAAAGTGGAAACTTTTTGAAGTCTTAAAGAGCTTTCAGGGTACAGTGGTTTAAGAGTTAGGATGTACCCAAAGCTATAAGTTGGTCTGTATTTTTCCTTAGAGTAGATGCTTAGAATGTATGTGGTGAACTGGATTGTTGGCTAAAAAAACTAAAGGGATGGGCTAGCCCTAAATGGGTGCTGACTCGGTAACCTCACACTATTGGGCTTTCCCTCTCCCTTTCATCTCCTAGGCTGTCTCCTTGCTCAGTCACTCAGGATTTGAAGGTTTCATTCAAAGTACCTTAATTGAGCTAGGTACTGGGCTAGAAACTTTCAGAAGGTATGCTTTGTGAAGATACTTGTTCAGTCGCTCAGTTGTGTCTGACTCTTTGCGACCTCATGTACTGCAGCACACCAGTCTTCCCTGTCCTTCACCGTCTCCCAGAGTTCGCTCAAACTCATGTCCATTGAGTTGATGATGCCATCCAACCATATTGTCCTCTATTGTCTCCTTCTCCTCCTGCCATAAATCTTTCCTAGCATCAGGATCTTTTCCAATGAGTCGACTCTTCGCATCAGGTGGACAAAGTATTGGAGCTTCAGCATCAGTCGTCCCAATGAATATTCAGGGTTGATTTCCTTCTGTGAAGATACTAAATATTCAAATAAGCAAACAAACTAAGCAACAAAAGTTGCTACAGGATTTAACAGAAGTTTGCCCTTGAGAACCACTAAGAGCTTTTTTTTTCCTAGGTAGGTTTGCAGAGCTTTGATTTCTAGGTAGGTTTGTGGTCATAACCAGCAAAGTGCACTGATTTTACTTTGGCCTGAACAAGATTTGTAATTTTACTGCATGTAAATTTGATGGAGCCTTACTCCACCACATTTCATTTTTAGTGAAGGGCCTCAGGCTGCATCTTTTGTACACTTAGCTCTCCTTTTGTACCGTTGGCCTTGTTATTCTGTTGAAGTTTCAGGTGGTGGAATTGATCCTACTAAACAAAATAGATTATTCTTTGACTCCCTCCCCGCCCCCCCTTTCCCCTTTGAGGCATTTTATTTGCACGTGTTAAACTCCTTTAGGAAAGAAATTCCAGGATTTCTCTCCTGTGTGTTTTTGTCTTGTTTCTTCATGGTCCTCATGCCACCTGAGGTGGTCAGGACAATGAAACCAAGCTAACAGAATGGAAGTAGGTTATTTTTCCATTTTCTAGGTTTTCAAGTTGCACTTCCAAATCTAGGGCTGGTCACTCCACACTTGTTAACTTGCCTGTGAGATTCACTGTAATTTTCCCAGCCCTGTGATCATCAGTGATTGGAAATTCACCAGTGTAAGCATGCTTCATCATCACAGTCAGAAACCAGATGATGACTTGGGAGCTTGGCCTGATAAGGACCTAGTTTTGGTCTTTCTTTTCAGCATTGTTAATGCTCTTGAGAGCATGAAAGGATGGTGGAAAGAGTTTTCTTTGAATTTCTCTGTTGGTGGTAGTTATGCTTTAGTTTTGTGAATCTGCTAAGATCCTTTATAAAACAGGAAAGGTTAATTTATGTCTTAGTCACAAACTACCCCCAAACCTGAGCAGCTTAAACCAACAAAAGGTTGACGTTTCTCACTGACATCACATCTCGAAATGGTCCTAAGTTGGATCACCTGGAGATCTAGATGGGAGACCGTGAGGCAGGAGCATGGAGTGTGATGGAGTGTCTTCATCGGTGCCCAAAGCCTTCTGTCTAGAAGTGATGCCCGTCACTAGACCTCATATTGCATTGCCCATAGCAGGTCACATGTCCATGTAGGATTTCAGAGGTGACAGGGAAGTGCAGTCCCACCACAGACCCAGTAAGTAGAATGCCGGAAACATTTGATGACCAGCACTGATGATTCCCACAGTCCCTTGCAACATGGTTGGATGCAATAAATGTGCTCACTGCCATACGTTTCACTCTACAACTTCATTAGACCACATTTTAGAGACAGAACCATTTTTTTCCCATGTCATTGCCTTTTCTAATTTCCTGTTTCTCATCTCTCATTACCTGTTCTTGACTCCTACATCTGTTTAGTCACTACTGTAGAAAATCTTTTGATCTCCCCCCCCCAAGTATAATTAAAGTAAAATTTACCTTATTTAATGTCTGTGAGTTTTTGACAAATGCACGCAGTCATGTAGCCACCACAATCAAGAAGATATAGAATACTTCTTTCACTACTCAAAATATCTCCATGCCTTTTTATGGTCAACTCTACCTCCAGACCCTGGAACCACTCATCTGTTTCTGTCTATATATTAGGTTGGTGCAAATGTAATTGTGGTTTCAGACCTTGAATTTCAAATAATTATAATTAGGCTCAAACATATCTTTATTAATCAAAATAGGAACCATTATAATCAACATGTTTTTTGCCCGTGGGAGGTGCTTGTTTATTCTTGTAGCATAAAAGTCCATGCTTCGTGATTCAACAAACTCTTGAAAAGCATTTTCTTTCTCCTGCTGATTGTGGAAGCATTTTTCCTACAAAAAGTTGTTGAGGTGCTTGAAGAAGTGGTAGTCGGTTGGCCAGAGGTCAGGTAAACATGGTAGATGAGGCAAAATTTTATGGCTCAATTCCTTCAACTTTTGAAGTGTTGGTTGTGCAACATGTGGTTGGGCATTGTCATGGAAAAGAATTGGGCCCTTTCTGTTGACTAATATTGGTTTCAGGCCCTGCAGTTTTTGGTGCTTCTCATTGCTTTGCTGAGCATATGTCTTAGATGTAAGGGTTATGCCGAGATTCAGAAAGCTGTAGGGTATCAAATGGGCAGCAGACCACCAAACAGCGACTATGACTCTTTTTTGGTGCAAGTTTGGCTTTGGGAAGTGCTTTGAAGCTTCTTGGACCAGCCGCTGAGCTGGTCATCGTCAATTGTCATATAAAATCCACCTTTCGTCACATATCACAATCTGATCAAGGAATGATTCCTTGTTGTTGTGTAGGATAAGAGAAGATGATTCTTCAAAATGATAATTATTTTTTGATTTTCGGTCAGCTTATGAGGCAGCAACGTTTTTCACCTTTCCAGTTTGCTTCAAATGCCAAACGAATGTAGAATGTTGACGTTGAGTTCTTGGGCAACTTCTTGTGTAGTTGTAAGAGGATCATTTTCAATGACGACTCTCGGTTGTTGTCACCCTCCAGTGGCTGGCTGCTACACTCCTCATCTTTAAGGCTGTCATCCCTTTCACGAAACTTCTTGAACCACCACTGCACGGTACATTCGTTAACAGTTCCTAAGCCAAATGCGTTGTTGATGTTGTGAGTTCTCTTCTCTGCCTTATGACCCATTTTGTACTCAAATAAGAAGATAGCTCGAATTTGCTTTTTGTCTAACATCATCTCCGTAGTCTAAAATAAACAGCAAGTAATGTCATTAGCAAAAAAAAAAAAAAAACAAAAACAAAAACCAAGAAATGTGCATTAGAATGATGTATAATGTAACCACATTTAAGAATGTATTCCAGCATCAAACAGCAAATTTCAACAATGCAAAAACCGCAATTACTTGTGCACCACCCCAATAGTTTTGCCTTTTCCAGAATGTTATAAATGGAATTAAACAGTATGTAGCTGTTTGAGTCTGATTTCTTTCTACTTAGTGCATTTGAGATTTATTCACATTGTTGCATGTATCAGTAGTCTTATCTTTTTTTTTAATTGCTGAGTGGTATTCTCTTGTAGGAATGTGCCACAGTTTATCCATCCCCCAGTTGTGGAATTTTGGGGTTGCTTGTTTCAAATTTGGCAGAATTACACATGAAATTTACATAGATTTCTGTGTGAACATAAGTTCTCACTTTACTAGGTCAAATACCTAGGAATAGGATTCCTGAGTGTATGATAAGAGTATATATGTTTTTGTTTTTGTCATTTTAACAGGTATATAGTGGTATCTTGTTGTTTAGTCACTTAGTCATGTCTGACTCTTTTGCAACCCCATGGACTATAGCCCCCGCCAGGCTCCTCTGTCCATGGGATTTCCTAAGCAAGAATACTGAAGTCGGTTGCCATTTCCTTCTCCAGGGGATCAAACCTGTGTGTCCTGCATTGGCAGACTGGTTCTTTACTGCTGAACCACCAGGGAAGTCCGTGGTACTTTACTGTGGTTTAAACATTTTTTAAATGTGGAAAAACATACGTAACAAGAGTTACCATCCTAACCATTTTTAAGTGTGTAATTCAGTGACATTAAATATAGGCACATTGTTGTGCAGTTACCAACAACTTACTGTGATTTTAATTTGAATTTCCTTAATGATGTTTGCATTGCTTTCATGATGCTAACTTCTCTAGGTTAGCATCAGAAAGCTTCTTTAGTGAAGTATCTGTTCAAATCTTTTGCTGAAACTTTTTGGATTATTTTCTATTATTAAGACACAAATTAGTAAGCTGGATGAAGGACTTGAATAGTTCACAGAGGAAAAGAACATGGCAGAATGTGGAAATAATCTAGCTTCACTAGTAATAAAACTACTTAATTAGCTATTATACAAGTTATTTTTCTCCTTATGTTTAGTAATGCAGTGTGTTTTTATTAGACGGAGCAATCTACCATTCAAATGCAAGAAAATAAAGTTGGAGGGGACATAGTAGAGCTATATAGGATATTAACATTAAATTATGAAAAATTTAATGTTAATAAAATTTGGCCACAGGACTGGAAAAGGTCAGTTTTCATTCCAATCCCAAAGAAAGACAATGCCAAAGAACGCTCAAACTACCGCACAATTGCACTCATCTCACACACTAGTAAAGTAATGCTGAAAATTCTCCAAGCCAGGCTTCAGCAATATGTGAACCGTGAACTTCCTGATGTTCAGGCTGGTTTTAGAAAAGGCAGAGGAACCAGAGATCAAATTGCCAACATCCGCTGGATTATGGAAAAAGCAAGAGAGGTCCAGAAAAACATCTATTTCTGCTTTATTGACTATGCCAAAGCCTTTGACTGTGTGGATCACAATAAACTGTGGAAAATTCTGAAAGAGATGGGAATACCAGACCACCTGACCTGCCTCTTGAGAAATTTGTATGCAGGTCAGGAAGCAATAGTTAGAACTGGACATGGAACAAGAGACTGGTTCCAAATAGGAAAAGGAGTTCGTCAAGGCTGTATATTGTCACCCTGTTTATTTAACTTCTATGCAGAGTACATCATGAGAAACGCTGGACTGGAAGAAACACAAGCTGGGATCAAGATTGCCAGGAGAAATATCAATAACCTCAGATATGCAGATGACACCACCCTTATGGCAGAAAGTGAAGAGGAACTAAAAAGCCTCTTGATGAAGGTGAAAGTGGAGAGTGAAGAAGTTGGCTTAAAGTTCAACGTTCAGAAAACGAAGATCATGGCATCCGGTCCCATCACTTCATGGGGAATAGATGGGGAAACAGTGGAAACAGTGTCAGACTTTATTTTGGGGGCTCCAAAGTCACTGCAGATGGTGACTGCAGCCATGAAATTAAAAGACGCTTGCTCCTGGGAAGGAAAGTTATGACCAACCTAGATAGCATATTCAAAAGCAGGGACATTACTTTGCCTACAAAGGTTCGTCTAGTCAAGGCTATGGTTTTTCCTGTGGTCATGTATGGATGTGAGAGTTGGACTGTGAAGAAGGCTGAGCGCCAAAGAATTGATGCTTTTGAACTGTGGTGTTGGAGAAGACTCTTGAGAGTCCCTTGGACTGCAAGGAGATCCAACCAGTCCATTCTGAAGGAGATCAGCCCTGGGATTTCTTTGGAAGGAATGATGCTAAGGCTGAAACTCCAGTACTTTGACCACCTCATGCGAAGAGCTGACTCACTGGAAAAGACTCTGATGCTGGGAGGGATTGGGGGCAAGAGGAGAAGGGAATAACAGAGGATGAGATGGCTGGATGGCATCACTGACTCGAAGGATGTTGAGTCTGAGTGACCTCCGGGAGTTGGTGATGGACAGGGAGGCCTGGCGTGCTGCAATTCATGGGGTCGCAAAGAGTCGGACACGTCTGAGTGACTGCTCCGATTTGATGAAAAAATAAAACATTCTAGAAAACTTGATCATATAACTGAGGTATGCATGATAAAGTTGAAAAGTTCTCTTTTGGAATTTGGGGCTCTGTTTTGATCCTCATTTCTTCATAAACTTGCTTGATAATATCGTTGGGTTAGTTTAGAACTGAAGTTAGCTGATCTCCGTCTGCTCCCCACTTGTCCTTGGTGTCAGAGACAGTGGTAGGGTTGAAGTTTTTCTTGTACTGTTTGGCTGGATTACAGCAGCAGTTATTGTCTATAAAGTTTTCTAGCTTACTGAGTTGCCCCTTTTCTGGTACTTTGGCTAGAGGGAGCAGGTTTTCGTGGGGACTTTTTTTGGTCTGCTCTCGTTATTGTTTCTAGGTTGCCAGCTTCTCCACCTTAGTCTGTAGTTCAGGCTCAGTTCATTTCAATCACTCAGTTGTGTCTGACTCTTTGCGACCCATGAACTGCAGGACGCCAGGTCTGGTCTCCCTGCCCATCACCAACTCCCAGAACTTATTCAAGCTCATGTCCATCAAGTCAGTGATGCCATTCAACCATCTCATCCTCTGTCGTCCCCTTCTTTTCCCACCCTCAGTCTTTCTCAGCATTAGGGTCTTTTCTAATGAGATCCAACCAGTTCATCCTAAAGGAATCAGTCCTGAATATTCATTGGAAGGACTGATGCTGAAGCTGAAACTCTAATACTTTGGCTACCTGATGCGAAGAACTGACTACTCCAGGCTACTTAAGGCAAAGCACAAACCCAGAGAACTCATTACTCACTGCTGTGTGTATAGTTCCTTGGGGCCCCAGCTCCTTTTGCTGGTCTGCCTTTGCTTCACTTTTTAGTCTTCTTATGTGTGTTTCGTATATAATATCCTGTGTTTTTAGCTGTCCTTGGCAGGAGGAATAGGGAGAAGACTATTTTATCTTGATCTAGAACTTTCCATTTTTTTCTAGTCTTTACTGCTGTCTTTCTCTAGGAGGAAACTTTATCCTGATTTTCTAGTGATACGTGTTTTTCACATTTTTATGTTTTTTTTACATTTGGAATTACAAAGAGTAAGTAACTTTTTGTGTCTGGGGTTCTTTATCACTCAACATCATTTTGTGTTGTTACTGTTCAGTTGCTAAGTTGTGTCCAGCTCTTTGCGACCCCATGGACTCCAGCACGCCAGGCTTCCCTGTCTTTCCCTGTCTTCTGGAGTTTGCTTGAATTCATGTCCATTATATATGGACACATACACAAATATATGCAGTTGATCCTGGAACAACAGTGGTTTGAACTACTTGGGTCCACTTTTATGTAGATTTCTTCCAGTAATTATATGGTGTTGCCCCTCATCCCTATTCGTGGGTTTCATGTCTGTAAATTCAACCAACTGCAGATCAAAATTTTCACGCGCCTTTGCTTGAATCCATGGATGCAGACAGAACTTGCAGATGTGGAGGACCGACTTTGGGACTTAAGTGCCCTGGAGTTTTGCTGCACGTGGCGGCTCCTGGAAGCAATCCATCCACAGATACTGAGGTACAGGTGTACTATAGGCAGCATACCCATGTAAATTAAGGAAAGAACTTCTTTCCCCAACTGTGATCCCTGCAAAGTAGCAACTGTTAATAGCTCTTATCTATTTTTCCAGAATAAATGTTCAGCCATGGCCTATGCTTTGTTTCAGGTTTTTCTGCTGAAATATGGATTCGCAGGGAAGAAGCTTCCATGCCTTCTACTCCATGCGCACAGACTAGCGAAGGAAACTTACTTGAGGATATAGACCAGGCACAGCCTAGCTCTTAGGCGGCTTCTCTTGGCCTCCAGTTCGCTCAGTCGAATCTGACTCTTTGTGACCCCGTGGACTGTAGCCTACAAGGCTGCTCTGTCCATGGGATTTTCTAGGCAGTAGTACCGGAGTGGATTGCCATTTCCTTCTCCAGGGATCTTCCCAAACCAGGGATTGAACCTGGGTCTCCCGCATTGTAGACAGACACTTTACCGTCTGAGCCACCAGGGAAGTACTGATAAAGGGGATCAGATCAGATCAGATCAGATCAGTCGCTCAGTCCTGTCCGACTCTTTGCGACCCCATGAATTGCAGCACGCCAGGCCTCCCTGTCCATCACCAACTCCCGGAGGTCACTCAGACTCAACATCCTTCGAGTCAGTGATGCCATCCAGCCGTCTCATCCTCTGTTATTCCCTTCTCCTCTTGCCCCCAATCCCTCCCAGCATCAGAGTCTTTTCCAGTGAGTCAGCTCTTCGCATGAGGTGGCCAAAGTACTGGAGTTTCAGCTTTAGCATCATTCCTTCCAAAGAAATCCCAGGGCTGATCTCCTTCAGAATGGACTGGTTGGATCTCCTTGCAGTCCAAGGGACTCTCAAGAGTCTTCTCCAACACCACAGTTCAAAAGCATCAATTCTTTGGCGCTCAGCCTTCTTCACAGTCCAACTCTCACATCCATACATGACCACAGGAAAAACCATAGCCTGGACTAGACGAACCTTTGTAGGCAAAGTAATGTCCCTGCTTTTGAATATGCTATCTAGGTTGGTCATAACTTTCCTTCCCAGGAGCAAGCGTCTTTTAATTTCATGGCTGCAGTCACCATCTGCAGTGACTTTGGAGCCCCCAAAATAAAGTCTGACACTGTTTCCACTGTTTCCCCATCTATTCCCCATGAAGTGATGGGACCGGATGCCATGATCTTCGTTTTCTGAACGTTGAACTTTAAGCCAACTTCTTCACTCTCCACTTTCACCTTCATCAAGAGGCTTTTTAGTTCCTCTTCACTTTTCTGCCATAAGGGTGGTGTCATCTGCATATCTGAGGTTATTGATATTTCTCCCGGCAATCTTGATCCCAGCTTGTGTTTCTTCCAGTCCAGCGTTTCTCATGATGTACTCTGCATAGAAGTTAAATAAACAGGGTGACAATATACAGCCTTGACGAACTCCTTTTCCTATTTGGAACCAGTCTCTTGTTCCATGTCCAGTTCTAACTGTTGCTTCCTGACCTGCATACAAATTTCTCAAGAGGCAGGTCAGGTGGTCTGGTATTCCCATCTCTTTCAGAATTTTCCACAGTTTATTGTGATCCACACAGTCAAAGGCTTTGGCATAGTCAATAAAGCAGAAATAGATGTTTTTCTGGACCTCTCTTGCTTTTTCCATGATCCAGCGGATGTTGGCAATTTGATCTCTGGTTCCTCTGCCTTTTCTAAAACCAGCCTGAACATCAGGAAGTTCACGGTTCACATATTGCTGAAGCCTGGCTTGGAGAATTTTCAGCATTACTTTACTAGTGTGTGAGATGAGTGCAATTGTGCGGTAGTTTGAGCGTTCTTTGGCATTGTCTTTCTTTGGGATTGGAATGAAAACTGACCTTTTCCAGTCCTGTGGCCACTGCTGAGTTTTCCAAATTTGCTGGCATATTGAGTGCAGCACTTTCACAGCATCAGCAGGATTTGGAACAGCTCAACTGGAATTCTATCACCTCCACTAGCTTTGTTCGTCGTGATGCTTTCTAAGGCCCACTTGATTTCACATTCCAGGATGTCTGGCTCTAGGTCAGTGATCACACCATCGTGATTATCTGGGTCGTGAAGATCTTTTTTGTACAGTTCTTCTGTGTATTCTTGCCTTCTCTTCTTAATATCTTCTGCTTCTGTTAGGTCCATACCATTTCTGTCCTTTATTGAGCCCATCTTTGCATGAAATGTTCCCTTGGTATCTCTAATTTTCTTGAAGAGATCTCTAGTCTTTCCCATTCTGTTGTTTTCCTCTATTTCTTTGCATTGATCGCTGAAGAAGGCTTTCTTATCTCTTCTTGCTATTCTTTGGAACTCTGCATTCAGATGTTTATATCTTTCCTTTTCTCTTTTGCTTTTCACTTCTCTTCTTTTCACAGCTATTTGTAAGGCCTCCCCAGACAGCCATTTTGCTTTTTTGCATTTCTTTTCCATAGCGATGGTCTTGATCCCTGTCTCCTGTACAATGTCACGAACCTCATTCCATAGCTCATCAGGCACTCTTATGTATCAGATCTAGGCCCTTAAATCTATTTCTCACTTCCACTGTATAATCATAAGGGATTTGATTTAGGTCATACCTGAATGGTCTAGTGATTTTCCCTACTTTTTTCAATTTAAGTCTGAATTTGGCAATAAGGAGTTCATGGTCTGAGCCACAGTCAGCTCCTGGTCTTGTTTTTGCTGACTGTATAGAGCTTCTCCATCTTTGGCTGCAAAGAATATAATCAATTTGATTTCGATGTTGACCACCTGGTGATGTCCATGTATAGAGTCGTCTCTTGTGTTGTTGGAAGAGGGTGTTATGACCAGTGCATTTTCTTGGCAGAACTCTATTAGTCTTTGCCCTGCTTCATTCCGTATTCCAAGGCCAAATTTGCCTGTTACTTCAGGTGTTTCTTGACTTCCTACTTTTGCATTCCAGTCCCCTATGATGAAAAGGACATCTTTTTTGGGTGTTAGTTCTAAAAGGTCTTGTAGGTCTTCATGGAACCGTTCAACTTCAGCTTCTTCAGCATTACTGGTTGGGGCATAGACTTGGATTACTGTGATATTGAATGGTTTGCCTTGGAAACGAACAGAGATCATTCTGTCATTCTTGAGATTGCATCCAAGTACTGCATTTCGGACTCTTGTTGATCATGATGGCTACTCCATTTCTTCTGAGGGATTCCTGCCCACAGTAGTAGATACAATGGTCATCTGAGTTAAATTCACCCATTCCAGTCCATTTTAGTTCGCTGATTCCTAGAATATTGACATTCACTCTTGCCATCTCTTGTTTGACCACTTCCAATTTGCCTTGATTCATGGACCTGACATTCCAGGTTCCTATGCAATATTGCTCTTTACAGCATCGGACCTTGCTTCTATCACCAGTCACATCCACAGCTAGGTATTCTTTTTGCTTTGGCTCCATCCCTTCATTCTTTCTGGAGTTATTTCTCCACTGATCTCCAGTAGCATATTGGGCACCTACTGACCTGGGGAGTTTCTCTTTCAGTATCCTATCATTTTGCCTTTCCATACTGTTCATGGGGTTCTCAAGGCAGGAATACTGAAGTGGTTTGCCATTCCCTTCTCCAGTGGGCCACATTCTGTCTGATAAAGGGGATAAGCCACACCTAATCAGGTGTGTGGCTCGGGGCCTACTAAACAGTCAGTGTTTGCCTTAAAGTGTTGTATAGCTGAGGCTTATCACCATTCTGGTTGATTTAGAGGAACAATCTTTGCTTTTCCATTTAGGGAAATATTCATACAGAAAGTATGCTTGAACAAAACTCACGTAGTCAACTTTATCATGTGGGAAAAGACAAAGCGTCAGTACTACAGAAGAGATTTGTGATATTATTTCTTGGATCAAATTCTTTTTAGAGTCATTTAGATTACATGGTTTTAAATTAGAATTGGATTGTTGGTTTCATAGAAATAGACCTTTAGGAATATTGAGACAGATTATTTAGATCTTATTCTGCTTTCTTTCCCTGATGAGGATATAGAAAGTGAAGTTTGAACACATTTGTTTTTGGCCTTGCTGTGTGGCATGTGAAATTCTAGTTTCCTGACCAGGGATTGAATCCATGTCCCCTGCATTAGGAGCTCCAAATCATAACCACTGAACTACCAGGGAAATCCCCTAACACGTTTTTAAAAACATGATCACTAAAATAGGAAAATTGCTAACAAAAGTTTTTACATTTGTGTGTGTATATTAAATAAACCACATGGCAAGTCCCCCTACTAAAGAACTTCGTGGTAAAATTGGACTTGGTAGTGTTTAATAAAATAAAAGTTGAGCTATGATATTTCCACGGAGAAGGCAATGGCAACCCACTCTAGTACTCTTGCCTGGAAAATCCCATGGATGGAGGAGCCTGGTAGGCTGCAGTCCATGGGGTCTCAAAGAGTCGGACACGACTGAGCGACTTCACTTTCATGCATTGGAGAAGGAAATGGCAAGCCACTCCAGTATTCTTGCCTGGAGACTCCCAGGGACAGAGGAGCCTGTTGGGCTGCTGTCTATGGGGTTGCACAGAGTCGGACACGGCTGATGCGACTTAGCAGCAGCATGCTATTTCCAAATTGCATGTTTAGCCTTTGATTTATATAGTTTAAAATTTTAATTACATAAATTTAAAACTCTCACAAATAGATCAATGTAGTAAGCCATCATATTGCCAGCATGTAGATTCAACAGATACAAGCACGGCTGACAGTTCTTTTATCTCAACTCTTTCCCTCTTGCTTCCCCACACTTCTTTTGGATTGTTTTAAAGGAAGTCTCAAATATGATATCTTTTCATCAGTAAATGCTTATGTATTCTAAGAGATAATAACTTATTAAAAAAACTAACCATAATACCACTATCATACTGCTTACTGTCTTTATCCTCCCAAGTTTTAAAAGGCCTGTCAAGGGGCTTCCCTGGCAGCCCAGTGGTTAAGACTCCACACTTCCTCTGCATGGGGCACAGGTTCTATCCCTGGTTGGGGAACTAAGACCCCACATGCTGTTTGGTGCAGCCAAAAAAATAAATAAAAAAATAAAAATGCCTGTCAGTATTATTGCTATTAACATGATGATTACTGAATTCTGCACAAACTGGAATCAAGATTGCCGGGAGAAATATCAATAACCTCAGATATGCAGATGACACCACCCTTATGGCAGAAAGTGAAGAGGAACTCAAAAGCCTCTTGATGAAAATGAAAGTGGAGAGTGAAAAAGTTGGCTTAAAACATTCAGAAAACGAAGATCATGGCCTCCGGTCCCACCACTTCCTGGGAAATAGATGGGGAAACAGTGGAAACAGTGTCAGACTTTATTTTTCTGGGCTCCAAAATCACGCAGCCATGAAATTAAAAGACGCTTACTCCTTGGAAGGAAAGGTATGACCAACCTAGATAGCATATTCAAAAGCAGAGACATTACTTTGCCAACAAAGGTCCGTCTAGTCAAGGCTATGGTTTTTCCTGTGGTCATGTATGGATGTGAGAGTTGGACTGTGAAGAAGGCTGAGCGCCAAAGAATTGATGCTTTTGAACTGTGGTGTTGGAGAAGACTCTTGAGAGTCCCTTGGACTGCAAGGAGATCCAACCAGTCCATTCTGAAGGAGATCAGCCCTGGGATTTCTTTGGAAGGAATGATGCTAAAGCTGAAACTCCAGTACTTTGGCCACCTCATGCGAAGAGTTGACTCATTGGAAAAGACTCTGATGCTGGGAGGGATTGGGGGCAGGAGGAGAAGGGGACGACAGAGGATGAGATGGCTGGATGGCATCACTGACTCGATGGACGTGAGTCTCAGTGAACTCTGGGAGTTGGTGATGGACAGGGAGGCCTGGCGTGCTGCAATTCATGGGGTCGCAAAGAGTCGGACAGGACTGAGCGACTGATCTGATCTGATTGATCTGATAGTCCCTTTTGTCTTTGGATATAGCCTACTAGGGATGTATGATCATGTTATCAAGTCTCTAAAATAATTATCTGTGATTAAGCTTGATATACATAGGTTCATTTGTTTTTGGCTTCTTTTCTACTTTGTTTGATTCCCACTTTTATTATTATGTAAAAGAGTTCCATGATTCTGAAACAAGATGATTTAGAAGCCTAAATGTTCCCTTCTCTTTCCTTTTATATAATCAGTGAAGCTTGTGAAGTCCCTGATAAAATAATAATATTGTGTACGTTTGTATTTTGAGAGAGTCATGGTTACTGTCAATTGTACTGTGGGGAAAAAAATTATATAGGGCAGATCAAACTTTTTTGGTCTCAGGATCCCTGTAAACTCTTCTGAAAGACTCGCCGTATAAGAGAATAAAAACATTTAGAAATTTTTATTCACTTAACACACTCATTATGTGTTAATATACATTTTTCTTCATGAAAATAACCATATATTCTAAAGCCAGAATATTGGTGAGAAGAGTGGGTTTGTTTTATATTTGCATATCTTTAAAATGTTTGGTTTAGTGGGAAGCAGCTACGTTCAAACAGTTGTGTTCTGTAGTCTTTGGAAACCTGCCACTGTACACCGGCAAGACAGTGAGAGAAGACTCTCAGTGTTAGAGCGGAGATAGTTTTGACCTTGCAGGGCCCCGGTGAGTCCCATTTCTGTACTGTAGACTCTGTTGAGCAGAGCTCTGGGGCTTGATTTAGATTTGTTATGTTTGCTTAGTTTTGTGTTCCTTGGTTTGTCCTTTAGAAGGATGGAATCTTCTGAAAATCAGTGTCTGGATCTAATGGAGATCCAGTCTTCCCAATCTCGCTGAACTCCAGCCCCACCTGTCTCTTGCGGCCGTCCTGTGGGGTGTGGGGAACTGTGGTGCTCCGGTGGATGGGTGCACCCTGCAGTCTCCGTGGTATTCCCTCCCGCAGCGCCCACGAGCCATAGGGGCCTCCACGTGCGTATGTAGGAGGAGTCAGGCTGACCGTCAGACGTTTGCCCGCTCCTTGGTGGTGGTCCGCGCGTTATCTCCCTGCGTTCCGCTTGCCAAGTGTGCCAACAGAGGCTCTCCCTGGCCCAACCCCAGTCCTTCGCCGCATAACTGCTGGCTGCCAGTCACCATGTTTCTGCAGGGCGACGGGAGGCCAGCAGTGTTGCCACCGCTTCCCTCTGCCCTGTGTCCTGCCTGCCACGCTGTCTCTGCTGCACCCTACTTCCTGCCCCCCGGGGCTGCTTAAGAGCCGGTGGGGGAGACAGGAAGAGGTGGAACCACTTGCCCTGTGACTGCACCTGCCTGCCCACACTTGCACTCAAACTCCCCGTAAGTGGGGGATCTTGCGGTGGCATATGCCTGTCTCTAAAGTTAATCCACAGAGGTCTAAGCATTTCTGTTGGTACCAACCCTGACATAGCAAATGACTTTGAGTGCAGGTTTGGCTTCTACCTGCAGAATTGTGGCCATTCTAGAACTCACCCACGCCCATGGGCATCTGCAGCTCAGCTCTGATGATTCTAGGTCACCAGGAGTGCATGTTCTGTGGCCCTGTTAAGTTGTTGTGCTGACCAGGGCAACTGGGAATTGGGTGATGGGGAACCCAGATTTGGTTCCATAGAGGAAGCCTGGTAATGGACTACCCCAACCAAGGGGTAGCAGACTTGTTACTCACGACCCAAGGGTGGGGAGGCAATGATGAAAAACAGAACTGGTCTCTGGAGGTCTGGTAATTGGAATGAGTCCACTTAAAATTCTTTAAGGCGGATCCATTGCATGGCAAGTCTAGTACCTGCAGCCGAGGTGGTGGTGGTTTAGTTGCTAAGTCGTATCCAACTCTTGTGACCCCGTGGACTGTATCAGGCTCCTCTGTCCCTGGAATTCTCCAGGCAAGAATACTGGAGTGGATTGCCATTTCCTTCTCTAGGGGATCTTCCTGACCCAGGAACTGACCCTGGGTCTTTTGCATTGCAGGCAGATTGTTTACCAACTGAGCTATAAGGGAAGCAGCCGAGGTAATCTCCAGCTTCAATGGTAGGGTGTTGAGTTCAGTGCAGTTAAAATACCGTGTGATCTGCTGCCAGGGTTTACGGATGGGGAGCCTCTGCCCCTATCCCCATGCCCTGCTTCTCCTCGACCTCCTGGCTCCTAGCCTGGTTTCCCTGGGCTGAAGTGCTGGAGCTGCCTGCACACTGCCGCTGGAAATCATGGCATGGGACCATGGTTCTGTTTCGTGTTGGAACTTTGTGGAGGCCGATTAGACGCGATGGCTGGGACGTTCCTACTGCACGGCTAGAGCTCAAAGTCTTAGATTGATGCAAAATGGACCAGAGTAAAAGCTGTTGCCATGGATGTTTTTATTAATTAAGGATGAAGGTGTAAAAAGGAGGTTCAAAGAGATTCTGATCCCATATTGTCTCTCCATAAACGATGCCGACTGCCAGCGTTATTTCCGGTAATGTGCGGGTAGCTTACCGGAAAGCAAAGTCCTTCCCATGATGGTAGCTGCAGTGTCTGGTTCTAGAACTGAAATTTAAAGGCACAGTGGTGCAATCTGTGCTTAATTTGATACAATTCAGATAACTCTAGACTCCATGGGAACCAGGATTGACACTTTTGATAGCTTTTTCCTGGGTGGTGATGAGTGGCTTTTCTGTCTTGCTGGAGCAATTTATCTGGTTTATAGATAACAGAGAGACTAGTTGTGCTAACCATAGGTTACCCCGAGCGCTTGATAACCTTAACTTCAACAAATATTGTTTAGTCGCCCAACATTGAGCAGTCACAAGTCTGTGATGCTCTTAAGTGGCCAGAACCACACCACACTGCTCAGCATGTGTGCTTCCAGTCGGACGGGTGCTGGAGATTTCATTATTAAATCCGTTAGAGATAGGCTCTGGGTTGCAGTTGTTACTCATTAATGAGGAATTCCCTGTAAGACAGTAGATCAGAAGTTTACATCAAGTCCCTGCCCCTTGTTCACATTGCCCGTTATCCCTCACATTCCCACCTTGGGGTTGGTATTTGGCCTTGGTGGTTCGCTGAGAAGCCGTTCTAAATGAAAGTCACTACCAGGTTTTGGTAGGTGGTCCTGCGGAAGGACCACATTAATGAACGAGAGAGCTTGATGGCACGCTTTCAGTCCTCTGCATGTCACCCACCACCCCAGGCAGACTGACGGTGGTGCAGTTAGAACCACTTGGGGCAGGAGTGTGAGGAGGAGCTGCTGCCCTCTGGCGGCAGACCCATATCCCTGCGCTCCCATGATGAAGATGAAAGTCACTCAGTTGTGTCTGACTCTTTGCGATCCCTTGGACTGTACAGTAGGAGAAGGTAATGGCACCCCACTCCAGTACTCTTGCCTGGAAAATCCTATGGACGGAGGAGCCTGGTGGGCTGCAGTCCATGGGGTCGCTGAGGGTCGGACACGACAGAGCGACTTCACTTTCACTTTTCACTTTCATGCTTTGGGGAAGGAAATGGCAGCCAACTCCAGTGTTCTTGCCTGGAGAATCCCAGGGACGGGGGAGCCTGGTGGGCTGCCGTCTATGGGGTTGCACAGAGTCGGACACGACTGAAGTGACTTAGCAGTACAGTCCATGGAATTCTCCAGGCCAGAATACTGGAGTGGGAAGCCTTTCCCTTCTCCAGGGGATCTTCCCAACCCAGGGATCGAACCCATGTCTCCCACATTGCAGGCGGATTCTTTACCAGCTGAGCCACAATAGTTTCTGCTTAAGGCGGCCTCTGGCTGTTTCTCTCTGGCCTTCGTGGTCTTGGGGTGCCCCCTCCACACCCTGATTGTGTGTGTGTCTGTTACAGTGTCTCCCTCTAGTGGAGGGTTGTCCCCAGGGCCACTCACTGCTGTTTCTATAAGTCCTGAGATAACGTTTTTGTGAAGTTTAAACTTAGGACTGGACTTAGGACTTTAAAATATTAGGAGAAGAATGGTGATTGATTTTTGCTTATTTCTATCTATAGTCTGTTAGTTATGAGAGTGTGCAGTTTTAGAGCTTCCCTGGTGGCTCAGACGGTAAAGAATCTGCCTGCAATGCCAGGAAACCTGGGTTCGATCCTGGAGTCAGTAAGATCCCCTGGAGAAGGGCGTGGCAACACACTCCAGTCTTCTTGCCTGGAGAATTCCATGGACAGAGGAGCCTGGATAGTTATAGTCTGTTGGGTCGCAAAGAGGTGTCATGACTGACTGACTAAGCACCATGCAGTTTTAAGGAAAACCACTGTTTCTGTCATTTTCAATTTTTATTTATTTACAGAACTCTCATACAAAGAAGCAATTGACCTTTTTATATAATAGTGATTTTAAGTTTCAGATATATTTGATTATCATCTTGATCACCCTTTTCAGTTCTCCATGATGTTAATGATGTTTTATGTAGTGACAGAGTCTTACTTTGACAAGCAATATTTTAGTCTTTGGTGGTCTATTTTTCATAAATTACAACCAAAATAATTCAGTTTTTCTTTTTTCATTAATAGACATATGTAGAGTGTGTCGGTCAGAAGGAACACCTGAGAAACCTCTTTATCATCCTTGTGTGTGTACTGGCAGTATTAAGTTTATCCATCAAGAATGGTGAGTCATCCTTTTGGAAAATTTTTGCCTGAGCTTCACTTTTGTCATCTGTATGATAAAGGGAACTGTTTCAGTGACTTTTTCTGTAACTAGATATTTAAAAAAAATTTTTTACTATGTTTGGAGATTATCCCTATTGCTTATTACCAAGCCATGTCATTTTGGTATATTGTCTTTTGCCCATTTGTTTGTTTCTACTGTGGGGAGCTTATATGTTCATGGGGAGTATTACGGTTTTCTGGTTTTGCTTAGGATGGTTATAGCTTACATTGAGGAAATGCTTTGTGTCAGGGAATACAGTGCTTCTGTACATTTTAGCTCATTTAATCCTTACAACAGAACTGCGAGGTGGAGTATTACTGTCATTCACGTGAGGAAACTGAAGCACAGAAAAATTAACTTCTCGGTGGCACAGCCAGCCAATTAGTGATAGGCCTGGCCACCAGGCAGCAGTGTTATTAAATCAGTGTTAGAACTGATGTTGATGCTTGAAGATTCTTTTTATATTCAGTTATCTTTGAGGAGATTACAGTTTACAGTAATTAATTGTTCAGTTTAACCTCAGTTGCTTTTTAGTAGTAGAAACACGTGTTTTTTTATCTTTATTTGTTACAATTCTGTACTCTTTGAGGGCATCAGTGATAAAAAAAAAAATTAAAGATACTCTGAATTTAAAATCGTAAAAGCTCTGTGATATGTTAAACTTTAGTAAAGCAATATTAGTTTTCAGTGAAACCTCAAAGTTTCCTTGTCATAAATACTATACTTATGAATATGTTTGTAATTGCAGCTTAGTTCAGTGGCTGAAACACAGTCGAAAAGAATACTGTGAATTATGCAAGCACAGATTTGCTTTCACACCAAGTAAGTTCTTCAGAAGTTTTCACTGCACTTCTAGATTATAACTGGCTACCTAAAGATGTTTAAACAGTTTTAAAGCAACTATGTTTGATTTAATTTGTTTTTGATAGTAATAGAAAGTATTGCTATAGCATTTTGGAAAGCATTTTTTAAAACTACATGTTAGCTTTTAACACACGCATGTGTGATTTAATTTGCGAGATATTTTTTTCTTTCTTTTTTATATTTTAGATGAGTTCAAATATATATGAAGGTATAATGAACCCAAGTGTATCCATCACTCAGTTGCATCCATTTTCAACCCATAGCCCTTACGTGTAGTCCCCTGTGCTCTTTAACAGCAAGCATTTATTATCTCATAGATTCTGTGGATCCAGAATCTGGACCACCTTTGTTGGATGTCTCTGGCTCAGCATCTCTTACATGCTTGTAGTCAGTCTTGTCAGCTAGAGCCCCGGTGTCATTTGAAGGCTTGGCTTGGGAGCTGTGGGGTGAGGTATTGTTCTGATCACACTCAGGTGTTTGTTAGGATTCAGTCCCTTCCAGGCCGTTTACTGGGGGCCTCTCTCAATTGCATGTGGGCTTCTCTGGTGGTTCCCTATGCTCTTGTTCCCACATCTCCATTCTTATTACAGAAAATCCTATGTATGATTTCATCTGTACATATTTTAGCATGTACCTCCAAGACAAGGGTTCGTTTAAAAAAAAAGAAACAAAACAGCTATAATACCATTATATACCCAGAAAAGTGAGTAATTAATGATGCCTTAAATTTGTCAAATGTCCCATCCCTGTTAAAATTTGGGATATCTTTTGAGTTAAAATTGTGTTGGTTGTAATAATAACAATAATAATGACAAATATTTAATTCACTTTTTAAAAACAAGACTTTTTAAGCTCAATGTTTTGTAAGCCTATGGTAAATATTTTGCAGATCTTTAGAATTCCAATTATAATTTATAAGTCTTTTGCCTGTTGATTTATACTTAATATTATGTACTTTATAAATAAGTAGATGTTCATACTGGCAAGGTATCAAGAATTTGACGCATATTTTCACTCTGGGATCCTAGTACATTGCTCTTCTTCCTCTTCTGCCCCCTCCCCCAAAGCTTTTTATGCTTTAGTGTTTGTTTTAAGCATCTTAAACTGCTGGGTGTAAATTCTGTAAACTAGTGTTAATGTTACTTTGTTTTTATGTAAAGAGTATATATGATTAAAATCATAACAGTTTACCATTTGAATGTTGATTGTGCTAAAATGGGAGCGGGGAGTGGCTAATGGACCCCAGTGGGCTGTTTGCTCCTGTAGGAAGTAGCTCTGCTGCAGATTCTTGTGCACTGTGAGAGCTGCTGCTGAGGCTAGTATTGGGGGAGGGTTCTTTTTTGAGGACCTCTGTCAGCTTCATCTTTTGCTCCTACCGCTTTAGGTGATCTTTGATAACTCTGGAAACCAGCTGGTTATATTGTTTGAATGCTGAAATGTGTGTGAGTTAGCCTTGCATAAAGTTCCTGGCTCTTGAGTGAGGGGATGTATACATCTCTTGAATCTTTTTTCCTGCTCAGAGGCCTATTTTGTTGGCTTTTATATTTATGTGATTTGCTCTCATAAATGACTTCTGGGTAAATGTAGTATTATGTTATAACTATTTGAATTATTTTTCATATGGGACAAAATACTTAGATGCAATGCAAAGGTCAAAAGTTAGATAGTTCTATATGCCTACAAAGTAACCTGTTTTTGAATCTTCATGAATTTGAACTTTTTCCTTTTCCCCCCTTACAGTTTATTCCCCAGATATGCCTTCACGGCTTCCAATCCAGGACATATTTGCTGGACTGGTTACAAGTATTGGCACTGCAATACGATATTGGTTTCATTATACACTTGTGGCCTTTGCATGGTTGGGAGTTGTTCCTCTTACAGCATGTGAGTATTCATTTCCCTGTTACTGGAGTTGTTTAAATATTACACAACTGTTTAATATTATAAAGTATTTTTATTCAGTGATGTTTATTAGATATTATAATGTTGTGTATTAGGAAAGCCTCATTTAGAACATGTTATTTATCTGAATGAAAAACCATTTTTTAACAAGTGAGCTTCTTAAATGAATGTGGGAAACACAGCATACAGAGGCTAATAATGAAAGTTCATGAGAGAATTGAAAAACCAAAATCAAAGCATAATTGAAAGAAAATTGACTTTTACTCTTTGAAGTTTATCAGAGCTTTCAAAAATGGCAAAAGATATGTTTTTTTAAGATTTTTTTTTTTTGTAATCCCCCTTTAAAAAACACATCCCCAATGGTCCTGAAGAATTGGGAAGTGTATTTTTCAAATATAGGAGTACTTCTGGGAAATTGGTATACTAACTTTTAGTTGATTCTCTCTAGGTTCTTTGTGTTCTTAAAGACATGGAGAGGAGTCAGTAGTATATGTGCCAGAGTATGTAGATAGGATTCTTTAGAGTTAAATGCAAACAAGATTTTTACATAAGTGTGATTAATATCCTCATATCTTCTTAAAATGAATAAGCTTGATGAATTATGAAAATCTTATGAGAATAGCAGAATAGGTACTATTTACTTGAAGAATGAATTAGTGAGCTAGAAGATTGAGCAAGGAGTTCTCTAGGATATGACTCAGACAAGAAGTTGTAAGTATGAGGGAAAAAATTGAGAGATGGAGGCCACATCCTGTTGTTTCAGTATCTGACTAGTAACTAGTTCCAGAAGGTAAAAGAGAAAGCTGAGTCTGATAAAGGAAAGAGGCAAAGCTAGGCCCATGTTAAAGTTTTCCAGTGCTGAATAGGGTAGTGTATAGATATTATGCTTTCAGATTATCCTACAAAGTAATGAAAGTCAGGTTGGCTGAATGTTAGAAGACAGCTGAAGCTTCAAAATTGGACAAAATTTTTGAACCTAAAATCTTCTAAAATTATTCAGATAGAAGGACAAATACAGACATTTCAATAGAGGCAAGGAGTTGGAAAGTTTACTACTTCAAATTATTTATGAAATAGTGTTTGAAGACATATTTTACTAAGGAGAGCAAGGAATCAAAGAGAAAGGTGTAATTTACAAAGAAAAACAAGTACTTCTTACAGCTAAATTATAATTATTGTTAATCTACAATAATTGGAGTAGGAAATGGCTGCCCATTCCAGTATTCCTGCCTAGAAAATTCCATGGATAGAGGAGCCTGGTGGCTACAGTCCGTAGGGTTGCAAAGAGTTGGACACGACTGAGTATGCATGCACTACAGTTTTTTAGGTGTCAGTCTGAAACTAAAATTCTAGGTGATCTTCACATGAAAGAATCTTGTGAGGGGAGGATAGAAATGAGAGCGTTTTAGATTGTTTGTCTTGTGGGGAAATTATAGATGCTTTAGACAAAACAAGAAAATACAGGCCTAGCCAAGTAAGAGTCCTGAACTAGCAAAGGTAATTAAGAGCAGAGGTGCCACCACTGTTCAGGGGAGGAAAGATGGTCATTTCAATAAATGTATAGCATCAACTGGTTGGGCATATGGAGAAAAACGAACCATACTATCATCTCCCACCTGACCCAAGTTAATTTTAGATAGATCATAAGTCTGATTGTGAACATTAAAATTTTAAAAATTTCTAAAAGATAATATATTAGAATAACTGTAGAAGAAAACATTGAGAAATTTGACTTAATTAAAGTTAAGGTTTTTAATTCGTGCTTAGATACCCTTAAGAGAGAAAGGCAAGCTACAGAGTGAGAGAAGGTATCTGCAGTTCACATGTCTAACAAAGGACTTACATATATAGGATATATATATAAGGATAGATCCTTATATATCCAGGATATATGCAAGGAGTATATAATAAAAGAACTATTAAATCTAAGAGAAAGGCAGACAAGCCAATTAAAATGTGGACAGCAGATGTGAACAGGTGTTTCTGGAAAGAAGATTAAATAGCCGGTAAACACGTGACAAGATGCTTAGTATCATTAGTCATCAGGCGAAGGTACAAGAAAGTTACTCTACAGAATCGGCAGAATGGCTGAAGTTAAGGGAAAAAAATAGTGCCAAATGCTTTTTATTAGGATGTGGATCATCTGAAACATGTATTCATCAGTAGTAATGAATATAAATATGGTATAACCATCTTGGAAAGCTGTTTGGCATTATCTGTCGGTGGTTAATATTTTCAATACATTATGACCCAGCAGTTCTATTTCTGGGAATATTGATTACAGAAATAGTCACAGGACACAGCCTTGTGTCCACTGAAAGACTTGTATATAATAGTGTGAGCACTGCAGCTCTGCAGATAGTAGTTTAAAACTGGAACCAACCAAGTAACAGTAGAATGGATTCTGTGCACTTATCCCTATAATGGAATTCTACATAGTGATGACAAAAGGGCTGGCTGTCGTGACATAGGATAACATGGATGAACTTCACTTCTTTGAGAAAAAGAAGCCAGGCACAAAGAGTATGAACTGTATAATTGCATTTATGTGGCCTTTTTAAAATAGGCCAAACTGATCTGCAGTGATAGGGATCAGAATAATGGTCACCTTGTGCTGGAGATATTGACTGGGAAGTGGCTTGAAGGAGCCTTCTGGAGAGCTAGAAATGTGGAGAATCTTATCTGGGTGGCAGTTACTTGGATATACAGTGATGTAAAAATTCACGCAGATACACTTAAGATTTATGTGAATTTTACCTTAATAAAAAAGTAACAAAACTTAGAGCTAATCACTTGGAGAATAGAAATAAGATGGTGCGTTTTTATCCTAGGGAGTAGGAATAGGAGACAGTGAATAAAATTTGAAGTCCAACAAAGGACAGGAAAGACAAGAAGAGAAAGGGGAGTAAAAGTGATCACAGTAGCTGTGATCACTGTGTACATATGAAATTGTTCCATTACGAGAAAGAAGTACAAAACAGCCGGGGCTGACGTTGGAGAGATTTGTTAGCTAACAAAAGACAGGAACAGTATTCACCAGCCAGATACTCTTCAAGATGAAACACTTTAAATGAGGAAAAGCATTTTATTTCATATTAATAAAAGAAAACTTAAGAATTTTTATGCATCAGCAAACAGGACTTAGAATGTAAACCATTCACAGTCATAGTGGAAAACTAACACACTTCTCTGAAATCAGTAGATCAAATAATCAAAAATTAAGTAAGGACTTTGAGGATTTAAGTAACAGGTAACAAGCTTGATTTCTGTTCTGACTTGTTTATACATACACTCACACACAATTAAAATCTATGTCATACGTTAGCCAGAGAAGGCAATGGCACCCCACTCCAGTACTCTTGCCTGGAAAATCCCATGGACGGAGGAGCCTGGTAGGGCTGCAGTTCATGGGGTCGATAAGAGTCGGACATGACTGAGCAACTTCATTTTCACTTTTCACTTTCATGCATTGGAGAAGGAAATGGCAGCCCACTCCAGTGTTCTTGCCTGGAGAATCCCAGGGACGGGGGAGCCTGGTGGGCTGCCATCTATGGGGTCGCACAGAGTTGGACAGGACTGAAACGACTTAGCAGCAGCAGCAGCTTTAAGTTAGCAATGTGCCCACGACTGTCTTCATGTAGGAAGGTGTTGAACTGCCCTGTTTTTAAGCACACTAATAAGGAGGCCTTTAATTTATGAATCTATTTTATCTACAGATAATTGGCCTTCTGTCAGTTTTATTTTGCTATAAACATACTTGCTTTGAATATTTTATACACAGATATAAGCAATTTGTATTACAGAAAATCTGTTCCTATCTTTCTATTTTGACTTGACATTTGAAAACAGCCGTTGAAGTTACTATAAATTTTTGGTACAAGGCTATAGAGGATGCTTAAACTAACACACAAGTACTGGTTTGAAAGAAAACCTCAACTTTTGGGCCCCATTTCCAAATCTATTCCTGCCTGTTCTGATAAGAGGATAGGGAATGGCTGTATATTGACCCTTACTTCATATTTTCCCTTCATGGCCAGATTGAAGATTTTGTCCTTTAGAAGACCCTTGAATTTGTGTTTTTAAAAAATTGGTTGTTAGTTTGCTATTCATAGCATTGAAGCATGTACTCTACTGAAAAGTCCTCTTAATTTCAAAAAGCGTGTACCCCCAAAACTTCATTTTCATGAGCAGATTCAATGAATTTTGAAATTCTAGGTTAAAAAAAATTCTCTGTATTATAATTTTGGAGATCTTTTCTGGATTCCTCCCCCTCTTTTTTCCAAACATCTAAGCTCATTCAGTAAATACAAGTAAGTAAATCTAGAGAGAATCTAAACTTTAAACATTATTGTGTAATACTTACTCTTTACTATCACTATTTTTAATGCTTGATCTTTTTTTTTTTTAGTTTAGTATTTTGAGATTCAAACTTGCAAAGACTGTTTATTTCAGTGGCATTCACACTTTACATCTGTTTAACTGAATGACTGTTTGAGTTATGATGAGAGCTGTGACTGTGTGCTGTCGTGCCCTTTCTTGGCAGGCCGCATCTACAAGTGCTTGTTTACTGGCTCTGTGAGCTCCCTCCTGACACTGCCGCTGGACATGCTGTCCACGTGAGTATTGAACCTCATGGCGGTGGAAGGCCGGCGCAGTGGGAACGGTGCTCATCTTTTCTTCCACATGCTTGGATTTGTTGTGATTTGAAAAGTCCTTCTATTCCTCTTACCTATTCTAACAACTACAGGGGAAGCAATTGATACATGTGAATGATGTTTTAAAACGTACCCTCTTAAAGGAGTATTTGGTAATAGTGGGAAAGCTAGTTAAGTAAGCTGTCACATAGTGCTAGAAAATGTGTTGTTCCACGTAGATGCTGAAAGTTCCCCTTTAAACGTGTTTTTAACAACACAGATGTTTGAAGCCAGATATCTTTTTAAAATGTTTTTTTGATTGTTAGGTTATGGACTCTAAAAACTTGTTGACTGTAGCTTTATTGTATTTTAATTTGGCATGAAGCATTATAATTGCAGTTTCTTGGGAAAGACATGTGACTTATATTTTTATTATTGATGTTAGAATCAGAAATGCTGTGAATGATTAACTGTATCAAGATCATTAGAATATTAAGCTTGCAAAAGATTGGACCTCTGTTTGCTAAATCTTCTTTTGTACCCAACTGACCTTAGGTTTCTGATCCCTAAATAAAGGCAAAGAACAATACAAGACTGTTTTTTAGAATAGAGGCATTCAGATTATATTATGAAAACAAGCCAAATGACAATAGAAGAGTGCAGGAGAGCATGTTTCATTTCTGATAAACAAGAAATCATGTCTCTGCATCGTTATTTTGAATTATGGTTGAAAATACGTAGAAACATTAGATGTGTCAGCAACTTGGTTTTCCTACTGGTGGTTTTAGCTGCTGGTTTTACCTTTTTGGATAAAACAGGCAAGTTATTTACTTCTGTGTCTTTGACAGTATAGGAAACAGAAAAAAGGTTTTGAATTTTATTCACATTAGAACAGCTTCTGAAGTAATGTTCATAAGTAGATAGGAATCTTGGAAATAGGGCACTAATGGCTGTGGCCATGATAAAAAGGAGAAGCAGTGATTTGACACACTTGAGAATTTAGAAATAGTGTAATAATATTACCCTTTGTATGAAAATACTAACCTGTGAAGTGATTCAGTGGAAATAAATACGACAGCATTCTTATATCTGGACATCAGATTTTTATTTCAGCCATCCAGAACACAATTTTAGTATGGAGGCAAGGAAAATCAATCTTAAATGGCTGAAGTGTCATTCATTATGTCTCTGTGTTTATGACATAACTCACCTCTGGCTTTCCTTTAGAAATTGTATACTAAAAAAAAGCTCATGTTAGAAATATCAAGGGAGGTCAGAAAAAAGTTACAAGTGATGGAAGTTACATTTTAACATCTATGAAATAATAAAATAACTGTTTCAAACAGGGTGGTCTTGTTCCATTTATTTTGAGGCTGAGTTGTATTTATCATTGTATCTTTTGAGAGAACAGTGTAGCAGCCAGTCAGTATCCTGATTGTTTAGAAAAGATGACTTGAGGTCCCTTGTGTGCTGTTCAGTAAAGTGGGGTATATTCCTTCTTTTATGGTTTCTGTTTTGAGTGGCAAAATATGTTAATATTTGCCAAAGCTTAAATTGGGAGGCTTTGGTTTTGTGAAAAACCAGGTGCCTATGGAAACCACCATGTCAGAGAAGTTTTAGTGTTTTGGTCTCAGGGCAGTATTCTACTTGCCTACCGCCTTTACTATTTGTTGGTGGGACCCTTAAACATCTGATTGTTTGGCTGGTGTGATCATTTAGGTAGTGCACTGAGGTTGTAACAGAAGGAACCCTGGCACCAGAATAAAGTTGCAACTTTTTGGTGACCTTGGGCAAATCATTGGACAGTCTGAACCCTTGTTTTTTCATCAGACAAAATTCATATTAAGTTTTTACGTGTATTTGTGAATTTAATCTTTGAACAGCCCACTCTTCAAAGTGAACTGAACCCCACTCCCTGAGGCACGTTCAGAGATTAAATTCACAAATATATGTGAAAACCATGTGTGAATTTTGAGCACTGTGTTACTCAGTAGCACAGTTACCACCAAAACGCAGAGCTGCTGCTTGCTTTACGTTAGCAGGCTTCCCTTTTCACCCCAGCCTGGTGGGTTAGGGCCACGCCTGAATGGCCTTCATGGGCTTCCTCACTGCCACCGGAAGAATACTGGAGTCTTGGTGGGGATTGTTGAAAGAAATTGTAAGCATGGGTAGATTTTATAATCTCATGCTGCCTTTTAGAATGTGAAGAATTGAACCAGTTTTTCTGAAAGCACTTATAGTTAAATCACTTATTTTTTCTGAGTAATGTTTCATTTTCTCTATATTTTCTGAAAGTTTACTTAAAATTTCTTAGTACCTTAGCAGGCGCTAAGTATTCCATAGCCCAGGTCTTCAACATCTCAAGGCACAGTCTGTCAGTTAACTATTACTACAAAACATGCTGTCTCCAAAACTTGGTGCCTTAAAACAACAAGCGTTTTAATTCACTCGTAATTCCAGGGGTTAACAGTTTGGATTGGGCTCAGCTGATCAGTTTACCTGTTGGACTTGCCTCAGTTATGCCTGTGTGTCATTGAGGTGGGATGGTCTAAGATGAGGTACTTTGGTTCTTCCATATGACCTCTCTTCCAGAAGGCTAGTGGGGCTTCTTTACATGGTGATCTCAGGGCAGCCTTCTAAAAGGGTGAAGATGGGATCTTGAAAGCTCTCTTCTAGGCTTTGGAACTCAGGAATTCTCATTTATGGTCCAGATGGTTCCCAAACCAGCCCAGAGTTAAGGTGTGAGGGAAAAGCAGAGGATTCTACCAGGAGTCTGTCATTGTTTAAAGTCTGTGGTGACTGGTTGCTGTTCTTACTACTGGTGACAAGGCAGGAGTCAAGAGGGGTCCCCACCTATCAAAATTTTAATGGTCTGGAGGGTTCCTTATCAGAGGGGTGATTATCATTCCTCTTTCTATTAAGATATATTCCAGATAGTATCTGAGGACCACATTATTTCAGTTTGGAGCTTAAAGGCTGAGGTCTCCCAAATTGACCCTTCCTTAAGTCTCCATGAAGGGAAAAATGTCATTTTATTATGGTAGTGAATTTTCCAAAGGCTCCCAAAATTCTTGAGTTACCTTTGAATTATTTTAAAATCAGACATAGACCAGGGAAGGATATGCTCCTTCAGAGAGGAAAAGAACAAAGAAGTGTTCAGCAGTGTAATACTCTGTGTATTGTCCTGTGGATTGTGCATGATCTGTCAGAATTTGTTGAGGAGCTAACATACTTTTAGTGTATTTGCAGTTAGCATCAAAATTCAGTCTGCCTTCTGAATGAGGCGTTCGTAAAGCTTCCCACAGGCTTCTTGCTTCATGTGTTGTGACCTGTGCGTCTCTCAACCTTCCTGTAGTGTCTTTGGACTTTACTAGAGGCTCTTCTTTTTGATTTGCTGATTCTGTTCATTCTCATGGGTTTAAGTATGAGCCAACCAAGTTGGTTAAACTTGTGTGTAAAATAAGGATAAGAAAATTCTTAGTAAGTGTTGGGCAGAGTCATTTATCTTTAGTAAATTCATGCATTTAATACTTGACCTTTGTCAAGTATTTGGCTACTCTTATTTTTTGCTTGCTGCCTTCCTTTTTCTCAGTCATCCTCAAAGAGGCTTGGATAGCTTGTTTATGTAGTTCTGATGTTATTCTTTGCCTTCTATAATATAAACACATACAATACAAATACATAAATACATATATTTGACCCTCTTATAGATAAAGTGCCACCATCCTCAGAAATAACTCTTTTTGAGAGATTGATTTTCACCAAAAAGTTACCACTTTTCTGGCTGTTCTTTCTAGATTTTTGTATAAAGTGAATGTTACCTTGGTTTCTTAACTTGAAGTGTTCTTTGGAGTAATTCTATATACCTCTTTTTTTTTAAACAGGGACAACTTGTTGGCAGATTGTTTGCAGGGTTGTTTTGTGGTGACGTGCACACTGTGCGCGTTCATCAGCCTGGTGTGGCTGCGAGAGCAGATCGTCCATGGGGGAGCCCCGATCTGGCTGGAGCACGCCGCTCCGCCCTTCAATGCTGCTGGGCATCACCAAAATGAGGTAAACCCCCTCCGTCCCCGAATTCCTTTGATCTGGGTGGGACTACGAATTATTGTCCCCCTCCAGGATCCAAACCCTTGACTCCCGTGTCCCTCATTGCGAAGCAGGACAATGACAAGGTTTGGGAGAAGTTTAAGGGAGAAGTGAAAAATCAGAAGCACGTGGCTGTGACTTTGCCTGTTAGTTTCCTGGTGAGACGGGGGCAGTATTAGGTTGTGTACCGAGTGTGCCTTCATTCCCTTCGCCTGGGCTAACAGCTGCCTGGAACTTAATATCCAAATCTCCTTCATGTCCTTTTGACGTGCTCCTTAACATTAAGGAGGCCCCTTGCCCTCTTTGTTCATTAGTGTCTTCATGTGTAAAACAACTCAACCTTTGTCTTGGTAGAAACATTACCAAAAGTAGAAAAAAAGGAATACTGTTGATAACAGTCTTGTACAGTTTTACTTTTTCTTAATGAGAGATGGCATGCAAGATGAAGAGCGTTTGCTTGAGGCATTACGAAGAGAATGGTATGATAAATGATTTTTAGTATCTTGTTTACTGAGAAACTACAGGGCTAAAGATGTAGAAGAAAAAAAGAACTGACACATACAAAAACAATTTGCACCTTGTAAAATTTTTATTATGAAAAAATTGACTATAAAATTAACTATAAATAATAAACGACAGTTTTTCATTTAAGTACCTTCGCTTTTTCTAGTGTTAGGATTGATTTCATCAAATTCCGCCATACCCTTTTCTCTACGGATTTAAGGGTACAGCTTCTTTGAAAACTACACATATGAAAAAATGGGACTATAAAGCAAACATGCTTTTCTTAATCTAGTGTTAGTACTTCATCATTGTATCTCATATTCTCTTAGAGTCTTTGTTACCTTTATAGGAGTTCAGTGTTTTATTAATTAACTGCAACTGGGTCTTTGCACTTGGTGGGTTGCAGAATTCAGGAAGAGGCAGAGAAATGAGTGTGTGGGAACTGATGACGTTCCTGTGGACAGACTTAACCTGCAGTGCAGACATGAGAAATCTTTCCTCAGGTGTTAACTGATGACTGAGAATTAAGTTATATATCAGTATGTGTGTAAACAAGTAGAGTGCATAAATACATTTTCATCCCTAAAGTGATCAGTAAAAACAAGAGATTGCCTTATAAAGAAGGATTATGAAATGATGTATTCAAAATAGCCAGATTTGTTCATGTATTTTCTGTAATGCTTTGTGAAATGTTAATCTCTAAATTATACTGAATGAACGTGTATACTGTTAAGTGAGTTGTGTTCTAATATTACCAAGTTGGTACAAATTCAGATACATTTAGGAGAGATGCCCTTGAGAGCTGATTTTTTGGAATTTTAGTAGAGTTTTTGTCTGTTTGCTAGTTTTGTTTTTTTAGAAAGGAGAATACAATTTGGAAATACAGCAAAACTGAGACAAGTTAGCCAAATTTCTAGTCTGTTCTGTCATTTTAGGCTCCAGCTGGAGGAAATGGTGCTGAAAATGTTGCCCCCGAGCAGCCTGCTAACCCCCCAGCGGAGAACGCGGTGGTGGGGGAAAACCCTGATGCCCAGGATGAGCAAGCGGAGGAGGAGGAGGAGGAGAACGAGGAGGAAGACGACGCGGGCGGGGAGGATGCCGCTGATGCCAACAACGGGGCTCAGGGTAATGGCTGCGGCTTGTCCCCACCCTTCCTCCACGATCATGAGTCCATTCCCAGCTCCCCGGGGAGGGCTGCAGTCTTCAAAACTTCATGGGTTTGAAGTTCTGTTTGTAACCTGATTTTACTTTATTTTAGCAGACTTGTATTTATGGGCATTCATAAGCATGACATTCGTGTTAGCTATGAAGCAGGGCATGTTTTGTGTTTTAAAATTCCTCACACAGGACTTTTTATAGGATGGATAGGAAGAAGTTATTTGTAAGTTGGAGTAGATACTATATTTTTTAAAAAGGAATTTACTACCATTTTATTTTATTCCTTTGCCATCTTTATTGAGTCAGTGCAACTTCTCTTATTAAAGAAGAATTCTTGAAGTGTATTCTGCAGGCCAGACATCACCCAGAGACACTCATTTCTTATTTTCTGGCAGTTTGTAAAAACTCTAGAATGTAAAAGAATGTCTGAGACCAGCCCACCAGTCAGCTGCCAGTAGGTCACCATGTTCTTTTCTCTCTCTGGCCCCAGAGGTATCCTGTCAAGTGCTGCACTGTCTCTGGGTCCACTTACCATTGCTGAGTGTTTCCTCTCCACAGGCATGCAGACACTAGGTCCTTGCCTTCCTGGAATTTCTGGTCTAGTTAGGAAGTAGAAATATCCAAGTGAGCGAGTCTGTTATTACACAGTGTGATAAGTGTGCAGCTTGCTCTGGGGGTGCTCCTGAGGAGACACCTGTTTGAAATAATTCCCTGGGTAGCTCAGAGCAAGTGATAACCTGAGCCGTGGCTTGAAGGATGAGAGGAAGCCAGGTGTATGGTGGGAGCAAGGGGCCTTTGAAGGGAGAGGTGGGTGTATGTTCAGAGGCTCTGAGAGTACAGCTGCAGTGCCCCAGTGACAGCCCTGGTTTCCCTCTGTTTCATGCAGTGGGTCCTGCCTGGACCTTCTTCCCTTCCTGTTCCACACAGTGTTTATACTGATCTCTTGCCCTTAAAATCTGTCAGTGATTTCCCCATTACACTAAAGAACAAAATAAAATCCAGGCTTCACTTTCCTGTTGTATCAGTATGATCCGATCCCTGTCTGTCTTTCGTAAACATCCTCTACCACCCTCTTCCTCACCCAGAGAGTTCTAGTCGCCTGGGTTCTTCACTTTTCTCAAATCCATCAGGTTCATTCTTGATGCAGAGCTGCTGAATTCCTCTTATTTCACATAATCCTATTTATGTCCTTTTTAGCACTTATGTCACAGTCTGGAATCATCTAATTTATTTTGTACATTGTGTTTGTTTATGTTTTTAAAAAATTGCCTAACTAGCAAATACTCAGTATGGAAAAATTTTAATTTTGGTTTAGCCTATTTGAACTGTTGTGTTTAACAACAGTTATAAAACTGTTAAACACAACTTAAAATGTCTTATTATTTATTAAACTCACATTCCAGAAGTAATATTTAAATTATATTTCCAGATGACATGAACTGGAATGCATTAGAATGGGACCGAGCTGCAGAAGAGCTTACGTGGGAACGAGTAAGACTTCTATCTATTAAGTGTCCTAGTGTTTTAATTCTAATGTATGTCTTAAAGTTGGCCGTATTTAGATGGATACACTGATTTTGCACTTATATTAGATGAAAATAATTACCAGAACTTCAGTTTCTAGAGGAAATTAAGTGATACATTGTTTGTGATGAAAATATTACAAATACTATGGTAAAGATCTGTTAATGCCTTTTCTATCTTTTGGTACAAACCTTGTTTCACTTATGAAATTTATAACTTGAAATTGTGCACTTTTGAAAATGAAGTAACAATTTAAATATAAGTATTATTTTGATATTTCAGTTAACAAAACAGTATAGTGTATCATGAAATCTTGACTGGCTCCATATCTAATGTAAGAATAAAAATCCAAGATGGAATTTTTTTTAACTTTATATAATTTGGATTAAAAGGATATACAAAATATAAAACTCCTACGATAAGTTTTTCAGTCTCTGAAAATGATAGGCTCTTTTGGAAAGTAGTGGGTAAATATTATGTTTAAAGATATTGAAAGGAAAATGAGCTTTTTTCATAAATAAAATTTATTTTCATAAATAGATAAAAATCCTGTTGAATCTTGATATAATGCTTATTATTTATTTTAGATGCTAGGACTTGATGGATCACTAGTTTTTCTAGTAAGTAAAGCTAATCTTTTTTAATAATAGAATTGTAACTTTATTTGTCTTAGTGATTCAGTGATCTCAAATTTACAGTATATGGTTGCTTTTTATACTAAGGTCAAAATGCCATTTGATTTTTGATTACTTGGTGTATTGAAGAAAGTCTTTTTTGTGTATTGAAAATATTGGCAAAGCATAAACATAATGCTATTTAAAAAGGAAATTATTAAAAATATTTGAATTTTAGAAAAGAAAATGAAATACAAAGTTGATGGTAATTCAGAAAACTTGGCCTTCTTTTAAAGTCCCAGCTTGCTGTGTTTTAATGCCTGAACTGGTAAAAACAGCAGCTTTGAGATGTTCACAGAGAGAGCCCTGTTTGCTGAGCCTCACATGTGTTTACCTTAACGATAAAGAGTACCAGTCTAAGGTAAAGAGCAGTTCTTCAAAGAACTTGTTCTTTAAGGTGAAATGATGTTTTTTCCAGGTTCTGTAATATAAAGTCACACAACTTGCCCTTTGGGATTTTTAAATAGCTTTGGTTATCAAGATGATTTTGGCTGTAGGTAGCCAAACTCCAACTGACTAAAACTGTTAACATGAGAGGAAGTCCAGAGGAAGGATGGGCTTCAGGTGTGCTTGATCCAGGGGCCCAGCAATGTCATGGACCCAAATAATTTCCCTCTGCCGTTCACAGTATTGGCCCTCCTCAAACTGCCTTTGGATGGAGCCAGAATAGGAATTGAGGCTCATAGCTTGAGGATTTGAGGAACTCTATCTGATGATAATTCTCAGATTAGTAAGAAGGTTATATTAGTGAGCTCCTATTCAAGGTTAGATCACAGTCAGTATCGGTTCAGTCGCTCAGTCGTGTCAGTCTCTTTGCGACCCCATGAACTGCAGCACACCAGGACTCCCTGTCCATCACCAACTCCAGGAGCCTACTCAAACTAATGTCCATTGAGTCGGTGATGCCATCCAACCATCTCATCCTCTGTTGTCCCGTTCTCCTCCTGCCCTCAATCTTTCCCAGCATCAGGGTCTTTTCAAATGAGTCAGCTCTTTGCATCAGGTGGCCAAAGTATTGGAATTTCAGCTTCAACATCAGTCCTTCCAATGAACACCTAGGACCGATCTCCTTTAGGATGGACTGGTTGGATCGCCTTGCAGTCCAAGGGACTCTCAAGAGTCTTCTCCAACACCACAGTTCAAAAGCATCAATTCTTAGGCGCTCAGCTTTCTTCACAGTCCAACTCTCACATCCATGCATGACTACTGTAAAAACCATAGCCTTGACTAGATGGACCTTTGTTGGCAAAGTAATGTCTCTGCTTTTTAATATGCTGTCTAGGTTGATCATAACTTTCCTTCCAAGGAGTAAGCATCTTTTAATTTCATGGCTGCAGTCACCATCTGCAGTGATTTTGGAGCCCCCCAAAATAAAGTCAGCCACTGTTTCCATTGTTTCCCCATCTGTTTGCCATGAAGTGATGGGACCAGATGCCATGATCTTAGTTTTTTGAATGTTGAGCTTTAAGCCAACTTTTTCACTCTCCACTTTCACTTTCATCAAGAGGCTCTTTTAGTTCTTCTTTGCTTTCTGCCATAAGGGTGGTGTCATCTGCATATCTGAGGTTATTGATATTTGTCACGGCAGTCTTGATTCCAGCTTGCTCTTCATCCAGCCCAGTGTTTCTCATGACATACTCTGCATATAAGTTAAATAAGTAGGGTGACAATATACAGCCTTGACGTACTCCTTTTCCTATTTGGAACCAGTCTCTTGTTCCATGTCCAGTTCTAACTGTTGCTTCCTGACCTGTATACAGGTTTCTCAAGAGGCAGGTCAGGTGGTCTGGTATTCCCATCTCTTTCAGAATTTTCCACAGTTTATTGTGATCCACACAGTCAAAGGCTTTGGCATAGTCAGTAAAGCAGAAATAGATGTTTTTCTGGAACTCTCTTGCTTTTTCCATGATCCAGCGGATGTTGGCAATTTGATCTCTGGTTCCTCTGCCTTTTCTAAAACCAGCTTGAACATCCGGAAGTTCACGGTTCACATATTGCTGAAGCCTGGCTTGGAGAATTTTCAGCATTACTTTACTAGCATGTGAGATGAGTGCAATTGTGCGGTAGTTTGAGCATTCTTTGGCATTGCCTTTCTTTGGGATTGGAATGAAAACTGACCTTTTCCAGTCCTGTGGCCACTGCTGAGTTGTCCAAATTTGCTGGCATATTGAGTGCAGCACTTTCACAGCATCATCTTTTAGGATTTGAAATAGCTCAACTGTGATTCCATTACCTCTGCTAGCTTTGTTCGTAGTGATGCTTCCTAAAGCCCACTTGACTTCACATTCCAGGATGTCTGGCTCTAGGTGAGTGATCATACCATCATGATTAACTGGGTCGTGAAGGTCTCTTTTGTACAGTTCTTCTATGTGTTCTTGCTACCTCTTCTTAGTATCTTCTGCTTCTGTCAGAGCTATACCACTTCTGTCCTTTATTGAGCCCATCTTTGCATGAAATATTCCCTTGGTATCTCTGATTTTCTTGAAGAGATCTCTAGTCTTTCCCATTATATTGTTTTCCTCTATTTCTTTGCACTGATCACTGAGGAAGGCTTTCTTGTCTCTCCTTGCTGTTTCTTTGGAACTCTGCATTCAGATGCTTATATCTTTCCTTTTCTCCTTTGCTTTTTGCTTCTCTTCTTTTCACAGCTATTTGTAAGGCCTCCCCAGACAGCCATTTTGCTTTTTTGCATTTCTTTTCCATGGGGATGGTCTTGATCCCTGTCTCCTGTACAGTGTCATGAACATCTCTCCATAGTTCACCAGGCACTCTATCTATCAGATCTAGTCCCTTAAATCTATTTTTTACTTCCACTGTATAATCATAAGGGATTATGATTCTATACAGTCAGTATAGAAGCTTGCTATTGTTTAGTTGCTCAGTCGTGTTTGACTCTTTTGTGACCCAATGTGCTGTAGCCCGCAAGGCTCCTCTGTCCATGGGATTTTCCAGGCAAGAATGCTATAGTGGGTTGCCATTTCCTTTTCCAGGAAATCTTTCTGACTCACAAATCGAACCCGTGTCTCCTGCATTGGCAGGTGGAGTCTTTTTCACTGAGCCACCTTTTGTCCTTTATTGCGTTCAGTTTCTCATAGATGAGAGACCTTAAAGAAGGCATGAAAACACACTGGACACTGAAAGAAGTGCTGTGCAGTTAACATTAATATGTTCAGAAATAACGTGGTTTTCAAATTTTTCTTTATTTGGATATTTTAGTGTTGTGATGCAAGTGAAATCTGGTGTTTATGAGAATCTATACAGTTCATGGTATATTATTAATTTCTGAAGAGGAAGTGTTTATGGATTAATTTGATTTTTTTAATATGTGACATTAAGAACTTCGAGTTCTTTAGGTTTAGTTTGAGGAGCTATCTGGGGATTTCCAGGTGGTGCTAGGGGTAAAGAACCCACCTGATAATGCATGATATGTAAGAGTTGCATGTTCGAGCCCCATGTCGGGAAGATCCCCTGGAGGAGTGCATGGCAAGCCACTCCAGTTTTCTTGCCTGGAAAATCCATGGACAGAGGAGCCTGGCGGGCTACAGTTCATAGGGTCGCAAAGAGTTGGGCAGAACTGGGCAACTTAGCACACACACATGAGCTATCTAATGAAAAATGAAAAGTTACATATAATTTCTGAACGAAATCTCAAGTTTATAGTAAAAATTTCAATCTTCTTAACTAAGTAAGTGAATTAAATGTAAATCCAATAGGAGATGAATATGTTTTATTAATCTTTTTTTTCTTTAGGAACATGTCTTTTGGGTGGTGTCTTTAAACACACTGTTCATTCTCGTTTTTGGTAAGTGGTGTTTTGCTTTTATTTATGATTTTATGATAGGAGTTTAGTTTTCTCGGACCTTGTTATAGGTTTTGTTTTGTTTTAACCTTATATGAAATATAAGAATGGAATATTTGAATGGAATTTATATGGAATGTATGAAAGGAGTTTTAGATAGTCATCTGGCATAGGAAGGCCCTAGGTATACAGATATTTTCTTTCCTAAGCAGCACTGACTGCTGTTACTGCCAGCTCTACTTCTGTTGGGCATTTCTGTCTCTTTTTGTAGCAGCTGGTTTTAGACTGACTTGAGAATACACAGTGTCCCACTTTTGAAATTAATTTTGTGCTGATTATCTCTGTGTTCTTTCCTGTGGCAGAAGGTCTTGTTTTTAATCTATTAAAAAGTCCTGACCAAGACCTTACCAGAGACCTTGGCTTGGGAGCTGTCGCAGAGAGAGATATGGGTTTGAGGAAAGACAGTGAACTTAGCCCTGGTGTCACTCCCCTCAGAACCAGATTCCAGTAATGCCATGACTTCCAGACACTTCACAGCTGTGCCTGTGAGGTTTGTGTGACAGCACTGAGAGTTCCTCCAGTTGGGAGTCATGAGAGAAAGGAAGGCAGAATTCAGATATAGCTCACAGGTTTTTCTGCTTTGGGGGAAGATAGTGAAACTGAGTCAAGTAACCAAGGTTTCTCCAGCAGTTCTTCAAGGTGGAGTCTGATAGACTTGGGTCATTGGTTAGACCGTGTTTCGGGTCTCCCAGAGAGAGGCTGCAGGCTGCAGACTGACTTTAGAATCCTCTTAGTGCCTCACCATCTGCCCCTTTCTGATTACTTATTGATGACGTCTGCTACCTTGCTCCTTTGTCTCTGTATTTCCTCTAAACTGGAAGTTAGATCTAAGACCCGATTTGATTCAGGGTCAATACTTGTAGGACAAAACCTTCACTAGTCATGCGTTGCCTGTTAATACAACATGTCAGGAGGTACCTGATGTTCGGTTCTCCACCTTTGTCTTTGGTTCAGGTCGTGGTATCTTGAAGGCATTATTGTTAGGTTTCATGTTTCCCTTTAACCACCAGAGAGTAATCTGTGGGAGGTGGTATTTTAGTATCATGCAAAATATCTAGCGTTCCATCAACTTTTTACCTAATAATTTTATTAGCCATTGATATTTGCCTGGATTAATTTATTTTTATTAGGCATTGCAAAATGGTAATTTTCAAATTTTAAAACATTCATTGGCTGGTTTTTCTATAAAGAAAAGCTTGTTCTTACCAGTTGGAACCATTTAGTTAATCTGAAGCAGCAGGTCAGATGTGCAGTTCTTTTCCTTTAATTATTAGCACAAACTGCTTTCCTTGCTGATAAAAAAGTTTTGTGTTATGTTGCTTTTTTTCCTCTTGTGGTTTTTGGCATTCCCTTCTTTGAATATTATGAACTCACGCGTTTGTATATATTCTGTGTTTTCTTTAGTTTTGGGGTTCTTTTTGACGCTCATAGCTTCTTATCTTTGGCCTGTGAGACCCTTTTCACAATGGTTCTTGTGTCCTTTCACCATGAGCTTATTAGAGCTTGATAACTTTTTGTTCTCTGGTTCTAGAGAATACCACAGGCAGTACATTTTTGGTTCTGGGATCTTTCATTTCTCTAAGAAGCCTTTGTTCCTTTTAGTGGGGTTGGTACTAGGAGTGTTCATTGTTTTGATTTTGAAGTTTTCATTGAGTTTTCCCCCCCTTTTAGCATTTTGCCCTTACCACATCGGTCACTTTTCCCTTGTTGGTTTGGGATTTGAAGAACACGTGAGTATGATACTTTTACAAACTTAATTTCAGTAATTAAACCCCAAATTTGATGTCTGTTGAGTAAGTAATAATATTGTAAAGAGTTACTTCATTCCTCTGTCTTACATGAAGGAGTAGTTATCCAGCACCACCTTGTTCACGTCTTGAGCCAAAAGCGGCTCATGACATAGAAATGCTGGGAGGTATGGAAGGTGTTCTCTGAACCTCATGAGGCACAGTTTTCCTCCCGGTGGGGCAGGCGGGAGACACGCCGTGGGGAAGCTTTCTTACAGACTGACCTTTCACCTGACCACTGGCTTGTGAGCTCTGTTCTCACCGTTTTCCTGAGTTGCCCCATAGTGAATTTAGAAAGGTAACGAGATATTAATCAGTTTTTAAAAATGTTGATATGTGTCAGAATGACAAGCTGTGTTATCTTCTAAATAGTTTGCTCTAATTTTGACATTTATGGTTATTTTTCAGAGGTAGATAAATATTGGGATGCACAACTACTATTTTCGGCAGGGGGGTCCCCAGAAAGAGTTAGTTCTTTAAGGACAGCTAGCATAGTTGGAACATTCTGGTCCATTTGTGTGTGTGAATCCTGAGAGATCACATTCTGAAGTTTCCGAAATGGCAAAGAGACATGTTCTGGTATTTAAATACACCTCTCCAGATTCTCACTAGATGAATGTGAGAACTTGAAAAGTCAGGTAAATACTTTGATACGTTTTAATAGCACTTGCTGTGTGAAACTCAGGAACCAAAAGGTGAGCAGTGTTTGTCAGGATCCAGGCTCTTGCTCTTTGTAAGCTGAGAATGAAACAGATTTAGAGAGCGAAGAAGACTGGAACTGTGGCGGTAGGAGAGAACGTGGCTTGGCTGCACGTGGCCGGTGATAGCCCAGGCCGTGTGCTGCTCCTTCAGCACTCAGCCTGTAGCGGGTCCACTTCAGCGTGGACTAGAGTGCAGACTGTTACAGCTTCTTTCTTATTTTTGTAAAATTTAATTCACTGTACTCTGATTTTGTCTGCTTGAGCAAAGTGTTACTCTTTAATTTCTCCTCATCTTTTTGTAGTAAATCTCAGTCAGTGGAGGAATCCAGTTTGCTGAGTTGTCATCCAGAGGGGATTTTATGGACGTTTGCTAGTTATAGGGAATTATATAGTCAACTTGGATTGTTTAATAAACATTTTTTAACGGGTATAGGCCATGTAGTAAAATTAATATTTAATTTCTTTTCTTTTGTCTAGGTCCAAGCATCTCATTTTGAAGGCCTAATCACAACCATAGTTGGGTATATACTTTTAGCAATAACATTGATAATTTGTCATGTATCCTTTAATGAACCAGGTTGGTGTTCAGTAATGTTATTATTATTAACCCAAGAGTTGTTCTTATTAATGAAAACTATTTTTCTCCACTAGTCCTTTTCAGTAGAAGCTATGGGTATTTGTAGTGAGGATGAGAGCAGAAAAAATATGAGATAAATTAATTCTGTCTGTCAGACAGTACTGAGTGTTGCCTAGTTACCTGTTTCATTGTATCTTTATCATTTTTAAATTAAAAAGTTTTTTTTTTGGTTGGAGTATAGTTGATTTACATGTGTTGTACAGCAAAGTGATTCAGTTATACATATATATGCATTATTTTTGAAAATAATTCTTTTCCATTATGATTTGTCATAGGATATTAAATGTTTCTCTGTGCTATACAGTAGGACCTTGCTGTTTATCTGCGTCTTTTCTTAAATGTTCAGTTCTTCCTTGACGACATGCTGTAGGGGTTGGCAACTCTTGTTAAATTTCATAGGTCTCGTCGCTTGCTGGGAGTCTGCTATATTGTTGTGAAGGTAATTAATTCCTTTTTATAAATTAAGACTGGAAATGCTTTCTCCCCATTTAGGTGATATTGATGACCTTTATTTTTACTTAAGGTCTCTTTGTTAGTGGTGGTAGAAATTGGAGTTTTCCCTCTCATTTGTGGCTGGTGGCTGGATATCTGTTCCTTGGTGAGTTTATTTTTCATTATCTAATACAATCTAATAATTTAAAAGCATTTTAAAAAGTCTTTAGAATGGATTTCTTTTACTGGAAAGCCAATATTCGATGATAATTTATTTTTTTTTGAGAATGTATCATTGTAGATTCTCAATGTTGCTAATTTTTCCTGAGTACCTGATTTTTGTGAGGTTTTGTACACATTTTTGATGTTAGAGTGTTTTGACTGGAACCTTTCTAATAATTAGTGAAGAACTTTCTTAACTCTTCTCACTTTTATAAAGATGCCAAGATGTTATAAACGTAAAAAGAGTAAATCAAAGGAGTTCCCTGGTGGTCTGCTGGTTAGGACTCAGCTCTTTTATTGCTTGTGGTCCAGGTTCAGCCCCTGGTTGGGAAACTCCTCAGAGAAAGAAAAAAGGAGAAAAAAAAAAAGCAGTCTTATAAGAAGACTACCTTTATAGTAGTAAATTCAACCCTAACCATTTGTTTTAACTAAGATGCTCAGTTTTGATTAAAATCTTTAATGGCTGTCAGTGATAATCAGTTTCTTCTCAAAAAATGATTAAATATAGAAAAGCTGCCTTTTCTGAGGTAACATTTTCTCTCATACCATAGTATTAAAACCCACCATTAATTTAGATCTGTAACCAAGAAAAGAAGGTATTATGGTAACATAAATGTTTCTTTCACAATGGCAGTATTGGTAAAGTTCTTATTCACAAATTGGTCTATCAATATTGCCTCTTTTAAAATTTTCAAAATGTCATGCATGTCTTTGAAATAGCATCCAACCTTAATATTGTTTGTATTTCTGTGATACTATGAAATGCCTTTAAGGGAACAGTAATCCTAGAAACATCAGAACTTACATGTATGGTGATTCATTCACTTCCTAGAATGTGAAGATGTTAATTCAACAGAGGTAAGTGGTACAGATCTCTCTCACCTGTTCTGTCTTGATTTAGGAAATGTTTGACGCTACTCTGAAAGATCGGGAGCTGAGCTTTCAGTCGGCCCCAGGCACTACCATGTTCCTGCACTGGCTGGTGGGAATGGTGTATGTGTTCTACTTTGCCTCCTTCATTCTGTTACTGAGAGAGGTAAGCTCCACGGGAAGTGCCAACATTGTACATTCACGGAAAGGACTTCTGCTTTAACCACATGGCATGCCTTAAAGGCTATGATGATTTCCTAGCTAAGTCTTTTTCTCTTTTTCTTTATTCTGAGAGGGAATAGCTATAGACTAGTTTGGCTCAATTGCTTTAAACCGTTTTTTAGTAATTGGTCTCAAAAACTGGCAAGTTTTATTATTTCGATCAGTTTGAAATATGAGTAGAGTGAGGGGAAAAGTTAAATAAAAGCACATGTTTTACTTGGTATGTATTTTAACCGTCCTCAAATATGTGTTCTTGGACTTTTTATGTGATATGAGCCTGTTTTGGACTTCATTCAAGGACATGCTAGAAATTCCCAAAGGGTATGGTTTCACAGGATCAGATATGTACAAAACTCCTTAAGTATAGTGTTATAAAGGGCCTCCTTTATGATTCTGGCTCAGTCGCCAGATGGGAACTTTTACTAATCCTGTTTTCAGAATACGGTCCTTACTGATATGAAGACAGTAAAACAGTGTGAGTATTTGACTAGGATGCATCTCATGCTTAGTCATCTGGTGCAAAAGAAAGTGTGAGACTTGAGTAATTGTAATAAATGTACTTTCTGCTCTGAATTCTTTCCCCAAATAGTACTGTACACTTACTCTGTGCCAGCCTCTGTGCTGTATGCTGGGGTAATCGTGAGAAACAAGGGCAGTGTCTACTCAGTGTTACATTCTGGGAAGGAATACAGCCATGGAGCAAGTCCGCTTACTCCATGAGAGCAGTGTGGAGAAGCAGGGCTGAAGGAGCAGGCTGGCGACTAGTCCAATGTGAATGGAATACTAACACACAAAGGTTTAAAGCTGTTCATGATTACTCTGCTCTTTTGAGAGATTTGAGGAGCTAGGGATGAGGTGGGGTCCAAAATATTTTCCTGAAACATAAGAGTATAAGTTCAGTAAATTCTGTTTGCAAATAAAGCCTGTATTCTTGTTTTGCAACTAGTGATTAAAACTAAGTGTATTTTTCAAATTGTAATTTTATGTGACCTCTAAACTACATTGTTCATTGATAAAATATTTTATACTGAATTTTTTCATTTTATCAATGTGGTAGTTTTTTGTTGATACAGAATCCTAGTATTTTGGAGTTAGATGGAAACTTAAAGGTCATGTGTAATAACTGCTTTTTTGGAAGATGGAAAAATAGAATTTGGGCAGATGAGAGACTTTACACAGGGTAGCTCAGTGAGTTTGGGCCACCCAGAACTTACCCTCAGGCTCATCCATTGCCCCATCACCTACAACCTCTAGAGTTGATGCTTTCTCCTGAGCCAGGGAAAAAGATGTAATAGGTGGTCATTTGAAGATACTGGGAAGCGAAGGGGTTTCTTAATTAAGGTAAGTCTTCTTGGAAAGTGTAAGACTGAAATCACATCTTTTGTTTAGGATAATTATAAATTATAACCAAATTCTTCCCAGATTATACAATATAGTTATAATTTTTCTAAAAATACTAATTTTTATAAAAATACTTATTGTTCATCTTGGAGGTCTAGATTTCTTGACAAATTATACTTAGTAAATTTTTTCCATTGAATGATTAAAAGCATCAGAGAACGTCAGGCACAGGATAGTTTTAATTCTGATATAGGAACTTCTTTTCCAAGTAGAGTTACATGAATTTTCTAGGGCCAATTTTTTAAGATGCTAAAATAATTTTAAAAGCTTCTCTGTTAATGTTTTAGCTCATATGCAGAAGCAGAAGACATTGATGGATATTTATAGCATTTGAACTAAATTTTCAGGTACTTCGACCTGGTGTTTTATGGTTTCTAAGGAATTTGAATGATCCAGATTTTAATCCAGTACAAGAAATGATTCACTTGCCTATTTATAGGCATCTTCGAAGATTTATTTTGTCAGTGGTAAGTGTATTTTTTGTTTGTTTGTTTGGTTTTGAAGTAAAATGGGCTACTCTTGAGTTTTTTTGTTTTTTTGGTCAGAAGGTCTGGTAGAGTGGATTGAGTAATTTAGGTTTATCCACGCCTGTGGAAGTTGGTTATCAAATATTTATTTTGTTGGTTACGTTGATAAAATAAAATATTAGTAAACAAAAATGCCTTTTAGTTCTTTAGAAGTATAATTAATTGCCAAATTATGGGTTTCAGAATTATATTTAATTTGCATTTAAGCAATAGAGACTTGTTAATAGCTTCTAAATTAAACTCTTGGGTGGTAAGGTATCCACCTGCCGATGCAGGAGATGCCAGAGATGTGGGTTCAATCCCTGGGTCAGGAAGATCCCCTGGAGGAGGGCATGACAATTCACTCCAGTATTCTTGACTGGAAAATTCCATAGACAGAGGAGCCTGGCTGGCTGTGTAGTCCATGGGTTGCAGAGAGTCGGACACAGCTAAGTGACTGAGCACAGCACATTAAACTCTTAATAGAACCATCTCAAAATTTCTTCCCTGAGTGGAAAAAGAAATTGCCTAGTTAAATCTTAAGTTTTTCCAAGATAAAATTCTAAAAGCAATATTGTGTGCCCTTTGGAAACTTTTGTGCCATTAGTATAGGTTCTCTCTTACTGTCACTGGTGGTTTATTATGAGACAGACAGTTCTGATCCTTCATTGTGAATTTCTAGCTCTCTTTTCATATACCGTGCCGTGGTTATCCTTTGTGGCTCCTGTCTGAGCCCTTGTGTCCTAGAGAGAGAGGAGCAGCTGTCCTAGGAACGCATCTTCACGCAGAGTGACCCAGGTGTAGTGTGTTGAGTGAGAACACTCAGTGCCCTGGGCATACGTCGACCTAAATGGAGTCTGCCATCCCTCACGGATGGTGACAGTGGTGCCCGGCCTGCCCTTTCTCTTGTTGCAGATTGTCTTCGGCTCCATCGTACTTCTGATGCTGTGGCTGCCTATACGGATAATCAAGAGTCTGCTGCCTCATTTTCTTCCATACAACGTCATGCTCTATAGGTAAGTTTTTGACATTTGGAAGCTTTACTAATTAAAAGTCTGTTAGGGATTTGATACTCAGAGTACATACATTTAATAAAACATTTCATTTCTCACAGGTGTTAACAGTCATCTGATAACTAAATTTTTCCATATGAACATTAGCAGTTATATTTTCCAAAGAAAGACTTTTTTCTGCAAATACAGTGTGCCTTTGTTTAGCATCGAAATGTTAACATTCCTAATGAGCGATACCTAGTAGTGTCATCTTTATATGAAAAGCATTACATCATAGGTAAGGTCAGATCAGATCAGATCAGTCGCTCAGTCGTGTCCGACTCTTTGCGATCCCATGAATCGCAGCACGCCAGGCTTCCTGTCCATCACCAACTCCCGGATTTCACCTAGAGTAATTACAGATGAAGATAGGATCTAGGGCTTATAAATGGAAAAATATTATTTTGATTTAAGGACTAAAGTAACCTGGAAACCTAGTCTCCTACATTCCCTTCTTCAATGATTTGTATCTTCTCTTCAATCACATAAATATGCCAGGCAAATTGAATTTCTTCCTCAGATTTACTTGTAATTGTCTTTAAATCTTGTCTGTTCTAATTCTTTATGATCTCTTATATAAATCAATATGATATACCACTTAGTATTTTAGGCCTTTTTCTTTTTCTCCATTTATAATCCATCTGTAACAAATCTGCCTCTTCCTCCATAATATGCATAGTAATATCTGGGTAGTTTAGAATGACATACAAGGCTTGGCATAATCTCACACTGCCTTTTGAGCATCTTGTCCAGTATCGTCTGACTGGAATTCTACTCCACAGCCCCACGCAGCCTCCATTGAGTCTGCCCAGAAAGGCCTAGCTGTTCCTGGTCTTTCCCTCTCTGTTTGTAGTGACCTTCTGCAAGCTTTTGCTGTTTCTCCTCAGAATCCAAATTGAGGTTTTATTCTCTTGAGTTTTTTTGCTATCTAGAGTAAGTTACCTCCCTGTCCTTGTATGTTTCAACGGTTGTAGGGAGAACCAGGAAGCACAGTTGGTTTTATATATTGTTGAAATAGTCCCATTTTGGTAGTCGATTATACCTAGAAATTTAATGGAGCTTTTGTAGCAGTGTTTAGTGCATTCTTACATTCAGCAAGATTGAAGGCCCATCATATACTAGGTGCTTCTCTGTGTACAAGGGATGTAACAGTGAACAAGTCAGAATCAAGAAAAATTTGTGTCCTTCTGGACTTATTTTTCAGTGGGGGAGACAGCCAATAAAATAGGCAAAATATATGATATGTCAGAGAGTCATAAGTGCTGTGGGAAAAAATGAACAAAGAAATGACTAGTGAGGCCCTGAGGTGACAGTTGAGGAGGCCCTGAGGAGGTGACGAGGGAGTGAGCCACATGAATCTCTGAAGGCAAAGGGCCCTTTGCAGCCGGGCAGGCATGTGCTGCGTCATTGAATTTGGGTTGAGGAGCAGCCGGAGGCCAGTTTGGCTGCAGTGAAAGAAGGAGAAAAGTAGTTGGCTGTGAGTCAGAGAGGTCGTGGGAAGCTGGGTCCTACAGAGCCCTGTAAGCCACGGTAAGCACTTCGGCTTCGAGTGATTTGAGGGGCGGAGGTTTTGGGGAGGTTGAGCAGAGAGAGGAGTGATCTGACATAGGTTTCCCAGGGATCAGTCTGGGTACTGTGATGAGAAGAGCCAGGGTTGGGATGGCCAGGGCAGAAGCAGGAAGCCAGCCAGGAGGGTAGTGGCACATCCTGGTGAGAGGTGAGGGTAGCTGAGATGGAGGAAGTGGCTGTGGAGTCAGGAGAGGTGGTTTGATTTAGGGTACGATTAGGGTACAGTCTGTAGAATTCTCTGGGTGTTTGAATGAAGGGTGAAGAACTTAGGCAGCGAAGGATCTAAGTTTCTGTCCTGAGCACCTGAAGGATGGAGTTGCTATTTACTAAGAAGAGGGAGATTGTGGAGGAGGAGTGGGAATTTGGTACTGAACACGATCAATTTAAGATGTCTTGGGTGTTCTGTGAAACATTGGGTTGGCTCTTTGGGTATGTAAGTTAAGGATTAGGGCAGATGTCTGATAGTACATAGAAGTTTACAGAAACTTGCTGTCTTAAGCCACAGGAGGTTGTGTGCATCCAAAGAGCACATGCAGATGAGAATAGAGAGATCGGGGGGCCTTTCATTGTGTCCAAGTCAGGGAAATGAGGAGGAACCAACACGCCTTGGCGAGGTGTCCATGGAGAAAATGTTCTGAGGAGCACAGAGTGGCCAGTGGTGAAATACACTACTAATATTGCACATGAGTTGAGGACCAGGACCCGCTCGTCATTCTAACAACATGACGGTCATGGCAGTCCTTATCAGGAACAGTTTTGGTGATGTTTGAGGGAGATGCCTTGTTGTCTTCAACTGAGAGTGGATGTGAGGTGATAAAGGCAGTAAGGTCATGTGACTCTTCAAGGAGTATTACAATCATTCCATTAAATGTTTAATATGGTACAGGGTGGGGGTGACAATGGAAAATTGAATCCACATTGTGAATTATGGCTTTTTGTAATTGTCTTAGTGATGCTCCAGTGAGTGAACTGTCCCTTGAGCTGCTTCTGCTTCAGGTTGTCTTACCAGCGTTACTCGAACAGGGACACACGCGGCAGTGGCTGAAGGGACTGGTGCGAGCCTGGACTGTCACTGCTGGATACTTGCTGTAAGTACGGCAGGTGCCTCGTGGGCATATCATTTGTTATCGTTTAATAACCGTTCTGATAAAGCATGCCCTACTCAGGAAGAGTTAGTTTTAATAAGAGACATTTTGATGATATCCGCAAGTGTATATAGTACTTATTAAAGCTTTTCTAATCATGGCTATCCTTTTATGAAGAATGTATACATGTTTTGGGAGGCTTCCAAGGTGGGTCAGTGTTAAAAATCACCTGCCATGCACACTTACTGGATTATAGTCAAGTGTAAACATAAGTTTTATATACACTCAGAAACCTCAAGTCTTGACCCCTTTACTGCAATGTTGGCTTTGTTGTGGTGTCCCTAGCTAGACCCACAGTACCTCCAGGGGATGCCCGTGTGCATTGGGTTCCGCTTGAACATGTATCCTCCTCTAATGGCTCAGTGCCCTGCCATGCCTCCTCCCTCCCCATCTCATTTGTGGCTTGGAGGTTTTAGTTGAGCTGCATGTCATAGCAGACACGGTAGTCATCTATAGTGAAAAGCGAAATTGATACTTTTTTCCCTAAAATTCTTCACATAGAGTATCTTCTATATTGTACACTTTGAGTATCTTGTATATTGTACACTTTTTTTTTTCCAGTTACTGATTTTTCTCAGATGTTAGCTGAAGAAAACATAAAATAGATCGAATTTATGGGGTATTCTGTATGTTAATTAACTTTACATTTGGAAGAGTTTCATTTAAAGCAGGCAGCAACATTTAGAGCAGATTAAGGTAATGGTAGTGTTCTGCATAGATTCTACTTATACCTTTTCTTCCCTAAGTAATAATTATTAAGGATCACCAATAATTATAATAATAATTGTTATTAAAGACAGTGTCATGTCTGCTGTTTTATTCTGAGTGAGAATTTTCACTGATGCAATTTTTACACAGGGATCTTCATTCCTACTTGTTGGGAGACCAGGAAGAAAATGAGAACAGTGCAAACCAACAGGTTAACAATAACCAGCATGCTCGAAATAACAACGCTATTCCCGTGGTAGGGGAAGGCCTGCACGCAGCCCACCAAGCCATACTCCAGCAGGGCGGGCCTGTTGGCTTTCAGCCTTACCGCCGGCCTTTAAATTTTCCACTCAGGGTAGGTACTGTACAGACTTAACAGAAGATCTTTCAGATTTCTGTTGAGAGCTTTTGCTGCTGTTATTGGTGCTGTTAGTATAGAGTCCTCGGTATAAACACATCTCACAGTCTTCTGAGGAGAACCTACTTTTCACTCCTCTCATTCTACAACACGTTATGTATGTAAATGTCAGGTAAGTTTATCAAATTTTAGACGTGGGCCATGGAGTTGGGCTTCCATGTGCCATTGGCCTCTGCCATTTGTAAGGAACAAGAAGACCCTAGATCAAATAAGAAATTAACATTCTTGATTCATATCCATCAGGAACTGGAATCTGCTTTTTAGAGTTTTTCTCTCTCTAATCCTTGCAGTATTAATCCCAGTGCTCCAAGGAATGAGTAGTAATCTTTTGTTTATATCTGATAAAACTGAAGACTAGATTGGTTAAGGAAGTGCCTGCCAAGGTCACCGAGACCTTCCTCCAGATGCTACCAAAACTAATCCTTCAGGGGTCTCCAGGGACCTTCAGGGTGTTAAATTCAATGGTCAGGTCTTAGTCCTCACCTCACTTGCTATGTTAGTAGCATGTTACATGATTGCCCACTTCTTGTTCCACAAAACACTTTTTTGGAAGTTGTTCAAGAAGCTTCATGGAGGAGTCGATACTTTTAAATCTTTAAAGTTAGGAGATCAAGCAGATTTAAAAAAGCAGGTGGGAAAAGGCATTCCAGGCCTGTTGTCAGGACAGGAGGCATGTTAAGATGTATGGACTTGCAGGGAAGTGAACGGATGGAGTTGAGGCAGGAGGTATAGGCGAACTGCCAGAGATGGAGGAGCTGTGAGAAACAAGGCTCTTCAGTTGACAAAAGATCCTTTCCTAACCAGAAGGTACTTTGTGGTCCAGATTAGAGAGAGGACCACCACGGGGTCTGTCAGGCAGGCAGTGGAAGCTGACCAAGTCTCCATGCCTGGTCGTGCAGTGTTATTGCCGGTGCTTGCCGACTCCCTGCCGGAGTCTTGCCCTCAGAACCTGGTTGGGTCCAGGCAGGAAGCACTGTTTATCTTTCTGTCCAGGATGGCCACTTCCTTCTTGTCTCAGCGTGTTTCCTTTCTATCTACACTTTTCCATATAGGAGCCACCAGCTATAGCTACGATGATTGTTTACTTTTAAACTTAATTAAAAATAAATACCACTTGTAGACATGTGGTAAATTATCTTGAATGGTGGATATTCCTTCACAGCATATATGTATATCAGATCACATTGAACACTTTAAATATATTATTAATATAGTTTAATTTGTCATTTATATCAAGCTGAAAAAGTAAAAAATACAATTCTTGTAGACATACTCTAAGTACCTAGAATTTTAAATCCGGCATTTGTTCACACTGACCCCCTGTGAAGTGCTTGGTGGCCTCATGTACCCGTAGCTCCTGTGTCCAGCAGTGCAGGTGTAGACATCTCCATCATCAGAATGTTCTGATTGGATGGCACTGTTAGACAGTAAGCTTTCTTTTCATGAAAAGTTGTTTTTGAGAATTTGATAAAAATAAGTGACTATTTTTAGTTTTAATTAATAGTGAGGGAAAATGTAAGTTGATTGTGTTTTATCTTTGTGCTCTCTGATTTAAAATATATTTGCTTGTTATTTGCTGATGCATCTGATTATATGAAAGTGGAAGCAATTTCCTTTTAGTCAGAGTTATAGTTAATATTATCTAAAATGAAAATTTCCTTTTTATGTAAAATGGAAGGAGTCCTGGAAATACCAGTATAGACAGTTTGTTTTTACTGAGAGAATTGTGTTGATTCTTTGAATGGTGTCCTAAAATACATTGAGCACATGTGACTACTGTTTATGCACTGCTGTGTTTTGCCTTGCAGATATTTTTGTTGATTGTCTTCATGTGTATAACCTTACTGATTGCCAGCCTCATCTGCCTTACTCTACCAGGTATGAGCTTATCCTAGCTCTCTGCTAATGACATCATGAAAAGATGTTACGTTTTAACAGGGTATATTTTGCTGAGATATGATCTTTTCATCAAATATAAACTTGAAGCAGGTTTCCCTTCATTTTTATTGAATGTGGGGTACATGGGGACAGAGTTGAAAGTCAGTCACAAGGTATCAGAAGCAGCTCATTGCCCCCCAGCCTCCTTGTTAGTGCTTCATAGCAGCAAGAAAATCCTAAATCATACTGATGTGTTAGTCACTTAAATCATCACTAAGTGGAAGATACTTTTCAGGTCTTAATCAAGTATGCAAATGTATAGTGAGCTAGTGTCTTGATTATAGCACTCAATATAACTTTATAAATCAAGTATTTACCTTAAATACTTGATTTTTTTCCCATGTGGGCTAAGGCTGAGGAGGAGCAACTAGTTAATTTCAAGTGAGGTTTCTTAAAAAAATTATTTTCTGATTTGTGTAAGAGTTGTGATTTACCTTAACCTGGTAAAAATAAAGTCGTTTAAAATTTTGTTTTATTTTTAACTGTTTCTTCACTGATTTTTGACTGTTAAAACTTTGCTCCTGAGTTCACTGCTCAGATCTCAGCTGTTAAAATGAAAAAGCCTAGTTAACCATTGCTAAGTCACTTGAGTGTGTCTAACTCTTTGCAACCCTATGAACTGTAGCCTGCCAGGCTCCTCTATCCAAGGGATTTTTCCAGGCAAGAATACTGGAGTGGGTTGCCATGCCCTCCTCCAGGGGATCTTCCTGACCCAGGGATCAAACCCACGTCTCTTATGTCTTCTGTGTTGGCAGGTGGGTTCTTTACCACTAGTGCCACCTGGGAAGGTGCAGTGAAATAAACATATTTTTGAGAAAACTTAAGTTTTTGAACTTTGGACAGCTTTGTGGGTTTTATGTTCCATTTTCGTTTTTATCAGAAATATTAAAAAGTTAACAAAGGAAAGAAATCCAGTTTTATTACTTGAATTTGGCAATACAAGTACTTTAATCTTGTTAAAGATTGTTAAATAAATACTTCCCTGTTAATCCAGTCCCAGCATCCGGGGGAAGGAATGCAGCTGTGTTTAATTATAGAAATACTTGTCATAGTACACATTTAAGGTGGTAAGGATGCTGTTTTCCCATAGGTTACTTTCCTATAGCTACATTTTAACTAATGTTAAGTTACTACAAACTAGAAACTAATCTGACCTCTCAAAAACACTTTAGAAGTATGTGAAGTACAGAATTAAAAGAGGGCTTTAAATTTTTTAAAACCAGCCAACCAAAACAGAACTAAAACTTTGGAGTAAAAATCAGTTCAGTTCAGTCAATCTGTCATGTCCAACTCTTTGTGTCCCCATCCACTGCAGCATGCCAGGCTTCTCTGTCCATCACCAACTCCCAGAACTTGCTCAAACTCATGTCCACCAAGTTGGTGATGCCATCCAACCATCTCATCCTCTGTCTTTCCCTGCTCCTGCCTTCAATCTTTCCCAGCATCAGGGTCTTTTCCAGTGAGTCAGTTTTTCACATCAGGTAGCCAAAGTTTTGGACCTTCGGCATCAGTCCTTCCAGTGAATATTCAGGACTGATTTCCTCTAGGATTGACTGGTTTAATCTCCTTGCTGGAGTAGAAATACATATACATGTAGAATGCTTGACATTTTTACAGAATTATCAGTGATACTTTTAAATCTTTAACAAGCATATGTGTTTATTTCATGTGACATTTGCATGTGTTTGTCTTTAAAAATTACTTATCTTCATACCCAAGCTGTTTTGTGATATTGCAAAGAAGTCTAATATTATTAGCATTATGGCCTATAAACTTGACTGTTGAGGTGGTTTGGTTGGGATTGGAGACAATGTGGGTCAGTGATCAAGAGCATGATCTTGGTCATGTAAACGTGAGTTCACCTTCAGCCACCACCCTTGTGTGCCCTTGGTCGGGGCCTCAGTTTCTCAGTCTTCAGAATGGAGGGTCGTTACTACTTGCAGGGTTATTGGCTAGATTAATGAGAAAATGTATGGAAAAGTTCAACCCAGCCACTTGCTCCTTTTAGACATTCAAAAATAACAGATAAGTTTAAACAAAACAGATAACTACTGTGTCAAGGAGAAAGAGACACTGGAAATGGGGTCTTGGTCTTCTTTCCAGCCTTATTAAGGAGTAACCATGTGAAGAAATCTTGCCTGATAGATTTTTGTGGGTACATTGTGGAATTTATTTGTAATAGCTCTTTGAGGCCATCCCTTAGACAACTTTCACATATTTCCTAAGTTTCATTTTATTTTTTTCCTGAGAAAATTAGTGTGAGATTCTTTTTTTATTGTGCCCACTTATTAAAATAAGCTTAGTTTTCTATGTTAATGAATGAGCTAAATGAAAGTAAGTTACTCTAAATTCTTTGTAATGTTGCTGCCAAGTTGCTGCTAAGTTGCTTCAGTTGTGTCCGACTCTGTGCGACCCCATAGACGGCAGCCCACCAGGCTCCCCTGTCCGTGGGATTCTCCAGGCAAGAACACTGGAGTGGGTTGCCATTTCCTTCTCCAATGCATGAAAGTGAAACTTGAAAGTGAAGTTGCTCAGTTGTGTCCTACTCTTAGCGACCCCATGGACTGCAGCCTACTAGGCTCCTCCGTCCATGGGATTTTCCAGGCAAGAGTACTGGAGTGGGGTGCCATTGCCTTCTCCTTTGTAATGTTACTAAATATTAAAAATATTGACAACACAAATAATAGAAAGTATATTCTCCATTTGTGTCCTGTTACATGCACAATCATTTCATTTGATGATCCAGACAGCAAGAACACCCCGCTCCTCAAGTCCTTTCGGTCCCCATAGAATAAGCAGTTGGCCTCGCAGGTCACCATGCAGGTCACAGGCGAGCTTGTACCCAGTGACTTGCTGTGGTTTGGTTGTATCTTAAGTTATGACATTCTTTAGAGTTTGGGGGATTTTGTTTTTATTTTGTTTGCTTTTAATGAAGACACTGATACATCAAAACGTGTTGTCTTTTTAATAATCACTTAAAATGATTGAAGATACTAGTAGTACAACATTGACCTCAAGATTAGAGTTGTTTTTGCATGATCGTATGTCTCATTTATCAGCCTTTGTATTTTCAGTATTTGCTGGCCGTTGGTTAATGTCATTTTGGACCGGGACTGCCAAAATCCATGAGCTCTACACAGCTGCCTGTGGTCTCTATGTTTGCTGGCTCACCATCCGGGCGGTGACGGTACTAGTGGCGTGGATGCCACAGGGACGCAGAGTGATCTTCCAGAAGGTTAAGGAGTGGTCCCTCATGGTAGGCCTTTCTAGTCAAAACTAGTCCTGTCTGACAGCAGTGGTGAATGTTTTTCCAGTGGTTTCTTTAAATCTTTTCACTTTGTTTCTTCACTGTGTTGATTGTGTCAAGAGAGTTGATTTTCTGAATTAAAAGGAGTATTCCTTTAAGGCAGTAGTTTTCTGGTTTTACTCTGAAAAATACAGTCCAGATATATCTGAGGGTTAGAAGAAAGTCATGCTATTAAATGATCCAGTAATGCCCTTGATACATAAGATAGTCTGTAGAATTTAAAATCAATTTGTTTTAAGTAGAAATTTCCTTGAAAGTTATTTTTTTCTAAAATTTGATTAAATTATTTTAAATGTGACTTCAGGTTTCAGTCAGTGTTTTCTATATAAATAAGATTCTTTTAATTATAGTCTGTTGTTATTCAAGAATGTCCTGGCTAGTGTGAAAGTATAGTAGGTAATGGGAAGTATTACTCTCAGAAAAGAACTTAGTTGTCACAGGAGTGGGGGAAAATGTCACTGTAAGATTATTGTCTAAGGGTGGCAACTTATTGATTGATCATAATGTTGATTATGACTGATAAATATGTTTAGGTCACTGCTTTATGCTTTTTCATTTGTATAATTAGCGCTAGTCTTGTATCTGAATTTTTATTTTGATTTTACTAGAAGTTTAATGGCTATTTAATGATCATGTTTAAAGAAAACCACAAGAGATTAATTGTATATTAAGAATGGAGGGATTTGATTGCTATGTCATCTGTAGATAATGAGACACTTAACTGTATTTAAATAGAGAAACTAGCCAGTTCCAGTTTCCATTTGATACTCTTCCACATCATATTGCTATGTAAAGAAATAATTACTGTGTCTTAATGCACACCGTTTTAGTATCTCGCTGTTGAAACAACTGTCCTCACTGACGCTCCCTTAAGAAAAAGGGACATCAAGGCCACTTTAAAACTGATTTCTTTGTCAGGATTTCATAGTGGCTCTTACGTGTTATCTCTTCCTTCTTTTTGTGCCTATTTATATTTTGCCACTTTGTCCGAATTCTATAGCTGTGCTAATAGAGTAGCCATGTGACTAACGACTGCCATCTTGCACAACACAGATAGAGGTCATTTCTGTCATCTCAGTAAGTTCTGTGGGACCGTACTGTTCTCAGGGGAGCTAATTTGGTCAGCTTGGTTAATTACCTTAACTGGGTTTATGCAGAATGCTTCAGCTATATCAGTCCATCTCAGAGGTCACAGGTCAGCCTATGGGTGGGCCACCATTGGCTCAGGAGGGTGGGACAACCAGGGAGATGACAAACACTGGCAGTAACACTCCTAGACGGGGTGTGGAGACTTGGTCAGTTTCTTGGACAAACAGAAGCCTATTCCTGAGGCTTAGATTGAGAAAAGTAGCACAGCCACTTGGTTAATATATGTAATAAGATAAAGCTAGTGGAGGTGATGGAATTCCAGTTGAGCTGTTTCAAATCCTGAAAGATGATGCTGTGAAAGTGCTGCACTCAATATGCCAGCAAATTTGGAAAACTCAGCAGTGGCCACAGGACTGGAAAAGGTCAGTTTTCATTCCAATCCCAAAGAAAGGCAATGCCAAAGAATGCTCAAACTACCGCACAATTGCACTCATCTCACACGCTAGTAAAGTAATGCTCAAAATTCTCCAAGCCAGGCTTCAGCAATACGTGAACCGTGAACTTCCAGATGTTCAAGCTGGTTTTAGAAAAGGCAGAGGAACCAGAGATCAAATTGCCAACATCTGCTGGATCATGGAAAAAGCAAGAGAGTTCCAGAAAAATATCTATTTCTGCTTTATTGACTATGCCAAAGCTTTTGACTGTGTGGGTCACAATAAACTGTAGAAAATTCTGAAAGAGATGGGAATACCAGACCACCTGATCTGCCTCTTGAGAAATCAGTATGCAGGTCAGGAAGCAACAGTTAGAACTGGACATGGAACAAGAGACTGGTTCCAAATAGGAAAAGGAGTACATCAAGGCTGTATATTGTCACCCTGCTTATTTAACTTCTATGCAGAGTATGTCATGAGAAACGCTGGGCTGGAAGAAGCACAAGCTGGAATCAAGATTGCCGGGAGAAATATCAGTAACCTCAGATATGCAGATGACACCACCCTTATGGCAGAAAGTGAAAAGGAACTCAAAAGCCTCTTGATGAAAGTGAAAGTGGAGAGTGAAAAAGTTGGCTTAAAGCTCAACATTCAGAAAACGAAGATCATGGCATCTGGTCCCATCACTTCATGGGAAATAGATGGGGAAACATTGGAAACAGTGTCAGACTTTATTTTGGGGGGCTCCAAAGTCACTGCAGATGGTGACTGCAGCCATGAAATTAAAAGACGCTAACTCCTTGGAAGGTAAGTTATGACCAACCTAGATAGCATATTCAAAAGCAGAGACATTACTTTGCCAACAAAGGTCCGTCTAGTCAAGGCTATGGTTTTTCCAGTGGTCACATATGGATGTCAGAGTTGGATTGTGAAGAAAGTTGAGCGCCGAAGAATTGATGCTTTTAAACTGTGGAGTTGGAGAAGACTCTTGAGAGTCCCTTGGACTGCAAGGAGATCCAACCAGTCCATTCTGAAGGAGATCAGCCCTGGGATTTCTTTGGAAGGAATGATGGTAAAGCTGAAACTCCAGTACTTTGGCCACCTCATACGAAGAGTTGACTCATTCGAAAAGACTGATGCTGGGAGGAATTGGGGGCAGGAGGAGAAGGGGACAACAGAGGATGAGATGGCTGGATGGCATCACTGACTCGATGGACTTGAGTCTCAGTGAACTCCCGGAGTTGGTGATGGACAGGGAAGCCTGGCGTGCTGCGATTCATGGGGTCGCAAAGAGTAGGACACGACTGAGCGACTAAACTGAACTGAATTTTGTAGCAACATAGTAATATGTTCAGTAGTAATTTCATGCTTTTGTTAAGTAGCTTGAGTTTTTGTAGTTATACATTCAAATTTCATTTAAACATGTAACAAAAGGTGAATTGTTTAAGGTATGTATTTGTTCTGTTAGGCGTCAGGTCAAAGAAAAACAAACTTCATATGATTTGTTTGGCTAGAAGTTAGGGAGACTCTCTAACTCAGTGGCCTTTGATCTCCCACTAGATAATGAAGACTGTGATCGTGGCAGTGCTGCTGGCTGGGGTGGTCCCCCTTCTTCTGGGGCTTCTGTTTGAGCTGGTTATTGTTGCTCCCCTGAGGGTGCCTTTGGATCAGACTCCTCTTTTTTATCCATGGCAGGTAAGTGCATGTCTTTTGCTCATATTTCCTTTTGTATTTGGAATCAGAAAAATTCTCAGTTGTTTAAAGTGATTTTAAGCAGCTTGTTTAGAAAGACTCCTTAATTTCTTCTATTGTAGGAGCTCTTTAAAATTGATCAGATGATGCATTGTACCTTTTGAAATACGCAGGTCATGTAAAGTAAATACCTTACTTTATTGGTTAAAATGTCACTATAGGCTTCACTAAAAATGCAGGCTAATGTGTTGGTCTTTTCAGTTTTAGTTAGGTTGATGACTTGCTCCTTTTAGTTTTGAGCCTTGAAGCGATAACCTACATTTTTGAATAATTACACATTTTCCCCCACAAGAGTCACAGGCTTATTAAAAAGAACATTCTGAGGGTAACTGTGCAGGTCATAGCAAAGGCCTCAAAATACACTTGGAAAAAGAGATTTAACTTTTCTGTCATACTTAGAGCCTGAAGTTAACATCATAGACCTCAAATTTTTAAGAGAGATTAGGGAAAGAGTAGATCTTGACTTCAGTCATTCAAAGCCTTTTCAGCTTTGTTTTAAAAATAAACTTTCCAGAGATGAAAATTTTGTCTACTTTCCTGATGAAGAACCTCCGTAAACTTCATTTAACAGCAGATACTTACTCGAGTGCTTTAATGTGTGCCCAGACCCTGTGCAGCATACCTCAGACGGGAGTGAGGCTAACACGAGGACTCCCGGGACCTTGCAGGCTGGTGGGAAAGACAGGTAGACAGTGCTGTGGTGGGGCACGCGTGAGGAGCACAGCATTAGGGGGCGAGGTCCTCACCCAGCTGGGGGGGTTTCACGTACGGTTTTCTGTAGAGACGACGTCCAGGACAACATAGTAGAGTGCAGAGGAGTGGGTGAGAAAAGAAGTGTATTCCAGGAAGGAATGAGTGGGCAGGCCTTGAAGTGAGACTGCACACATAGGGGACACTCTCATCTGGTGTGCTCGTAGGTGACAACCTGAGTGAAAGTGAGCAAAAAAGGGAAATTGTTATGTGTATGTGATGCCTTCCTGTAGGAGCTGAATTGCAGTGTAGTGTAATAGCATCAGGGATTGAAGGAAAACTGTTTTTCACAGAATAATAGCAGCTATGAAAAATAGAGGAATTAAGGGAATTAGGAAAATCATTATTTTGCAGTAATTAAAATAATTGATTCCTTGGATTGTCAGTGGATACTGAACCCATCAAGTGAAAGTTGATGGGTCGGTCTTTGGTTACTGTGGTGCAGTAACAAGTTACCTGACAGCCCCGGCTGACTGGCTTAAAACAATCATTTACTTTGTCCACAGAGTCTGTGGGTCAGAAGTTACGCCAGGGCGTAATCTGCTCATATCTGATTCACGTTCTCTGGGGTCTCATGTAGGAGACTCAGGGCTGAGTGTGATTTGACAGCTTTAGCTGACATCATTTGGAGATGTCATCACTCATGTGCAGGCTGGCGCTGGTTGTTGCCCCTCATTTGGGCTCTTGGCTGGAGCTGCTAGACGTATTTGAGCTTTTTTATAGCTTGGTGGCTCAAGGTACTGGGACTTATTCCATTGCACTTCAGGGAAATGAGTGTCCCAGCCAACAAGGCAGAGGCTACATCAGCTTTCATGCCTCCTCTCGCAAGTCCTGCACATCGCTTTTCACTGCCTCCTACTGGGTACGAGCAAGTCACAGGTTGGCTCAGATCTATGGGAAGTGGGCATAGACCCCCTACCACTCCATGGGAGAAGAATTTGCAGTCATGTTTTAAGGCCACTACAATGCAGAAGTGGTTGTTTGCATGGTGACAAAGTGTCACCTTTCAGATTACTTGATACCCGAAAGGGAAACAGCTTCATAGAGGAGGGGTCAGCAGACACTACCTTGACCCACGTGATCATTGCAGATGTGGCCAACAGATGCTCTGTGCCTCCTGAGGTTGTGTGGTATGCTGCACTAAAAACATCAGAACAGCCCGAGTCCAGGAGCTGTGCCTCCTGTTGGATATGAACAGTTGACGAAACATCAGCATTATACTGCCACTCTGTGACCGTGATGGATCACAACAAAATTAAGGCCGTAATTAAGGCCGTAAAACAAAATAATCACGTCTGAATGCAGGCAAAGCATGAGCATTGTCCAGACCACACAAATGACCAAACATGCCAATGCCTGGCTGCTCCTTTGTTTCCAGCTGCAGTTTTATTAGCCTCAGTCTGTCCCGTCTTCTGGATAAGATTTACTAAAATATCAAATTATAGATTACCAGGACTTTTCTAATGGGCTTCCCTGGTGGCTCAGACAGTAAATCATCTGTCTGCAATGCAGGAGATCTGGGTTTGATCCCTGGGTTGGGAAGATCCCCTGGAGGAGGGCACAGCAACCCACTCCAGTATTCTTGCTTGTAGAACCCCATGGACAGAGGAGCGTGGTGGGCTACTTTTCTAAATAGCATCTGGAATAGAGCAAAGCCCTGCTTCCTTAAATTCTCCTCAGATCACTTCACACAGGCCAGAGAACTATAATAAGCCTTTGCTAACACTCGTACTCAGGGCTCTGAGTCCTCCCCACTGTCTGTTCTGCCTCACCGCGTTGAGTAGTGATGCAGCTTGTTTGCCTGTACATGTGTTCTTGGTGGTCTTGACGGTGTCCAACATCCTGACCTTGGCGGAGTAGTTGAAATTACTGTTTCAAGAATGCTTGTATGTTGTGACCCATCAGTTTCACTTTTCAGAAACCCTGCAAAGAAATATTTCCATGTGTGCAGGAGACGTGAACAGGGTTGCCCTGCTAGCATGTGGTTTTTATGATGTCAGAAAACTTAGAAGCAAGCCAGATGTCCATCAGTAGAAAATGACTAAATAAAATCCGATATATCTTTGCTTTTGAGTTCAGCGCAGCAGTTAAAAAGAAATCACGCTGTGTGTTTGATTTTTTGCTTTTGTTTTGCTGTGTGTTTTAATACAGCTTGCTCTCAGATACATTTTCGAGTATAGGATAGATACAAGTTGCCAACAGCATGATATCCTTACTATTCTGGATAAAATCCCAGGTTTGAAGGAACAACCTGTGTTTTGTTCATCCCTGACTCTAACCTGTTCTGTGGGAGTTTGGGCTCTTCTGGAATTCTAGCACAGTAGGTAGTGTGGTGTGTTTTGTTTTGTGGGAAAGAACTGCAAAGCAGAGGATTTGAAAGAGCTGGAACCTCAGTGTTCTGTGTTCCTCCCCAGGTGAACATTAACTTCACTTGGGTGCCTTCTAGACTCCCAAAGGCCATGAGAGAGCTGAGCTGATGGGTTGAAGCTTCTCTGCCTGGAGCCTGGAAGGATAGAGAAAAAGCAGAGAGGCTTTCTCCATGTTCTCATTGGCAGGCTGTTGGCTTGCTACCGTAGAGGTCTAATGAGCTAAAAGATCCTTTTGCAGCCCCGTAGGCTATTCTCAGTCTGAGCCTCTGAGCCACATTGAGCCTGCAGAGAAAAGTAACAACTGTTGTATGTAAGGAGGGGCCCAGCAGCCATAGAAAGAAAAGGCCCAGTGACAGGGAACTGCTTGCAGAGCTGTGAGCATCCAAATAGAAGATAAAAACACAGGCGGTTAGGATATGTATGAATGCAACACACAGCAGCACCCATAAAACACAGTGAAATTGTCGTGGTGTTTTATAGCATGGATTTGAAACAAATTCAGTAAATGAATTTAAAATGTGACCAGTCACCATTAAGGCTCAGACTGGAGATCTGGAAGACCAATGCCCAGTGCACAACTGAAGAGCAGGTGATTGAGGGGAGAAGAGGTGGAGGATACAGCCAGGAGACTTAATGACACTCATAAAAAGGGTTCTACAGTGCGAAAGGCCACATTGAAACAGAAATAGACGTTCTTAAATGAATGGAAGAAAAGAACTAATCTGTAGGTTGAAGGAGCTTATCAGGTTTGGTGAAATGGAAATTGATGAGGAAAACACATATTTGGGTACATCTTGGTAAAATTTCTGAATTAAATCACAAGCTCCAAAAAGAACCATACTGGCAATGGACTTTGTACCACTGAAACCGTAGAAGGTAGAAAGGTATTTAGAGACCACTAAGATAAAAGGGACAAAAACTATGCTTCCTGTACCCAGACAAAATGTCATTCAGTCATTCATCTGTCAGGATAGAGTGGTGTTTGAGGTTATGCTAAGAATTCAGTGCATGCCTCAGCCTCCCACCCCATTTTGAAGATGTTTTGGAAAACCAGCCAACCAAACTGGAAAATCAGAACAGAACAGTATGAGCAAAATCCATGTAAAACAGGTACTACGTATTTCCTGTGGGACATAACATGTATAGAAATTGGTTGGTGCCTAGGGAAACCAGTGTAGAAGATACTTAGCAGATGTTAGCTGTGGTTACTGCTGCAGGGTGGTCACAGAGGACTCCAGCCGTCCCTGGAAAGGTTTCAGTTTTATGTAAGAATAGATTTAAATATTATGTGATACTTTAAAAAAATACACAGATATTTTAAGATAAACAGAGAACAGATTATGAAGGACTTTGTGTGCCATGTTTAGGGCTGTAAGCAGGGAAGGCTCTTCAGATGATCTGATTTGCACTTTTAAGAGATCCCTTGGGTGGTGGGAGTGGCAGTCACTTTGGCTGCCTGGTGGAGAGTGGGGGTGGGCAGGAGGCCCCCGTGAGGAACCCCGTGTGACAGTGGGGGTCCTAGTAACAGTTCAGCAGAAGTGCCAGTGCACCAGCTCAAAATGCTTTGAGCCCTCGGGATGGCTTCTTTAGGTCAGACAGGGCTTCCCTGTCCAAACCAATAGAACAGCCTAAGAATGGTGTGATGAAATAAAAGCAGGGCACTGGTTTATTTATTTGCTTGTTGATATCTCCACTAAAGTAAATACGTTTCTTAGTTCTCTTGGGAAAATAATGCAGATTTTTTGGGGGGAGGGGCGTAGATAATAAGAATGAGTTTTGGTAGAAGCGTTGAACTTTCCTGAGTTTTCTTCCAGTGTATTTATTACTCTTATATAAAATTGTTACTGATCCAACAGAACTTGTGTTTTAAAGTAAATAATGTAAGAAAATTGTATAGCCTCTGTGTTAGGTTTATTGCTAAAAACAAAACCTGTTAAATGATTTTTATTCCCAGGACTGGGCACTTGGAGTGCTGCATGCCAAAATCATTGCAGCTATAACATTGATGGGTCCTCAGTGGTGGCTGAAAACTGTAATTGAGCAGGTAAGCAAGTTTGACTCATGGGACCTTTATTTTCCATGTTCCCACAACTCTTAAAGTTTTCTACATTTTCCTTAATGAGGATATAAATTTTTTTTTTTTTTAGGAGAAAGGCATTTTTTACTCTTACCATCAACTATTCTTAAAACTTCCCTTACCTGAAGTTAACTGGTAGCTTAAAGTACCTAGAAGCCTGAGCAAAAGTAAAGGCAGAATTTAGCACGTGTGCTTTTCTTTGTTTTTTAGAGCAGGGATTCAGGTTTGTAAATCTGTAGTAGAGAAAAGAGGTCATTGTGTAAGGCAATAAAGAAAAAGGCAGGAAAAGAACAGATTTTTAAAATAGAGCTATTCTAGCTCTATGTAGCACCTAAGATAGTTTTATATTATGGAACTGTCAGATAATTTGGTCATTGTGGTGATAACCTTGAAAGAGATAGGTTGTGCTTCTGTACTTTGAGAATAAGGCTAGGAAGTAGGATAATTCATTTTAGGGAGATTTCTTCCAAAATAACCAATGTAGTAAATTTTGGTACTTCTTTTAAGTTTGGTTTCCTAGAGGATGGACTTAGAAACAACCTACTTGTCTTTAGGGCAGCACTTAATAAGGTGTTACAGTTTCGTAGCACTAAAGGTACACCTCCTTTTGATGTATAGGAAATAGTTCTCAGTCCAGTAAGCACAAAAAACTAGTCCAAGAATTCCTGTACCTGGAGATTTGTGGGACCGGGAAGAGATATTGTATGTGTTTGCATGTGTCTCTCAAGAGAGGGCTGATTCTGAAGTGAAATGGATTGTGGGGTACGTGGCAGCATATCCATTCACTGTAGGGGTACAGACCAGTTCACTTCAGAGGTTCTAGGTGAGACCCTGACCCTCTTGGAGAATAAACATTGTTGATCTTTATGACATTTTTCTCTCTGATGCATTCTTTCTCATACATGTGTCTAAGTCTTTTAAATGATTGAGAAACAAGGAGCTGCTTTGCTGCATTAATTTAAATGCATTTGGGTTAAAAGGACTTTGAGGGGGTCAGAGGAGCTTGTGTGTCATTCACACTCTGATGCTCTGGCGCGTGTCCGAGGGATCCAGGGCCTGGAGTGAGCTCACCTCACTGTGTGATTGAGCGCCAGGAGAGGCTGAAGCATTGGGGAACACAGTGCTCTTCAGTTTGGTTCCCTTCTGCACACCGTGTTTGTTTTCCATTATTCCCAGGATCTCCCCACTGCCATCCATTCTTCCCTCTGCAGTACTACTCAGTAGAACTTTCTGGATAAAATGATGGAAATAGTTTAGAAATTCTTGAATTAAAAAAAAATTTCACTGTAGCATTCTTTCATACTGAATTGTTATATAAAATACCTTTTGATTTGTTCAAATTTGATTTATAACTAGATTTTTAGAAACATGCTTCCTATTTGTAATGTTTTCTTATATTCAGATAAAATGAATGTAATCTTGAGTAGTTACACAGCTTACTCTCACACAATTTATACATAAAGTTAATTCAAGTTATGTGGTCCTCAACTAATGTTACGGATGCCACCTGGTGGTGTATAGCACAAAGCTAGTATAGCTATTATTCTCGATTAGATCTTACTACTTCATCTCTTAGCAGAGTTAACTGCAAAGTTTTAGGAAGTAAATGCATGTCTTTTAAAAATTTGTGGACACCACACCTATGTTGTGTTCCAGAATTTGCCTTGACTTCTGAAAAAAAAAAGAGCCACCTTGAATCCGTTTGGGCTGGTAGATCCCGCCCCATGGCTTGACGGCAGTAGAGATCGCCCTTTAGCCTGGAGGAATTTGTCTTGAATATTGGCTCTCACCCTCCCCCTGTGTTTCAGGTTTACGCAAATGGCATCCGGAACATTGACCTTCAGTACATCGTTCGGAAACTGGCAGCGCCAGTGATCTCTGTGCTCTTGCTTTCCCTGTGTGTACCTTACGTCATCGCGTCCGGCATCGTTCCTTTACTCGGTGGGTTTATCCACATCAGTACATTCTTGTCCCTTCCAATATGAGGTTACCTGGCTCCAAACGCTTTATTGTAAATATAAATCCAGCTAAAACAATGATTTCCAAAGACTATTTTTTTTAGATTTCACTAGTCAGGGCAAGATAAGGATAATAAAACTCTCTGTCACAGTTTTTTTCTCTAGGCAGGTAAGAAAGTGTTGACATGTAAAAAAATCTTCTTTAGCATAAAAGAAAAACCAAAGAGGAGATGCTCGTTTGTGACACTTTAACATGTAGACAGCTGAACAAGCCTCACATGACCTTAAAGCACATGTTCAATAATATAGACAGTTTTCCCCTCCAGATATTTTTCTTCTACTGAGTTCCCTCTCTCAGTTACCTCCATGATCATCCAACAAATAGCATGAATCAGAGATCTTGAAGGTCTTACATGTCACCTGAGGCTCTGCTCTTCTGACTCAGCTGGCTTCTGAGTGCTGCTGATCTGACCCCAGGAACCTGTTCTCTCATCTGTGAGCCCTTGCCTGCCTCCTTGAGACAGAGATCGGATCTCACCGCAACCTCAGCTGTCTTGTCTCTGGGTTTCCCTGCTCAGAACCCGCTACCACTAACTCATTCTCCACACTGCAGCCACGATGACCTTTCAGAAGAACAAGTCTTAACTGTTCAAGACTTCCTGGTGAACATGCTTTCTTTGGTTGCTCTGTGGCCTTCAGAGCACAGTCTAGCTCCTGGGGCAGTTCACGGGGCTCCTTCTCTGGCTAGGGCGGGCCCCAGGCACTCTTGGCCTCACTCTGGGTCGTACAGGATGAGTTTCAGTTAAGCTCCCCTTCCCTCTTCTTAGGGAAGGGATGTATTTTCATTTCACTGTCTTTCTATATACACTGTATATATACTTAAGAATTCTCCTTTTTTTTTTTTTGTTTTACAGGTGTTACTGCGGAAATGCAAAATTTGGTCCATCGGCGGATTTATCCATTTTTGCTGATGGTTGTGGTGTTGATGGGAATCTTGTCCTTCCAGGTCCGCCAGTTTAAGCGCCTTTATGAACATATTAAAAATGACAAGTAAGTCCAGACTTTATTGGTTTATCTGCCCTTGTTAAAATGTTGTGTATCTTAACTATTGTGTCTGATGTGATAAATCACAGGAGGGAAAAGTGCTCAGATTCTGGATGTATTTTGAGGTAGAATGAACAGGATTTGCTAACAGGTTGGGTGTAGAAAGTAAAAAAGAGAGTTATTAAGTACTTGGCTTGGATCAAGCAACCAAAAATACAGAATTATTGACAGAGATGAAAAAGACTGAAACTCGTTTGGGGGGGTAGATTTTTTTAATGTCCATTTGAAGTACTTTTCAGTCTGTTTTCAGATGTCTTGGTCTGGCAGTATATTAAGTAGTTTTAGATAAAAAATAAGAAACCTAAAGAGAAAAAAAAAGAAACCTACACTAGGAGCTAGCAGTTGTGCCTAAGCCCTTCCTGTAGCCACAGGCCAGTGGGTTACTCTGCCTGTGGCTGAGAGAAGAGGTTGAGGTTACGTTCAAGTGTTGTGCCTCACTCTCTTTTGAGGAAACACTGCTACCTGCCCTTGACGAAAACCCCTTCTGGGGTAACAGCCCTTTGACCCTCCGTCTCCTACTGGAAGGCGGAATCCTCTTCTGCTTTAACGGTGTCTCACAGAGGAAGTGCGTCTATCATTCTCCGTCCTCGTCTGCCCAGGAGAGTCCCAGTTTACACGTGCCGCCTTCATGTCTTTGTTAGCAGCCGCCGGGCCCCCCCCACAACCAACTCCTATTTAGTCATGAGAGCCAGCTTTGGACAACAGAGTATTTGGTTACCTTGTTACTCTGAGGACTCTTACTTAAGAGTAACTTTTTAAAGAGTGAAATCTAGAGTGTTCAGGGCTTCTCCAAATCACTTACTGATGATGTAAACACTAGACCTCTTAGGGAGTCAGAGTGTAAGTTCTGTCAACCATGAAAGAATGGGGAGGGGCTTGTCACGATTTCAGCATGATTCAGTGCTGAAAGTCAGGTTGTCTCACCTCCCCTGTCGGCAGTGCAGTAATACTGCAGTAACACACGGGAGACACGCCCTCGGGAGCTGCCCGCAGCCCAGCGCACTCTGTTTTCTTTCCCCTCCATCTCTCTGTGCAGGCACCACGGAGGCCACATCCTGTTCACAGTGTATATCTCTCAGGGCTTGATCCCTGGGAAGCGCCGAGCGTGCCTGTGTGGGGGGGGGGGGGCGAGGGTACCAGGACTGCCTGTGGGCTCAGAGGCTTCTTTTTCTGCCCCTACTTTTTGGGTCCTGGGCATGTTTACTTTGCTTTTCTCTCTGTGCTTGGTATCTTGATATGGTTTGAACTTCAGGTGTGTGTCAGGTAGTGCCCTATGGATTATGTCAGGTATTACTAGGTTGGCACTGTCTAAAACATTTACAAAATCCTCACAGTTTGAAAAAACACTGTTTGGTTGGGGAACAGTGGGATAAAGAATGGTTACCTTCAGAAAGAAGATCAGGACGACAAAAAGAAAGGGCTTAAACAGTGAGCTCATGACAAAGAAGCTGTAGGATTAGTGGAATGTTTTTAATAAGCTCCTTGGCATAAACTGCCAGAGCACCTTGTGCGGCATATGTGTTGGCAGAAGAGTGATAGATGAAGGTCAGGGTGGAGAAAATCATGGTGAAAAAGAAAAGCTGCTGAGTGCTGAGTCCTCAGCACATGCCAGGCCTCCGTTCCTCGGGCTTTTGTGTGCTTGCTGTTGGCTGCAGCAGTGCCCAGCACCCTGTCACCAGCTGGCTTCCCTCTCCCATGCTCACACCATCGTGTCAAATCCTGCTGGACACTTCTGGATCTCTGTTGCTGACTCCAAGTGGGTGCACTTGTTCCCGACCCCTGGCCCAGCTTGTTGCCATCAGCTTTGCACCCATTCTTCTCATGGGGTCAGCCTCCAGGAGAGGCGCGTTCCTGCTCCTCCTCCCCAGCTCCTGCAGTTTTTACGGGGACGCCGTCCCTGGTACAGGACTCCAGCCTCGTCACTCCAACCGCAGGAACTTCCATTTCCATCTCTGCAGCCCTGCTCCATCTGGCGTCACCTCCCTTACACCACATCGCACAGGTTACGGACAGTTAGTCTTCTTTCTTGGACCATAAACTCCTACCTTCTGTCAAGTCCTTTGCACACACACTTCTCCGTTGGACCTCCTTGAAAACTTTGCCTTTTGATTTCTCCTTTTCTTCAGAGCTAGAGCTCTTCAGAGTTTGACTCTCCTCCCTACCCAGCTTCCCGGTGGTATTTCCAGTCCATTTCTTCAGATCTGTCCACTTACCTGTTTTGTAAAATATGATCTGTATGCTCTGTAAGACATAAATCCCCTGAGTAAGTTTACTTGACCTTACCTACCTCTGGCCTCCAGGGCTCAGTTTCTGAGGGCCCCTGGCCTGTGGACCAGAGCGTATTCTCCATCGCGCACAGCATCTGAGGCCACTGACCTGTGAGTCTCTGTCTCCCATAAGCCACATGGCTTGCTATGAAATGCCTGCTTTTGTGCTCATGGTCATTCTAGACCCCCCATTCTACCTCCCTAAGTATTGAAGGGTTCTAATAGGGAGTGAAGTGATCTGATTTACATTTTAAAAAATGTATCACTGGCTACCCCGAGGAAGGATGTTTAGTAAGGAAGATGACAGAAGAGAGTAACCAACCTGTTTTTACAACCCAGGTACCTTGTGGGCCAGCGCCTCGTGAACTATGAACGGAAATCCGGCAAACAAGGCACATCACCACCACCTCCACAGTCGTCCCAAGAATAAAGTGGTTGTCTCCACTACCTTGGCCTTCCCCTTGCCTTCACGTGTCCTTTTTTGTGGACTTCTCTCTCTGGAGATTTCCCCGGTGATCTCTCAGCGTTGTTTTTAAGTTAGGTGTCTTTGACTTGTGTGCTCAGCACTCAGCGAGCAGCAGCGAGACCCTGCTGCCCTTGCATCTTCTGACATCACTGCTGTCTGAGGTCTGTACATGTGTAAATAGAAGTTCCTGGATACCCTAGAGCCCTGGATTAAACAGAATGTGCATTGTACATCTTTAAACAAAATGTATATTAATTTATTAAATCTAGTTGTCACTTTATTTTGGACCTGCTGTGATCTTGACAGGAAATGTGCCACAGAGCTGTAGTGCAGAGGCAGACTTTTTAATGACGTCTTTTGGAGCACAATGTCCTGGTGTTCCTGGCAGTTCTTTTTAAGTGAACTGTGCGTTCTGTGTGTCTTGGCTGTTCAGACCTTACCAAGAACGTAAAAGGAAACAAGTAGAAATCAACAGTGGAGTGTCTGTGGTAAGAAAACATGAACTTGTGCTTCACTGTCAGTCGTTTTTGGAAGTTATTTTGTATAACACCAAAGCTGTTGTACATTTTCTACTGCCTGATTTTTTTTCATATGTCTGTGTTTGTAATATTGTATAGTATCTTGTGCTAGGTGAGGAAATTATTTTTAATTTTGATAATTTAATATTCCTAGTGATCAGCATCGGGAGTTGGGGTTTTGTGCTTGTTAGGGGCATGTCTACACTTAAGAGGAAAAACAAAAGTCCAAAAGTTTTTCCTCAGGTCCCCCAATTCCGCTTTCCCACACACAGCTGTCCTTTTGGCAGCAGTGGCCAGGAGTCAGTAAAGATCATAAATCTTAAGAAAATAACATCACCAGTGATCCTACATCTTCCTGGAATAAGGACATACTGAATGTCTGTCCAGTGTAGCCAGGGTTTGTGGTCTTAGGTTGACAGCATTAGATTGTGGGCTTAGATTAGAGGAGACTGGCTGGAGCCCCAGGTCCCACTGGCGAGCACGTCCCTGGGTGAGGATTAGGGCCAGTGCTTTTCTCCAAAGTTTCTGAAGCTTTTTGTTTACAGAATAAAACTGTCAGTAAAACCAGCTTGATTTTATTTGACCAGGAGGAAGCTGGCCATGCTGGCCTTTTAACATAGGAGTGCAGAGTGTATTTTATTGGAAGCGTGCTGTAAAATCTCAGAAGGCAGAGCACTTAGAGACTTGGTTTTCCCGTATAACCAAAGCTTCAAGTGACAGGTGGAGAGAGAGAGAATGGTCGGGCCCGTGATCCCAGTGTTTGATGGTGATGGTATATTGTAAGGGGAGTGTTTGTTTTATGAATGATAACTTAGGTTCTCAGAGAAAATGATCAGCAAAGGTCTTAAGAAACCATAAAAGAGTTCCCATATAGTATTAAAACCTATAGGCTTAAATCCAAGGATTTTTAAAGTATGAGAGTCAGCCAAACATAAGCTACCAAAATCAAAAGCACCAGGTTCTGATTGTTTCATATTTCAGCCATTTTTCCTGAAGTTGTAAGTGAAAACTTTAAAACATCAGTATCAAAAAAAGAAAAAGCTTGACATAGGACTCAGTGTTACAGTTTCCACACTTTGTAGTGGCCCTTTCTCATGTTTGAAATAAGGTCTTTGCTAGCCCTACCTTCACTTAGAAATTTAGTCCTACTGTAAAAATGAGGAGCATTTTTTTAAACATAATGCCACTTGTTATGGTATATGTCTATATAAATTGTTCTCTTTGGGGAAAAAATATGATCAAATTGGGCATATAACTTTGATTATGTTAATTTTGTTTCTTTTTAAATTTTTCAGAGAATTTGTAGATCTTGATACAAAGTTATTGGAACACACTTATCTGTTTTGCCAGAAAGAAATCTAGACAGATACCACAATAGATAAAAATTGTTACTCTACAAAATTTTAAATGAATCTTATCAGATATTTTGTACAAAAAAAAAAAAAAAAAGGAAAAAAAGAATGGCCAAAAAGTTACCCTTCATCTCACTGGCAGATCCCTTTGTCTTCTCTTATTTAAGGTCTCCCCTGGGTTTCATTTGTGCTTGGTCCTGTTGTTTTCAGTGAGGTGAATACTTTCATGAAGAAAGCATTTGCTGGCATACTATTTACTTGGGTAGCATCAAGATTTTATTATTAACTAATAGTATTATAAATGTTTAAACTTCTAGTTCAGAAAGTGCTAGTATTGCTACCCTTCTTCATGTAGAATTTTTTTTTAAAAAATAGTCTAGTTCTGCATCATTTTACATTGGGCTAAAACTGTCTTCAAGGAAGTTCATTAGGAAAGACCTTTTTGCTTTACTTTTCCTGTTTATAAATTGAAGACAAATCAACATTTGGGGTTAGTTTTACATGACCAGTTATCAAATGGTCACAGTAGGAAGTGTTCAGTTGTTCATTATTAGCAAATGATGTTTGATTTTTAAACTACTATTAAGTACTAATAGTTGAGATGAAAGCTGAAGAAAAAAATGCCAATGTGAAGTTTGTGTATAGCTAGCCTTAAAAAAGCTCCATGTTTTTAGGTGATTTTTTTTTCCTGTTAGTTCTCTGGAAAAACAGTGGAGATTGGACATCTCAATTCCAGATGTAAATGAAAAGTAATTTTTATTTCAACATTTAATATAACTGTTATTACTGTGGATTCTTGTCTTGTGTTTTTTCTTTCCCTTATTCAAGTACTAGAGAATAACTTTTTCTCAGATGATTTGCTCCTAGATGGTATGTCCTTTCTGTATTGGCAAAATGCTATTAAACTGTAATTCTTGAATTTAGGATGAATTAATGACTTTTTAAAACACACACACCCTTGCTCACTCATTTACTTACTCTGAAGAATGTTGCACCAGTGTAAGAACATTGGCATTTTTAAAATGTTCAAGTGAGCTACTTATTCTCATTTTCAGGACTGAATATTTTAAGCTCTCTTACTGTGATAAATTTTTTATATTGTAAAATTAAATGATTATGTTTAAAGTACTCCTTAAGAATGTTACCTGTTCAGTCGCCTTCAAGAAGAAAACAAATGTCTTAGCACAGAAGTACTAGGAGAAGCCTGACTTGTGAAGATTCTCGAACTTCGTTGTGTCGTCTTCATGAACGTGCCCTGCAGTCAGATATTTTTCCTTTCAGTCCATTACTGCCCTCTGTCATTTTTTTAAAAATAGCCATCATGAGTAAATAAGGGCTTCTTTCAGATGATCCCCAACAATATCTTGGGCATTTAATGCAACATGAAGATAGGATACATCTGTTTTCATTCCCATCTGTTTTGTATGAGTGCTTCATTTTGTAGTCATGAAATTAGTACCTTAAATGAAATGTAATGACCATAGGGCCTAGAAATGACTGTTGTAGAAGCTCAATAAATAGAACATTTATGTAGTTGGGATGTCAGTTTTCTACTAAACACAGATACACAGACCAACTTTATGTGTACATAAAGTGCTCCCTTTTTTAATGTGGTCCTTTGTTGCCTTCTGAGTTGAGAGAACAAAATTGAATAAAAATGTTAGTTGTAGTCTAGCTTTTTGGTTCGTTTATTTTTGCTTTGTGGCATGGTTGCTTCAGAATTACAGAAATGTGCATTATTATTTGGCAGAGGCAGATAATCCAGACCGTTAAAAATATAATAATTATGGAAGAGAAAACTCAAATTACATATGATTATAGCCCCTCCATTCTGTCTTAAGGGTGAGTCTAAAAGTACAGTTGCAGAAGGTACACCCTCCCTCCCTCCTTGCCTCTCCCTCCACTGTGATTACAGACCATCCTCACCAGGAATAGTGAAGCCCAGCTCCGAGCCTTCATTGCAAGGTCCCAGCATGAAGCTTCCCCAGGTGGGCTCTTAGTGGAGATCTGGATGGAATGAAGCCAGTCAAGTCCACCCCACATACTGATCATGTGTATTGGAGAAAAAGGAAAGGACCGCAGTGAGGGTTACTAAAGTGCCCTTTGTGACAAAATTCCTTTTTTCCTAGGTTCAGTTTTGTTTTATTTTTTTCTATGATTTTTTTTTAAAAAAATCAAGTGTATCTATTTTATATGCAGTAGTGGTAGGTGAAATGCTGTTTGACCCACAGGGTATGTATAAGCTGTGAAGTTGAAATTTCACAGCAGAGGATGTTGTGCGCTGAATCTCAGTAAGTGGTCATCAGTTCCCTCCCCTCCACTGTGCGACTTGCAGCCACTCTTGTTGAAACGGAACCCACATCACAAGTGCCATAAGGGTCTGCGGAGGTAACACTCACCCCACCGCCACCCTCATTTACTGTGGTGTCTGTCTTGTTTCCAGCACTGTCCTTAGTACCATAGCAGAATGAAGTATGGGATCTACCTTCAAGGAGCCCAGTTAGAATGGAAAAGAACAGGAAAAAATGAGCAAAAGGTTCTATTACAGGTATGAGTAAAACGCCAGGAGGAACACAGAGCAAGGACGCACCTGGGGAAGTCTGTGACGAGTTGACTACATCATTACTGTCGCGTGAACATAGCACCCCTGCTCCCACACACCCACAACTCCTCTACAGCCTCGTGCGGTCGGCTTCTGCGCAGACCCACGCGGCACCACAACTGTCCGTATGTCAGCACCTAGTAACCCATTGTGCATTGTTTAAGCAGCATCTTTTTGAAATTTCTTCCTTTACATATATATGTAACAGGGCCCCAGCCTTTCTGCTCTTCCATGTTTGTTCTGTAACTTTAGGACAAGATGCTTCATACCTGGGAGCCCCATTCATTCACTCATTGGTTCTTTGCTTAAAATGATCAGTCCCTTCTTCTAGCTGCACAAATCCAATGTGTGATGGAACATGAGTCCAGAAACAGACCTACACACGTGGTCTGGTTTTTGACGAAGGTGCAACAGTGAACAGATGGTGCTAGAGTAATTGGACATCCAGATACAAGATTAAAAATTGATCCATGTCTCAACATTTGCAAAAAGTAACTTACAGTGATTACAGTCCTAAATGTAAAACGCTAAACTGTAACTTTTAGAAGACAAAGGGGAAACTTCAGCCTTTGGTTACAACCCCAAAAGCACAATCCCTGGAAGAAAAATTTGATGAATTGGGCTTTATCCGCTCTTTGAAATACACTGTTTAGAGGACAAGAAGACAAGTCATGGAGTGGCAGAAAATATTTGCAAAACATTTCTGATGAAGTGCATTTGGAGTAAAGTCTCTCAACTCAGCAGTAAAATCTATTTGCGTATTTTAAAAATGGGCAAAATTAATACTTAACTAGAGAGTCTATATCAGTACTCTTGCCTGGAAAATCCCATGGATGGAGGAGCCTGGTAGGTTGCAGTCCATGAGGTCGCTAAGAGTCAGACACGACTGAGCAACTTCACTTTCACTTTTCACTTTCATGCATTGGAGAAGGAAATGGCAACTCACTCCAGTGTTCTTGCCTGAAGAATCCCAGGGACGGGGGAGCCTGGTAGGCTTCTGCCTGTGGGGTCACACACAGTCAGACACGACTGAAGCGACTTGGCAGCAGCAGAGAGGCTACATAGATGACAAGTCAGCACATGAGAAGATGTTCAACAGAATTAGCCATTAGTAAAGTGTATGATTAGATAGTATCACGGACTCAATGGACATGAGCAAACCCTGGGAGATAGTGGAGGACAGGGAAGCCTGGCATGCTGCAATCCGTGGGGTCTGCAAAAAGTCAGACATAACTGAGCTACTCAACAACAACAGTGCAAATTAAAGCCACAGTGAGACACCACTACATACCTAACCTATTACTAAAAAACACCATCCCACATCCTGATGAGGTGGAGGAACTGGAACTCATACTCTGCTGGAGGGAATGTAAAATGGTACAACCACGTTGGAAAATAGCTGCGCAGTTCTTAAAACATATACTTAACACTCCTAGTTATTTGCCAAAAGATAAAGTCCGTATGAAGAGTTCTACATGAATGTTCATAGTAGCTTTATTTGTAATAACCCAAAGCTGGCAACAACCCACATGCCCATCAATAGGTAAGTGGATAAATGATTATTCATATAATGAATATTGCTCAGCAACAAAAAGCAATTCACTATCGGTGTATACAGCAGATACACCTCAAAATGCTTATGTTGAGTGAAAGACAAAAAATGTATGCTTTCATTTATATAGAATTCTAGAAAATGTAGCCTACAGAAATCTGTAAGTAGATCAGTGGGAGTGGGGTTTGGCAAGGAAGGATTTGAGGGGTTTCAAAGGTGCATGAAAAATGGGGCAGGGAGGAAGCGAGTGTGTGGTGGATGTTTGCTGTCTTGAAGGAGTTCTGGTTTGGCATGTCAGGATTTAACAAGTGGTGCAGTTTGCTGCATGTTAGTTACAGTTCTGCTTTAAAGATTAGTATGTTCATACATGCTCGCCAGTGGACCATTTCATACATTCTCTTTCTTTAAAGCACCTCCTCCTCCTTCCAGACTTTTGGCTGATGTTTTTTCCTCTTTCAGCTAGAAGACAGACGCAATCAGAAGAGAACTTCTCACAGGCTCACACCCTCACCCCCACCCGTTGTGTTTACCGAGCCCCAGGCAGCCTCCCCTTCTCCAGGTCAGACCACAGGACCTTTGCACTTGCTGTTGGCCATACATTAATATCCAAGCTTTCCCCAACCTCATTTCTACACTAAAATGTCTGTTTTAGGGAGTCGCATCTAAAATTGTAGCTACTGGAGCACTCCTGTCTCCAGTTTTTTTCTCTTTCATCTTTAGTAATATTGTACAGGTTACTTATCTCATTTGTACTTGCCATGTTTTTCCTCACTTGAATATAAGCTCCAGAGATTAAAAAAAAAACCCAAAACTATTTGGGGATTACTACACAGCTTCCCTGGTGGCTCAGATGGTAGAGAATCTGCCTATAATGCAGTAGATTAGTCCCAGATTAATCAATCCCTGGGTTGGGAAGATCCCCTGGAGAAGGGAATGGCTACCCACTCCAGTATTCTTGCCTGAAGAATCCCGTGGACAGAGGAGCCTGGTGGGGTACAGTCCATGGGGACACAACTGAGCGACTTTCATTTTACTTTTTTTTTTTTTTACTGTATTTCAGGACTGGGCCATATTGGGCATCTAGTGAATATTGTTAAGTAAATGAATGGATCAGAATCAAAATAATGTATATATGGTTAAAATAAAACCTGAAAACCATCCTCCAGAGGCAAGCACTTGTCGGTAGTTTGGTGTTTGTTCCAGACTCTGTGTAAGCATGTGTCCATAGGTACTTTTATCAACACCTGTGTCAGGTGGCATGAGCCCTGGGCAGCTCTGTGGCGTGCTTCTTTCACTTCATATTACTGAACATCTTTTTATCTCAGTACATTAGTAGCTGTCCCATTGAAAAATTTATAGCTGTATTGTATTCCATTGTGTGAATAAGATTATGATTTAAGTTTTCTGAGTTAACTCATTTTATTACATGCTACAGTAAACATTTTTGTCCATATTACTTTATTAGTATTTCTGTAGGATAAATTCCTAGAAGACTGCTAATCATCAAACATATTTAAAGTGCCACATTGCCCCATTAACACTTCGCTCTCTCAGTGTATGAAATTCCTTGTTTTCCCATAACCTTAAATAGTGCCTATTTTCAGTTTTGCAAGTGCTCTGAATTTCGAATCGTGTGTCTTCACTTGTCAGATAGGCTTCATTTTAAGTTGCCCAGTCGAGGAGTTGTGTTTGGGGCCTGATGCCTCTAGGGAAGGAAGGAGGGCTTGTCGGTGGCCCCTCCTGGATATAGTTCAGTCTATTGATTTAGCAGTTCTTCATCTTCGTGCCCGGAGAAGGCAATGGCACCCCACTCCAGTACTCTTGCCTGGAAAATCCCATGGACGGAGGAGCCTGGTAGGCTTCCGTCTATGGGGTCACACAGAGTCGGACACGACTGAAGCGACTTAGCAGCAGCAGCACCAGCAGCTTCGTGCCTGGAGGCGGGAAAGGAGAGGTCGGTCTCAGGCCTGTTTTTTCTAGTGTGGGTGTTAAGGGCACCTTGCAGCAGCCAGCCAGGAGACCCGGAAACTAGGCTTCACACCTTGTATGCCACCCTAGTCAGCATCCACCAGAATGGAACAGTTTCTCCTACCCTGGGACCCCAAAGCTATAGTATCGGGAAAAAAAAAAAAGTAACTTATTTTCGCCCAGACCCAATTCGATCGGCTCAACCCCACCATCTTACTTAGGAAAACAAGTTAAAATCTTTCGGCTGGAAACTGCCACTCTCTAAAGTGACTTTTAAACCGTTATCTGTAGAATGAGTTTACCGAGGGTGCCGACTGGGTCCGGGCCACCGGGAACAGCGCGTGCGAAGGCGTGGAGGTCAGACACGTGCTGGACAAACGGCCAGGGACGCGTGTCCCGGGGCGCAGGGGCCAGGTTCCCGCTCGGGCCGCGGGAACATGTCAGCTCCCAGGACCTCAACGGCTTCCTTCCACGGAGGCCAAGAGGCATCTCGTTCCAAAGCTTCACCGAGCCAGTGCAAAGGAAAGGAGGGCCTTTTTCGATTTCGCCGCTCACAGTTGGTAGTGGGAAATCGATCCAAACGTCTTCTTATTTTAATTGAAATGTTCCGCTCGTGCATCTGTAAACTACCCGTTTATGCAAACCGGGCGCCGAAGCCAGACTGCGCAAGCACATCGCTCCGCCGACACCCCAGGCCAGCCCAGCACACGCGGCCAATCTTGGCTCGAGGCGTATGCGCCTGCGCGATGCCAGAGGGGCGGAGCCCACGCGCGCGTCTCGGTTGCCTGGTTACCGCTGCGAGACAATTAGGAAGGGCGGTTGGCCCTCATTTTCAGAGGAGCCTGCGGAGAAGCGGTAAGATCCCTTCTCCGCCGCCCGCGCCTCGGGAATCCGGACCCTTGGCCCGCCTCCAAACCCGAGACCCCCCGCCCCCGTCCTCGCCCCACTCCAAACCCAGGGAGACACGGACGGCCTGGCCTGGCCCAATTTAAATCCGGGACCCCGACCTGATTCCGAATCCGGGACCACGCCCACACCCCCAGACCACCGGCCCCGGCCAGGCTCTAAACTCGGGACCTGGGACCCCGGCCCCGGAGCCCCTTGGCAGGCGCGTCTCCCGCGCGCCCCAGGCTGACCGATTCGCCCTTCCTCTCCCCCTTTCCCCCGGCAGCACACCTTGGTTCTTCCAGCTTGGTTCTGGTCTGCGGAGAGCGATGCCGCTTCCCGACACGATGTTCTGCGCGCAGCAGATCCACATCCCCCCCGAACTGCCGGACATCCTGAAGCAGTTCACCAAGGCTGCGATCCGCACCCAGCCCGCCGACGTGCTCCAGTGGTCCGCGGGGTAAGCCGTCCTTGGGACAGCACCTGCAAGAGCCGGCTTGTCGGCATGTCCAATCGTGCCTAGTGAACCCTCATACCTGGACCAGTGGTCCAACCCTCAGGACACAGACTGAGTACCGATAGAACTTAGCATCGGTGGCATCTACACCTGCCAGGAATCTGTCTAGGAAACATCATGCATTATTGACCATGAGACCAGAAATTACTGCACAATGCCCATTTATCTAGGAAGTAGTGACACCTGCATTCTTAGAGAGTGGTGTTTATGCAGGTAGACCGAATAACACGGGGTAAAAAGTTTTTGCATTGTGTTATAAATGTCAAACTGTCACAGTCCCTTTATTTTACTTGTGAAATGATTTTACAAACAGAAATCTTACGCTTATGTTTCTTGTCATCAGAGAATCCTCCAGGATTAGGTACTTGTTGAGTTTGTTGGAACCAGAGGGACTGGCTCCAGTTAGAGTAAACATCCCAAGAATTCAGTAAGGTTAAACTGTCCGTAGTAGTTCACAGCACAAGAGACTTGACAGTTTCTTGCAGCAAACATTCTAACCATTTCCAGGAACAGATTATCAATACTTTTAAAGTCACAAGTCAACAGACCTTTTGTGTGTGTGTGTGTGTGTGTGTGTGTGTGTGTGTGTGCGCACTCAGCCCTGCTCAGTTGTGTCCGACTCTTTGTGACTCTCTGGACTGTAGCCCACCAGGGTCCTCTGTCCGTGGAATTTTCCAGGAAGAATACTGGGGTGGGTTGCCGTTTCTTCTCCAGGCAGAGATCTCTACCCAGAGAGCAAACCCAAGTCTCTTGCGTCCCCTACATTGGTAGGAGGATTCTTTGCCCCAGCAGACTTTAGAATCATTAAAATAAATCCTGATGCTTTTACAGGAAAGCTCTTTGTCCTTTTGCAGTAAACAGACTCAGACTCAGAAACTCAAATCTGTGGTCACAAGAATCAGTAGAAATTTAACTTAATTTTTTTTTTTTTTAGTAATGAGAGTGTCAAATTTTGCTGAATTTCTCTATAAATTGTATGACCAAAGTGAATTATTACTAGGACGGCTGTAACAGATAACCACCAAATGTGATGGCTTAAAACAACAAACATCTCTGTTCTCACAGTTCTGGAAGCCAAAAGTCCAAAATCAGTTTCACCAGGCTTCACTCAGGGTATTGCCGGGGCTTTGCTCTCAGCTGTTAAAGAATCCGCCTGCACTGTGGGAGACCTGGGTTCGATCCCTGGGTTGTCGGAAAGATCTCCTGGAGAAGGGAAGAGTTACCCACTCCAGTATTCTGTCCTGGAGAATTCCATGGACTGTATAGTCCATGGGGTCACAGAGTCGGACACGACTGAGCACCTTTCACCTTCACTTGCTCTCTCTGGAGACTCTAGGGAGAATCCGACCCCTCCCCTTGCCTTTTCCAGCTTCTGGAGCTGCATTCCTTGTGTTGTTGGGCTCCTGGGTCCTTCCTCCATCGCCAGCACTGTGGCGTTCTCACATGTACCTCTGCCTCCCTCCTCTAGGAACACGTGTGATTGCATTTAGGAACCATCCAGATAGTCCTGGATGGTGTTCCCAGCTCAAAATCCTCTCTCAAATACATGAGAAACTTTGAGCATGTATTTGCAAACTCCCTGTTGCCATGTAAAATAAGATCTGCAGCTTCCGGGATCAGGGCCAGGGTATCTTTTTAGCCTCACTGCACCTACCAGACGAAGCTGCTGGTTAACCAGTACTTTACCTCTGACAAATGCTTCTGAAAGACTCTCTCAAGGTTCTTGCCCAAAATCGTGGTCTCTGGGGTTGTTTTTTAATAATTCATTTTATCTGTTTTTTTCTTTTTAGTTATGCTGAGTCTTTGTTGCTGTACACTGGCTTTCCCTGGTTGTGGAGAGCTGAGGTTACTCTCTAGTTGCTGTGCTCAGGCTTCTCACTGTGGTGGCCTCTCGTTGCAGAGCACAGACGCTAGGGCGCACAGGCTTCAGTAGCTGCAGCATTTGGGCTCAGTAGTTGCGGCTCTTGGGCTGTAGAGTATGGGCTCAGTAGTTGTGGTGCATGGGCTTAGTTGCTCTGTGCCATGTGGGATCTTCCCGGACCCAGAACTGAACCCGTGTCTCCTGCATCGGCAGGCAGATTCCCATCCCTTGGGCCACCAGGGAAGTCTGTGGACTCTGGTTTTAACTATTACTGCTACTGCTGCTGCTAAGTCGCTTCAGTCGTGTCCGACTCTGTGTGACCCCATAGACGGCAGCCCACCAGGCTCCCCCGTCCCTGGGATTCTCAAGGCAAGAACACTGGAGTGGGTTGCCATTTCCTTCTCTAATACATGAAAGTGAAAAGTAAAAGTGAAGTTGCTCAGTCGTGTCCGAATCTAGCGACCCCATGGACTGCAGCCTACCAGGCTCCTCTGTCCATGGGATTTTCCAGGCAAAAGTACTGGAGTGAGGTGCCATTGCCTTCTCCAGTTTTAACCATTATTCAAGCCTGAATAAAAGATATAGCTGTTTCAAAAGAGTTTATTCATACTTTACCAAACCTTCCAAGATTTAATCTTTTTTTTTTCTTCTTGGAATGTTATATTTGGTAACACTTTAGAGGCAGCGCTTTTAAGCTTCACTTTAATTGAAAAGGCTTAATCAAGAACCTTCTGAATGTTCCATGCCACTAATTTCGTTTTTAAGAACAATTTTGGAGTTGAGGAGAAAAAGCAGGCATTGTTCACGTGTCTCTGCTCACTCAGAACAGAATGTGTTAGGCAGAGATATTGTTCAGGAGAACGTACAGTGGTCTTTGAAGGATTTTGTAGCAATTGGGGTTAAGACAAGGCAGGAGAGGAAATAGCCTCTGACACAAGGACCACGATAGGAAGGAAAGACAACGAGAAACCAAGCAGGGAGCCAGGATGCTCATGGAAGTGACTGCTGCGGAAGGCTCTAGCAGGCACTCACGGGAGGGTTCTTGTCAGACGAGGTTGTCAGGAGGCAAAGGTGGGCCAGCCTGGCTCCCAGCCTCTGCTGTGACTCCGCAGCCCATTGGCTGCACCTTATTATGTCATTGAGCCCTAAAGGCTTTTGCTCACGTGCACCTTCTGTGCATGTGACATAAATTGGCCTGGCCACTCAAGCAGGCCTCCACCACCCTGGCTCTGATGACGCTTTGACTATACAAACCTTTGTCAGCAAAATGATGCTTTTTAATACACTGTCTAGGTTGGTCATAGCTTTTCTTCCAAGGAGCAAGCATCTTTTAATTTCTTCGCTGCCATCACCAAAAGCTCCCTGGGGGAGTGTGAGGCTGTCCTGTGCACTGTACGTCCTTAGCAGCCTGTTTGCCTGCACCCACCAGGTGCCAGTAATACCAGTCAGCCCCAGCTGTGAAAACCAACGGGGCCTCCAGGCACTGCCCGTGCCTTCTTGGGGAGGGGGCACTGCTCTAGAGGCTGCCCCGAGCCTGGGGCCTGCTCTGATGGCTGATGAGGAATAGTCTGGGTTGTTGTTGTTCAGTCACTCAGTCGTGCCTGAATCTTTGCGACCCCATGGACTGCAGCACGCTAGGCCTCCGTATCCATCACTAATTCCCAGAGCTTGCTCAAACTCATGTCTATCAAGTCAGTGATGCCATCTAACCATCTCATGCTCTGTCGCCCGCTTCTCCTCCTGCCTTCAATCTTTCCCAGCATCAGGGTATTTTCAAATGAGTCAGCTCTTTGCATCAGGTGGCCAAAGTATTGGTGTTTCCGCTTCAGCATCAGTCCTTCCAATGAATACCCAGGACTGATCTCCTTTAGGATGGACTTGTTGGATCTCCTTACAGTCCAAGGACTCTCAAGAGTCTTCTCCAGAACCACAATTCAAAAGCATCAATTCTTTGGCACTCAGCCTTCTTTATGGTCCAACTCTCTCATCCGTACATGACCATTGGAAAACCCGTAGCTTTGACTATACAGACCTTTGTCAGCAAACTGATGATTTTTAATATGCTGTCTAGGTTGGTCATAGCTTTTCTTCCAAGGAGCAAGTGTCTTTTAATTTCTTGGCTGCAGTCACCATCCACAGTGATTTTGGAGCCCCCCAAAATGGAGTCTGTCACTATTTCCATTGTTTCCCCATCTATTTGTCATGAAGTAACAGGACCAGATGCCATGATCTTAGTTTTTTGAATGTTGAGTTTTAAGCCAACTTTTTCACTCTTTTTTCGCTTTCATCAAGAGGCTCTTTAGTTCTTCTTCGTTTTCTGCCATAAGGGTGGTGTCATCTGTATATCTGAGGCTATTGATATTTCTCGCTACAGTCTTGATTCCAGCTTGTGCTTCATCCAGCCCAGCATTTTTCATGATGTACTCTGCATATAAGTTAAATAAGCAGGGTGACAATAGATGAAAACCCCAATTAGGATTAACATGGTCACATGAAGCACCCTTCCCCCAGCCTGGCCCTTTAGGTCTTCGGATCTACATTTGTCTAACTCGCAGCTGCCTGCCTCTTAACTTTCCCTCAAACTATCAAGTTAACAAAATATGACTGTATTTGTCCTAAAAGCATGAAAACAAAATTGAATTTGAGGGGTGGAGAGAGAAAAGGGTGTGAGATATAAAATTCCTTTCAGTCTGTTGAATGTCTATTTACCTACACTTTGTTACATGTTCTGAGATGTTTCTAATTATTCACATATCTAAAAATTTTTATTGGAGTAGAGTTTATTTACAGTGCTTTTTTAGTTTTGAGTGTATAGAAAAGTGATTCAGTTATATATATCCATTTTTTTTAAGATTCTTTACCCATATGTAGGTATGTGTTTGTATTAGTCTCTCTGCTGCTGCTGCTGCTAAGTTGCTTCGGTTGTGTCTGACTCTGTGCAATCCCATAGACGGCAGCCCACCAGGCTCCGCTGTCCCTGGGATTCTCCAGGCAAGAACACTGGAGTGGGTTGCCATTTCCTTCTCCAATGCATGAAAGTGGAAAGTGAAAGTGAAGTCGCTCAGTCGCGACCCCATGGACTGCAGCCCACCAGGCTCCTCCATCCATGGGATTTTCCAGGCAGGAGTACTGGAGTGGGGTGCCATTGCCTTCTCTGATTAGTCGCTTAATTGTGTCCAATTCTTTGTGACCCATGGACTATATAGCCTGCTAGGTTTCTCTGTCCATGGAATTTTCCAGGCAAGAATGCTGTTGTGGGTAGCCATTCCCTTCTCCAGAGGATCTTCCCAACCCAGGGATCGAATCCAGGTCTTCTGCATTGCAGGCAGATTCTTTATCATCTGAGCTACCTGGGAAGCACCCTTTACCCCTATAGGTTCTTAGAGAATACTGAGTAGAGTCCCTGTGCTATACAGTAGGTCCTTGTTATGTATATTTTTATGTAGTAGTGGGTGTATGTCAGTCTCCCAGTTTATCCCTTCTCTCCACATTTCCCCTTGGGTAACCACAGTTTTTCGTATCTTTTATATTATTCCTGTGACCCTGGATGGTTTGGTGTTTTATTTTCCTGGGCATATCATTTCTTTGATGGTGGGAGAGTGATGTGGGCAGCAAGTGGCATTGTTTCAGGAGCCGGTCCCCACTGACACGTGCCCCAGGGGGAGAGTTTTGCAGAGACCCCACGTGGCACCCCTCCCCCTCCCGCAAGAAACTCGATGTGCACCCCTTCCTGAGTTGTTGCCCCAAACTCTCTCCGTGCCCTGCTTGTTCCCAGGATTAGCAGCCATATCCACGTCCCAGAAAGGAACAATTAAGGGGAAAAAAAAGTACCAAGCAGGAAAAGTGAAGGGTAGGGAATGTCGGCACCTGACTAAGCCAATCAGGTGACTTCCCTGCTCCAGGGGGTTTCTCAGACCTGAATAGGCAGAGATGCTTGAAATCCTGCCCCTCAAAAAGCGGCAGGGCCAAGTCTGCAACTGTCCAAGTGGCATGACCTTGCACGCAACCTTGCACTTGAGTTCATATGGGGCCCTGACCTCCACCTCCTCTGGCAGCGTCTCTGGCGCTGGATGGGTGTTTGGTTGATAAAAGTAGCGCATGTTATTGGAGACCCCCAGGCGTGCCAGCTGGGGGGTCCCTGAGTCTGGAGCTGCCATTGTCCCTATTGTGCAGACAGGGAAACTGAGGCACAGGAGAAGGTGAAGTCCAAGAGCTGAGTGGAGAAGCCAAGAGGGGAGCCCAGGCCAGGGGTCCCTGCCCGGTCCTCCCTCGTCACGGCCTCCCTCTGGGGTCGGTGATGAAAGTGCCTGAATTTGAGGGCTGCTTGTGTGTCGATGAATCCGCCTGTCAGTGCAGGAGATGTGGGTTCAATCCCTGGGTTGGGAAGATCCGCTGGAGAAGGAAGTGGCAATCCACCCCAGTATTCTTGCCTGGAGAATCCCACGGACAGAGGAGCCTGGAGGGCTACAGTTCATGTGGTTGCAAAGAGTCGGACACGACTGAGCGATTGAACAACAACAGCATGTGTCGATGAAGCTTCAGAGATGTCTGTTGTTGTTTCAGGTATTTTTCAGCTTTGTCAAGAGGAGATCCACTGCCTGTGAAGGACAGAATTGAAATGCCCATGGCCACTCAGAAAACAGACACAGGCCTGACTCAAGGACTCCTTAAAGTTTTGCATAAGCAGGTATCAGAGTCTCTGATCAGTCAGCTGAGCTTGAGATAAAGCTGCAAGACCTCCATGGTCATCTATCCACAGCCCTGTGTCCCCTGCAGGGAACCTTTGAAGTTTACTCAAGGAGGGACTCTTGAATTCAGTGACCTTCCTCTGGTTTAAAGAACCCAAGATCACTGTTTACAATTATATAGACATACACTTTCTTTTTTTTAAGTACTTGCATTAAGATGCAAGAGGCTGTTGGACCAAAAAGAAAGGTTTGAAAATATGGGATTTCAGACATGGGGCTTGCAAGATCCTTTTTGAAATATGAGTTTATAAAAACTATGCTAAACATGATAAGCTGCCACCTTCTTCATCTGAAGGGGTATCTGGTTTCCAGCCCTCCTGAAAGCCCTCGAGACCCACCAGCTCACTTGCAGAGTTCGTAGAAAGTGTGTTTTATCTGAATGATCCGGCCGTATTGCCAAAACTGAGATCAGTGGTAGAGCCCTGAGTTTTAAAGTGGCTTGTCCCCATTATGTGTTCCTGACCAGGGTGCTGACGTCTACACATGGGATTCTCCCATGGCTTTCTCGCTTAAGGGAAAGCGAATAACCACAGAAAGGGAGAGGTAGTCTGGGGAAAGACACGAGAAAATTGCTCAAAGCTCTTCCACGCAGAATACTGCTAGCAGATCACAGAAGTCACCTATTTTTCATCAAGTTGTCTTAAAATAGTAGAAGGAATACATTTATTTTCTGGGTTAAAATTTCTCCCGTTTAACTGTCAGCATGATGCAGAGTTGGATTTCATTTGGTCTGTTGAAGTTTATTTGTGTTGTGAAGTGTTGCAGACAGACAGTAGACAATCAGTCTCCTCACGTCCGTGTGCTCATTTCATTAAGTCGTAACATTATGCCATGTTCGCTTCACAGTCCTTTTTTCTCTCAAGAGGTAACTTGTTGCCAGTCTCTAGTTCCCAGTACCACCCCGCCCTCCGCTTCCCTGCTCATGTACCCCCGCTCCCACGGCACACACACAACCCAACCCCCCTCCCCTCCCCTAGCGGTGGGCTAACGGTGTAGTGAATTCAGAGTTCATCTTTGAACGGGGATAGGTACTCTAAGTCTTCGCAAGCATTATGTGATTTCTTGGGTCCTCAACTCAACATCGGTTATGTCATGCTGTGTTTTCCAAATAGTGTAGCCACAAGGAATATGTGGACTTAGCAGATCTTGAGCAGAAATGGAAAAATTTGTGCCTGCCTGTAGAAAAATTCAGAGCTCTCCTGCAGCTGGATCCTTGCGAAGACAAAATCGAGTGGATAAAATTTTTAGCACTTGGATGCAGCATGCTTGGTGGGGTACGTACCTACAAATAGTCTATTAATAATTCTGAGTGATCATGGGCCTGCCATCCAAATAATTTAGGTGTTTCAGTAACTGTAAGAACACTCTCAATCACATTAGTAACTCTCATGACTTTAGTCATTTTGTCTTAGGCAATTTTTTTCAGATGCTTATTATATTTTAGGCTTGTAGTTATTTAACTTACAGAAGTTAAATACTTATGAGTGCCTCAACGTAAAAGATGTTAACAGTAGATAAAACATGTAGATACTGTGAAAATGTGTTTAGTGTTTAGAAGAGAATGCATCAATGACTTTTATTAAACTATACATCATTTGACAAATTGATAGGTTTCCCTCCTGTGCAAAAAGGAATAAAATTATCTTCTATTTTAGTTAAAATCTATTATTAGTTACTTAAAGCAAATATCTTGCTGATGTTAAGAAGTATAACCCATATGGGTTTAGGACCGAAGACACAGACATGCCTCCAGTCTGTGAACTGAGAAGGGCAGTGGGTTTGGTGGGGAAGGGCTGGAAATCTAGAGCCTGTCTTCAGCTCTAGAATTTGAGTCGCCATGTGAGACACAGGGGTCAAGTCCACTTTCAGTGTGTGAAGAAAAGCACTGAGAAGAGAGCCAGCTCCCTTTACCGCCGAGACCAGGCATGCAACCCCGTCCCTTCAGTCTTTGGACCCCAGAGCACATACCTGGCTACTCCTTAGTCCTTGCTTCACGGGGCACCCTCATCTTGGGTCCCCGCACAAGCCTCCTTGATTCCATTTTAACTCTTTAGAAGTACTTCGTCTGACACTACCTCACAGGACCACTGACAGCTAAGTGCCTGCAGCTAATCTTCCATCCTATCCCTGCACTGCCCTCCTTGTCAAGTCTTGGCTGCCCTGAGCTCCTGCTTCCCGTTGAGCGCATATGGACCCCCAAGAGATTCTCGATTTAATTTTAGCTGGTTTTAGCTTTATGTTGTCACTCATCTTCTGGAACTTTTCTTTGATTCCAAATTCGATTTCTCTTTTTTCATCTGCCTGGCTATAGACACTATGGTTCATTCACCCCCCTCTGCTGTGTAGTGCCTGCTCTGCGAATATTGTGCACTTTACCACTCTGTTCATGGCCCCAGTGAGAAACTTGGAAACCCCAGAAAAGTCAGGAGTCAGGCTGGCTGCTCCCTTTTGTGGTGTCCATGCCCACAGGTGGTGTTTCCCGCCAGCCCTGGGCTGGACAACCCAGACCCAGTTGCCACCTGTCTCTGGGCTCTGAGGCCACTGAGGAGAATCACAGCAGGGTGTCACTGAGAAGGACAAAGATGCATTTAGTTACTGGAGGGAATTTTATGTGGCTTTGTTCATCCGGAGCTCCGGGAAAGGGAGATTTTAATAACACAAAATGAATACCTAATATTTGATTTGATGGTTTATTCCTCTAAACTTGGTTTATGAGGCTTAGATTTTTATAAAGATGGGAAATCAGAATATTTCATCTTTGGGGGAATCCATCTTTGTAAGTGTTCTCTCCCAAATCAGGAGAATCGGGCGGTAGATTTCAAACCAGACCAGCTCATGTTTTGCAAGAGGAGGCCTCTTAGCCGTGTGTGAGGCGTGACGCTAGATGGAGACATTTGTTAAGGATGGAGCTTCCCTTCCGGACTGAAGTCTGGGCAAGTGACAGGGAAAGAGCACACTCGCTTCTCTCTTCTTCCCTTAACGTGTCGCTCAGCCCGTCAGCCCGTGGGGGTCCGGCACTGGCCCCTGACTAAGCCGCCTGGGCCCTGAGTCTTTGCTGTGGGCCGTTGACTCTCTCCTATTTCTCTGCGGGAAGCCGACCCTGGGGAGGGGGTTCAGGTGCAAAAGTCCCCTGCTCCTCTGCCAGGCAGAGTTCAGAGCCTGGGGTGCCCTCTCCGTCCTGGCCTTCCCCCCCAAAAAAAACCCAGGGCAGGGCTAGCTGTGGTTCCACGGGGGCCGTGATGGGCCAGCCCCAAGGGGACATGTGCTCTGTTGACCCACCGATGCCTGTGTTGGTGGGACAGCTTGGAGACGTCCCAAAAGCCTGGCGCTGTGATTTCCGGGAGATGGCTCTTCAGGCAGATTGGCACCTTAGCCCTTGTCTTTATGCTTAGAAGAAGGAAACGTTCAGAAAGGAGCCAGTGAAGAACTGAAGCGGGATGAGAAGGAGGAATTCCTCGTGGATCACTGCGGTCCACTTCTGCGCATGCAGGACTGCCATGAAGCTGGAATCTGGTCACTCTGCCTCGCTGTGAGGCAGCAACTCCGGCTGCTCCACCTGCGGTGTCTCTTGGCTTGTGGCTTTTCAGGATCTCTTTGGAGTCTCCCTAGTTGGGTGGGTTGAGTCCTCTGCAAAGACTGGAACCTTCTCTGAGATTTCCAAGCCATATGTCTCATTCCTTCCATGGATGTCTGTCGATTGCAGCTTGGTGTGGGCTTTGCTCTGAGTGCCGGGGGATCTCAACACCCCACGGGAGACATCTGGTATATCCTCTGAGGCCCAAGTGCTGCTCTGGTTCTCGAGTGCAAGCTTCAGATGCAACTGGGGGCAGGGCATGGGAGCAAGAGCATCAGGGGGCTCTGCCCCAGGAACCTCGGCCGTGGGCAGAGGGCCTGTCTCCCAAGGTGCATGATCGCTGGGTGAGATGACAACAAGTCTGCGTTGTGACCTTCAGCTTACGCGTCTGCTGTCCCATCAATGTCCTAAGAGGTGGATGAACATTTTTCATCTGTTTTTTTTAAGTATGGAGATCTTTTTTATAATATGAAAAAGTTGAAAGTGGACCATAAGGAAGACTGAGAATTGATGCTTTCAAACTTTCAAACTTTCAAACTTTCAAACTTGCGGTGTTGGAAAAGACTCTTAAGAGTCCCTTGGACAGCAAGGAGACCAAAGAAGTCCATCCTAAAGGAAATCAGTCCTGAATATTCGTTGGAAGGACTGATGCTGAAGCTGAAACTCCAATACTTGGCCATCTGATGTAAAGAACTGACTCACTGGAAAAGACTCTGATGCTGGGAAGGATTGAAGACAGGAGATGGGGGCAACAGAGAATGAGATGGTTGGATGGCATCACCGATCTGATAGACATGAGTTTGAGTAGGCTCTGGGAGATGATGGACAGGGAGGCCTAGTGTCCTGCAGTCCATGGGGTCACAAAGAGTCAGACACAACTGAGAGACTGAACAACAATAGCAAAACAGTTGTGGACCAAATCCACCTTCCCAGCTGCCCCACATAGGACTGAGAAAAGTGCAATGGCAAACTACTCCCCCAACTCTGGTTCATCTTTGAAAAGCTTTTGAACTTCCTCATTCATGGGAGTGTCCCTCCGTGTGTACAGCTGAAAATATACGTGTGTCATCTGGACGTACTGCTTATGGATGGCCATCGTCTCCAGTGTTCTCACCAGGTGTGGGAATGTTTGGAGCCCTTGTCTGTTTTCTCTTTAATCCTCCAAGCAGCCCTCTGAGGAAAACCCTGATATCGGAACCCGTGGGCTGGAGGGCTGAGTGGAGCGGAGGGCAGGGGGAGGCGGCGGGGTGGGATTTGAACTCAGACCACAGGCTCCGGAGCCGCCGCTCCTGGTGAACACGGTGGGTGGAGGGACCCCTGTGATGACTCTGTAGCCCAGGCAGTGTGCTGCCCATCAGTTGGGACACGCCCCAGAGAGTGACAATTCCTCGGCCTTCCCTTTGGTACCATTTTATACCCTTAAAGTGAAAAGAAGAAAGAAAGTGAAGTTGCTCAGTCATGTCTGACTCTTTGCGACCCCATGGACTGTAGCCCACCAGGCTCCTCCATCCATGGAATTCTCCTGGTGAGACTTCTGGAGTGCTTCTCCAGGGGATCTTTCCAACCCAGGGATTGAACCCGGGTCTCCCATGTTGCAGGCAGATGCTTTACTGTCTGAGCCCCCAGGAAAGCCCTGTCCTAAGGTGATCCACTCCCTAAAACACTGTGTGCCAGCCTGCCAACAGCATTCACCCTGGAGGCCTCAGACCCCCGTCCCGCCCAGCTGCGGGCCGCCCGTGGGCTCTGGTGTCTCTGAGCACCCATCTGGTCCCCTCCAGGCTGTGCTCTCCCCTGGTTCAGGTTCCCAGCAGGGCCTCCGGAGCCCATCCGGAGATGCTCACCTGTGAGCCTCAGGCCGCAGGCTCAGGTACCAACTGCCTCCCAGCTAGGAGACAGCTGCCCCTGCCCACCGCACCCCGGCTGAGCGTCCGCTCTGTGGGGCCGGGGGTGGTGGGGTCAGCAGTTGCTGGGCGTGCTGGCCCCTCTGTCCCTCCAGCCCGAGGCACTGGCTTCACTCACATCCGAGAACGTGGCACCAGCCACGAGCCCCAGGCCCGCGCTGTAAATGAGGAAGCTTGTGAGGAAAGGAAGTGAAACGGGGTGGGGGGCGCTTCTTTAAAAATGAGACTTGGGGGTCAGTGCTGCTGCCCGACATTGAGTCGGGTGTCCCCCCGGAGCTCTGGCCGCAGGGCGGGAGCGAGTGCCCCCCACCGTGTCCTGACTGTTCAAAAGGTCAGGCAGAGTGTGGTCCATACTGTTCATTCCCTGCAGCTAAAAGGGACCCAGTGGGGGCGATGAGGTGGATCGAGGTGTCGTCAGGAGAGCAGCTGCAACGCAGAGACTGGAGGGACCCACAGGACCAGCGCTGCATGTGCTTGGGAGGCCAGGTCTCTTCTGTGTCTCCACTTGCATCTGAGATGAGGCTTCGGCATGCATGGGCTTCCCTGGTGGCTCAGAGGGTAAAGAATCCACCTGCCAACGCAGAAGATGTTAGAGACGCAGGTTTGATCCCTGGGTCGGGAAGATCCTCTGGAGGAGGGAACTGGCAGCTCACTCCAATATCCTTGCCTGGAGAATCTCATGGACAGAGAAGCCTGGAGGGCTATGGTCCCCGGGGTCACAAAGAGTCGGACACGACTGAGCAACTGACACTTTCAGGCGTGCACGCTGGGCTGGCAACACTGCAGCCGCCACCTCCTGGACCAACCACCAGCCAGAGAATAACGAGCAGCGGGTTAGTGGGGCCGCTGCCCAGGAGATGGGTCCTTGTAGCTGGCAAGCAAGTAGCCTTAGGACCCACGACCCTTAGGGTGAGAGAGCTATTGTAGGGAACAGAGTTCCCAAGCCAAGCACGTTGCCTAATGAGTCCTTGTGGACATAAAAACTGCTGTGAGTCTTTGCGTCGGAAATGTTAGCACTGGTAATGTCATCGCATCTTTGCGGGGGAAGTGAGGCCAGCGTGTTTGGATGCATTTTTCTTTTCCCCCTAAAATACCTCTTCCTCGGAAGCGCTGGAGCAGCAGTCATGAAGAACAGCGTCTGCTCTGGCTCCTTGCCAGCTTCCTCCACCCCTCAGCTCTGCTGTAGGCCCCCGCCCCGCCTCGATGACTGTCATCCGGTGTGTGGGCTCAAACAGCAGGATCTAACAGAGCGACTAGTCTCTGAGACATTTCAAGCAGGGAACCTGTAAAATACACAACTCTCTGTTCACCCAGTCCTCTCTGGGGATGGTCTTTCAGGGAGATGGTGCGTGCGGTGATCCCTGCAGAAATGAATAAATGAACGCCACCATTGTTTCTAACTAGAGCATCCCCTCGCCCCCAGAGCTGGGCGAACGTCAGGACTGTGGGGTTGTCCGCTCAGCCCCAGCATCCCGTCTCAGTGGGGGCCGTCGGTCGGGGTGGGGGTGGACGGTGGTGGTTTGCAGACACCCCGAGTCCCAGCAGCTGGCGGGGGCGGGGGGCAGTGTGCGCCCGTGGTCCAGGCTCACCCCTGGCCGGTGTGTGTCACCCCCTGCCACTTGCTCCCCGAGCCAGCCCAGAGGTGGGATGTGCTGGTCAGGGCTGGGCTCAGGATGCCGACTGCTGGATTCCCGTCCCAGCTGGCTCACCTGGGCGAGTGACCCGGCCTCTCGGCCTCCTTGACCCCATCTTGCACGGTCACCATGAGGAGTGAGTGAGATGACCGGTCCATCTCTCGGGGTTCCTGCTGTGTGACGATGCCAGGCCGTTAGCACTTTCTGGGCACATTTCGGTGCCCCTGCCTTGCTCCTCCCGCTGTGGAAAGCACCGCTGGTTTCTCTCTGATGCTCACTGTGAGACCCTGATCCAGCCCCTGGCGGTTGACGAAGCTGGTGTGTAGTGAGAGGACCTCAGGGAGGCCCTGTATCAGGGCCTGTTTCAGCAGCCCGTCAGAGCTCAGGGGGGCTCCGGCCAGCAGCTGGCCAGAGGCCGGTCCACCTCGCAGTCTTACAGCCTCAGGAAGTGAATTCTGCCCACCCCCTTGGGAGGCTGGCAGTGGGTCTCCCAATAGTCGAGCCTCTGGGTGAGAACCAGACCTCTGCTGCCACCCGACTGGCGCCTCAGAGGAGCCAGGTGGCTGGGTGTGGCCGGATAATGACTGTGTTTAAGGCCTGGCCCCTGCCCTCTTCGTGTCCCTGAGCCGCAGGACTCGCTTCCACATGGCTGCTGCTCTGATCCATTCGGTCTACCTGTAACCTCCCTTCCACCTGCTGCCTTGCCCCCACCTTGGGGGACTGTCCTCAGCAGCTGGCCACCCGGGTTTTCCTGGCTCTCTCTTCCTCGTGAGCATAGCCCACGTTTCATTCCCTCAGGAGCTGCCCTGGAGGGCTCTGGTCTGTCCCAGAGGCTCGAGTCTGCGCTCTGTAGGCCCCACCATCGCCGTGGCAGCCCTCCGTGTCAGCTCCCTGAGGGCAGGACAAGGGCCTCGAACACAGCAAAGACATGCCCACAGAGGCTGATTTCCTACCATCTTGCAAAACTGCTGGGGATTTAAGCCTTCAGTTCAGTTGCTCAGTCGTGTCTGACTCTTTGCGACCCCATGGACTGCAGCACGCCAGGCCTCCCTGTCCATCATCAACTCCTGGAGCTTGCTCAAACTAATATCCATCAAGTCAGTGATGCCATCTAACCATCTCATACTCTGTCATCCCCTGCTCCTCCCACCTTCAGTCTTTCCCAGCATCAGGGTCTTTTCCAAATGAGTCAGTTCTTCACATCAGGTGGCCAAAGTATTGGAGTTTCAGCTTCAGCATCAGTCCTTCCAATGAATATTCAGGACTGATCTCCTTTAGGATGGACTGGTTGGATTTCCTGGCAGTCCAGGGGACTCTCAAGAGTCTTCTTCCAGCACCACAGTTCAAAAGCATCAATTCTTCGGCATTCAGCTTTGTTTATAGTCCAACTCTCACATTCATACATGACTACTGGAAAAACCATAGCCATGACTAGACAGACGTGTTTGATGTGGGCGTGTTTGACATGGGCCAGGGCTCCCCTGACCCTCACCCTCATGCCCTGGTGACTAGAAGGGGTCGAATGGGGGAGGGTCAGCATGCTCTGGAATGTTCTGGAAGCTCGTGCCACGTTTTGCAGGGAGGAGTTCTGGCTGAAAGTCAAGGATGCCGGTGGATGGTGGTGTTGAGGGGGTTACCGACCCAGGTTCGACACTGCCCCCAGCCTGCTCAGGGCCCTGCCAGTCCCACCCCCTCACCACGGGTGGCCCAGTTGGGGAGAGTTTGCTCTGTCTCGAGGTATGTTGTGGGGCCAGAGGGACTGGTGTGCAAGTTGCCTTGTCCCTCGTCAATAAGATCGAGGCTTCCTCTTGTCTAAGAGTCATTCCTGTTTAACATGAGAGAGAATATGGAAATCAAACTCTTTTTCAGGCCAATTACATCCTGATCAACCCTTTTCTTTTTCTTTCTTGTGGCGATTGTAAATTCCCGGTAGTTCTTAATTTAGACCGCCGACAACATACTTGGGGGAGAACTTCTGTAGCTGTACCCAGGTGTCTGTGGGCGGCTGTCTTTGCTGTCCGTCTTAGCGCATCGCAGCGGTAACCGTTTCCCCGCCTGCTCTCTGCCGTCTCCAGTCACTGAACACTGCGATGAAGCACCTCTGCGAGATCCTGACCACGGATCCCGAGGGCGGGCCCGCGCGCATCCCTTTCGGGACCTTCTCCTACGTCTACCGCTACCTGTCGGGGCTCGACTCGGACATCCCTGAGTCGGACACCGAGGCCTACCTCTCCTCGCTGAAGGAGAACGCGTAAGTGCGCGCGCCGGGGTTCTCGGCTCTCAGACGACCTATCGGGCCTTTGACGGAAGGGAAGGAGCACACGCCGAGCCCCCCAGCCCCGAGGTGTCAGGTGTGGCTTGGTGGTGTGAGGAGGCCGGGCGGGGGCACCGCTCAGCGCGCAGACTTCACATCCCGCCGGGGCCTTCTTAAGCACGGGATGTCTGATGGTTTAACACCAGGGCGCGTTCAAAAGGGAGAGTTTGTTTCTCGACAATGCAACACGGAAATGGGTCCCCGTAAGTGGAGGGAGTCCAGACTCCCCGCGTGGGTGAGGAGCAGTGGGGAGCGACCCCGTGCACCCCGCCCCCCACCTTCCCCCAGTGCTGCCTGCAGGGGCTTCTGCCCCGCGAGGGAGGAGCCCCACCCAGGTGTCGGCTCTGCACCCGGGTGTCGGCTCCGCCCCCAGGTATCGGCTCCGCCCCTCTGCGGGTCGGAAAGGTGGTGCTCGCGGGCCTTCGGACAGCGGGGCCGCTCCCCAGGCCCCCAGGCGCCGCTGCCCACAGCCCCCCGAGCCCCCACACCCTCCACCTGGAGCCACAGGAGAGGTTTGCGGAGAGCCACGCGTGCCGTGCCGGGACGTAGTGGCGGTGCGCGCGCGCGTGTGTGGTGGTGATAGATCACAAGACGGCAGGGCGACGGAGCCGCTGATGGTGACACTGACCGTGTCAGTCGCGCTGCCCGGCCCCCGGGATCCCGCACCCGGCAGGCCCGTCCCCACCTCCCAGGCTCTCGTCCCCTCCCCCTGCCCCCCCCAACCCCCCTGGGGTGCTCCGGAGCTGGCCCCTCCCCTCGGTCCCTAAGGGGACCCTGGCCCCGCCGCAGCCCTCAGCTGGAGCTCTTGAAACCCCTTCCTGGTCCTCCGTCCTTCAGAATCGCATTCCCTATCCCCCACCACCCCGTTCCCCCGCCTCTCTGTCCACGGGAAGGGGCGAACGGGGTCGCTCCTCACTCACGCAGGGAGTCAGGACTCTCCCCACCTGCAGGGACCCATTTCTGTGTTTCATTGTTGAGAAACGAACTCTTCCTTTTGAACGCACCCTGGTTTTTAAACCATTTGACACCCTGTGCTTAAGAAGGCCGGTGGCGGGATAGCTCGCCTCCCTCTGAAGTCCCCCTCCCCGCGCCAGCCACCAGCTGAGCCCCAGACCCTTGTGGTCCCCGTTTTCTTCCCGCTTTATCCACCAACTTGAAAACCTCTCCCTCCTCCTGGAAGCTGCCAGCCCTCCGTCCCTCTCTCCTCCGGGGACACTGTTCCTGTCACCTCACCCATTTTCATTTTCCAGTCCACTCCCATTGGGGATTTCCCTTCCAACCAGGCCCCGGGGGGCTTCCCCTTGCCCGCTCCCATACTGACTGGACTCCTCCTGTGCCTCCCTCCCTGGGACAGGCCCTCCATCCCGGGTGTCTGGGCTCCTCCAGGCTCAAGTTGCCCGTGGGTTCTATCTGGCGTTGGCCCCCAGCTCCCAACTCCAATGTCAAGTGCCTACTGGACCTCCCCTCGGGGATGTATGGTGCACCCGTCAGGCTTAAAATGGTCCCACCAGAAATGCATGTTTGCCCAGCCTGAAAGTATAGGTAAAGGGCATTAAACTGCAGGCTGCAAGGTGGGAGTTTATAACCCGGTGTTTACAATTACAAAGACAGTAACCGAATTCTGCCTAAGCAGAGTTTGGGCTCCTGAGGTGGGAGGTCCCTGCACCCAGGAGGGCAGGTGTTCAGGGAGACGTCCACTCTCTATTGCCAGGTGGCTCCAAATGGGAGGCTCTTCCTAAGGTGTCATTCCCCTGGGCCCATAAGAAGTGGTCCCTTTTTATGGAAAAGTATATTTCGGAACCACTAACTTGTGTTCCTATTACTTTTAAATATGAGCCCTCAAGGCAGTTCTTATGTTCCCGCTGACATGGAAATGAACATTGTTCCAGTTCAGTATTTTTACATCTAAGATGCTTGTAGAAATTTACTAACGTTCACATCTTTTAAGAAATAAAACTATCTGTAGATAAGGAGAAAAGTCAAAAGATGTTGTCAGTGCCAAAGTTTCATAGACTTAAGACACACCTTTGAGCTCTACTGGATCAACTTTTAAAATACTAGAAAGATCCTCTTATTATACTAGTGACTAAATTTGAGTTGTCAATAAAGAAAAAATTTTAAACCTAGTACTAATTTTTTTCACCTAGAAATATATATGCATTTTTTCAATGTAAGAAGACAGACTCCTTTATTTTTAGAGGTAATAATTACTGATTTGAGACCACAGTCAATTTTTAAGGTAAAGCTAAATTATGCTATATTGCATAGAAACAGTAAGAGATTACTAATGGGTGTCTTTGTCTGTTTCCCATTTAGAGCTGCTAGAAAGAATGGTATGATAGGTCTTTCAGATTTCTTCGTTCTAAAGAGGAAAATTTAGAAAACCTTGAAGAGAAAACTCAGAAGACAGGCCATTAATACAGAGAAGAACACATTTTAATGTCAAAATAGTGCCTTTCAAAACCTTGACACAAAATACAACATGTCATTAACCACATACGTATGTAGTGTGAATTTTTCTTGTAATGGAATGTGACCAATGCATCATGGGGCCCTATTTAGTGATTAAAAGATGTTTCCTCCTTAGAAGGAAAGCTATGACTGACCTATACAGCATATTCAAAAGTAGAGACATCACTTTGCTGACAAAGATCCATATAGTCAAAGCTATGGTTTTTCTAGTAGTCATGTACAGATGTGAGAGTCGGACCACAAAGAAGACTGAACGCCAAAGAATTGATGCTTTTGAACTGTGGTGTTGGAGAAGACTCTTCAGAGTCCCTTGGATTGCATGGAGACCCAACTGGTCAATCCTAAAGGAAATTGACTCTGAATAGTCACTGGAAGGACTGATGCTGACGCTGAAGCTCCAATACTTTGGCCACCTGATATGAAGAGCCAACTCACTGGAGAAGACCCTGATGCTGGGAAGGGCTTCCCTAATAGCTCAGTTGGTAAAGAATCTGCCTGCAATGTGAGAGACCCCTGGCTCAATCCCTGGATTGGGAAGATCCCCTGGAAAAGGGAAAGGCTACCCACTCCAGTATTCTGGCCTGGAGAATTCCATGGACTGTAAAGTCCATGGGGTCGCAAAGAGTCAGACAGGACTGAGCAACTTTCACTTCACTGATGCTGGGAAAGATTGATGGCAGGGGAAGAAGGGGGTGACAGAGGGTGAGAGGATGAGATGGCATCACTGACTCAATGGACATGTGTTTGAGCAAGCTCCAGGAGATAGTGAAGGACAGGGAAGCCTGGAGTGCTGCAGTCCATGGGGTGGCAAAGAGTCAGACACGACTTAGCGGCTGAACAACAACAACATTTAGTGATCGTTCTGCTCCGCGTTCTCCTAAGAACCTCAACTGCAACTCATTCATAGCAGAGAAATGACCCGAGGAAAGCAATCTGTTTGGAGGCTGCAGAGTAGGCAGGGGGAGGGGCAGGGTAAGATCAGCTGTACCTCTTCTTTCAAAACTCCTGAGCACAGGAAGGCAGAGGCCCTCTGCTCGCTGGCCATCACCTAGGCTCCCTGGGAGGAGCATCTCGTGCTGAAGCTGGATCTTCTCTGTGACAGGAGGCCCCAGGGGACTTGCTGGCTGGGAGAGCATCCACGGATGGGAGGCAAATGGGGCCATCAGCTTGGACCAGCACTTGGTCCACTGCACAGAGACAAGCAGCTGAGAGAGTGTCTCTTTGCTTTCTTCATATAAAATCTTCAAAATGACAGAACCAACGAATACGTCTCATTATTCTTCTGAGAACTGGGGAATGGTTTGGCTTGTTGGTTCTCTGAAAATGTTACCATGTTAGTAGTCAGTTTTACCAGTATTCAAAGATTCGTGAAAACCCCAAGTTTTAGGGAGACCCATTTGTTAGGTCAAAAAGTGTGTCATTTTTTGCAAAGGGGTAAAGTATGTTTTTCATCTGGACACAAAACTACTGTATTTGAGATGATCTTTTGCCTGGACTTCCAGTCACCCTCCCAGTGAACAAGAGTTTGTTCATAAAATTACAAGAAACTTACCAAAGTTGGAGTTTTAAAAGGTTTCACAATTTTTGGAGCTGCTTTACATCTTAAAGTTTGCTCCAAAGAATTCAAATATTTTTTCCCTTCTAATTGTAAACCCTCCATGCATGGAGATAAGCAGAAAGATGCCTGAGGCTGCCGCTCAGTGCAGTGGCAAATCACACGGAGCGATCAAACGTGTGCAGGGGACGCGCTGCAGTGGGAAGGGACATGTGGCCCCATGGACTGTAGCCCGCCGGGCTCCTCTGCCCGTGGACTTTTCCAGGCAAGAATGAGTACTGGAGTGGGTTGCCATTTCCTCCTCCAGGGGATCTAAGGTACGCTCTGTCCCCTGGGTGACAATGATGTGTCAGTGTAGGTGGCTGGGCTGTAAGAAATGAACCTTCTGCTGGAAATGTTGACGGTGGGGGAGGCTGTCCGTACATGTGTGCAGGGAGGGGGGACATGGAACGAAGTGTTAATTCCTGTGATAATCTGGGTTCCAATAGATCATCCCGCTGGCGAACGGGCACTGGGGTTTGTCCCTGGTCTTAAAGAGCAGCTATTCCTTAAGAATAACTTTGTCATGGAATTGGAAATGGCATTCCTTCAAACACATTCAGTCCTCAAAATTGTTTTGGTCTGATTTAGGGCTCTGTCAGGGCCCTAAAATTCAAACAGAAAGAACTTGACCCAGAAACATTAACTTGCCTTTGTCTAAGTGAAACGGCAACCCACTCCAGTATTCTCGCCTGGAGAATCCCTTGGACAGAGGAGCCTGGTGGGTTATAGTCCGTATTGTTGCAAAGAGTCAGATACAACTGAGTGACTTTGCACGCACAAAGGGAGGGCGCTTTTCTGTCCCACTTCTGCCAGAGCACCTCAGTGTCGTGCCGCTGTGTGTCCCCTGTGGATCGTCCGCTCCTCAGCGGCCAGCTCCCAAGCCTCCAGACAGTGCCCTTAGCTCACCTCTGTCCTCGTGGGGACATGGGCCCTTCCTATGACACAGCTGAGTCACCCTTGTTCTCCTGCATGCCCTGCATTTTTTTTTTTTTTTTCTGTTTTAAAACATTGTAGGAAGCTTGGCTTCCAGTCAGATTGTTCACGGTCTTCGGAGGGCTCACTCAGATGGTTTAATTAATAACTACAAGCTTTGTTGCAAGTACCATTAACTAATCAACGTGCTGGATAAAATAAACTGTTCAAGCAACTGAAATTTTTGAACAGAGGAGCTCTAGACAGAGACCAATTCCTCTTTTCTGCGGGAGCCTGGGGTGGGTCCAGTAGAGCCTGGACTGTGAGGGGCTGAGGGTGAGGGCACAGGTGACCCCATCTGGGTTTACCGCCTCGAGAGAGAGAGACATTGCTGAGTAAAGTCACTTAGAGAAGAGACTTTGACGATGATGGAGACTCAGCATTCAAAGGGCTTCCCAGGTAGGTCAAGAGGTAAAGAATCCGTCTGCCAATGCATGAGGCATAGGAGACCCGGCTTCGATCCCTGGGTGGGGAAGATCTCCTGGAGGAGGGCATGGCAACCCACTCCAGTGTTCTTGCCTGGAGAGTCCCTGGACAGAGGAGCCTGTCGGGCTACAGTCCATGAGGTCACAGAGAGTCAGACACGACTGAGCACACACGCACAGCATTAAAAACAACAATCCCTGGCATTTGTGAGCTGTGGGTTTGGAAAGTACCTGCTCTCCCTTGATGGCACAGGGGTGGGTTGGGGGAAAACAGGACTGGAAAAGCCACAAACGCAAATTAGCCAAAGGTGACTTTGGTCTTAGGAACTGGCTGTCCCATTGAAAGCACACGTCCCTGCAATGCAACCGGCAGATGAAAGGATTTTCAATCTATTGTCAGCTTCTGTTTTTTTCCGCTTTAAAGAAACTGAGGTTTGTTTTTTTTTGGTTGGTATTCATGATGTATAAGAAAGAGAAAAAGGCAAAAGTAGCAATGATTCTGGAAACAGACAATCCCCTGGCAGGATGGAGTTCACTGGGGAAGACCAGTGATTTTGTTCTTAAAATGATTGGGTTTCAGGAGTTCCCTGGTAGCCTAGTGGTTGGGATTCTGGGGTTTCACTGCTGTGGCCCAGGTCCAGTCCAATCCCTGGTCTCAGAACTGAGATTCTACAAGCCATGTGGCCACACACACAAAAGATTTCACTGTAAGTCACTCATTTAACTTGGCGATTAGCCGTTATTTCTTGGCAGGCACTGGCACACTTGTGAATTCTTGTGACATGAGAAAAATCTATCTTTACAAACAGTTTTCAAATGCAGTGAGATTTTGATGTCTACTCAATTTAACAATTAATGAAGAGTGAATATATAAATTAATCATTTGTGGAATTTGATTTTGCTATTGCTATTTCCATAATCTGCAGACTATCATTTTTTTTTTTTTTTCAAGACTTAAACATTTTCAAAGATCCTTGAAACTCTTGTTAGGCCCGAGGCTCTGTGCCTTAGCGTCTGAAATGAAAGCGGTGCAGTTGCTCCCTAAGGAAAACCCCAGCTCCATTACGTCCCTCTGTGGAGTTTGTCCTCCTTGGTTATTAACGTGGATTCTCTCTGGAAGCCCAAGAGGTGGGCTGCAAAAATATAATTAACCCCCTTTCTGGGGCCTGAGCCCTAGAACTAAGAGGGCAGGGGCATCTCAGCTGGTCTTCCTGCCCCGGGCTCAGGCCCACCCTCCTAGCCTCCCACTTCTGTCCCTCTCGACTTCTCCCACATCAACCAGCATTTCTTTTCTTTCTTAGAGTATTTATCTACATATTTGGCTGCCCTGGGTCTTGGTTGCAGCATGTGGGATCTAACGCCCTGACCAGGATGGAACCCAGGCCCCTGCACTGGGAGTGCAGAGTTTTAGCCACTGGACCACGGGGGAAGTCCTTCAACCGGCGTTTCTAACATCCACCCCTCCATTTCCTTGGTGCCGGCTTTCCATGAGGTTGGAAGACCCAAAGGTAAAGTAAACTGAAAGGGTGTTGACATGTTCACCTGCAGCTTTCCCCAGGATGGCTGCATCCTTCCAGACGTCTCATGGACAGCTGGTACCTGATCCACTAAGGTGAGGCAGGAGTCCCGTACTTTTCAGTGCTGAGATGGAGCCACTGACGTGGGATAGAGAAAGGCTCCCTTCTGGACACACGTTCCATCAGTCACCACCCCAAACCCAACCAGTGTTCAAATCTGCCTTGACCAGGATGGCCAAACAGGACGTGAAGATCCCTGGCAGAGGCTGCCCAGTGGGGCCTCAGGGACACTGGGGTTGGGATAACATCTGGCTTAGATGAGAAAGCATTTAACCAGCACCCACTAAGGCCTGGGCCCTCTACTAAGGGGACTTCACAGCACAGTGAGTTTTCACACCAGCTGCAGGGGGTGGTTACTACCACTGCCTTCACAGGTCAGAACAGTGTCTTTTCCCAGGTGACTCAGGTCAAAAGTGGCAGGGCTGTGACTAAACCCTAGCAGTCTGACTTCAGAGTCTGGAGAGCCCCGACTCTAAAGAAGATGTGAAGGGAAATGGGGAGGGGACAGTAATTGGGGCAGAATTCATTTCTTGATTTTCTATTGAAAAAGTGTGTACAGTGGGCCCTCTAATAGGGATAGGCTCACCTTGTTGGAGAGGAGGTGCCCCAGAAGACTTTATCAGAGTGCGGGGAGGGTTAAGGGGAACCCACGGGGGAGGGTGCAGGGCCCTGGGCCAGCCAGTGTGGGGGCTTTATGTAGTAGAGGGGTGGCTGCCTCTGGGGTTTGGAGAGACGGCAGGAGCTATGGATTTAGTAGAGGGGTAGCCATGCCTTGGGTCTTCCCAGGTGGTAAAGAACCCATCTCCGTCAATGCAGGAGATGTAAGAAACTCGAGTTTGATCCCTGGGTTGGGAAGATCCCCTGAAGGAGGAAATGGCAACCCACTCCAGTATTCTTGCCTGGAGAATCCCATGGACAGAGGAGCCTGGTGGGTTATAGTTCATGGGGTCGCAAAGAGTGGGACATGACTAAAGTGACTTAGCATGCAAGCTATGCCTTGGGACCCACAAGGTGGCAGCTGGGGGAATAAATACTCCCCTCCCACTTGCCTCCGGGCTTCTAATCTTCCGCCAGGGCCTTAAGTTGGTCAATCACAACTAGAAGCAGGGGCAAGGAAGTCCCAGGCCACAGAGATCAGTGCATCTGGCCTTGGGAAAGGGCAGAGCAAGGAGAGGAACACTCAAAGAAGTGGGAAATATCCAGCACACAATCATCCGTGTGAAAAAAAGGTGCAGGAGATTTGTATCTACATCTCTATGCACTGATGTGCATGCTTACAGATGCACAAATTATTTCTGGAATGCTAACACACACAAAAGGCACTGCTAGAAACTTCTGAGAAGCAGTGGCCTACTTGCCACGGTGCAACTTTACCTACTGTTTGATTTTTATCATGTGCGTGTATTATACATTCAATCCATCCATCCACCAATCATTAACAAGAATTGATGTTCTGGGTGCTCTTTGGGCTTGGGATGCAGCCAATAGGGGCATGCCTGCGATCTATGCTAGACCAATCACAAAACTCCCCTCCCCTCCTGGCCACAGTGATTTGTCAGCAGACTGGCACATGACCCACACTCAGCCAATCAGAGCCTCCCTTGAGCTTTTCATCCTGGAGCTGGGAGGGAGAAGTCCTTTTGCTTTCCTGTGGTTGAGGCATCATCAGGAGGTGGGCCTAGAGCTGTAGGTAGTAACCTTAGTTAACAATTACCTGATACGGGGGCTTCCCTGGTGGCTCAGACAGGTAAGAATCTGCCTGCCACGGGGGAGATGTGGGCTTGATCCCTAGGGTTTGGCAGATCCCCTGGAGAAGGGAATGGCAATTCCACTTCAGTATTCTTACCTGGAGAATCCCACAGACAAGAGAGCCCCGTGGGCTAGAGTTCATAGGGTCACAAAGAGTCAGATATACCTGCAAGACTAAGACTTTGACTGTGTTCTGCTGAAACATGTAAGTTACAGATCGACTCCATTTCTCATGCCTAAACATCAGTTTCATCTCATTTAATCTAATACATGCCAGGCCATCAGGGAGAGGGGATTGTGAAGGGCAGGTTCACCAGCGTGGTGGGAATTTCAGAGCCAATTAGAATTCTACCTACTTTACATACATGGACTTATTTAACCTTCATAACGACACCCCATAAAGACAGTGTCACTGTGACTAACTTCATACAATAGGTGTGACAACTGAGGAAGAGAGGTTGAGCATCTTGTGTGGGGTTGCAGAGGTCTCTGTGCTCCCCTACCTCCCCATCTGTGGGGTCCCCCGGGGCCCTGGTGTGGAGGAGTCTCTCTCCAGGGCAGATCAGCAGTGTCCTAGGGGTTAGGATCCTGGCCCTGTGCCTCTCTAGGGGCACCTTGGCCAGGCTCACCAACCAAGGCCTCCCCACCGTGCTCCTGCAAGATTGAGGCAGATCACTGGTCTTTGCAACTGATATAAGTGGTCTTCTAAATAAATAGTCTCCCAATGCAATTGGTTGAATAATAACCCTCTGAAAAGACAGTCCATGTTTTACTTATTTTTATTTTATTTTGGCTATGCAAAGTAAAAAACAAAACCTGGACTGTTGTGGTATGTGGGCTCTTCGTTGTAGCACGTGAGTTTTTCTTGTTGGGAAGCACAGGCTCTAGAGGGTGTGGGCTTAGTTGCCCAATGGCACGCGGGATCTTAGTTCCCTGACCAGGGATGGAACCTGCGTCTTTTCACTGAAAGGTGAATTCTTAACCACTGGACCACCAAGGAAGTCCTTAGACCATGTTTTAACCCTGGAAGCTATGAATGTGGCCATGTTTGGAAAAGGCCTTTGCACATGTAATTAAGAATCTTGAGATGAGATCATCCCTGCTTTAGGGTGGGCCTCCAGTGACTGGGGTTTTTATAAGAGAAAGACAGAGAGAGACTTGAGACACTGCAATAAGGCCACGTGAAGATGGACAGGGACTGGAGTGATGCAGCCAAAAGCCAGGCGCACCTGAGGCCACCAAGGGCCTGGGAGAGGCGAGGAAGGACCCTCCCCTAAGCCTCTGGAGGGAGCACAGTCCCACCCACACCTTGATTTTGGACCTCCAGCCTCCAGAACTGTGAGAGAATAGATTGTTGTTTTATGCCCTGCAGGTTGTGGTTATCTGATACAGCAGCCTTGGGAGGCTAGTATACCTGCCAACCTCTTTTCTTGCCAACTGTCCAGAGGGGGCATCAGAAATAGAATAGAACTCTGCTCTTTATGTCTGCATCTCCATTTTTGCTCTGCAAATAGGTTCATCAGTACCATCTTTCTAGATTCCACATATATGCGTTAATATACGTTGTTTGTTTTTCTCTTTCTGACTCACTTCAGTCTACAGATAGGCTCTAGCTTCATCCACCTCATTAGAATGGACTCAAATGTATTCCTTTTTATAGCTGAGCAATATTTCATTGTGTATATGTACCACAGCTTCCTTATCCATTCATCTGCTGATGGTTATCTAGAAAATAAATAAATTAAAAAACAGAAACAAACAAAAAAACAACAAAAAAAGAAAAGCTGCTAAAAAACAAACCAAAAAAAGAAATAGACTAACCTCTGGCATGGCCAGATCTGGATGTTTTTCTATTGATCCCTAAGAAGAAAGCCCTTTAAATTCCAGATTTGGGGAATGGGGGTTGGTTTGAGGATAGAGGAAGTCAAAGTGTAATGAGGGAATCCTGGCTCATTTAGAAGATCAGAGACATTTCTAGAATGGGGAGAAGTTAGACTTGCTCTTGATAATTTTCAAATTGTCCCAGACTTTGTATGAGTCTCCACGGCAGGCAGAATTCTGAGATGGCCTCCAAGATTCCGGCCCTGGTGTGCACTCACTCTGTGATCTCACGTCCTTCAGTGTGGGTAGACCCATGATTACAGTGGGATAGGTATTCCCTTGGTTGTGTTACATTATGTAAGACTCAGAGGTGTCTGACTAGAGAGATGCTCCCGCTGGCTTTGAGATCTTAGCTGTCATTATGGGAGGCCTAGGTGTCGAGGACCTGAGGGTGGTCTCTGGGAGTTGAGAGCAACTTCCAGCTGACAGCAGCCAAAGAGCTGTGGAGCTCAGCCTGATGAGGGGCTTCCCAGCTGGTGCTAGTGGTAGAGACTCTGCCTGCCGATGCAGGAGACCTAAGAGGCAGGGGTTCGATCCCTGAGTCGGGAAGATCCCCTGCAGGAGGGCATGGCAACCCACTCCAGTATTTTTGCCTGGAGAATCCCATGGACAGAGGAGCCTGGTGGGCCACAGTCCATGGGGTCGTACAGAGTCGGACACTGAGCCTGACCCGAAGTGACTGAGCCTGCATGCATGTGGCCCTAGGACCACAAGGAACTGAATTCTGTCAACAGTTCTGATGGCTTGTATGTGAGTCCTGCATGTCAGGTGAGGGAGCAGCCTCAGCCCGCACCTTGATGAGGTGTCTGCCAAGTGAGCAGAGACTCGGCCAGCCCATGCATCGCCTCCCGATCCACAGAAACAACAAATTAATGAATGTGGACTGTTTGAAGCCACTATCTTTGTGACCACGGGTGATGCACGATAGAAAACGAACACAGTTTCTGACCAAAGTCCCTCCCAAATGGTAAAGAAGGAACACTGCTGAGCCTTGATGTTGTGGATTTTAAAAGTGATCCCATATTAAACGTGGTTGTATATATATATTTTTTAATTTTATTTTATTTTTATATTTTTAAGTTGTGTTTTAAGATGAATCACACATTAGTTAAAAAAAAATTGGAAGTTTCTAAGGATAATAGAGACCTTTCTGGGTAGCGCTAGTGTTAAAGAACTGATCTGCCAAGGCAGGGGCCCTAAGAGATGTGGATTTGAACCCTGAGTTGGGAAGATCCCCTGGAAGAGGGCATGGCAACCCTCTCCAGTATTCTTGCCTGGAGAATCCTACAGACAGAGGAGCCTGGTGGGCTACAGTTCATGGGGTTGCAAAGAGTTGGACACGACTGAAGCGACTTAACACTCACACTCACACATGCAAAGATAAGAGAAAAAGATGAGCAAAAGATGATTGTTGCTGGTTCACAAATGTACTCTAAACAACCCGTAGTTGTCTGCTCATTATCCTTTGTGGCCAGCAGCTTCCCTAGAGCCCCACGTGGTTTCAGAGCAGTGAGGTGTCTCCTGTGACTCTTTCCCTGAGTCCCCAGAGGGCTAGTTTCTGGCAAGTTCTCCACAGAACCACAGATCTGGAGTTCAGCCCCAGGGCGGGGGTGGGGGATGGGGACGCTTCCGAGTGCCCTGGTCCCACACCTGGGGCTCACGGCTGCTCCCTACAGCTACTAGTCAGATAGCCTTTAGAGTTCTCTTTACTTCTTTCCATCCTGTTCCTCGTACCCCACTCCTGTTACAGCGACTGATTCTTCTATTGTACGTTACCTGTTTGTCTTAGTCTGTGGTTTCTCTCTCCTGATTGGACCCAGGCTAACACACTGTCCCCAGCGGCATATTGGCGTGCGTGCGTACAAAGTCACTTCCGTCGTGTCCAACTCTGCGACCCCATGGACTGTAGCCCGCCAGGCTCCTCTGTCCATGGGATTCTCCAAGGTAAGAATACTGGAGTGGGTTGCCAGGCTCTCCTCTAGGGGATCTTCATGACCCGACCCAGGGATCCAACCTACGTCTCCTACATTGGCAGGTGGGTTCTTTACCACTAGTGCCATCTGGGAAGCCCATGGGCACCATGTGCTAAGCACTGGGTAGATTAATTCAAAGGCTGAGGGGACACGGGCTTGTCTCCAAGAGCAAATATAATGCCCATGTTAAGTGGACAGAGCACAGGGCTCCGAGTTCAGAGGTTGGCTCAGACCGGGTTCTGCAGTTAAGTGTGGGGTTGGCAGCAAGGGGTGGTTGGCAGATCAGCCAATCACTCAGTTTCCACCTCCGCTTCTGCGGGCCGAGAGTAGTGGGCTGCACAGCTGTGGGTTAGTTAGGACGAAAGCTAAGCCGCTGTGACAAAGTGTACCCTGCATCGCAACGCAGATACCCAACCACTGGGCCACCAGTGAAATGCCCCCTCTATGTTGCTTTTGACGTCAGGATTTGTAGAGTTTGCAAGAATGTCCTTTAATGCCGAAGACTAAGGAGGTGGCAGGTGTGCTTAACAAAGCACTCCTGTGCATCTGCTGAGGAATACCGATTTTTTTTCTCCTCCATGTAACAAATTAGAACCCAGCTGGGATTTGAGAATCTGAGTTAAGGTCTCCTGGATCTGGACCAATAATGAAAAATGAAGGAAATTCAGAAAAAAGGAGAAAATGATAAGCTTGTGTTAAGTAAAATGAAGACTTGGAAGTTTTCATTCATCTTACTCTGGTGTAGAACGATGTAGGATTTAGGGAGACAGGATTAACATGAAGACCTGAAGATAACTTAACCCATCTATAGTATTGTTCTGTGCCAGGCACTGTTTTAAGACCTTAGAATGATAAGTCGTCTAATTGTCACAATAGTTAGAAATAAGAACTTGTGTGTCCATTTTAGAGACGTGGAAACGAGAGAAGAGAGAGGAAAATAACTTGTCCCAAATCACAGAGCTAGTAAGTGGTGGAGCTAGGATTTAAAGTTAGGTCATCAGACTCCAGAGTCTATGCCAGGGGCCAGCAAACTTCTGTAAAGCATCAGCTAGTAAATATTTTAAGCCTTGCGGGTCACGTGGTCTCCGTCACAGCTACTCAAGTCTACTGCTGACCAGTGAAGACAGCCACGGTCTCACGGAGACTGAGAAGTGCAGTTGTGTTCCAGTAAGACTTCACCTATGGCTAATACTGCATTTCATGGAATTTGGACAAGTCACAAAATATTCTTCAATTTGCTTTCCTTGTGCTTGCATGCGCAGTCGTGTCCAACTCTTTGTGACCCTACAGACTGTAGCCTGCCAAGCTTCTCTGTCCATGGGATTTTCCAGGCAAGAATACTGGAATGGGTTGCCATTTCCTCCTCCAGGGAATGTTCCCAACCCAGGGATCAAACCCATGTGTCTTGTGCCTCCTGCACTGGCAGGCAGATGCTTGATGCCACTCGAGCCACGGGGGAAGCCCCAACAAGGATTCTGAGGTCAAGGGCTCTTTCGCCCTCCCCTGGTCTTGCAATTGACCTTGACTGTCAAGGTCAAACTCTTGAAGATGCCAAGTGTTCCAGCACACTGGCAGCACCAGGCACCCTGTGAAGGTCTTTCTGGGCCCCGTTCCCCATTTACGGACTCGCTGCCTTCATCTGGGAGAAAGGACCCATTACCGTCATTCACATTCTGCAGACGAAAATAGTGGGAGAGTCCCCTGGAGAAGGCGGAGGAGGATGGACAGCCGCTGAGGACCGGTGTGGAGACCTGACGATGCAGCGGCAGGAAGGACCTGGACTGGCACCAGGGCACTCCTGCAGAATCTGGGGGAAAAAACGGTGAGATCTCCTGATCAGTCTTGTCGGAATGAGAGGGAAGGAAGTAGGTGCGGAAGAATGAGAGGATATAGGACCCAGCGCCTCCTTGTCTGACCACTTCCTGGGGGAAGAAGGCGCTGCTGAAGGGGTCGCTGGTCCAAGTGAGCGCGGGAGAACCCACGGGCCTTTCACTGATTGGTCAGATGAAGCTCCTCCTCCCACAAGTACAAGCAGAGATGGGGGAAGGGGGCGATGAGGGATGGGTGGATGGGGCATGGTGGGGACAGGGAGGACAGACATCACGCTGGCTCCTTCCTGACCCTGTTCTTGGTTCCCCAGAGCGTTTGCTCCCTGGGATGGATCAGAAGGGATCCTAAGCCTTCTCTGAATTCCTGAGTGGCAGCCCTGAAGCGTTCTCGAAGCCTCTGCAAGTTTCCCTTCTGGGTCTCCTGGCTCCTAGGTCCTGGTTGTCCTTCCTTATTCGTTTCCTCGGGCTGACATAACGCTGTACCATATAGTCTGGAGGGCTTAAAACAGTAGAGACGTGTCCTCTCATGGGTCTGGAAGCAGGTAGTCCTAATCAAGGTACCTGCAGGGTCGTGCTCCCAGGACTCTAGGGAAGAATCTTTTCTTGGTCCCTTCCAGGGTCTGGTAGGATTTCCTGGTAGCTCAGACGGTAAAGTGTCTACCTGCAATGCGGGAGACCTGGGTTCGATCCCTGGGTCAGGAAGATTCCCCTGGAGAAGGAAATGGCAACCCACTCCAGTACCCTTGCCTAGAAAATTCCATGGATGGAGGAGCCTGGTGGGCTGCAGTCCATGGGGTCGTGAAGAGTCGGACTTGGCTGAGCGACTTCACTTTGATTTTTCCAGGGTCTGGTGGCTGCAGCGATTCTTAGGGTTCCCTGACTTGTGTCGGCATCACTCCAGCCTCTGCTTTCCTCTGCACAGGGCCGTCCTCTGCGTGTATCAGTGCGTCTTCTCTTCCCGTAAGGACAGCAGTCAGTGATGACTCTGCTCGAGGATGACTTCATCGTAACTAATCATCTCTGCAGAGACTCTGTTTTTCCAGATAAGGTCACGTTCAGAGGTTCTGGTGGGACCTGCGTTTTGGGAGGGGACATTATTCAATCCACTACCTTTCCTTACCCAAATATTGTTGGATTCTCATGTCTGAAAAAAATTTATTAATTGGAGAAAATAATAATAGTTTCAATCCTTCTGTCAGGAATGAGGACAGATGGTAAAACGAGTGTCAATTTTGGAAAGAGTCTGCAGTGCCCTGGAAGCATGCCTGGTGATGACAGGGATCATGTTTTCTTGTATTAGCCGCCTCCTGTCCTCACAGAGGCATCGAGAAGATTAACGCCTTGGAAATCTTCTGTGTTCTAGTGCTGTGCTACTTTTGTTACACTGATGATTATCCCAGTGTTTCCATTTTTGATGTGGCTGATGGAATTAGGGTAACCAGTATGGATATTTTAGAAAGATTTCACGAGTGATTAAGCTGCACATTAATCCCTGGGGCTGAGCAGTAGCTCCTCCAAGTTCCAGGAGTATAACTGGGTGCTGATGATCAATTCAGTCACTCAGTCACATCTGACTCTTTGCGGCCCCATGGACTGCAGCACACCAGGCCTCCCTATCCATCACCAACTCCTGGAGTTTACTCAAACTCACGTCCATTGAGTCGGTGATGCCATCCAACCATCTCATCCTCTGTTGTCCCTTTCTTGTCCCATCTTCAATCTTTCCCAGCATCAGGGTCTTTTCCAAATGAGTCAGTTCTTCGCATCAGGTGGCCAAAGTATTGGAGTTTCAGCTTCAGCATCAGACTTTCCAATGAATATTCAGGACTGATTTCCTCTTAGGATGGATTGGTTGGATCTCCTTGATATATTTATGATTCACACATCATTCATGGAGAAACTGAGACCCAGTGAATTCGAAGACTTGCTCAAGTCCTTGGCATGGTCAGTGTCAGTTCTGGAGCTCAGCACCCCTGTTGCAATGACTACCCTCTTTCACATATTTTTACAGGCTTAGAACATGGGTTCGGGTGCAGCTCACACGTCCCACATTTTTTCATTGAGTGGCTTATAAACGACCATTTGGTCCAGTGCGCTTGGTGCTTGGTGGAGATGCAAATACAGGGACGAGGCTCCAGCGTTAATACCTTCTCTCTGGAAGTGGGAAGAGAACAGGTGGATGGAGGAGGACCCTTCCTACCTGGCTTCCTGGAAGCTGTGGAGAGCGGAGTCCACGAAGACAGGAGGAGCTGGCATTTGCACTGGAAGGCTTCTGCGGGGACAGCCTTGTGACACTTCCTGGCCACTCTTGTCCACCTTTCTTGCCTTGTGACTATTTTAAAAAATGTTCTTATTGAGTGAAAGACTCTTTAAATTCTATGTTTTTGTTCACTCACTAGGTTGCAGCTCTTTGTGACCCCATGGTCTGCAGCACGCCAGGCCTCCCTATCCTTCACTATCTCCTGGAGTTTGCTCAAATTCATGTCCATTGAGCTGGTGATGCCCTCCTACTATCCTATCATCTGTTGCCCCCCTCTCCTCCTGCCCTCAATCTTTCTGAGCATCAGGGTCTTTTCCAATGAGTCAGTTCTTCTCATCAAGTCGCCAAAGTATTGGAGTTTCAGCTTCAGCATCAGTCCTTCCAATGAACATTCAGGGTTGATTTCCTTTAGGATTGACTGGTTGGATCTCCTTGCAGTCCAAGGGCAGTTTTCAAAGGCCTTGTAAATATTCCCGGGGCCTGGGGGCCCCAACTGTCAACCCCGTTGGATGCAGGACATGACTCTGCAGTTCATAGGCTGAGAACTGTCAACTTTTTAAGAACGCTCAAGGGAAAAAGAAAAATGCACTTTTGCACTTGGGAGGTGCTAAAAATAGGAACTTAGCTTCCTGAAGAGCAGATCAATGAATAAATAGGCCATAAACAAATGTGGTTATTTCTGCCGGAAGTTTTCTTTTCTTTCCGTTTTCCCCTGGAGCTGCAACACACACACTCACAAATTGATAGGATTTTTTCATTAATTCAAAGCATGTTTCTTGGGCCCCATCTCTGTGTAGGGCGCTGGATGCAGCAGCAGATTTCTGAGAGTTTGGAGGTTGCCTGCCTGAGGCAAATCTTCCTAGGGATGTTAGGAGAAGGATGGAAGTCAGGACCGTTCTGAGAACCCCATCTTCTGTTCCAGAAAATTCCTCAGATTCCCTTGGGAATCACAGCCTCCAGGGCCCCTATGTTTGTTGCTGAGTTAATCCACACTGTGGAATTGAGGCTGTGTGTGCTGGGGTGGGCTGGGGGACACGGGATTCAACATGGGACAGGATGGTGCTGGTGGCTGGTCAGAGGAAGTCCTCCGGGCCCCGTCCTCCAGGTGTACCTATAAACGTGGGCCTTGTGTCACATGTGTCTCTAGACACCTGCTCCAAGTGTGGTCCCAGCATGGGCTTCCCCAGGAGCTCGCAGATTCTCGTGCCCCCATCCAGACCTTTGGGACCAGATCTGCCTTTACACAAGCCCTCAGGGGAATTAAAATCTGAGCAACAGTCCCAGTTGTTCTAGATTTCCACAGCTGGACCTGGCGAATCCCCTCTGGCCTCAAACCTCCTGTACCTTTTGGAGAAGCTGTCCTTTTTTGCCACTAGATCTTCTATTTCTTCCTTCCAACACCACAGCTCTTGCAAAACCTATTGCAGTACAGGCCTGGGTCTTGTCGGAACTGTAAGAGTCTGAGAATCTGCCTACGTTCAGACTCACAAGATATCCTGTCAGTTTCATGCAGGCTGCCAGATGCCAGATGACACAAGACTTCTGGGTCAGGAACAGGAGCGTTTATTACTCATAGCATAGCAAGCAGCATGAGATTTTAAAATAGAGTGTATTCATAGAACACTAGGGCTTCCCTGGTAGCTCAGATGGTAAAGAATCTGCCTGCAATGCAGGACACTTGGGTTCAATCCCTGGGTTGGGAAGATCCCTTGGAGAAGGGAATGGCTACCCGCTCCAGTATTCTTGCCTGGAGAATTCCATGGACAGAGGAGCCTGGGGGACTACAGTCCAGGAGATTGCAATGAGTTGGACAGGACTGAGCAACTAACGCTTTCGCTTTTTCATAGAACATTTGAGACAGAGTAAGGATAGACATGAGTTTGAGTAGGCTCTGGGAGCTGGTGATGGACAGGGAAGCCTGGTGTGCTGCAGTCCATGGGGTCGCAAAGAGTCGGACGTGACTGAGCGACGAAACTGCAGTGAACCGAAGGCCCGCACATTGGGAAACCAGGTCATTCAAGAGACAACTTGTTGCTCACAGTTTCCAGGAGGAGGGGGCCACACGGGGAAGCACCAGGGGTGGTTGGGGCAGAGGGAGAGAGGGGAACATGGGAGGAGCCTTTGATCCACAGGAAGGAACAAGTGAGGCAGGGTAGCAGGCTTCGGATTGGCTGGCTTGAATAACTTCCATGGGCTCTGGGTGTAGGGGTGACCCTAGCTGTGTGGTACCTGGCCCTGGGGGCAATTCGGGCAGGGGGACAGTGGCCTGGTATGTTGTTGCTGTTTAGTTGCTCAGCCATGTCCAACTCTTTTCGGACTGGAGCCCACCAGACTCTTGTGTCCACGGGATTCTCCAGGCTAGAATGGGTTGCCATTTCCTCCTCCATTGGATCTTCCTGACCCAGGGATGATGGCACACACCTCTCCTGCATTGGCAGGTGGATTCATTACCACTGAGCCACCAGGGAAATCCAGACCTGTTGTGTGAGGACCCCAATAAAGAAGTGGTTGGAGTGTGAGCTTTGGATTGGTTGGTTTGTATTTGCCAAGAGAGTCATTTACCACATCTAGCAATTGGCTCTGCCTGGCAGGGGACAGCCCTTCCAGGATCAGCAGGGCCCCCAAAGGTCAAAAACATCAGAATCCCGAAAATACAAGTACAAGCTTAGTGTTCGCCCTGCTTCTTCTTGTCCCCAGGTTCCACAGGGGCAATCTGGAGGTGGGTGCCTTATGGTGGGTCTCCTCCACAGCTGGGGGCCCTGCGCTCAGGGAACATGCGTGTTGTATAATCGGCAGTAAAGAAACACGCCTAGTCTGTGCCCCAGGGCTAGCATTATGTTTATCTTACTGGACAATCGCCAAACCACCCTCTCCTCTTCAGGGACACACCTCCACTTCCTCTGAGGCCGTTCACTGAACAAGCATCCTCGAGAGATAGTCTGCAAGAAAAGGACAGTTCGTACCTCTGCTCACAAGATGCAGATGTGGTGAGAAATATCCTCTATCAGCTCGTGTTCTCACCCTCAGGCCATTCATTTCTTGTCAAGAAATACCCACTGAGCACCTCCTGTGTGCGGTGCACTCTCACTGTTGAAAACACTGCTGTCAACAAGACAAATGAGGTCTCTGCCCTTGGGGGTTTACGTGAAGGAAGTGAAGGAAGGCGAGGAGGGAGACCAGTGGACGGGAGACACAGCATTCAGAGAGTGGTGTGTGTGGTGAAGGAAATGCGACGGGTGATTCGACAGGGTGGGGGCGCAGTCTGGATTGGGTGATGGGGAAGGCCTTGCTGGGGACTGTGAGCTTTCCTGAAATCCAGTGATTCTTAGGGTGTGGTCCTTGGACCAGCAGCATCAGCATCTCTTGGAAATACTCTCAAGATGTAAATTCCTCGGCTGCCCCAGACCCACTGAATGAGAGCGTCCGGGGGCGGGGCCAGCCTTCTGCTTACGTGCCCTCTAGGGGTCTGACGCTCACTCAGGTTGAACACCACTGGTGCAAGCTTTCTCCATGCAGTGGCCTCATGATGTTTCCAGGTGTCATTAATCCTGCAGCCAGGCCTGACCCCTTCTGGCTCCTGCCCACCGTTCAGGCCTCTTTCCTGTTGGGCTGGGCCTTCCTGTGCCTCACCCTCCTGCTTCACTCCCTTCCCAGGGATGCTGTCTGCAGCCAGGCCTTTCCGACCCTTTGAGCCTCAGCTCAGATGTCTCTCCCTGAGAGGCCCACCCCAATCCTGTGGCTCCTAAGGACCCTCCCAGGCACTGTCTGGATCATCATCTTACCTGTTTCTGGTTCCCACTTCATGCCAGACTTCACACCTTCTTGGTTTACTTCCCAAGTACTGTCTTATAGGCCATCTCCCACAAGGTAAGCCAGATACCTCCATGTGGAAGCTGACTCCTAAGATTTGATAAAAAGAACAAATGAATGGTTTCGTCCTCCTCCTGAAGACTGCATCCTCTACCATGACCAGCTTAGATGCTCTAGATTTCCACGTGAACAACACATGGATGAGATGAGGGCCGAGTGCCAACTCCTGCTCTCTGTGATGGGAGAATCAGGCCCACCATTTGCTGTTATGAATAAAGTTTTGTTGACACACAGTCGCAGCCACTCATTCACATCATCTATGGCGACTTTCCTGAATAGTATGGCTCTGACAGCCGAACTGTTAGGACAGTTAGAACTGGACATGGAACAACAGACTGGTTCCAAATAGGAAAAGGAGTACGTCAAGGCTGTATATTGTCACCCTGCTTATTTAACTTATATGTAGAGTACATCATGAGAAATGCTGGACTGGAAGAAGCACAAGCTGGAATCAAGATTGCTGGGAGAAATATCAGTAACCTCACATATGCAGATGACACCACCCTTATGGCAGAAAGTGAAGAGGAACTCAAAAGCCTCTTGATGAAAGTGTAAGTGGAGAGTGAAAAATTTGGCTTAAAGCTCAACATTCAGAAAACGAAGATCATGACATCCGGTCCCATCACTTCATGGGAAATAGATGGAGAAACATTGGAAACAGTGTCAGACTTTATTTTTTGGGGCTCCAAAATCACTGCAGATGGTGACTGCAGCCATGAAATTAAAAAGACGCTTACTCCTTGGAAGGAAAGTTATGACCAACCTAGCTAGCATATTCAAAAGCAGAGACATTACTTTGCCAACAAAGGTTCGTCTAGTCAAGGCTGTGGTTTTTCCAGTGGTCATGTATGGATGTGAGAGTTGGACTGTGAAGAAGGCTGAGTGCCAAAGAATCGATGCTTTTGAACTGTGGTGTTGGAGAAGACTCTTGAGAGTCCCTTGGACTGCAAGGAGATCCAACCAGTCCATTCTGAAGGAGATCAGCCCTGGGATTTCTTTGGAAGGAATGATGCTGAAGCTGAAACTCCAGTACTTTGGCCACCTCATGTGAAGAGTTGACTCCTTGGAAAAGACTCTGATGCTGGGATGGATTGGGGGCAGGAGGAGAAGGGGATGACAGAGGATGAGATGGCTGGATGGCATCACTGACTCGATGGACGTGAGTCTGGGTGAACTCTGGGAGTTGGTGATGGACAGGGAGGCCTGGCGTGCTGCGATTCATGGGGTCGCAAAGAGTCGGACACGACTGAGCAACTGAACTGAACTGAACTGGCAGCCAAAAATATTTGCTATCTTTACAGGAAAATTTTGCTGCCCCTGGACCCACACAGGGACAGGGGGGCCTCCCCAAGAAAATCAGGGTGCAGACAGGGGATGCATGCATACATGCTAAGTTGCTTCAGTTGTGTCTGACTCTCTGTGACCCAGTGGACTGTAGCCTGCTCTGTCTATGGGATTCTCCGGGCAAGAATAAGGGAGTGGGTTGCTATGCCCTCGTCCAGGGCAGACAGGCATCCAGACAGGCAAAAAGAGCAGAAGCATGTGCCCTGGAGCGCCTCTGCACTTCTGTTCCTGTGTTCCTTCTGATGGCAGCTCTTCTCCCTTGTGTGACGACACGGAGCGTGGGTTTTGAGTGCCCAGCATGGCGGGATTCTGGAGAATGATCCAGAGGGGAAGAAGCAAGGTTCCAGATGTGCTGTCTGTTGCTGACCTCGGGGGTCCACCAGGAGAGCTCCTCCCGGCCTGATGCCCTGACTCTGGGGGGTCCAGGGCTGTCCACTCAGATGATCATGTAATGACCTGCCTGGCCTCTTGGAGAGTAAATCCAGATGGTGAACACTCCCTACTCAAATGTGTAATTTACCATTTGGATCTGGCTGGAAAGGTACAGTCATTGGAGGGATAAGTCATTGTGCAGGAGAACATGCATCTTCTTGCCTTTCAAGGAGTTTTCCTCTGGGACCAGGAGAGCATCCTGGAGCTTGTGCTGATGACCTCAGACATTGAGGCTGCTGCAGGTCTAGGTGTGCCAAGCCCAGGAGGTAAACTGAGGACTCTGTCTGGAGGATGAGGATGTGGAGCCCTGGGTCACCTGGATGGAAATAGGCTCTAAATTGCGGGCAATGAGTGGGGATGGAATGGAGCAAGTGAATGGAGTAGCAGGGGTACTTTTTTCTATTTAGGAGGCATCTCAGCAGATCTTAGCTACCGGACAGCCAAAGCATTTCCTGTGTCAGAGGCAGGTGTCCGTGGTACCCTCTAACCCCTCTGCTGAGAGACGGGGAACGGGGGTCTGTCCACAGTGTTTGTTAAGCGTGTTCTATGAGTCTGGAGCCCCTGGGGGCCTGGGGCTGCAAGGCCTAGTGTCCCTCTGGGATGCTCACAGCCTGGTAGGGGAAACACAGATGCAAATTATTGCAAGGCAGTGGATGCTGCTGTTGTCCGGGTGCAGACAGAAAGACACTGGGGGGAAACGTGGGGCCTGGAATTTCCCTGCAGGTGCCCGCACCTGGGAGGAGTTCCAAGTGCAGGGCCTGAATTTCTGTGGGAGGAAGTGACTTGGAGTTAGGTGTTGGGGGTGGGGGTCTCTCAATGCCAACACAAGACACCTGTCCCCCACCCCCACCCCCTGCAAGGCAGCCACAGGAAGCTTTCAAGATGGGATTGCGCTCCTTAGAACTTCTCAGTTGCAAAGGACAGAAACCGAATTCAAATAAGTTCAGGCAGAAAAAGGAAAATGGTAAAAGGGCTTGGGGAAGTGGTCCTAATGACCTCAGGAATAGATGAGGGCTTTGGAGTGGAGCCAGGAATCCCTCTTCTGTTCTAACTCTGATCCAGGCTTCTGCCTGGCACAGTCCCACTGCACACTGGCCATCTCCATGTGGCAGGGAAACTCTGGGGGGCAGGGCACCCAGGCAAGTGTATCCATGTGCCTGGGTGCCACGTGACAGCTAGTCAGCCTTCTGGACTTGTGGCTTCTGCATCCATGGATTCAACCAACCTTGGAGCAAAACTATTTTTATTTTTTATTTGCTTATTATTATTACTTAAAGTCACTCAGTCGTGTCTGACTCTTTGTGACCCCATGGTCTATACAGTCCATGGGATTCTCCAGGCCAGAATACTGGAGTGGGTAGCCTTTCCCTTCTCCAGGGTTCTTCCCAACCCAGGGATCGAATCCAGGTCTCCTGCATTGCTGGCTGATTCTTTACCAGCTGAGCCACAGGGGTTACGTATTTATTTGCAGCTCTGCTGGGTCTTCATTACTGCTCGGGGCTTTTCTCTAGTTGTGATGATCTGGGGCTTCTCTCTAGCTGCAGGAGCAATGGCTTTTCTTGTTGTGGAGCACAGTTCTAGGGTGCATGGGCTTCAGTAGCTGTGGTGTGTGGACTCAGTAGTTGCGGTTCCCGGGCTCTAGAGCACCAGCTCAATAGTTGTGGTGCTCGGGTTTAGTTGCTCCAACACATATGGGATATTTCCAGACCAGGGATTGAACCTGTCTCCTGCATTGGCGGGTGAATTTTTACCACTGAGCCACCAGGGAAGCCCTGATTATTTATTTATTTTTTTAATTAAAAAAATTTGGGGGCCATACCATGTGGCTTGTGGGATGTTATAATAGATCCCAAACCAGGGATTGAACTCAGGCCCCAAGCAGTAAAAGCATGGAATCCTGACTATTGGACCACTAGAGAATTCCCAAAAGATACATTTTTTAAAAATATTAAAAAAAAAATTCCAGAAAGTTCCATAACCAAAACTTGAATTTGCTGTGTGCTGCTGCTAAGTCACTTCAGTCGTGTCTGACTCTGTGCGACCCCATAGACGGCAGCCCACCAGGCTCTGCCATCCCTGGGATTCTCCAGGCAAGAACACTGGAGTGAGTTGCCATTTCCTTCTCCAATACATGAAAGTGAAAAGTGAAAGGGAAGTCACTTAGTCGTGTCTGACTCTTTCTTCGCGACCCCATGGACTGAAGCCTACCAGGCTCCTCCGTCCATGGGATTTTCCAGGCAAGAGTACTGGAGTGGGTTGCCATTGCCTGCTCCGAATTTGCTGTGTACTGGCAGCTATTTACATATCATTTACATTGAATTGAGTATTCTAAGTAGCCTAGAGGTGATTTAAAATATAAAGGAGGATGTGTGTAGGTTATAGGCAAGCACTGCATCATCTTATATGAGGGACTTGATCATCCCCTGATTTTGTTGCCAGAAATCTTGGCTCCCTGTCCATCAATGCCAAATAGAGAGACAGACTTTGGAGGAACAGAAAAGAGTGGCTTTATTATTTTTGCCAGGCAAAGGGGAGACACCGCAGGCTAGCCCCTCAAGAACTGTGTGCCCCTTCTCAGGAACAGGGAGAGGTGTTTATATCCTTATGGAGGTTTTGCTTTTTTTTTTTTTCCCCTTATGCAAAGTTTTGAAATGGCCATAGCTGGCATCAGGCAACTCAGCAACCGGGTCTGGTGACCCTGAAGTTATTGGCCCGTGACCTTCTTTCTGAATGCTGCAAGACAGTGTAGGGCGAGAAGAACGCCAGGTGCAGAGTACAACTCATATGAAGTCAGAGAGTAATCAGCTTTGTGAAGGGCAAGTCCAGCCACAAGTGTTTGTTAGCAGTCACAGCTCAAGAGTAACCAAGATTGCTTAACTCTGGCAGGCCTGCTTGGCTGGTAGGTGCCAAAAGTCCATTCGCTCATTTCTATTTTTGCTGCAACAATATTGGTATCTGCAGTGGGCCCTGGAACCAATCCCCTGTGGACACTGAGGCATGAGTGTACCTCCATGTGGCGGGCAGCCGTGAGGGGAGTACCTTAGTGTGGTCGGACCCACTGACACCATTACAGTTTAGAGATTCCTAAAGGACAGAGACACTGTTTCCCAGTTTCGGTACAAAAAAGCCCCTGTAGACAACTCTGACTGGTCTAGTTTAAGTCACATGACCAATGTTGGACCAATCACTGTAGCCAGGGGCACAGAGTAGGCTACAGAGGCAAATATGAGTCATGTGATTGTCACGTGACAGGTGATGAGAGGGAGGTGACTCTGCTGTGATTGGCTGCTGATCCCAGAGAAGATTTTGCTGAAGAAAAGGGAGGAGAAGCTGGTGGACAAACAACAGATATTCTTGGCAGGGAGGGCCTGAATCGGATTGGTTTTAGAGATTACAGGGCAGGCAGCCACGGGGAGGTGGGGGCCTGCTGCCCTGATAGCCTGGACATGGTCAGGAGAAATGTCTTTTAACTGAGTTAAACATCGGGCACCTGCCCCACTGAATAACAATGCAAGCCAGGCTTGAGAATTGTTGTTTGAAATTCAAAATACATTAAGTCTCAGGAAGTTAAACCAAGCACACAAAAGCTTTTGCTTCTAAACCACGCCCCTTCCCTAGGGGGCCAGGCAGCCGCAGTCTCCACCTAGGAGAGAAAAGACAGGAAGTTGAATGGAGAGAGCTTGTGTGTTGGTGAGAAGGGATCATCCCAGAGGGGTTTAGACCCACGTGTCTCTCATGGTAACAGGCCCAGTGGCCCCTTTCTGGTCACATTATGCAGATTCCTATCCGGTAGGTCTAGGCCAGCCCCGAACCCTGCTTCTCCAGTGAGGTCCCAGGTGATGGTGATGTTCTGGTCCACACCCCCCAGCTTTGAGCCCTGAGGACTTACAGTGTAGGATCTTTGGGACAGAGTGAGAGTTGGATGAAGCCAGCTGGCTGTCGTGCAAACCACCAGGATGGCCAGCTCGTGGTTCATCTCAGACAGGCAGAGCTGTGGTGCTGGAGCAGACAGGTGGACAGACCTCTGTCTACACCAGTGTGAGCTTCCCGGGTCACTCAAACTCCCTCCTGGACTGATGGAGAACTTGGGAGAGCTAGTGGGGAAGGAGGATTAGAGCCTCAGGGGGGACCCCAGGCCAGCCACAGGTCAGGACACACCAAAGCCCCGTCCCCACAGCATGAAGGTGAGCTGGGGCTCAGAAGAGATGGCAGTGGAGAGGAGAGGAGGGCTTTACTAGCCCAGACAAGGTGCATTCATTTCCTGCAGCAGCTGCAACAAGTATTGCAAACGGGGTGGCTTACAACAACAGACATACCCTCCCTCAGTGTTCTGGAGGCCAGAAACCTGAAATCAAGTGTCAGAGGGCCGGTCTCTTTCCGGAGGCTCTGTGAGAGCCTGTTCTAGCCTCCTCCAGTTTCAAGTGGCTGCCCACCTTGCCGTGTGCCCGGCCCTCTGTCGCCTCCATCTGCCGTGGCCAGGCCCCCAGGTGGTGACCTGCTTTTTGTCCTCTACACCCACAATGTGCTTGCTGTCTTACATCTAAAAATGCATCACCAATACTGGAAATGAGGTGAGGGTGGGTGTTAGATGAAGGGAATGTGATGACTAGGAGCCTGCTTTGTCGACAGAACCGTTACTTTTTGTGATGCTTTTTGATTTGATTTTATTATTTTCTTTTATTGAGATACAGTTGATTTATAATATTGTATGTTTCAGGTATACAACATAGTGATTCACATTTTCTAAGGGTTATAGTCCATTTGTAGGGTCTTCCCTGATGGCTCAGTGATAAAGAATCTGCCTGCAGTGCAGGAGATGTGTGTTCGATGATCCCTGGGTCAGAAGATCCCCTGGGGAAGGGCATGAAAACCCACTCCAGTATTCTTGCCTGGAAAATTCCATGGACAGAGGAGCCTGGCGGGCTGCAGTCCACGGGGTTGCAAAAGAGTCAAACACAATTTAGCAACTAAACAACAACTCCACTTATAAAATATTGGCTGTGTTCCCTGTGCTGTACAATATATCCTTACAGCTAATTTATTTTATGCACAGTAGTTTTTACCTCTTAATCCCCTTCCCCTCTCTTGCCCTCTCCCCACCTCCCCAGCAGCAACCACTTGTTTGTTCTCTATGTGTATGCATCTGCTTCTTTTCTGTTATAGTCATTAGTTTGCTGTATTTTTAGATTCCACATATAAGGGATACCATATAGTATTTGTCTTTCTCTGTATTATTTATTTCACTAAGCATCATGCACCACCCAAGTCCATCCATGTTGTTGCAAATGGTGAACTTTCATTTTTAATGGCCATATAATAGTCCATCATATATCTGTATACCACATCTTCTTTATCCATTCATCTGTTGATGGACACATCAGTTGCTTCCATATCTTAGAAGCTGTAGTTAGTGCTGCTGGGAATATTGGGGTGCATGTGTCTTTTCCAATTAGTGGTTTTGTTTTCTTCAGATAAATACCCAGAAGTGGAAATGCTGGAGTGTTTCCTTCCTCTACATCCTCGCCAACATTTGTTATTTGTGGTCTTTTGGATGGTAGCCATTCTGACAGGTGCGAGGTGATGTCTCCTTGAGGGTTTGATTTGCATTTCCCTAAGGATTAGCGATGTTAAACATCTTTTCATGTGCCTATCGGCCATCTGTCTGTCTTCGTTGGAAAAATATCTATTTACTTCTTCTGCCCATTTTTAAATCAGTTTGGGTTTTTGTTTTGTTTTTTTTTTTGATGTCAAGTTGTAAGAGCGGTTTGTATATTTTAGAATTTAACCCCTTATCAGCCATATCATTTGCAAGCGTGTTCTCCCTTCAGTAGGTTTGACAGGAGCACTTTGGAGCGCGCCGAGCTTCCCCAGTGCTGCTGTCCTTGCTAACACCCATGTTGGGGCTGTCATAAGGAGCATGCTAGAACCGTGAGACAGTGTACACGAAGCCAGGCAGCGCACGCCGTGACCACAGTTTGGATCTGCCTCCTAAATGGAGCTGAGTTTGGTCACCGCCTCAATCACCTGACTTGGTTCTGATTAACTTCTGGCTGTTTCCAAAAATCAACTCCAGACTTCGGAGGTGGAGGCTGACCTTTAAGAAGACATTTAGAAAATGGTCACAGTCTTCTGGCCATTCACATCAGGGCCACCGCTACTGACTCATCAGCTCTGTCCTGCAGGAGTTTGTGGCTTAGAAATAGAGGAAACAGCCGTTTCCTTTTGGTTAACGCCTTTCTTATATTATGGTCCACCACAAGGCTGAAAGTAGCCCATCCTGAGAGAGGCAGAGGAAGTTGTATTCCTGGGTACAGGCTAAACTCCTGATCACTCTTCTAGAAAGAATGATCCCCAGTTTCCCATTGAACTTCCCCTCTGCTGTGCTTCTCGAGTCACCATACTGGAAGGTGCCCAGTTATTAGATCTTTTTCATTAGAGAACCAGTGAAAGCACCTTGTTTCTGCCTTATTTTTGTATTTTACTAATCCCTACTTTTCTTCCTAGGTTAGGTTTTGTCTGGTTTTGTGCCTGAATTAAATGTAATAGGAGACGGACACTATATACATTGCCTGAAATCATAGTAAATGAAGAAAAATAAATGATCTTTACTGAGATTATCAAATGATGGAAAGAAGACATTTGGATGCAGCCTAGCACGAGTTCCTAGAACTCTCTGCTGTGGGGTCCTGGGCCCTTGTCCTCTGCTGGCCTCATTGCCCCATCAGCAAACAAAGGCATTAGGTGGAGCAAAGAGTCTCAAACTTCAACACATACTTGCCTCCCCTGGGCCTGGTTAAAGTGCAGATTCTGACTTGTAGGTCTTTGCGGGGGGTGGGGGAGTGCGCGGGGCTGAGATTCTCAAGGTTCTAACCAGCTCCTGGTGGTCAGACAGTAAAGAAATTGCCTGCAATGCAGGAGACCTGGGTTTGGTCCCTGGGAAGATTACCCTGGAGAAGGAAATGTCAACCCACTCCAGTATTCTTGCCTGGAGAATCCCATGGACAGAGGAGCCTGCGGGCTACAGTCCAAGGGGTCGCAAAGAGTCAGACACAACTGAGCGACTAACATGAACAACCAGCTCCCAGGTGACAACCACTGAAGGACGGACCGCACTTGGCTCCACACCCTGAAACTGGCCCGACATGCAGAATCTCAGGCCCACCCCAGCCTCCTGACTCAGTTTCCCCAGATCCTGGGATCACCATTGCCTGAATGCGCATTAGAATGTGGAGTGCTGTGCTCCGTCACAGAGAGGGGGAGCTGGCTACACATAGGCATCACTGGAGAGCTTGAAAATCTTGGGGTCCTGATGGCGGGAGTGGCCTGGGACTCGGGAACTGTCCCAGCTCCCAGGTGAATCTGATGGACAGCAGCGCTTGAGAACCGCTGGATTGGAAAGTGTTTAGGTTCCAACCGTGATACTGTCAGGCGAGCGTATGCTCCTCGGTTTTTGTCTTGTCACAACAAAGATTGGGAGTGACGGACATTAAAGCCTCACAGCTCTCGGGTGTTGGACAGACTGTGTTATAGCTCTCAGGTCTCAAATGGACCGTGTTATAGCCCTTAGACAAATCAGTGTTACAGCTCAGTGTTACAGCTCTATTTTATTTAGAAGATAGCAGGAAAATCCATCTTCGAGGCGTGAGGGCATGTCGATCCAAAGACGCGAAGAGAAGAGTGCCACAGAGCGCAGGAGACACAGAGAGAGAGCTAGCTTTGGCTCCTCTTTTTATGTTCTTCTCTCCCTGGGCCGGTCCTATGTAAATTGGGCCAGCCAGGAGTGTTGTTTGTTTTACCTGAGGTCCTCACTCCGGTCCTCAGACCTTCCTTTGTTCTATTTTCACGGGCTTTCCCCTTCCTTGTCTTTTAGCCACCGCCATTTTGGACTCCTTTTCCCTATTCTTCCTACCTAACAATGCCACTGACTTCATTCAGGTGTTGCTACCTGGCTGCGTGGGGCCAGGAAAGGCAACCGAGCTGCACAGGAATGTCTATGGGACGCTGCTCCCAAATCGCCCTGGCTCCCTCAAGACAGGACCTGGCTTATAGCCAAAAAGGCCCAACCCATTGGCAGCATCACGAGACTCACACACACTGTACATCCCCCATTTCCTCTGTCTCTGGTTCCCTTCAGGGGTCCAGTGACCCTTGCCCTGTGCTCTAGCCTGACCTCATGAAACCCTCTCAGCAGGAAAGGGTCACCTATTAATATTTATTTTCACTATTTACTTATTCACGCCTGGGCACTGACATCCCACATCTCTGTTAGGCGCCTGTGGAGTCTCAAAGATCCATGATGACTGAATAGTCATCCAAGCTTCTGATGTCCTGACTGACTATCTACAAGAGCAGATGTAACAGGTGAAAGGAAGTCAATGGTTTCCTTTCCTCCTGGGCATCTGCATTTTATTATCTCTAATTGCAGAATGAAGGAGGTCAGATTTGGGGGGAGTGCACTGTGGAACCTAGGTGGGGTTCCCAGGATGGCTAATGATGAGGCAAGTGGCCCTGAGTATGCCGCATCAGCCCAGGGAGCATCAATGTCCTTACGAATGACGCCAACCATAACACCAACCACTTGGTTTTAGGGAGGAGGGACTGAGCTGATAGCAGGCCCTCAGGAATGTCTGCTTCCTTCAGTTCCCATCACTGCTTTAGACTCATTCTGGCTTCAAAGCACCTGAAGCAAGGGTCCTGGCAGGAAATGAGGTTTGCTGAAACCATTTTTTCTGAGAGAGAAACAAAGGATCAGTTAATTCCTAGCAGCAAACACATTAATTAGGGGAATGAACTTTGAGGATGGGAATGTCTTAATTTGGAAGATAGCCTCAACCGATAGCATCCTTTTTTTTTTTTTTTTGAAAAAAAAAAAAAAAAAAAAAGAGTTTCACTCCTGGTGTTACAGCCACTGTTTCCCAGCAAAGCCATGGCTGGTCCACAGTGAACGCGTTCCTCACTCTGTCATAGATCTGTAGAATGAGGTGAGTTTGGAGGCTTTGAGAACAGTGGTTCTCAACTAAGGAGATTTGGGTTTTGTCTGGAGATGTTTCTGTTGTCACGCTGGAAGGGGAGGCAGTATTGGAATCTGGGGGGTAGAGCCCAGGGATGTTGAAGAACATCCCACAGTGTAAGGGACAGCCCCCACCATGAAGTACCCAGTCCCGAAGATCACTAGTCCCGAGAACCCCGCTTTAGACCTGGGACAAGGCAAGTAGGCTTGTTACATCTGCTCTTATAGTCAGCCAGGATATCGCAAGCTTGGACAACTATTGAGTCAGGATGGGTCTCTGAGATGCCACTGAAGCCTAACAGAGATGTGGGATGTTGGTGCCCAGGCAATGCCCTGGGTGACCCACAGCTCAGGTCTCAGGTTGGCGGGCTTCAGAGCGGGGTGTGCACCCTAGAGGCAGGGCGATAGTCATGGGCTAGGAGGAAAACACTAGAACATTCCTTGATTAGGGTTTGAACAAGTTCTAGGCTTGCCCACCATCTCCTTCCCAACACTTGCCCCCCGAGTGTTCAAAAGAAGGAAGCTACTACAAGTGGACTGACTTGGAGGAACTCCAGGCCATGTCACTGGTGGAGGAAGTGAGATGCAGGTTCAGGCTTGCAGGCCTGTGGTTGAGTGAGACATGGGGGAGGGACCCCAGAGCGTGTCCCTCCGAGGATGCCCTGGATGCAGATGGCAGGTGATGCCGGAGGTGTAGGGTGGACAGGAAGCGGAGGTGAATCTGCACTCAGAGAACGTATGTAACAGAGACAGGGAGAGACAACACGGCCTCCTCAAGGACAGCCTCGACCTCTCGTCCAGCCCTGCAGGTTAGGAGACGTGTTACACCCTTGCCCAGCCAGCAATCTCCCCTCTTGTCTAAGCAGGTTGGTGAAAGTTGTTGTCCTTCACTGATGCCCCGTCTCAGAGATACCCCCACTGGAGGGCAGCTGGATGAAATGCAGGACATCCAGGCAAATCTGAATTCTAGATAAACAACGTCATACTTAATATATCTCAGATATTATATGGGACATAACACAGGAATTATTCACTGTTGAATCTGAACTTCCCTTTCAACAGGGTGTCCTGTATTTCTAGCTGCTTACTCCTTGGAAGACAAGTTATGACCAACCTAGACAGAATATTAAAAAGCAGAGACATTACTTTGCCAACTAAGGTTCATCTACTCAAGGCTATGGTTTTTCCAGTAGTCATGTATGGATGTGAGAATTGGACTATAAAGAAAGCTGAGCGTCGAAGAACTGATGTTTTTGAACTGTGGTGTTGGAGAAGACTCTTGAGAGTCCCTTGGACTGCAAAGCAATCCAACCAGTCCATCCTAAAAGAAATCAGTCCTGGGTGTTCATTGGAAGGACTGATGTTGAAGCTGAAACTCCAATACTTTGGCTACCTGATGAGGAGAGCTGACTCATTGGAAAAGACCCTGATGCTGGGAAAGATTGAGGGTAGGAGGCGAAGGGGATGACAGAGGATGAGATGGCTGGATGGCATCACTGACTCAATGAACATGAGTTTGAGTGAACTCCGGGAGTTGGTGATGGACAGGGAGGCCTGGTGTGCTGCAGTCCATGGGGTCTCAGAGTTGGACACGACTGAGTGGCTGAATGGAACTGACTGAAGTCACCGCCACACACTGGGCATCCCCTTGACCCCCGAGGCCTCCCCACCGGCTGCCCAGGCCCTGGACACACACACACAAGGGAACAGGGGAGGATGGTGCCTGGAGAAGCCGCTGAGGGCTGGGCCAGGATCGGACCCTGGCATGGCTGCTGTGTCAGGTTCGCCCGCTGAAGTCACCAGGGCGGGATGGCCTGAGGTCTGGCGGGAACCTCAGCATTTGTTTAGCTGAGCCCTGGGCAGTGCTTCCTATTTCCTTTCCCAGTCTCCAGTCTCCAGTCTCATCCAGTGGGAAACCTGGCTTCGTTGTGAAAAGGACAGGCCTGGAGCACAAACCGTCTGATTCCCAGCTGCAGAAAAGAACACATGATATGACCACACAGTTTTCTCATCCCTTATCCACAACCCTGAATTCCAAAAAGCCCTCAGAAGACATATTCTGGTGAGTTTTTTAGAGACAAAACCACATATTGGGAGGCGAGACCGACGTGAACCAGCGTGAGGCTGTGTTCACCCTTTATGCCCCATGGTTGAACAGTACCACCATGTTGGCAGTGGGAGATGAGGTTCAGGATAAGCCCCATGTACCTAAGAGCTCCCAAACTGATGCCAGAACCCCAAAGGGTGTTGCTAGGTAAGGGATGGCACAGCAGTAACAGCCCATGTTTGCTGAGGGCTCAGATTGTGGAGCCCTGGGCTAAAGGCTTGACACGACCTCTCTCAGCTAGTCCTCACCACCTATGAAAAGGATAGTTTTCATTTTTGGTAAACTGTTTTTAAAAATTAAAGTATAATATATGAATAGAAACAGCCTCCCCGATGACTTGGTGGTAAAGAATCCGCCTGCACTGAAGGAGTTGCAGAAGATGCAGGCTTAATCCCTGGGTTGGGAAGGTCTGCTGGAGAAGAAAATGGCAACCCACTCCAGTATTCTTGCCTGGGAAATCCCATGGACAGGTGAGCCTGGCGGGCTTTAGTCTACGGGATTGCAAAGAGTTGGACACAACAAAGCAACTAACATCTTCACTTTTCAAAGCCAAACTACCATATTAAGGTAGAGGTTTTAACAAAAATGATTCAAAGGGAATGTTTGGGGTTGAATTGTGATCCCCTTCCTCACCCTGCCACCCCATTCATGTGCTAAAGTCCCGACCCCCATACCTCAGGGTGTCACATTGTCAGTAGAGTGACTGCAGATGTAATTGGTGAATCTGGGTTCATACCGGATAGAGTGGGCCTCAGGGTGATCTGGCCAGGGACCTTGTAGAAAGTAGAGGTTTGGACACAGGCAACCAGGCCATGCAGAGTGTGGGGTGATGAGTCCACAAGTCTAGGAATGCCAAAGATTGCCAGCAAACTTTCAGAAGCCGGAAGAAGAGACCTGGAACAGATTCTGAGGACAATCAACCCTGCCAGCACCTTGATCTTGACCTTGTAGCCTCAAGAACTGAGACACTAAACTTCTGCTGTTTCAGGCACTTGGTTTATGTTACTTTATTGCTGCAGCCCTAGCAAACCAGCACCCGGAGTGATTAGTCCCCTTTAGAGAGATGCCCGTTCAGTAAAGAATGTTCATCACAGCATCCTCGAGGTAGCTGATTAGCTATTGTGTGTACAGTATGTTTTGCCTTTTAATGTGATCCAGGAAGCCATGTCCTGCGTCATCGGTTATATTTCTGAATGCTTGAAATGAAGGTGAGACACGACTTGGATGATAATCAAAAGCGAGCTGATTCTGGTCAGCAAGCCTCAATACACATGGTAAATGGGCTCCCACTGTCTGGGAACAACAGGCGAGTATGTCTGGCCTTTTGGGGTGTTCATCCACCAGGCTGCCTTCTCCTTCTTACCCGGTGGCCCAGACCCCTGTGGAGGATGAGACAGACCATCTTCTAGGGCAAATAGGCCTTAGCTGGAAACCTTGGCTGGAAGAGCTCATATCTACCTGTGGCCGAGAGCTTGGCCACCTGATGCGAAGAATTGACTTATTGGAAAAGACCCTGATACTCAGAAAGATTGAAGGCAGGAGGAGAAAGGGGGTGAAAGAGGATGAGACGGTTGGATGACATCAGTGATGCAATGGACATGAATTTGAGCAAGCTCTGGGAGATGAAAGTGAAAGTCGCTCAGTTGTGTCCAACTTTTGCAACCCCATGGTCTATATGGTGGTGGTGGTGGTTTAATCGCCAAGCTGTGTCTGACTCTTGTGACCCCATGGGCTGTATGTAGTCTGCCAGGCTCCTCTGTCCATGGGATTCTCTAGGCGAGAATACTGGAGCAGGTAGCTGTTCCCTTCTCCAGGGGAATCTTCCCAACCCAGGGATTGAGCCCAGGTCTCCCACATTGCAGGTGGATTCTTTACCAGCTGAGCCACCAGGGAAGCATAGTGAAAGATAATGAAGGACAGGGAAGCTTGGCGTGCTGCAGTCCATGGGGTCACAGAGCGCTGGACACGACTTAGTGACCTGAACAATGAACAACAAAGACCTTGTCTTCTCTGACTTGCCTGGGCAACCCCATCCCAAGGGGGTCTCTCCAGAAGGTTGGGAGGTGGAGGGGTCTCTTCTCCGGGGTCTGGTCTCCCATCCTCCAGCTGGAAGCACAGAATCAGGGTGTTCTCTTCTTCGGAGCATGCAGAACTGGGCTAAAAATAGTGCAGCTTCTTAACATTACACGATGCTTTGATTACAGAGTGTGTTGGTTTCCTGTGGCCGCCGTCACACAGTACCATGAGCTGGGGGCCTAAAATGGCAGGATTTTTTTTTTTTTTCTGGAGCAGCTCCGGATGGTGAGGAGTCCTGACCTGACAGACACAGTCTCTCCCAAGTCTCTGGGAGGGTGCTCCTGTCCTTATTTTAATCCTGGGTGCTGCCAGCAAGCCATGGGGTTTTTTGATTTAAGCTGCATCACTCCAATCCTGCTTTTGTTTCCACAAAGCCTTCTCTGTGTATGTCTGCTGTGTCTGAACTTTTCTCTTGCCGTAAGGACACCGCCCTTTCCCAGGGTGACATCAACTTAAGCTGACGGCGTCAGCAAAGATCCTATCTCCAAATAAGTTCCCATTCTGAGGCTCCAGGTCGGCACGTGTATGGGGAGACACCATCCAACCCGTACATTTATCTTCTGTTTCGATGGAAAATTTTTTGCTCAGTGAAATTGGCTACGTTTAAGAACATCTAGCTCCACTGCCTTGAAATTGGCCAGAGATTCAGAGAACTTCTGCGTAGTGGAGTGATCACTGTCTGCCTTGTGGTGTGAGTGAGTCTTGCGATGTGAGTGAGACGTCACCGGAGTCTGTTTCTCACTCGTGTGAAGATCAGAATGAATGACGCTGATGAGCAGGTGGTGTCCGCCTGAGCACCATTCGGGGACCCAAGGCCCTTCCGTTTCCACATGGGCTCCGAGGTCCCTGTGCTCGGCTGCTTCCAGCCATGGAAGGGAGGGCATGGGGGGACACGGGGCGGTTACACTGGGCCAGGTCAGTGTGTGTTGGGGCTTCCCTGATGAACACCCCCGCTCCCCCCAGCTAGTGCAGGAGACACATGAGATGCGGGTTTGATCTCTGGGTTGGGAAGAGCCCCCCTGGGGAAATATATGACAAGCCACTCCAGTATTCTTGCCTGAAAAATCCTATGGGCAGAGGAGCCTAATGAGCTACAGTCCATGGGGTCACAAGGAGTCACTTACCTCTGCCTCGGGTGCCTGCCCACCAGGAGCTCCAGGACATCCTTGCATGGCTGTGGGCTATCTCTCCGAGGAGCACAGGAAGCCGGGAAGGGTCGCGTGGCCCTGGGTGGGGAGGAGGAGGGGAGGGAGGGGAGGACTACAGCTGGACTGGCAACTCAGGATGGCACCTGAATGCAGGTCCTCCTGGCCCAGGCTGTTCTTCCAGCTTCTTCCCCTTGCTCTCTCCATATCGCTGGGCGCCCAGCTGGTCTCCAGTCCAAGGTTTCCATCTCCCTACTCTGCAGCACCAGCCCCTTGGACACCAAGATACAAACAGCAAAGGAACATCTTCCTTTTAAACAGGGCTTCCCTGATGGCTCAGCAGGTAAAGAAACCGCAACCCCCCCACCCCGACCAGCTAAAGCAGGAGACACAGGAGATGCGGGTTTGATCTCTGGGTTGGGAAGACCCCCCTGGAGAAAGAAATGACAATCCATTCCAGCATTCTTGCCTGAAAAAATCTTATGGACAGAGGAGCCTGATGGGCTACAGTCCACGGGGTCACAAAGAGCCAGATGCAACAGAGCGACTAAGCATGACCGAATGGAGGAAACTCTAAGGAACACGCTCTCGGATGTGGCTGAGTGACTCTGGATGACCCAGACCAGCCTGTGGGCCTGGAGACGGGCTTCCTGTGTTTCACGTTCCCTCTGCTTCTGGTGCCCACCAGGAGCACCAGGAGCTCCAGGACCCTGCGTCTCAGGACTGGGGTCTTTTGGGGAGAAGCTGGTACTCAGGGAGCCGAGGCCCAGGTAACCCAGAGGGAGCACTCAGACCACACCTGGCCAGGCCTGCTCAGAGTAAACTCACTTGCGTGGTTGCTGGTTTTCAAGCTACCACTGAAGGCCAAGTCGAAACCAGCTCTTAAAAACGGAACAAAATAGAATCGAATAGAAAAACACTAGGGTGCATAAAACAGTGAAAGTGTGAAGTCACTCAGTCATGTCTGACTCTTTGCAACCCACTGGACTGTAGCCCGCCAGGCTCCTCTGTCCATGGGAATCTCCGGGCAAGAATACTGGAGTGGGTAGCCATTCCATTCTCCAGGGGATCTTCCCCACCTAGGATGGAACTCAGGTCTCCTGCAGGCAGATTCTTTACTGTCTGAGCCACCAGGGAAGCATTGCTTCATTAAACTTCTATACACATCTGTTCCAGGTCTGGATGTAAAATATTTCAAAGCCATTTGGAAGCCCCGGGTCTGCGTATAAGAATTTGAGAGTTGATGATGACAACACACCAGGGAGATAATAGTCATTTTCTAGATTTGAGAAATGCTTTGAGTGGCTGGGCAGGAGGGATTGTGCATGGAGAATGAGCCTGGCCTGGTTTGAATTCCTGCAGGACCACACACCGCACCCCCCGCAACCCCAAGCCCCAAAGTGCATGCGAGGGTTACTTCATTTCCTCGAGCCTCTGTTTTCTTATCTATAAAGTGGGCTAAAATAGCCACCTTGATGAGGAGAAGGAGGTGAAAGATGTAACTCCTCATGTTTATTGAGTCCTTTCTGTCCCATGCCTTTGTCCTGAGCATCTTGCGTGTGTGACTTCAGTCATTACAGCAGTCCTCTGATCAAGTATGACTACCGTGAGGTCCATTTGTACAGACAAAGAAACTGAGGCACAGACAGGCCAAGGACGCTGCTTGAGTGAGCTGTCTATGAAAATACTTGATACCAGTGCTTGCATCCACTGAAGCGAAGTGGGATTCTGTCCATGGGATTCTCCAGGCAAGAATACTGGGGTGGGTTGCCATGCCCTCCTCCAGGGGATCTTTCCGTCCCGGGATGGAACCCTCTCATGTCTCCTGCACTGGCAGGTGGATTTTTTACCACTAGCGCTACCTGGGTGCCTGGCACATAGTAACAAACAAATGTTAATTTCCTTACTGTTAATATTGTTCTAAATGCTTTAAAAGATCCTTAAAGGCAGGCAGATGGATGAGCTGGTAGAAGGTGGTTGTGCGATGCTGGCTAGAAACTCCTGGAAAGCCACTCTAAGAGGGCTCTGCAGGTGTTAGGTTAGACCCTGCCCCTCCCCACCGCATCCTCATTTGAAACCATGACTACGGGGGCAGAGGGGGCGGGGCGGGGCGGGGAGGGAGGCGGTTAGTCCCTGTGGCCTTGCTGGGAGGTCTGACTTTCCAGCATCAGAGGAAACTGGAGAATCGCGAGGAGGGGCCTCGCCCTGGCCCTTAGGGGAAGATCGGCAGTGGCTCCCAGAAGGAAAGACAATGATGGACGTAGCTGCCAATAAACTGTTTACTTCAGGTTTTTAAAGATTAGAGACCCAGGAACCCCTGGCCTCTATACCCATCACCTGAAACCCATGCTGCCTCTGAGAAAACTTCAGATACAAATGCAGCTTCAGGAAGCCCCGCCTCCCAGCCCACGTGGCCACACCAAGCCCCCCAGGGGACAGGAGGGTTGAGTTCCCCCAAGGGTGTCAGAAAAGTAATCAGACCAAACTACAAGAGGCAATTACGTCTTTGTTTGGCAGAAACTGTAAACAGAGAGCAAGCCGAGGGTTGCATCACACCATCCCAGGGGCCCTGAGACACTTGCTCTGAAAACCAAAGCAGCGTCGGTCCTGTTAAGAAATGGATATGTCTCATTGGAAGTGTCTGGTGCGGCAGGAAGACACCTCACTCAGGAAGAGGCCACCACTGATAGCCCTCCTTCCTGGCAGTGCTTCGACCCGACCTGGTACCAAACAGCCTTTCCGCATCAGCTTAATGACATATGGTACTTCATACAGTATTTTATTTAATAGCACAGTTGTTTTTTATAGATGCCATAAGCCTTTGACTGTGTGGATCACAATAAACTGTGGAAAATTCTGAAAGACATGGGAATACCAGACCACCTGATCTGCCTCTTGAGAAATGTGTATGCAGGTCAGGAAGCAACTGTTAGAACTGGACATGGAACAACTGACTGGTTCCAAATAGGAAAAGGAGTTCATCAAGACTGTATATTGTCACCCTGCTTATTTAACTTATATGCAGAGTACATCATGAGAAACACTGGACTGGAAGAAACACAAGCTGGAATCAAGATTGCCAGGAGAAATATCAATAACCTCAGATATGCAGATGACACCACCCTTATGGCAGAAAGTGAAGAGGAACTAAAAAGCCTCTTGAAAGTGGAAATGGAGAGTGAAAAAGTTGGCTTAAAGCTCATCATTCGGAAAACGAAGATCATGGCATCCGGTCCCATCACTTCATGGGAAATAGATGGGGAAACAGTGGAAACAGTGTCAGACTTTATTTTTCTGGGCTCCAAAATCACTGCAGATGGTGACTGCAGCCATGAAATTAAAAGACGCTTACTCCTGGGAAGGAAAGTTATGACCAACCTAGATAGCATATTCAAAAGCAGAGACATTACTTTGCCAACAAAGGTTCATCTAGTCAAGGCTATGGTTTTTCCTGTGGTCATGTATGGATGTGAGAGTTGGACTGTGAAGAAGGCTGAGTGCCAAAGAATTGATGCTTCTGAACTGTGGTGTTGGAGAAGACTCTTGAGAGTCCCTTGGACTGCAAGGAGATCCAACCAGTCCATTCTGAAGGAGATCAGCCCTGGGATTTCTTTGGAAGGAATGATGCTAAAGCTGAAACTCCAGTACTTTGGCCACCTCATGCGAAGAGTTGACTCATTGGAAAAGACTGTGATGCTGGGAGGGATTGGGGGCAGGAGGAGAAGGGGACGACAGAGGATGAGATGGCTGGATGGCATCACTGACTCGATGGACATGAGTCTCAATGAACTCCGGGAGTTGGTGATGGACGGGGAGGCCTGGCGTGCTGCGATTCATGGGGTCGCAAAGAGTCAGACACGCTGAGTGACTGCTCTGATCTGATCTGACCTCATGACTTAGTTTGCCTTCATCAACAACATGCAATCATTTACCCTTTGCACAGTGCCTGGCACAGGTGGTTCAGATGGGAAAGAATCTGCCTGCAATCCAGGAGACCTGGGTTCGATCCCTGGGTCAGAAAGATTCCCCGGAGAAGGGAATGGCAACCCACTCAAGTATTCTTGCCTGGAGAATCCCCATGGACATCAAGAGCCTGGTGGGCTATAGTCCATGGGGTCGCAAGAGTCGGACATGACTGAGTGACTAACACACAACACTTTCAGACACGGTATATACTGGGCATGAATGAAGGTGGAATAAAGAGGTAACTTTAATAACATACATAATTAAACAATCATAAAAATAACAAGATCAGAGTGAACTTGCTAGGGAAATTTGTTTCCTGTCATGCTTGTGGAAATCCCTCAACCCTAGTAGGTATACCTGTCTTGAGAGGGCTGTCTCCCCAGGTGACCTGGAAATGGTATCACTGGGAAGATTACACTCTGGATCTCAGGACAGGTAGAGGCCGAGGCTGCCTGGGGGAGGAGAAATCAAAGAGCCTCCTGCCTGAGCCCCAAGCCTGCATCCCAGAGAAGGGATGCTCTGAGGTGGTGGAGCCTGGGTGCCTTGTCATCTCCCCACCTCAAGCCGAGTGGGTTTGCTCCAGCCCAGTGCTCAGATGGACACAGGGGCAGCAGGACTGAGCTCCAGAGCTTGTGGGTGGGTTTGGGGCTCCAGAGTCCCCAGAATGTGGGGTGGCATTGGACACGTTCGTCTCTGAGGGGAGGGGGCAGGTGAGAGGGGACCAGGCTGGGCTGGGGTTGTAAGAAAACGACCCTCCCCGATGCTCACTGGGGGTGATACCCGAATCCCCGCTGTGACTGCCCCCAGCCTCACCCTCGTCTAGGAGCAGAGCCTGAGCGGAAAGAGCTCTTCCCACCACCTCCCTCCCTGTTGAGGAACCGCTTCCCTGTGCAACAAGAAGGCCTGGGGGATGATGGCTTCTCACGTCCTCTGGGCAGCACTGCTGTGAAGCCAGCCCTCAGATCCTCAGGGAGCAGGATACGAACAAATAATGAGGCCGTGGGGCCACGGACACGATGGCTGGGACCCATCTTTGCGCTCATTTCAGGGGCATGTTAGTTTGCTCGGTCTGCCTAACAGAACACCGCAGACGGGAACTTAAACATCAGGAGTTTTATTTCACACAGGCCCCTCCTGGAAGGCCAGCTGTTCACCCCTCTTCACAACTCCACTGGGCAAATTTTGGATGAAACCTTCCAGGTAGCCACGTGGGAAAGAGATGCACTCATACTTCGCACTAACAGGCCTCCTGCACGCGGCTGTCACGGAACCCCTCACAGGGCCTCCGACTCTCTCCACAGGTAGGCTGGGACGTTCCTGGAGCAGCGCTGAGGTGGGGATTGCTCTTTTTCTGCTGAGAGTGGGAGCCTGCCTCCTCCTGGGGTGTGTGCTTTCCACTAGAAGGGGCCAATGGGAGCTGTTACAGACTCCACCCACATAACCACCACTGATTGGTTGGATGTGGGCACCTGATCCCAGCTAGACCAATCAGAGCCCTTCCCTGAGATTCCTGAATTTGGGAGGGAGCCGCTGATGCTGTTCCACTCTGCTAGTGAATACCCGGCGTCCTTGCTGGAGGAGGAGCCTGGGCTGGGGTAGGAGAAGGTGAACTCAGAGGCTGAGATAAGCCCTGGAGAGAGTCGGCTTAGTCCCAGACGCTCAGAGGCCCAGCTAGGCCCTGAGTCTTTCCTGGATGCTCCGAGCCTTCCCTCAGGTTCCTTTTATTCTTCAGCCAAAAGCGTTCACTAATATAAAGTCTATATTTCATTCTTTCTGCGTCTCCAACTGGTGGCAAAAGGCCAGGCATGCACTACATCTCACATGATTATTGAGTGAATAAAATCGATGCGCTCCAGGGGCCGTGTGGTAGTTTCACAGTGTTCCTCAGGGCCAGGCCTGCCTTACTGTTCCAGTACATGGAACCTGATGGACCACAACCTGTCACAGCCTCTCCCTTGTGTGTGTGTGTGTGTGTGTGTGTGTGTGTGTTAGTGGCTCAGTCGTGTCCAACTCTTTGCGATCACATGGACTGTAGCCTACCAAACTTCTCAGTCCTTGGGATTTCCCCAGCAAGAATACTAGAGTGGATTGCCTTTCCCTTCCCCAGAGGATCTGGGTCACTTCAAACATGTTGAACGGCATTTACTGCACAGGCACCTTCAGGAGACTGTCCAGGTTATTTGCAAAAACAGTCTGCCAGCCTCCCCAAATCAGAACAGCCAGTGTTTTCCATCCTAAACTTGGGGATTAAGAGGCAAAGCTGTTGGAAGCAGAGCACCGGGGTCAGTACAGCTCTGAAGGCGTCCAGAGCAGGGCGCACAGCTCAGCACAGCTTGAGACCAGGGAAGCTAGCTAGGATGCAACCCCACAAGACAAAGAAAGAAGGAAAAAAGGAAGTCCAGATTTTATTTCCCAAAGTCATGTCAATTTTATTTCCTAGCTTCACCTTAAAATCGATAAATAATTCAAGACAGAGTGAACTGGTTAGACAGTAACGTTATTTCTCCTCTGTGGCTATGGCTACAGTAGGGGTAGAAACAGGGAACTTGTGTATATTTTAGGAAATTAAGCATCTCTTTAAAAAATTATATTTATTTTGTATTTATTGGGTGGCACGGGTCTTAGTCGAGGCTTGTGGGATCTTTCAGTCACGGCCTGTAAGAGCCAGCTCCCTGCCCAGGGATTGAACCCATGCCTGCTGCATTGGGAGTTCAGAGTCTTAACCACTGGACCACCAGGGAAGTCATGCTTTTTTTGCTTATTTAAAATAAATCTTTTTCTTTCTGATTATAAAGCATACAAGTCTGTTTACAGAAGAATATCAGATGCCCAGGGCTGGGGCATGGGAGAAGGGTCAGACTTGCTTGGCACCCACCCCTGAGAGGGCCAGTCCAGGGGGCCTGGCAGGGTGGTCGGGGGGTGGGGTGGGGATGGACTCTTGGGAAGAAACACACCCCAGGGAAAAGAGCCTCATACAAAAGGCTGGTCCTTAGTTTCTCTGCCATTGGAGCAGCAAGAGACTCGCCAAGTCTGCAGAGCAGAGAGCCGCAAGTCACCCTTCATGGGAAGGGCTTCCTGCCCTGGGTAGGGGGGTGGCGGTGGGTGTGGAGAGCTCTCTGTTGAGTCCTACTTTGCCTTGGGGGGAGTCAGGGGAGCTCTCATGGTGGTGGTGGCCTCAGCAGAGAGATTTGGTGGAGTTGGGGGTTACTCTAGATTATCCCCCAGCTTTGATACATTGAGCCTCTGGCCTTGGTTTCCATGGCAATAGCCTTGGAGTCCCAGACTGTGGTGGCCATGAAAGGCTGGGTCTGTCCTGGTGTGGGGGCCGCGGGGGGAGAGGGAGGCTGTTCTCTGGGGACACTGGATGCAGTGTCTTTGGTGGGGCTGTTTTGTGGAGTGTAGGCCCTCTGTCGGAAGCCTCACGACACTGGCAACAGTTCAAAGGAGTAATTTACCATGAGGCTCATTGTGTAGTTATCCATTTTAGCAGTAGGGTGACCAACCTGTCTAGTTTGTCTAGGATTTCCTCAATGATAACACTGAAAACACTGCATCCTAGAAACTCTTCAGTCTTTTGCAAACCGGGACAGCTGGTCACCCTACTTAGCAGACAGATGGAGATCTTCATGAGCAGGACCCTCAGGTCTGTAATCCACAGCATCTCCTGAATCCCCACCCGGACACAGCACCCTGCACAGAGTGTGCGTCCAATAAATAGTCACCAAACAAAAAGGATGACTATTACTGGAAATGCTCTGCAAATATTTGCTAGATGAATGCCCTCTTGCCAGTAAATGAACTCTTCAATATTGTAATATATTGCTAATACATGGGACATGCTGGATTTACAAACTTCTTATAAAGGAACAAAGATTTTTGTGGAAGTAAAGAGTGCTGGGTTGGGGTTGGGGGAGGGTAAGTTCAGCTGAGCTAAATCCTCTAAAAACAGATCAAGAAATGACCTCCAAGACTTGATGTCTTGAATCAGTCTTAAGTGGGGATTATGGATTTCTGGATCTTCTCAGAAATGAGGGGCCAAAGCAGAAAGACAGATGTTGAAGAAATGCAACGATTAGGGAGAATAGGAACTTGTTACATGGCAGGTCACCTAATACAGCAACTTCACAAACATTCCCTTGGATGAGACACATGAGATCATGGGCTTGGAAGAATGATATGATTTGAAAGGAGGTCATCTGGTTGCTTTTCCAGCATGTTCTCCCACTTCCTCTTGATGGGAGACACAGGGATGGAGCCAGTGGCCCAGTGGTTTCCAAGCCCCAAGCCCCTAGATGCACCTGTAACTGTGGTGTAGCTGTGGCTGATGACCGTGTAATGGTGTTAAAATGATGGGAAGAACCTACACAGCAAGTCTGGTTGCTTGTTCCCTGCGTGTCTCCAAGGAAACCTGGCGCCCTGACCAATCCTCGGCCCGCCCTTGGGAGCATGGTTCTCAGGAGGCCTGTGATGTCAGTGATGGATGGTGTTGTGTTCGCCTGGAGCAGTGGACCATGCCCTGCTGGCCTGTTAGGACGGTTTTGCACAAATGCCAAGACTGATGATGCACACCTGGTTTCATTGCTGGAGCCTGGAATTTCAGTTGTTGTGGCTGATTGATAGCCGGATGGGTCTATGTGACCCACCTCCTGTTAACACCTGGACCCTCAGGCATGTGTGGGTTTTTTCCACGAGTGACTCTGCAGTTCTCTGTTGGAGAAAAAGCCTGTGCTGAATGGGCTCAGATGAGGCGGCATGGCAGGGGGTCCTGTGCGGGACAACTGGGGATTCTGCCAACATGTAGGGAGAAAGCAATGGCACCCCACTCCAGTACTGTTGCCCAGAAAATCCCATGGATGGAGGAGCCTGGTAGGCTGCAGTCCATGGGGTCGCTAAGAGTCAGACACGACTGAGCGACTTCACTTTCGCTTTCCACTTTCTTGCATTAGAGAAGGAAATGGCAACCCACTCCAGTGTTCTTGCCTGGAGAATCCCAGGGACAGGGGAGCCTGGTGGGCTGCAGTCCATGGGGTTGCACAGAGTCGGACACCACTGAAGCAACTCAGCAGCAGCAGCAGCAGCCAACATGTATCTTTCCTTCCTATTTCTGTTCTGCATCCTTTGCTGAAATAAATCTTAGGATAAATCACATCGTGGAGTCTTGTCAATCTTCCTAGCGAATCACCAAATGTAGGGAGGTGTGGGCCCTCCAGCCCAGAACAGGAAAGAGCGAAGGCCAGTTCCTCTTTATTCTACTAGACGCTGCCCAACCAAGGTCCAGGCCCTGCATACTCTCACTCAGCCCAGCACCTTCCAGGTTTGAATGCAGGTGGTGAGGAATAAAGAGCAGAATAGTTACAGGCAAAGCAGGAGCTCCAACCATAATCCCCTTTGGGTGAGTTCCTCTTGGGCTCAGAGCCCCAGAGTCCGCCCACCTGGGAAATGCTGTGGGAAGCATGATGCCGGGGCAGAAGGGGTAGGGCGGGTGAAGGTCTTTGGGGGGCAGATTTCAAGGTTCATTGCCTTTTGGAATCTCTGGGATTTCTGAACTTCAGTTAATTTACCTAACTGGAGTCAAAGCCACAAGGACTGTCCTGGACCTCTGTTACTTATTACTGGTTCAGCCAGGCAATCACTTTGGGTCAAAGTACCTTCTGGCCCTGCAAATCCCCCTCCATGTGTGCAAATCTCTGTTTCACAGTCCAGAAGCACATTGCAAACCCATTCTCTCCTTCTATCTGTCTATCTACCTGACTATCTTTCATTTGTCTTTAATATTTCTGTATGCATAAACTGAATAGGCACAATTCAGATCCATTTTCTCTCTTTTAATCTATTCATCTATCTATGTTTATCTGGTTGTTTACCTATAATCTTTTTACATGTAAAAATTGATGAGCATAATCATAGACTGCTGCTGTTGCTAAGTTGCTTCAGTCGTGCCCGACTCTTTGTGACCCTATGTACTGTAGCCTGCCAGGCTCCTCTGTTCATGGGATTCTCCAGGAAAGAATACTGGAGTGGATTGCCATACCCTCCTCCAGGGGATCTTTCCGACCCAGGGATTGAACCCATGACTCTTATGCCTCCTTCATTGCCAGGCGAGTTCTTTACCACTAGCACCACCTAGGAAGCCCAAACATAGACACAAGTACCAATTAAATATTTAAAGAGTAAGATAACTGAACAACTATAAATATGCTTGCTAGTCAAAACATCCCAGCATTTATTTTTAAATCCAAGTGAAAAAGTGAAAGTTGCTCAGTCATGTTTGACTCTTTGCAACCCCATGGACTATACAGTCCATGGAATTCTCCAGGCCAGAATACTGGAGTGTGTAGCCATTCCCTTCTCCAGGGGATCTTCCCAACCCAATGAGTACTAATCCAGAATAGTGAAAAAAATTCTTGTAAAAAAGGAAAAAGGTAGGACACCTGCTTCTTGATTACAAAACATACTACAAAATGATAATCAAGACAGTATGGTACTTATATAGGAAAAACATAGAGACCAATAAAAAAGAAATATGGAGTTCCAGAAATAGACCCATGTGTCTGTGGTCAACTGATTTTCAACAAGGGTGCCAAGAGCATTCAATGGGAGAAAGAATGTTTTTCGGGACTTCCCTGGTAGTCCAGTGGCTAAGACTCTGCTGAGACTCTGCTCCCAGTGCAGGGGGCCCGGGTTCCATCCTCGGTCAGGGAGCAGGATCCCACATGCTGCAACGAAACTGAAAGATTCCAAGTGCCGCCACTAAGACCAGGTGCAGCCACATAAATAAATATTAAAAGGAGAATGTCTTTTCAATAACTGGAAGAGCCACATGCAAAAGAGTGAACTGTGATCTTTACCTTGTGAAAGTGAAGGTGGCTCAGCCGTGTCTGACTCTTTGCAACCCCATGGGCTATACAGTCCAAGGAATTCTCCAGGCCAGAATACTGGAGCGGGTAGCCTTTCCCTTCTCCAGGGGATCTTCCCAACCCAGGGATCAAACTCAGGTCTCCCGTATTGCAGGTGGATTCTTTACCAGCTGAGCCATCAGGGAAGCCCAAGAATACTGGAGTGGGTAGCCTGTCCCTTCTCCAGCGGATCTTCCCGCCCCAGGAATCGAACTGGGGTCTCCTGCCTTGCAGGAGGATTCTTTACCAGCTGAGCTACCAGGGAAGCCTGATCTTTACCTTAGACCTATTCAAAAATTAACTTAAAATGGACCAAAGATTTATATGTAAGAGCAAAAATATAAAAGGAAACATATAAGAAAACATTTTTGTTATTGGATTTGGCAATAGTTTCTCAGATATGACACCAAAAGTACAAGCAACAAGGGAAAAAATGTCGATAAGCTGTACTTGATCGTGATGAATGTGATAACATCAAAAGAAAACTGAAAAGACAACCCATGGAGTCAGAGACGATATTAACAAAGCGACGAATCCGAGAAGAGTCCCGTATCCAGAATACATGAAGATCTCTAACAACTCAATAACAAGACAAACAACCCAATTTAAAAATGAGCAGAGGACTTGCATAAATATTTTCTCAAAGATGATATACAAATGGCCCACAGGCATATTAAAAGATGAGGCTTAAAATGAAAGGCAACATAATAAAAAAAAAAAAGGACAAAATGAACATCATGTGCCTCCAGATAGAAGAATGTGAGAAGGTTACTTAAGTGTGCATTCTCCCCTCAAAATTTGAAACATCAGATAAACCCAAATTGCAGGTCGTCTCGGTGAAAGTTATACAGAATTTTTTATACTAGTCTCTTACAACTCTCTGGCAATAACTGTCATGTTCTTTTATGCCCTTCAAAAATATCATTGTCATTCAAGATGAAGAGAAGGCTAACAAAAGATGTCAGAAGAAGGAAGACCAAACAGACTTGGCAACTAAATATAACGTACAGTCCTGGTGTGGGTCCTGGACTGGGAGAAAAATGCACTAAAGACCTCACTGGGGCACTTGGTGATCAGGAATAATATTCTATTGGTGACAAATGTCCTGACTCAGAAAACTGCACTGCGGTTACATAAAAGAATGTCCTTGTTCTTAGGAGATATATGTGGGAATATTTGGCTTCCCTGGTGGCTCAGATGGTAAAGAATCTGCCTGCCATGCAGGAGACCTGGGTTCCATCCTGGAGAAGGGAATGGCTACCCACTGCTGTATTCTCTCCTGGAGAATTCCATGGACAGAGGAGCATGATATCTGAAACCTACTTTTAAATAGATCAGGGAAAAATTATATATTTATCTAGAAAAAGAGGGATGATGTGGCAAAACTGGGCAAAATGTTAATAACGAGTATGCATATGGGTGAAGGGTGCGTGGGAGTTTGGGTACTGTTTCTGCCACTCTTCTGTAAGTTTGCATTTATTTAAAGAGAAAAAGTTAAAATAAGTTAATATATTATAAAAAAAAATGTAAAAATATTCCCAGCCAGGAGGCCTGAGAACAGAGCAAACTTCCAACTGACTCTGACATCAGCAGAAAGTCCTTGAGGCCTGGGGTTTGCCTGGGAGAGAGCATCACTTCCTGGAAGAAGGTGAGGAGGAGGAGAAATCGTTTCTGAGCCCACAGGAGCTTCTAGAAGAATCCATGAGTCCAGAGGCTTCGCATTGTTCTTAGCCTTAGAAGCCAGGCATGGCTTTCCAAGCCTGCTTCTTCCTGCTCAGGTGATCAGAGTTACATTAATTCTAGCCAAGGTGCATGGGTCGAGCCCCTACTGTGTGCAGGAGCCACTGAGAATGAGGAGGTCATCAGGGGAGGAGTGTGTGTGCGTGCGTGCAAGGTATGTGTGTGCACGAGTGTGTGTGTGAGTGCAAGCTGTGTGTGTAAGGTATGTGTGTGTGTGGTGTGTGTGCAGATGGTGTGTGTGTATGCATGTGTGTGTGTGTGAGGTATGTGTGTGCACAAGTGTGTATGTGTGTGAGTGCAAGCTGGGTGTGTAAGGTATGTGTGTGTGTGTGTGCAGATGGTGTGTGTGTATGCATGTGTGTGTGAGGTGTGTGTGTGTGTGAGGTACGTGTGTGTGCGCGCATGTGTGTGTATGAGTTATGTGTGCACATGTGTGTGAGATGTATATGTGTGCGTATGTGTTTGTGAGGGGTGTGTGTGAGGTATGTGTGTGTACATGTACATGTATGTGAGCTGTGTGTGTATGCATGTGTGTGAGGTGGGTGTGCATGCATGTGTGTATATGAGGTGTGTGTGACATGTGTGAGGGGTGTGTGTGTGTGTGAGGGGTGTGTTTGTGTGTGTGTGTGAGGTGTGTGTGTGTGAGGTGGGTGTGCATGTGTGTGTGTAGATGAGGTGTGTGTGTGAGGTGTGTGTGTGTGAGGAGTGTGTTTGTGAGGTGGGTGTAGACACCCAGCAGAGCTTTGCAGCAATGCTATGCATGGGTTATTACAAATTTGGGGGTGGGGTGGGAAGGCAACCTCATTCCCTGGAGGAAACCACTTCCTCATTCATGACGTTTCAACATGGGGGAGGATGGTGAAGGCTTCACAGTGTTTACTCTGAGCCAGGGAGCATTTGAAGTATTTCACGTGTGTGAACTCCTAACCGCCCCAGGGGACAAGGTCCACCACTGTCTCCTATTTCCAGACGGGAGGTTGAAGAATCCGACCAAGGCCCCTCCACCGAGGGCAGCTGCTACCAAGACCCGAGGCTCTTAGTCAAAACCGAGGTGGCCTCCCTAGCGCGGGAAGACGCATCTGGCCCCTTTTTGATCCCGTCCTGGGACTTAAGTTGAGTTGCCTGCAGGGAACAGCTCTGAGCAAACACTGAGGCCCTCTTCTCACCTCGGGAGACAAGCCGACAGTTTGCAATGTGGTGAGTTTGTACACAGAAGGAGATACGGCCCATCCCCGCTTGGGCAGCGGGCTTATCTTGTCACGGTTTTATTGCTCAGTTATGAATAAACTGCTTACAATGATCTTTGTGAATTTCACACCAAATTAGAAAAAAAGAGATGGGTTCAGCCACTTGGCATTTTAGGAGTATGTAAAACATTCCGATGTACTAGCTCCAGCTTTTGTGCCCTCCCACGTGGTGCTTGTGGTAAGAACCTGACTGCCAGTGCAGGACGAGCACGAGACACAGGTTCGATCCCTGGTTGGGACGTTACCCTGGAGGAGGAAATGACAACCTACTCCAGTATTCTTGCCTGGAAAATTCCCAGGACAGAGGAGTCTGTCAGAATACAGTCCATGCGGCCACAAAGAGTCAGACACAACTGATCGATGGAGCACACAAACACAAAATTTTTTAAAAAGTTGCTGTTAAACATATTTTGAGCATCATTTGTGGAGTTGCCCTGCGTGCACTGCACCAGACCAAGGAAAAGCAAGTTTAAAGGGAGCCTCCTCCTGTCTCCCACTGGAGGGTCATTTTTAAAGGCCAGAAGTCCTTTGGGAAATGCTCTTGGCCCCTGCTCTTGAGTTATAATACGAGTTACAACCACACAAGGAGCCTGCGTCTCAGTTCTTTGTTGACACTGCAAAGGAACACAGTAGTTAAACAGGTTGAATCTGCACCATTTTTTTTTAGCACAAATAGCTACTTGTCCTTGGTCAGTGGACAGGTGACAACACTTTCAAAGTCTTTGAAAAGAATATGTTGCGTCTGGCAGCCAGTGAAGGCATCATGTTCCCACTGGGTTTCTGGAGAGGGAAGGTGGTCTAGCCCAGTGATCACAAAGGCCTTCATCTAACACAGGTGTTCTCAGGAACCCTGAAAAAACCCACCAGTGCTGGGACTTCCCTAGTGGTCCGGTGGTTAAGGCTTCACTCTCCCAAGGCAGGGGGCCGGAGTTTGATCCCTGATTGTGAAACTAGAACGCTTATGCTACAACTAAGAACCAGCGCAGTCAAAAAACAACTACAAAATAAAACAACAACAACAAAACAAAACAAAACAAACCCCACCAATGCTGCGTGATCTCAGACCATTTTGACCAGACCCTGTGGGTGGGCCCCTGGGACCTGTGTTCTCAACAAGCTCCTCCATAAACAGAAACTGGAGGATGGATTTGGATCAGAAATGCCCAGAGCTGATGAAGTGAAGCAGTGTTGTCTTCTGTCACCTAAGTACCAGGAAAAACTCCAGGACACCACGAACAGGAGGCCACCGTGGGGAGCAGCTGGGCCTCTCTGATCAGGGCCCACTTTTGTTCCCGGTGGTATCACCCCTAGAAAACCACCCAACAGATGCTTGTATGCTACCCATCAGGGCTGGCTTCCCATTCCCAGGGAAACAAGAACACAGAATGGGAAATTAGTATCCTGGGACCAGAGGGTGAACTGTAATTGAGCCAAAAAAGTTTTTGGAGGAGGGAGGCCAGGGCTAGGCCAGTGAGTACAGACTGTGTTTTCCAAAGATGGCCCCAGGTCCTCTCCCATCTCTCACGTTCTTCTGTGGTGTGACTTCGCCAGTATCCCATCAAGAAGGGGGAGGGGTCTCCTCCTCCTTCCTTGGGGACCTTGGTTACCTGCGGCAGCAGGAATGCTGTGTGATTCCGAGGCTGCGTCCCAAGAAGCCCAAGCCTCTGCCCAGCTCTCTTGGGTAGTTCCTTCTCAGTTCTCTTGGCAAGTTCCTTCTCAGGAGAGTCCCGCTCAGATCCCAGCCACTCCTGCATGAAGCCCACGGCACCCACAGAAGTCACTTGCAGGCGCTCCATATACATTCTCAGCTGAACCCACTCTCAGGTCAATCCCACCTTAGGTGCTAAGATTGAAGAAGCATCCAGGTGACCCCAGCCCCACACCATTCAGGTCTTCCCTGCTGGGCCTTCAAACCATCCCCCCGTCCGCCTGTCGAAACTCTTGACCCACAGAATCCCTGAACATAATACGATGGTTCTTGTTTGATGTCATTACATGTGGGATGTTCGTTACACGGCAAGGACCACTGAACATCAGGGCAAATCCAGCAGCAGCGGATGATTGGGTGATGGAGGCCTGGGGATAGGGACCCTCGATGAGACAAGGCCCTCCAGGCTCTGGCTAAGAGAGTGGGCTCTTGGGCTGTCTGGGGTTGAATCCAGCCTCTGCCCATCACCAGCTCTGTGACCTGGAGAAATAAACTTAACCTCTCTGGGGAGTGGAGAGAGTAATCGTCCCCACGTGAGCAGGTTGCTATGGGGATGAGACTCACCGACGTGTGAACATCCTGGCTCCTGGGGACACTCTGTAAGTGTTGGCAGGCATTTCCGATTTGCACGGAAGTCGGCCCCAAACCTATCACAGGAGGATTTAGTTCTGATCTAGATAGTGCTTATCCTCGGACAGCAGTTCTATTTCTTTGTCACAGAGCCTGATGGGGGAAGAAAGAGAGGTTACCTGGCTCTCACTGTCTGTGTGCTGGGGGCATGAGGCCTGAAGATCCTGTGTTCAGAGGAGGAGGAGGAACTGGTGGGGTCCCAGGGAAAAGCACGCAGTGGGAATTGGGAATAGAGTCAGGCAGGTGGAGAAACTGCAGAGAAAGAGAGCCAGGCCTGGGCCGGGGGACGGTGGTGTCTTAGTGATGTGTGTGTGTGTGCGGGCAGTGGGGGTGGGGGTGACCCAGGGAACAGTGGGAGAAACCCCTGGGAGAGAGCCAATTTTAGACAGTGAAGGGCCATGTAGGGGCACATGCCTTGTCTGGGTGCAGCCCAGAGTTGATGAGTAAAAGGGTTTTAAGCAAGGCCTTTGCGGGAATCATGATGGAAAGTCCCTCTCTGCAGGGTCCCCGGCAGCAGGGTACCGAGACCAGGGAGGCCCTAAAACCAAGCAGAGGCAGGACTCCCGAGCCTGTCCCCAAGAGCGTGGTACCCTCCCCATCCTCTGTCCTCACTGGGAGAACCCTCCCTCTGAGATGGAAGGATTGAACCTGGTTCTCAGCGCACGAATGAATATACACCAACACGGGACCCAGCTCCCGGGTTGATTTTTCTCTTGGCCTTTCTCTTCTTGGGTGAGTGAGCTGGCTCCACTTTTCCTGGTCACCAAATAATAACAATTCCCTTGCAGCCAGGGCTCCCTAATCACCTGCCAGGGGGCTGACTGCATTGGATGCCAAGCCAACGTTATTCAGGCTTGCAAAATGCTGTCCCTGGGGGGGCTGTTATAATAGTTTTAAAGACCTTGAAATTACTCTGATGAAAGTACTTATAATAAACTTATAATGAACTCCTATCACGCCTGCAAATCTGTGTGTACCATCTGCCTTTATTAAAGATGATGATTTGATGGTTTTTCCATAAAGGATTGCAGACGCCGCTCTCAGGCTCACCAAAGAAGATTTATGTTATAATCACTCTGGGCTCCCAAACGGTTAAGTGCCATCGTGCCAGTAGTTGGCACATAGTGGGTACTTAATAAATGCTTGTGGGATGAGAGTGAATGAGTAATTGAATAAAAGGCACTGGCAGGGATGATGACCTAATTAAATCTTGCTAATTTAACGATCTCAGCCCAGAGCAGCTGTGACTTTGAATGCCACCCATGCAAGGGGCAGGCTTGCTCAGTGCCTGGATTTTGCAAACAGGAGGAAAAAAACCCAGAGCAAGGGACAGAGGAATGCCACCTGCCCTCTCAGCCGCTGCGCCAGCCTGTCCGGAGGCATCTGCCAGCTGGGCCCCACTCCGCATCCTTCTGCCAGGCTCCCTAGGGGGCTCCCGGGGCTCGAGTGTGATAGTGGAATAATGCACTCCCCTGGAGACAGCGCAGGAGTGGCTGAGCTGCCCTGTTAGGGACAGGTCCACGGTTGACCTTACCCAGAGTTGGCTCCCTGCCCTGGGAGCTCCTGACCCCAGAGGCCCCAGCGCCCAGCCAAGGATGCCTTGTCCAGCTCAGCAGGTTTGTTCATCTTTCTCCATGTCAACATCTTCCAGGATCCAGCCTACTACTCACCTATTTTGATTTGTATTTGGGAACTCTTTTAAGCCTCCAAAGGTTCTCTCTCCCTGGTGGCTCAGATGGTAAAGAATCTGCCTGCAATGCAGGAGATCTGAGTTCATTCCCTGGGTGGGGAAGATCCCCTGGAGGAGGAAATGAATGGCAACCCACTCCAGGATTCTTGGCTGGGAAATTTCCATGGACAGAGGAGCCTGGCAGACCACAGTCCATGAGGTCGCAAAGAGCTGGACAGGACTGAAGGAGTAACACTTTCACTTTCCACTTTGAGCCTCAAGGTACATGTTCACCCTCTGGGTGTTTCTCCCGTGGGAGCTCGGGCTCCCCAGGGTGGCTGGCCAGCCCCTGGCAGGCGCGTGAGCCTTCTCCAGAGCCCGGGAGGATGCGTCACGGTTACACAGCAGATAGTTCACCTGCTGCAGAAGCAAGGACCCCAAAGAGAGTCACCTTGAGAAGTGACATGCATATTTCAGCGTCCCTAACACTTGGACTGCTTTCAAACCTTGTGGTAAATTGTCTAAGATATATTATTTAAAAAAAAAAAAACAACCGCACAACTTCAAACGCTGAGGGTGATTTGAATTCTAGCAAAAGCTGAGTCATTCAGAGCAGAGTCTGGGGAGAAAGGGGAGCGATCAAATTTGGATAAATAAGGCATTTTTAAGTGAAAACTGAGGACTGCTTTTGAAAGCAATTAAACTGGTTTTCTTATGTGTCTCTTCACCTGGATGTTGTAAGGACCACATAGATGTCTCAGCAAAGGCAAGCTGTATTATTGAGAAGTAGGATGTACCGACACCCCATGACAACCTCCTTTTAGATGGGCAAGCCTAGGCATGTTTTTCAAAAGCTTGTCGTTTTCTTTTATTGTCACAAGCATTGTTTCCAAAATGAGTATGAAAGTACCAGAATGATCATGGTATTGCTCTCTCCAAAACATTAGACCGAACTGTAAAAATGTCCTTGCTTTTAAAGAGCAACAGATTGGACTTCCCTGGTGATACTACTGTAAGACCCCAGACTTCCCCTGCAAGGGGCAGGGGTTCAGTCCCTCGTTGGGAACTAAGAGCCCATGTGCCGTGTGGCACTCCAAAAAAAGAAAAAACCAAACAAACAAATAGCAGATTAGTGTGTATGTGTGTGTGTGCTGACCATTTTCCACTTTCTTTTCTGTCTTCACAAAAATAATAGAGGCGCCTGAAAAACAAGGCTTCTAGGACAGGGCTAGCCCCAATTCCTGTCATGTCAGAAAGGCATCAACTTCAGTTATTTACTAGCCCCTCTCCTAAATGGCTGCCTTCAGAACAGACTCTTTAGCAATCCATCCAAAAGCCCTCCCTCACCTCTGCCTTGTTAGCAAAATATGTGCCCTCGAAGGAAGCAGAAGTCCCCTGGCTTTTGCAAAATCTTTGGTGGCTCAGACAGTAAGAAATCTGCCCGCAATGTCAGAGCCTCAGGTTGGATCCCTGAGTCTGGAAGATTCCCCTGGAGAAGGGAGTGACTACCCACTCCAGGGTTCTTGCTTGGAGAATCCCATGGACAGAGGAGCCGGGCGGGCTCCAGTCCATGGGGTTGCAAGGAACACTTTTACTTTCTTGATAAAAGACACAGACATGGTCAGAGCCTCCCCTTTTCCCTTCTTGCTGTCTTGAAAGAAGATATGTTGTCTAGAGCTGCAGCAGCCCTTTTGAAACCAAGAGGCAACTAGAAAAGCCCACTGGACAAGAGGCGGAGAAGCCTGGGTCCCTGATGGCTTTGTCCAGCAGTCTTAGACTTCTGGGCTTCTGAGCACACAGGAACCACAGGCTGTCTGCGCCAATGGTCAGGCTCTCTGCACCCAGGACTGCCGGACCTCACCCACTGTCCACTCCCTTACTAATGCACATGAGGCAGGCCTAGTCGTCAGGCAGGCAGGTGGGCAGGCAGGCAAACATAGGCACTGGAAGCATTTCCAAGCCTGAGCTGAGGCTGTTTGTTTAGAGGAAGGGTGGGGAGAACCACAGAACTTCAAGGCTGATAATTCTTGTCTTGACAGAATTCTAGAATCCAGAGTTCTAACATAATTACGAGTTTCTTATTTAAAAATGCATTAGAGCAGTTGTATACTAACATTTTATATTTGCAAGTGACTCATGTGCTTGGGAGGCTGTAATTTCCTTGTGGGTAGCAGGGAGGGGATGGGACGCTGGTTAAGACCCCTTCTCAGGGGAGGGGTGAAAGGGATCCGGTGTTTAGCGTGGGCCTGCTCTGTGTCAGAGACTCCACCCATATCACTTCATTTAATCCCCACGCCCACCATGACAAGGAAGTTTTGTGCTCCCTCTCTCTTATTGTGATAAAGTCACATAATATAAAAACATACTATGTTAACCTTACTTAACTGCACAGTTCAGTGGCACTAACTCCATTCATTGTGCAACTCTCACTATCACCCATCTCCTGGATTTTTCACCTTCCTAAACTGAAACTCTGACCCCACTGAACACTAACTGCCCAGTCCACCTCAGTCCCAGCCTCTGGCAGCTGCCAATGAATGTACTCTCTGAATCTATGAATCTGACGATTCTAGGTGCCTCTTATGCTCATGCATGTTGGCTGTAACTTTCAGAGAGGTTGGGTAATTTGCCAAAGTCACACAGCTGGTGGAACAGATCCCTCCCACAGCCCTAACCTCTTGTCTTGTGCCTGGAGAGATTTGAGTCACAAGTTTTTGATGGAAATCTATCAGAGAAGAGCCCAACCTTAGAAGCCTATAATTTGGGGGCAGGGGAGGGGAGCCGGGGGCAAATTTGATAACTTCTTAGACGGCTCTCAAATTTCTCCTCTTGTGTATCAGCTTAAGAAAATCACTGCATTGCTCTCTGGAATATTTATGGAGAATGTGAATTAGGAACTGTTGAAAGAGACATTAATAGATGTGAGATTTCTATCGTGATTAAACTAATGCTGTGCTCACAAGGAACAGACTGAAGGGGCCATCTGTTTAATCCTCCTCTCTTCTTGAGAGGATTTAGCAGATTTATGATTAAGTAACCCTGAAGATAATCACAGCATAGTCTTTCTCATGTCAGATGTGTGGAAAGATAGCTCAAGGTCGGAGCCTCAGATACGGTGTAGAAATATCCGTTACCTTACGGTCTTTTCAGTTAGCTTCATTTCTACCAAATGAATCCTGAAAGCTGTATCGTGACCCAGTGAATGGATGTAGGGTATTTGGAGGAAAGTTTAGCGAGCAGTTAAGAGATGGGAGCGTACACAGTTGTCTTCTGTGTTATTGTCTCAAATGGTCCACCTGGCGTGGGGAGCTGCAGGGGAGAGAAGGTGAGACGCCCACATTGTTGTTGTTCAGTCGCCAAGTCGTGTCCGACTCTTTGTGACCCCGTGGACTGCAGCACACCAGGCTTCCCTGTCCTTCACTATCTCCTAGAGTTGGCTCAAACTCATGTCCATTGAGTCGATGATACCACCCAATCATCTCGATGCCATCCAACCATCTCATCCTCTGTTGACCTCTTTCTCAGCATCAGGGATTTTTCCAATGAGTCAGCTCTTTGCATGGGTGGCCAGAGTATTGGAACTTCAGCTTCAGCATGAGTCCTTCCAATGAATATTCAGGGTTGATTTCTTTTAGGATTGACTGGTTTGATCTCCTTGCAGTCCAAGGGGCTCTCAAGAGTCTTCTCCAGCACCATAGGTCTAAAGTTGAATTTTGTCAAGCCCCCTCAATTGCTCAGTCAGGTCCAACTCTTTGCGACCCCATGGACTGCAGCCCACCAGGTTCCTCTGTCCAACGGATTTTTCAGGCAAGAGTACTAGAGTGGGTTACCATTTCCTCCTCCAGAGGATCCTCCCGACCCAGGGATCGAACTCGCATCCTGTGTCTCCTGCATTGAAGACAGATTCTTTTCCCATTGAACTTTTGAGGAAGCTCTACCCCAAATTCAGAGCTGAAGCCCTAACCTCCAGTCCCAGAGGATGTGACTTGACTCAGAGATGGGCTGTCGGAGATGTGATTAGCTAAGATGAGTTGATTCTAGAGTTGGGGGTTGTCCCTGATCCAATGAGACTGCTACAAAAAGAGGAAATCTGCACACAGACATACACGTGGGGGGAATGTCATGGGAACGTGAAGACAGACACTGGGGTGAAGTGCCTGCAAGCCAAAGAACACAAGATGGCCAGCAAACCTCCAGAAGCCGGGAGAGAGACACGGACCGGGTTCTCCCCCACAGCCTCAGAAGGAATCAGACCTGCCCACTGCTGGACCTTGGACTTCTTTCTCCAGACCTGGGAGATGATACATTCCTATTGTTTACGTCATCCAGTCTGCAGGGTTTTGTTACGGCAATGTGAGTAAGCTAATACACCCCACAAGGAAAGAGATGTTGATAACTAAGATGTCACAGGAGTTTTCCAAGTCGGAGATGTTTGCTCATTTCTTCATGATTTCTGCCTTCATCTGAGAACAGCCGTGGGGCCCTTTATACAGGCTGGGCACCTTGCTGAGCACTTTAGGAAACTGATCCTGGCTTCCCTGCCCCCCAGGAATCCTAATTCTTGGGAAGAGAAAGAACTCCCGAAACCGATGTGTCCGGGAGGCTGTCTCCATGCTGAGTGCTGGGTGATTATAGAAGCATGTGTGTGTGTGCGTGCTAAGTCGCTTCAGTTGTGTCTGTTTTGGACTCTATGGACTGTAACCTGCCAGGCTCCTCTGTCCATGGGATTCTTCAGACAAGAATACTGGACTGGGTTGCCATTTCCTCCTCCAGGGGATCTTCCCCTCCCAGGGATTGAACCTGCATCTCTTATGTCTCCTGCATTGCAGGCGGATTCTTTACCACTAGCACCACCTGAGAAGCCCGTGTGCATATGGGGGAGCAAATGAGTATATGTGGGTGTATGAACCTGTGTCTGTTTGCATGTGTCTGTGTGTGCACATGCGTGTGAATGTGTGGATGTGTGTGTGTGAGCAAGTCGAGCGGCAGCTCTCACAGTAAATCCGTCCCAGATTTTGTTCCTGTCACTCTAGAAGTGAGGCTGCGTTCACCATTGCAGGAAAGGAAACCCACTGAAGGATCTCCGCTCTCCTGAGGGATAATATAATGGAATATTACGCAGTCACTGAAATTTCCATCTTGAGGAGTTTTTTAGCACCTGGGGAGGCTGCCTGTGGTGGGTGGGAGACACCAGGGGGTGGACAGTGGCTATGGGGTCGTGAGGCTGGGTGCCTTCCTGGGGTCAAATTCAGGCTCACCCTATGCTGGCTGTGTGCCCTTGGCAGGCACCTCAGTTTCTTCATCTGTAAAGTGGGAACATCAGAGTACCAACCCCACAGGCAATGGCACAAAGCTAAAGGGGCTCTCAATTCAAGGACCTTGACCTGTGGCATCTGCTGGTTTCCATGGAGGTAAATATTTCCATAATGACCATTTCAAGCTTCCAGTGGTTTAAGAACTGAATCACAAAATTCCCGAGAATGTAACAGCTACTCTCCTCACAAGCTCGTCGGGGTGATGGGGTGCTGGCGGAGCACACCATGGCCGGGGGTACTGTGGGGATTCAGTGAACATGTGCACGAAACACTGGGAGCAACGCCCAACACAAAAGACAAGCATCAGCCGTCATCGCCATGCAGTTCTCTCCTGAGCCACGTGACAGAAGAGAAGTAGCAGAAGCAAGGCCCCACGATGATGCGCTGGCTTCCCTGGTGCTCAGCTGGTGAAGAATCTGCCTGCAGTGTGGGAGACCCGGGTTGGATCCCTGCGTCGGGAAGATCTCCTGGAGGAGGAAATGGCAACCCACTCCAGCGTTCTTGCCTGGAGAATCCCACGGACAGAGGAGCCTGGTGGGCTACAGTCCATGGGGGTCGCAAAGAGTCAGACACGACTGAGCGATGACCACTGCCACGATGATGCGTGCTGAACCAAGGGTGATGATGGATCGGATTCTGTAAATCCCAGGTCCAAAAGATAGTTTTCATTTTTATCTTTAATTGAAGTGTGGTTGATTTACGATGTTCTGTTAATGTTTGCAGTATAGCAAACTGATTCGGCTATACATATATATTTATATATTTTTTTCATATTCCTTTCCATTACTGTTTATTTCAGGATATTGAAAATAGTTCCCTGTGCTGTACACTGGGACCTTGTTGTTTATCCATCCTATATATACTTGTCTGCGTCTGCTATTCCCAAACTCCCACGCCTTCCCTCCCCCAGGCCCTCCCCCTTGGCAACCAAAAGTCTGATTTCTGTGTCTGTGAGTCAGTCTGTGTTTCGTAGACAGGTTCGTTTGTATTGTACAAAAAATATATATATTATCTTTTTAATAAATGGATGACTTCATTTCTTGACTTTGCTCTCTTTATTCATTTAGTTTCATTTTTGACCGCACCCTGTGGCAGGTGGGATCTTCATTCCCTGACCAGGAATTGAGACCACACCCCCTGCTCTGGAAGGTGGAGTCTTCACCACTGGACCCCCAGGGAAAGTACCCACCCCCCAAAATAATTTTTAAATATTTAAACGTGGCTAAAGTGGAATTCACCAGAATGCTGAGTGGTGGGATGGTAGTCAAGCGTGGAGGTCTGAGAATTTGTCCAAGGTTTGCACAATGAGCAGATAGAATGATGTAGTCATTTAACTTAAAGATGGGAGAAGTTCTGAAGATGGGGACACCATCTCTTGGGGGGGACAGGGAGGGGAGCCCCCAGGGTGTTGGGAGAGGCCGGGCCAGAGGAGACGGGGTGCCCAGAGTGAGGGAAGCTGGCTGCTGGAGGGCCCAGCCCCGACCCTGGCCTTCAGGTGACTCAGTCTTCATGACTGCTCCATGCCCTCGGGTCTCAAGACTTTCCCTGGGCATGACCCGGCTCTCGGACACATCCTGTGAAAGGAAACGGACCCCTTTCTGTCTGGAGCTGTGGGGGTTACTGTTGGGTGTGTGGGGTTGACTAGTGTCCCCTGCTCCTCCAACTCCTGTCTGCTTGGAACCTCAGAACGTGGCCTTATTTGGAAGCAGAGTCTCTGCAGACATAATCAAGTTGAGATCGCAGAGGGTCATGCTGAATGAGAGAGGGCCCCTCACCCAGCGCGACCAACGTCTTTGTAAGAAGAAGGCCATGTGAAGACAGAGCCACACAGAGGGGAAGGCCATATGATGCTGGAGGCAGAGACTAGGCTGATGCTTCTGTAGGCAAGGGAGCCCCAAGGATCGCTGGCAGCCCCAGGGCCAGAAAAGACGCAGGGAATCAACCCTGATGACACCTTGATCCAGAACTACGAGAATTCATTTCTTTTAAGTGATAGTGACTGCAGCCATGAAATTAAAAGATGCTTGTTCCTTGGAAGAAAAGTTATGACCAAATAGACAGCATATTAAAAAGCAGAGACATTACATTGCTGACAAAGGCTCGTCTAGTCAAAGCTATGGTTTTTCCAGTAGTCACGTATGGATGTGAGAGTTGGACTATAAAGAAAGCTGAGTGCCGAATTACTGATGCTTTTGAACTGTGGTCCTGGAGAAGACTCTTGAGAGCCCCTTGGATCACAAGGAGATCTAACCAGTCCATCATAAAGGAAATCAGTCCTGAATATTCATTGGAAGGACTGATGCTGAAGCTCCAATACTTTGGCCTTCTGATGTGAAGAACCGACTCTTTGAAAAGACCGTGATGCTGGGAAAGATGGAAGGCAGGAGGAGAAGGGGATGACAGAGGATGAGATGGTTGGATGGCATCACCAACTCAATGGACATGAGTTTGGGTAAACTCTGGGAGTTGGTGATGGACAGGGAGGCCTGGTATGCTGCAGTCTATGGGTTGCAAAGAGTCAGACACGTCTGAGGGACTGAACTGAAGTCACCCAGTTTGTGGCCCTTTGTTACAGCGCTCGAGGAAACGAATACATGGGGTCCAAGTGGAGAAAGCTCCCATGTGGGTGCTGTCCCTGGCCCGGCCCCCAGGGCGGCGCTGGGGAGCTGAGGCCCCGGCTCAAGGCTGCCCTGAAGCAAGCAGGGGAAGCCGCTTGGTGCCTGAGCCCCAGGTAGGGACCGAGCACAGCTTTCTGAAAACATCTTCCTTTTCTTCAGAAACCTTCTTCTGATTTGCACGGAAAATGAATTCTTCCCGACCAACACGATGCACTGCCGGTGTGATCCTGCGTGAACGATCCCCCAGTGATGCTCAAAAGAGAAAGAGGAAGAAACGATGCCTCAGGGTGGCGCACCTGACGCTGGCTCAGCAGGGCTTTCCCGGGGACTGCCGGGGATGCCGGGGGCACCGGAGCCCAGGCCACGCCCCCTGGCTGTGCCTTTCCGGCGCCCGGGGGCTCCTCAGAGGCTGGGTGACGTCTCCCTGAGCTCTGGCCCACACCCCGCCCCTTCCCCGCCTCCCCCACCTCGTCAAGGATGATCGTCCTAACCCAGCAGCTTCACAGTCGCTTCAGAACTAGACCAGGCGGAAGATTAAGGCTTGCTAATTTGGAACCAGGACTGATGTTCTATAAAAAGCCAAGGCTTTGGGATCTGTTTGGCTTTTTTAAAAGTAAGCCATTTTAGAAACTCTTCCTACATGAAAAACGATGAAGTCAGTGCAATTTGTCCCTTTCCAGGCCTGCTTCTTCTTCTGTGCTCCCCCTCTTTTTCCAGCACCCCCCCATATGCCCCTGCCCCAGGCTCGGGATGCCGAGGGCACAGCGGCCACACATGGAGGCTCATTCCGGGCAGGTCAGTGCCTATAAAGAGATGTGCCCCATCCTCACGGGAGTCTAGGATCAGAGAGGACGAGACAGGTTGGGGGACCTGTGACCCTCTGGGGTGAGGGCCCAGGGCCGGCGGTGGACGGGGCCACAGTGGGTACAGGGAGGAGGTGACTGACCCCAGAAGGCCCTGCCCAGAGTGGCTGCCTTTCAGAAAAACTCTGCAGAGAGAGGAACCTTTGGGAATGGAAGGAGCCTGCTGGTATCACCGAGCCCAGGTGAACCATGAGGACCCGGGAGGCCTTCCTAACCCCTGGGAAGTCTCCCCCAGCACGTGCTCAGGGCCGGGCACGGAGTCAGGCCCTTCTTCAGACTGCGGCCTGGGCTGAGCGAGGCCAGGGAGACACACAGCCTCTTCACACTCTACAGCTCAGTTCAGTTCAGTTCAGTCGTTCAGTCATGTCTGATTCTGCAACCCCATGAACTGCAGCATGCCAGGGCTCCCTGTCCATCACCAACTCCCAGAGTTTACTCAAACCCATGTCCATTGAGTCAGTGATGCCATCCAACCATCTCATCCTCTGTCGTCCCCTTCTCCTCCTGCCTTCAATCTTTCCCAGCATCAGGGTCTTTTCCAATGAGTCAGCTCTTCACATCAGGTGGCCAAAGTATTGGAGCCTCAGCTTCAACGTCAGTTCTTCCAATGAACACCCAGGACTGATCTCCTTTAGGATGGACTGGTTGGATCTCTTTGCAGTCCAAGGGACTCTCAAGAGTCTTCTCCAATACCACAGTTCAAAAGCATCAATTCTTCAGTGCTCAGCTTTCTTTATAGTCCAACTCTCACATCTATACATGACTACTGGAAAAACCACATCCTTGACTAGATGGACCTTTGTTGACAAAGTAATGTCTCTGCTTTTGAATATGCTATCTAGGTTGGTCATAACTTTCTTTCCAAGGAGTAAGGGTCTTTTAATTTCATGGCTGCAATCACCATCTGCAGTGATTTTGGAGCCCCCCAAAATAAAGTCAGCCACTGTTTCCCCATCTATTTGCCATGAAGTGATAGGACTGGATGCCATGATCTTAGTTTTCTGAATGTTGAGCTCTAAGCCAACTTTTTCACTCTCCTCTTACACTTTCATCAAAAGGCTTTTTAGTTCTTCACTTTCTGCCATAAGGGTGGTGTCATCTGCATATCTGAGGTTACTGATATTTCTCCCAGCAATCTTGAGTCCAGCTTGTGTGTTCTTCTTCTTCCAGCCCAGCGTTATTCTACATGAACCTCAAATCTAAAGAGGATGCAGCTCCATGGTGCAAAAATGAAGAATGCTGAGGCTGCCTGGGGAAAAGGAACTTGACTTCCTTTCTCATCTCTATGCATTAGAGAGCAATTGGGCAAGCAGAGTAACTCTGCAAAGCAAGCTATGTGAACACAAACACACACACCCACACCCTGAAGAGAAAATTTATGGTTTTCTCAGCTCCAGAGTGAGCAAAATTAAGTAGGATCTGGGAGCCTTGAGTGAACCAATTTCAGCTCCACTCTGGGGGCAGGAAATAGGTAGTCTTTTTTTTTTGGCCGTGGCATGCAGCATGTGAGCTCTTCGTTCGCCAGCCAGGGACTGACCCCACGCCCCCTGCGGTGGAAGCCCGGAGTCTTAACCACTGGACCACTAGGTAGGTCAGCCTTTTTGTTGAGATTCACCCTCAACTTGTTTGTCTGTCCCACATGTTTTCCCTGCATCAGCCAAGCTGTATCTCCCGGGAAAGCTCACACACTGCGAGCAGGCCTCCACTTTCAGTGGTAAATTCCAGGATGTGCTTTTAGGGGTGCAAGTGTCTGCTGTGTAGCTACCGAGTGAAATGATGAAAATGATGAAAAGCCCAGACAGCAGGAAGACCCAGGACACAGTGAGGAGAGCAGAGGTCTAGACCACAGGTCCGGCCACGATCAGCGTCACCATCATTAGGAGCTGGGACTCCTGGGCTGGGGCTCTCTTTGCCCGAAGATCTCCTGTGGAGCAAGCACCTCGGGGCGGCCCTGCCTCTGGTCCGCGGGGACTTGATGCCGCTCGGCCTTCTCAGATACAGCTGGGGGGTGTGCGGGTGCTGGAGGGGACAGAACCGGGTGGACGCCTTGGCCAGGGAGACTCTTGAGGGTATCCTTATTTATTCCAATGTCCTTTTGTTCCAACTGGGGAGGGGTGAGTTGCCCAGATGGTCAAAGTCCCGCGCTAACAGCGTCCTGTGGATGGCGTGGACGGGTGGTAGCTTCGCTACGAACAACCCTCCCCCACCTCTGATATTTTCTTTTTCTAAGTCAGCTCATTGAAGTATCAAACCATTTACACATTACAAATATAATTTATAGACTCATATGATAGTATAATTTTTGTAGATACAACAATAATTATCTAGTATAATTTATACATAGGTAACTTATTTATATATAATATTTTACATAAACTGAAAGTGCAACTTGCTCAGTTGTGTCCAACTCTTTGCGACCCATGGACTGTATAGCCTGTATTATCCAGGCCAGAACACTGGTGTGGGTGGCCTTTCCCTTCTCCAGGGGATCTTCCCAACCCAGGAATTGGACCAGGGTCTCCGCATTGCAAGTGGATTCTTTACCAACTGAGCTATCAGGGAAGCCCCTGATTTTACATAGTACAATGTAATTTATAATATTACGTAACTTATACCATATACTGGTATAGGACTTTTTGCAAATGTGGACAATTATGTAATGATGTCATAATCAAAATACAGACCAAACCCATCACTTTCTGCACAATGATGCCCCCTTTGGGTGGTGGTCTTCCCTGCCCCGAAGTCCCTAACCATCCCCCTCTGCTTTCTGCCCCGTCCTGAGGTCCTGCTGAGCCTGGCTACTCTGGGAGCCGGAGCGGTGGTCACAGGCACTGAGTCCCTGGATTTCCGTGTGCAGCTTTCTCTGAATCCTATCCCTCCTCTAGCGCTGTTGTTGTTATGTCTTTTTTTTAAGCTTAAATATATATTTACACCCAAACCAGACTTAATTTTAATTTTGCTTTCCAGGCTTTAAGGGAAGCAAATGCAGTCATAATATTTGAAAATATACTTCTTAGCTTATCTTGTTTTCAGCTGGGAGAACTGCTGCTCTTGACGACCAGTCAAGACCCAGTGAAGCTCTTGAATCCTCTTTAATTCACTTCAGCTTCCTGAAATGTGCTTTGCAGGACCCTGCTATGATTAAAAACAAAACAAAAACAATAAATAAATAAACAAAAACAACATAAAGCCAACAAGCCCCACCGAAACATCAAAGTCCAATTCCAATTCCAGATCTAAATTTAGATTGGAGAAGGAAATGGCAACCGACTCCAGTACTCTTGCCTAGAGAATTCCATGGACAGAGGAGCCTGGCGGGCTACAGTTCATGTCGCAAAGAGTCGGACACGATTGAGTGACTAACACATACACACAAATTTGGATCAGATCACCCTAAGCATGGTTAGGATGAGATGGTTGGACAGCATCACTGACTCAATGGACATGAATTTGAGCAAACTCTGGGAGATGGTGGAAGACAGAGGAGCCTGGTGGGCTGCAGTCCATGGGGTCTCGAAGAGTTGGACATGACTGAGCAACTGAACAGCAACAACCCGAAGCAAAGGCTTCCCTCATAGCTCAGTCAGTGAAGAATCTGCCTACAATGCAGGAGACCAGGGCTCGATTCCAGGGTTGGGAAGATCACCTGGAGAACGGAGTGGCAGCCGGTATTCTTGCCTGGCGAATCCCATGAACAGAGGAGCCTGCAGGCTACAGTCCATGGGGTCACAAGAGTTGGACATGACTTAGCGACTGAAACCACCAACCACCAACCCTGAGCAAAGTTCCCGCAGTGTCCATTGTCTGTTCATCCCACACCTGACCAGAGCCACTGCCGTTCCTGAAGGGTCCCCTCCTGGAAGATGGGCCCCTCGGCCACCTGGTGGATGCTCCCTGTCTGAAAGAAATGAATCTCTCATTACTGCTAATTAAAGATCTCACGCCACATGTTCCACTGAACTGTACCCGGAAAGCACTGCACGCCCATCCTTGCTGATGTTCCTATCCTTGACTGTTTTAAGCAAACGCTTACATAAGGCGGCGCTGGCTCCATATGGGCCCTGCTCACTCCCAGCCCCCGTCAGTCACTGGGGCCAGTGACAGCCCCCTGGGGCTCCACAGGTGAGGGAAGGAGGCAGACATCTCAGGAAAGAGGCCTGTCCGCCCAGCTACTGCAGTCTCCTGCGATGGTCCCAGCTGGAAGGCCTCCTTTCAGGCCAGTGGAAGGCTCCTTCTGGGTGCCCCCTTCCCTCTGCCCCCTGGGGCAGCAAATGGTTTCAGGGTGAATCAAAGTCCCTCCTCTGGGGCTTCCCATGGGGGGCTAGTGGTAAAGAACCCACCTGTCAATGCAGGAGACATAAGAGATGCAGCCCCTGAGTCTGGAAGATTCCCTGGGGGAGAACATGGCAACCCACTCCAGTATTCTTGCCTGGAGAACCCCTATGGATAGAGAAGCGGGGCAAGGATTTACAGAATCCGGTCCATCATCACCCTTGGTTCAGCACACATCATCATCGTGGCAGTGGTCGTCGCTCAGTCGTGTCTGACTCTTTGCAACCTCCATGGATTGTAGCCCACCAGGCTCCTCTGTCCATGGGATTCTCCAAGCAAGAATACTGGAGTGGGTTGCCAGTTCCTTCTCCAGGGGATCATCCCAACCCAGGGATCCAGCCCAGGTCGCCTGCACTGCAGGCAGATTCTTTACCAACTGGGCTATATTCCCAGTGGCCCTGGGGGCCCTGGGTCTCTGGCTCTTTGCTGCTGCTCTAGGTGAGGATACTCACATCCCAGGGGGAATCTTCCCTGGCAGTTCCCCAGGCGCCGCCCCCATCCCCCCTAGATGTCCCACTGTCCTTCTGCAATAAAGACCTCGTGAAAGTTGGGCTCAGCCTCCTCTGCCCTGGCCAAGCCTGCTCTGAGCTGTGTGAGGCTCAGAGGAGGGTGGGATTGGGGGCGGCCAAGCCTAGAAAGGAGAAAATTCAAGGAGGTGGCGGGGGGGGGGCGGGGAATGGCACCCACTGGGGAGGGGGGCGGGGAGGAAGAAAGACAAATTCAGATGCTTGTGACTCAGGAAGTTTGGCTACAGCAGCCTGGAGAGAAGGGCGGGAGGGGCCAGAAGGGGAGAGAGGAGGGAAGAAGGGGTGAGAGGGGGTAGAGAGAGCATCACTGCGGGCCGGGGTGGGGAAGGCGAAAGTGCGGAGAAGAGGCAAGGCGGGGCTGGGAGCTGGGAGGTCCAGCTGGGGAGCTGGGGGGTGTTCCCTCCTCCCGCACCTTGCTTTTATTCTTGCCTCCCAAGGACCAAGAGAGGATTCAGGATGGGGGAGGGGAGCAGGGAGAGGGGGGCGGACAGGGGATGGACCCCGAGCCCCGCCCGCCAGGAAGCGCTGGTTCTAAGAAGGGAATAAAGTTCCTGCTGGAAGAACGCGCTGTGCGAGTGGAAAGGAACAAACAGCCGCTCCCACGCGGCCGCCCGCGCGCGCGATGCTGGCAGCCGGAGGGGCCGCTGCCGCCGCGGAGGCAAGAGCCGGCTGCGGGAGCCGCCCCCCGCGGCCCTGCCTGCGGGTTAGTGTTGATCCTTATTACTGGGCACGGTGCGCTGCTCCAAGGAGTCTCTGTAAACACGCTCGGTGTCCCTTCACCCCCACTCCCCTGGTGGCTCAGACCGGAAAGACTCCGCCTGCAATGCGAGGAGACCCGGGTTCTGTCCCTGGGTCGGGAAGATCTCCTGGAGACGGAGATGGTAACCCACTCCAGTGTGCTTGCTCGGAGAATCCCAGGGTCAGAGGAGCCTTGTGGGCTGCAGCCCCTGGGGTCGCAGAGTGGACACGACTGAGCGACTTAACAGTTTCACTTTTCACTTTCATCCCCACTTCACAGGCACAGACATGCAAAAGGACTCCTTTAAGAACAGGCTGATAAAATCCCGTCTGGAGGAGCTCACAGTAGACAGTTAGCTTCGGCAGATTTTATCAAAGCAGATTCCCTGAAACAGGTTGAACGGAGGTTAACTTTGCATGGAGGAAGTTGGAGGAAGTTGAATGGAGAGGTGATGGAGTTGAGGTGTTTGCAGGCAGAATCTCACAGTGGACCGCCCTGCTGGTTGCTCCCCCCCACCCACCCCCCAACACACACACACTCCTCTGACTTCTCTAGATAATTCCAAAAGCTTTGTGACTGAATTTCAGCTGCAAATTAGGCCAGGCTGTTTCTAGGTGTTCAGGTAACATGTAAGCCCGCTTGCTGTCTCAGGGAACTTGCCCCCATTCCAGGCCCTTGCTGACTGCCTTCTGGGGCCTCAACCGAGTTGGCCAAGGGTGAGCGGGCTGCCGACACAACAGAAGTGCCTCTGGTTGTCTGCAAAAGGATCGGCATGGAGGGCCTTGATGCAAAGACAGCCCCAGGTTGATCAGCCTCCTGGTTTCTGGAATTCATCCAGCAGAGCTAAAGGTCAAGGTGAAGATGTCATCAGCTGGTGGGGCAGGGCCATGGGGGCCCCAGGTTCATTGGAGTGAGGGGGGAGGGGGGAGGACCAGAGAAGGATGTGGGGTGCAAGGTAAAGAATCCAGTGATGCGGACGGCTATGGGGAGATAAGAGAGAGATGGCCAACCTGCCACAGGCATCCCCAAGGCCAGTTCCAGTGTGGCCAAGGCCCAGCCCAACATGTGTCCTGGCCTTGGACTTCTAGCAGATCCCGTGGCTTCCCTGGTGTCTCAGAGGGTAAAGCATCTGCTTACAATGTGGGAGACCCAGGTTTGATCCCTGGGTTGGGATGATTCCCTGGAGAAAGAAATGGCAACCCACTCCAGTATTCTTGCCTGGAAAATCCCATGGATGGAGAAGCCTGGTGGGCTACAGTCCATGGGGTCGCAAAGAGTCAGACACGACTGAGCCATTTCACTTTCTTTCTTTATGGCTTCCCTGGTGGTCAGTGGTAAAGAATCCACCTGCCAATGCAGGACATGCAAGTTTGATCCCTGGATCGGGATGATCCTCTGGAGAAGGAAATGGCAACCCACTCCAATATTCTTGCCTGGGAAATCCCAAGGACTGAGGAGCCCGGTGGACTGCAGTCTCTGGGTTGCAAAAGAGATTCATTGCCCCTGTGACAATAAACTCCACCCCCCTGACCTGAGGGACCTGAAAGAGTTTCTGCTTCTTGGTTGGGGTTGGGGGGCAGGGCGGGGCGGGAGTAAGTAAAACCCAGGTACCTAAGTCAACTTCTGCCAAGTAGGATTTTTAAATGCAGAATGGGACGAGGTCAGTCAAGATCAGAGCTCAGCAGATTTCTCTGTGTCTCTGAGATGTGGAAAAAAAAGAAAAAAGATCAGAGCCCTGGCCTCTGGCCACTCCTGCGGATGGATACTCATCAGCCCAGCCCATCTCGGTCGGCTCCTGCAGCTCTTGTCCTTACACGTCTACCAGCATCCGGATTGGTTTTATTAACTGTCAGCTAAAACCCAGTTCTATTCCAAGTCTTCAAAGATTCATCAAGTGCCTACTGTGTGCAGGGCACTGGGTAGAGCCTGTGGGAGATGCAGGGATGATGGAGCTGCAGTGCCAACCTTCTACCAGCGCAGGTGGCATCCAGGGAGGCAGATGGCCTGGGGGCCCTGAAGCTGGTGTTAGTGGTCGCAGCACTTTATCACCTACAGTTCTCTGATCTCTGGAAAAACAGACTAAATAAGAACAGTACACAGTGGAAAGGGGGACAGGGGAAGAGTAATAGTACAGGAGAAAAACTTGACAGATGCTTCCTTGGCCGAGCGACCAAGGTCAACATCAACAGTGATAAGTCATGCTGACAGCGGGGACCTTTGAAGGTGATGAAAATGGAATTTACCTCCGTGTCTGTCCTCCCTCAGCCCACCCTCCATGTCTAATCCTGAGAAAAACATCAGGCAAATTCTGATAGGTGAGCATCCTACAGTCAGCCTGAGGAGTTCCTCAAAACTGTCAAGGTCATCACCATCAAGGAGAGTCTGAGAAACTGTCACAGCTGAGAGGAGCCTGAGGAGACCTGACAACTGAACGTGGTGGGGAATCCTAGATGGGATTTTTCAGCAGAAAATGAATATGAGGTAAAATCTTTGGAAATCTGAATGATCTACAATCATCAGTTAATAATAGGTATCAATATTTGTTCATTATTTTTAATAAATGCTATTGTTGTTCGGTCCCTCAGTCGTGTCTGACTCTTTGCAGTCCCATGGACTGTATCACACCAGGATTCATCTATCTCCCATTACCTCCTAGAGTTTGCTCAGATTCATGTCTACTGAGTCGGTGATGCCATCCAACCATCTCATCCTCTGTCGTCCCCTTCTCCTCCTGCCCTCAATCTTTCCCAGCATCAGGGTCTTTTCCAATGAGTCAGTTCTTCGCATCAGGTGGCCAAAGTATTAGAGCTTTAGCTTCAGCAACAGTCCATCCAATTCAGGGTTGATTTCCTTTAGGATTCTAATATTAGATTTTATTAATAGGGAAAATGGTACAGGTCTTATAGGAACTCTGTACTTTCTGCTCGACATTTCTGTAAATCTAAAATTGTTCTAAAAAGTAAAACCTGTTAAAAAGAACCCTGCAGGAATGAGGTTTGGGATGGCCAGTCTGTGAACCAGAACTGCGGCTCTCCAGGCATTCCGGTGAGTTACTCAGTACCTTTCAATAAAGCCCTCTTCTGTTTAGGCTAGCTGCAGTGGGAGTTTGGTTGTTTGCAATCAACAACCTAGATGAATGCACACATTTACATACTTACAGCATTTAAGAAAACAGCTGCAGGAGGTTTGGTGTCATTTTCCATTTTGAAGCACAGTCATTTTACAAAGGCAAGATAATGTGCATAAAATGTCTAGGGGTAGAATCAGAACTAATGAGATCATATCTGCAAAACTCCCTGGAGCTACTAAAAGGCAAGGTACAGGTATTATCATCATGAGAAAAAAACAAGCTTTGAGAACTTTGGCAGGGAGGTGGCTAAAAGTGGAAATCAGTTCAATTACTTCTTTTAAAATAGACAAGTTCTATAAAAGTTAAAGATAAGTGATTTTTTTTTCTTGGTAAATTGAATTCCTCCTTACTTCTTCAGTCAAACATTGCTGTCTGTTCTATGATCTCTCAATTATTTTTGGTGCTGGGCTCCCTCTGACAATATATCCAAGCAGCTTGAGTTTTCCTGCTTCCAGATTATCCAGCACAATATTCTCAAACTTCAAAATCTAACCTCATTTTTGAGGGGAAAAAAATCATATGCTTTCCTTTAATGTTATTGGAAATTTCAAAACAAATAACATGATTAAAAAAGATCCAACCAATACAAATGGTAATAGTAGAAGAAAGGGATGCTTTTGTCTCTAAAGACGCATTTTAAAAATTGTCAGCTCATATAACACTGCAGTTTTTGTCCATCCTATAGGAGACAGAGACCGGAGCTCATCATGACCTTTAGACACCAGGTCTGTTGTGCTGTTTTGTTTTCAAAGTCTGTAGTAAAGAAAAAAATAATGAAATACGTGTGGGTGAAAAATGAGGTCACAATAGGAATGCTTTCATATTTTTTAAAGATATTTTACCTCCAAGTGTTCAAAGTCATCACGGCAGTGAAGATTCTGTCATGATTAACAGGGATTATAGTGTCTCATTCCTCCTGGTCCACCTTTAACCTGAGCTGTATTTCTTGTTTTTGTTTTTCCTTTTATAAACTTACAAGAGGCTATAAAAATCGGCCAACACATTTCAGAACATTCCCTACTAAGTTCCCAGATACTATCTCGGTGGACACATGGCCAGTTTCCCAAGATGTAATTAAAGACAGTTTGACCATTTTGCAAGCATGTAGCAAGAGCCGTTTCAAAACTGGGCTAAAGACCACTGGCGCCCTTCTCTCCAGGCAGTTTGGTGTCTTACAGTTTCTGAATTTGCCACACTCGCCCCCAGGCGTGAAATTCAGATTTAGCAAAGATTCCTTAGGTGGCAAGTAATTAGAAATCAGGCTGAGAGGACCCAGGGGATTCTGTGGCTCCCATAATGGAAGTCCAGAGGTGCGCAGATTTTCCTGAAGGTTGATGTGGGAACCGCAGCTGTCTTCCTCTTGTGGAGACCGTTTTGTCCCAAGTTTTGTTCCCCTTGTGGACTTGTAGAAGTCAAAGCCATCTTCTTCCTCCTTCACGTCCAGTAGGAGACACGGTGGGTCCCGTGATTGGATAGTTTCCATCACAGGCTTATTGCTGGTCCCAAGGTGTGACCGGGATGCTGTGCTGGTTAACCAAAGCCCAGCCTCTGGACATGGTATCCCCAGCCCACCCCCAACACCAGGCTTCCCCAGGACAGAGGGCGTGCACCCCAGTGAAATCTGTTACCCCTAGAAAGGAGGAAAGGTGATCTACTGCCAGGACCTCTGTTGTGATTTTTGGAAGTTACCTTTGGCAGAAGCCTGAACAAGAAGCATTTTTCCTTGGTGATGTTTTCTGGCAGATATGGAATATGAGGGGAAAAGGGAATTTCTCAATGAACTCTGAAATGAGATTGTTCAGCCATGTCACCTAGAAAGTAGTTCCTGAATTCAGCCTAGACACACACTAGATGCAAGGTAAATTTTTTCATGGAATATTTAAAAGAAAATGTAATTATTTATTTTTGACTGTGCTGTGTCCTTGTTGCTGAGCGGCTTTTCTCTATCTGTGGTGAGTACGGTCTTCTCTCTTAGAGCAGAGCACATGGTCTGGGGACTCAGGCTTCAGTGGTTGCGGCTCCCAGGCTCTAGAGCACAGGCTTGATAGTTGCGGTGTATTGGGTTAATTGCTCCATGGTATGCAGGTCTTCCCAGATCAGGGATTGAACCCGTGTCTCCTGCATTGGCAGGCAGATTCTTTACTACTGAGCCACCAGGGGAGCCCTCTAAGAAATATTTTTCAGAACCTTGTCTTTGAAAATTTTAGGTTGAAAAAATATAAAAAGACAGTTTTAGCCATGATTTTTCAACTTCCATTGAGAAATGGACTTGGTTGGGGCGGTAAGTATTTTAATAAGGGGAAATTTATATTCAAACTTGCAGGTATAGTTGTCAGATAGGACAAGATTTGCTCGAGGATATCATTTTAAGAAGTTTACAGTCGTATGTTTTTACCCTCGTATTCCACACATAAGACACCCGTCTCTTCAGCAGGTAAAAATGTTTATTTCCCTTTGCCAATCATCAAACCTCAGTGAACTTTGTGACTGGCATTCAAATCTTCATACAGAGCAAAGCAAATCATCGGAGGCAACCCTCAGATGCATAGCTGTTCATGTAATTGATTACCGTTAGCTGAGTTTTGCTTATCAATTCCTGGGCAGAACTTTGAAATGTAACGCTGGTGATGTGCGATACAGAGCATTCCAAAAATGAGTGATTTCCTTTGATTTTCACTCTGTATCTGCAAAGCCCAGTATTTCGGGAGCACCACCAGGGCAGAACCTCACTGATGTTTTTTTGCAGTTTGAATCATTTACTTTGGAGAATTTTTACACAGCTTCAAAACTGTCATCAGCTTTCTCGATGATCTCTAAAACCACATTTCTTTTCCAACAGTATCTTGAGCTGTTGTGCCTCATCAAATTATTAAGCTCTTTTCCAACAGTATCTCAAGCCATTATGTCTAACCATATTATTAAGTTCATTTTCCTCGATTGATTTAAGTAATAAGGAAAAGAGGGTCATTAAATCAATATTTTGCAAAATGTGAAGTTTGATGTCCTAAGCTCATTCGCTAATGATTATTTGATTGAAAAATTGAACTGGCATGAACAGCAATCTGAATCTTTTTCTTAGATTCTTCTCCAAAGGAAACTTGGGCAGCAGTCAGAATGCAAATTTTCACGAGTTTCTTCACCATGAAAGGTGGCTTTGGTTGTTATTGTTGTTTTAATCTTAGTAATGGAAAAAGCTGAATCATACAAAACCTGTGCTTTGTCGATTCCCGATATTATATTCTAGTTCTGTCCAATCTGTCCAGTTATGTGCAGCTGAAAGTTCTCCTTTGAAGGAAAAATAAATGGATAAATATAAATGTCCTCTGAAAATATTTTGACTAAAATATCATCTAAATCAAGAATTTCTGTCATAATTACACAGTATTTCTGGAACTCCAACGTACTGGAAAAAAAAATACTCCACCCCTTTGCGTGAATCCGTATATGACAGTAAACGCTGGCAAAAAGTTTTGATGCCATCTTCAGTCACCCAAAGTTAAAAAGGGGAGTAAGCAAAAATGAAAGGTGTTGATGGAAATAGCTGGTCCCTCACTTGCAGAGTGACGAGGGGTGTGGCGGTGGGTCCAGACCTCCAGGGAGGTCTGAGGTTTAGAATGCTGAGATCACTTTCAATTTCCGAGCACCATGCCCTTGGCCTAAGTCCACCGCATTAGACGTCACACTGTTGTCGTTCAGTCGCTAATTGTGTCCGACTCTTTTTGACCCTGTGGACTGCAGCACGCCAGGCTCCTCTGTCCTCCACTATCTCCCAGAGCTTGCTCAAATTCATGTCCACTGTGTCCTTGGCCTAAGTCCACCACATTGAGTGTCACCATGGCAAGATTTAAATAATCTCTCTGGATAGTAGTCTAATGTTGCCCACTCAAGTTCAAGGACAAGCACTAACTTAAACAGAAGACAGTCCCAGAGTCTCCTTTTTTTTCTTTATTCTGGAGTCTAATTCCATACTTTATTATAGTATCTATAAAATCCAATGTTATTATTATTGCTTTTTTTTTTTTTTTTTGCCGCACCACATGCTTTACAGAATCTTAGTTCCCTGACCAGGGATCAAACTCATGTCCCCTGCAGTGGAAGAATGGAGTTCTAACCACTGGACTGCCTGGGAATTACTTAAATTAAAAAAAGGCAAGGGGCTGCTTCCCAGGTGGAACTGGTGGTAAAGAATCCACCTGCCAATGCAAGAGATGCATGAGAAGCGGGGTCCCTCCCTGGGTGGGGAAGAGCCCCTGCAGGAGGAAATGGCAACCCGCTCCAGTATTCTTGCCTGGGAAATGCCATGGATGGAGGAGCTTGGCAGGATACAGTCCACAGGGCCACAAAGAGTTGGGCACGACCAAGCGACTGAGCACACACACATTTTTAAAAATATAGGCACACTCATATTTAAACAGCAGACTCACATACCGTGAAGTAGTAAGCAGCAGAACAAGTTAGATTTTATAATCCAGGTGAACAGAATATATGGTGTTAACATATGAAAGTGAAAAGTGAAAGTGAAGTTGCTCAATCGTGTCCAGCTCTTTGCAGATCCCATGGACTGTAGCCTAGCAGACTCCTCCATCCATGAAATTTTCCAGGCAAGAGTACTGGAATGGGTTGCCATTTCCTTCTCCAGGGTATCTTCCCTCTCCAGGGATCAAACCCGGGTCTCCCACATTGCAAGCAGACAGTTTAACACATGAGTTTCCTCTAAAGCCTTTCTTGCTTTATTTTCTGCCTATATGCACCATTCAGGAGACTTATTTGTTCTCTGTAATTTGTATTATGCAATAAATATGTTTTTAATTTCTCAAATATAACATTAGATTAGACTACTTAATATGTTTCACCAAATTTCTCATACCTGCCAGCCCTTATTCTGACATTCTCTCCAACTCCCACTAAACGCTTCTGAAGAAAGTCCTTGGGAATTAATTCCCTGGTGACTCAGTGTCTAGGACTCCGCACTTCCACTGCAGGGGGCCAGGTTCAATCCCTTACTGGGGCACCAAGATCCCAGAAGCCATGCAGTGTAGGCCAAAAAAACCCACAAAAAAACAAAAAACTGTGCTTAACATGGAATGACCCAGCAATGAATCTCAGAGAACCAAGAGTTATCTGGTGAATCTCAACTACCCTGATTTTTTTTAAATGGACGTAAAACCAAATTTTAAAGTAGGCAACTCTCAGGTTAGGAAGAGAGACATGTATCAAAACACAATTTGTCAGTTTTTTATTTTTTGGTGTGGAGAATCATGTTTCCATTAAACAATATGTTACAAAGGGTATCTCTCCAGTGTCCTATATACATGGGAATTGACATAATAATCAAGGACTCAGGTAGATTAAAAGCAGGCTGCCCACAAGTTTGGATGCTAAGGTGCAGGGAACTTTAATGGAATATAGGAAAACCCTGTCTACCAACAGTACAACTTTCCAGGTTGTCTGATTCTAGTCTCTCATAGTCTTGGAGCTGTTTTCTATCTCAGTAAGTTGTAGGTTCCCATGTTAATTTCTCAGGACTATTGTAACAAAGTGCTGCCAACTAAGTAGTTTAGAGCAGAAATGGGTTGTTTCAGAGCTCTGGAGGCTAGAAGTCAGCAATCAAGGTGTCAGCAGGTCCGCACTCACTCTGAAGCCTTGGAAGACCTCTCCCCAACTCTCCCAGCTTCTCACTTCAGCCACCAGACACGCTTGGTGATCCTTGGTTCATAGACGCATCACTACAGTCTCCACTTCACATGAAGTTCTTCCTGAGCATCTGTGTCCAGACTTCTTCTTTTTCTGAGGATAGAAGTCAAATTGGATTCGGGGCTCACCCTCATCCAGGAGGACCTCATCTTAACTTGATTACATTGAAAAGGTCCTCTTTCCAAATAAGGGCCCATTCACAGGTGCAGGGTAGAGGTGAGTTTTTGGTGTATGCTCTTCAGCCAGGCACAGTAACTGAGAGCAATGCAAACAGTTTGTGTTTACAGACATGCAAGTCTGTCCTGTTCAGAAGAGGTTCAACTGCCTTCACTCCCTGCACCTGGAACAACCAGTGTTTCCTTCATTTGCACATTCATTTCAATATTCTTGATCTATAAGAAGGTCAGCTCTTCAGAGTCTCTTTTAAACAGGTTCTCATGTGTGCCTGGTTCCTTCATTTGTTGGGTGATATCTTTAACAAGCATTTAATTTAATATGTATGTGAACTCATGGTATTACTTTTTTAAAAAAAATTATTTTTCCCCCTATTATCAAAATGATTATTCTAATACATTGAACAAATCAAAGACAGTGCTGAATGTAATATAATATGAAAGAAATGACAACCTACTTCAGTATTCTTGCTGGGAGAATCCAGTGGACAGAGGAGCCAGGCTACAGTCCATGGGTTTGCAAAGAGTCGGACGTGACTGAGTGACTAAGCACAGCACATATATGGGGTTAGAGTCAGAGAAGTGGATTTGGCATCTGGAACGTTTCAAAGAGCTAAAACTGCCTTAAGCCCAGGGAATATCCGTAGTTGCACCTTGGGTGGCTTTTCCATCTTCAGGGTTGGCAAGCAGTCCCTCTGGCAGGAAAGACTAGGTCTGCCCCAGGAAGGGATTGTCAGCGAGTGGAGAAAGGTCAGAGACTCAGTTTCCCCACTGAAAGCTGAGAGTAGGAAGTCACCGGAGCTTCTGGGTTTAATGGTAGGAGGGAGCTGGTAACTCCAGATCTGGCCCGTAGTTACAAAAGTGTGGAAGGTTCTGGAAGCTTTTCTATGTATTTCTGTGCTCGCATTCTGGGCCACACGGAGAGAAGGCAGGCAGGTTGGAGGTGACCATGTCCCACTGAACAGCTATGCCCAAGTATGGAAGGATTGCCAGGGTTGTGTTAAAGAGGGACCTACTTAAGGAAAGTGACACCACTTGCCACAGCTGCTGGGAGGTGGCCATGAGCTCCCTCGAGGTATAGGAAGGAACCTTTGTATTCTGTTATACAATTCAGTTCAGTCGCTCAGTCATGTCCAACTCTTTGCGACCCCATGGACTGCAGCATGCCAGGCTTCCCTGTCCATCACCAACTCCCAGAGCCTGCTCAAACTCATGTCCATCGCTTCAGTGATGCCATCCAACCTATCTCATCCTCTAAGTTAATCACTAAAGGGACGTTGCCTATAAATTTATATTATACAAAACAGCCTATCTCTGGGAGCCCTGCCTCCCAGGTAATGAGCATTAAGCTAAAATATCTTTGTTTAGCTCACAGGAAACATTCTGACCAAGCCCACTTGTGAATAACTATGGGGAGGAGGAAATTAACACATTCCCTCTGGAGGCTGACTGGAACCAGGAATGTTTGAGTTTACTCCCCAACCCCCACCCTTTTAGTATAGAAGAAGCCTGAATTCTAACTCAGGCAAGATGGTTCTTTGGGACACTAGTCCGCCAACTTCTTGGAAGCTCTGTTCCTTGCCCTCAAAACTCATCTGTTGGTTTATTGGCCTGTGATGCAGTAAGCACTATGAGCTTGGACTCAGCAACAGAGATGACCCAGGACAGGTCCCCTCAATTTTGTGGCACCTGATGGCACTGGAGGTTTGGAGGGTATGATGATGATATGAGTGTGTGCTCAGTCATGTCTGACTCCTTGTGACCCCACGGACTGTAGCCTGCCAGGCTCCTCTGTCCAAGGGGTTTTTCAGGCAATAATTCAGGATGGGTTGCCATTTTCTTCTCCAGGGGATCTTCCCAATGCAGGGATCAAACTTGAGTCTCCTGCATCTCCTGCATTTGCAAGTGGGTTCTTTACTGCTGAGTCTTTGGGGAAGCCCATGACGATGACGTTCCTGCCTAATCTCTTTACCATCTTGTGCAATCGGTTTTCGGTCTTCCCGGATTGTACCTGGGTCTCAGGTGGCTGATACTCTTGGCGAGATCCAGTCTGCATCTCCAGTCCCTTCTTCCAGAATCTGGGACCACTGGAGTCTATTTGGAGCAGAGGAAGCCCACAGCTCACCCTTTAGGACAGTTAAACTGGAGGAACCATGAGCTTCTGTTCTGAAGAACAACAACAGTAATGCCAACACTAACACATATATTCTTATTATGTGCCAGGTGCTGTTTTAAGCATTTTACATAAATTAGCTCATTTACTCCTCATTAAGAAAGCTATAAAGAAGGCACTATGACTATTCTCATCTTTACAGACAGAGAAACTGAAGTATGAAGAGGTTAAACAGTAGCTGGAAGACTATCCTACTTGTCAAGGGGAGCTCATTGTTTCCTTTAGGTGGGGTGGGGGTTCATAATGTCCCCCTAACAAGATGAAGTGTTTATTTCCAGTGGGCCTGTTGAGGATGGGGAGCTGCTGGGCACAGTCTTCATCGTCAATGTCATTCTTTGGGTTAAAATGTGTGGTAATAGGTCAAAGGGACACACGGTACTAGCATCCTCTCACCGGTGACCTGGCCTTGGGGAATTTGGGGTAAACAACAATATGAGTAGAATGAGGAATGGTTAAGCTTCCAAGCCAAAGAGAAATGCCTGAACCATGAGTAGCACTAGAAACAGTCTTGAATTCCAGACCCCCAGAAGACCTGGAGGTGTGAGGGCCCCACCTCATGCCACTCTACCACTGAGTGGGGTGGAGACACGAATTCCATTCTCAGTGGGAGGTAAGAGGCGGAGTGGGCAGTACCCCCCAAGGTTCCCAGGAGGACTTCTTGAGGGGCACAGCCTCCTGTTACAGGGATTAAAGGAATTTCTGGGGTGGGGAGAGAGTTGGGACTCTGAGTTTATTCTTCCTTTCATAATAAATCTTTACTGAGGGCTAATAATAAGAATAGCAGTAGTCATGTATGGATGTGAGAGTTGGATGAGAAAGAAGGCTGAGTGCTGCAGAATTGATGCTTTTGAAATGTGGTGCTGGAGAAGACTCTTGAGAGTCCCTTGGACTGCAAGGAGATCAAACCAGTCCATCCTAAAGGAAATCAACCCTGAATACTCATTGGAAGGACTGATGCTGAAGCTGAAGCTCCCATACTTTGGCCGTCTGATGTGAAGAGCCAACTCATTGGAATAGACCTTGATGTTGGGAAAGATTGAAGGCAAAAGGAGAAGGTGGCAGCAGAGGATGAGATGGTTAGATAGCATCACCAACTCAATAGCCACAACTTTCTACAAACTCTGGGAAATAGTGGAGGGCAGAGGAGCCTGGCAGGCTGCGTCCATGAGGTCAGACACGAGTTAGCGACTGAACAACCACCACAACAACAACTAAGTGTACCCAGTCTCCTGTTGGTGAACATTTGCTTTCTTCTTTCTTTCCCACCTCCTTCTCTTCCTTCTTCCTCTTTCCCATGAAGAAGAAAGCTTCTCTGAAGAACCCAGTCTGTGCCATATTGGACATCTGCACGTTGTGCGGGTTACATAACCAGGAGTTGAATTACTGAGCCAGAGGGTTGATTCTAAGTAGCATTTTGAACCCTGATGTACCAACCCTAAACTTAATCACCCTGCCGTGATCCCCCCACACCCACCCCGTGCAGAATGGACCAGCACCACGCTGGGGATATAGAGGTAAGACCCCAAACAGGTGTCCTGATGTGGGAGGAGCAGAGAGGGAGGGGTGGGGAGCACAAGTAATGCTAGGGAAGGCCTGGGGGTGAGGAGGAGGATCGGGTCTCTGACTTGGATGTCTGCGCGGCAATGGTGTCACTAAGCGTAAGAAGGGCAGAAGGAGGAGCCAGTTTGGGGGAGAGAAGTATGAGTTCAGGATGGCCCAGGAAAAGTCCTGAGATGCTGAGGGACCTCAGGGGGTACTACTCAGAGCACAGAAGTCTCTGTGTGTTCATAAAGCTTAACTCAGGAGCCCCGTGTGTGGGAGAAATCCAGGGGGAAGATGTGATTACCTGGAGAGGATGGATACAGAGCTAAGAGCCTTGGGCATCCCTGACCCTGGAGGGTCAGGGTGCCTGCTGAGACCAGGTAGGCTTCAAGGGGGAGAAAGTGGTGAGTGTCTAGAATGGCCATGGATTGGACAGAGGATTATTGAGGGGCTCTAAGACCCATGTCCAACTCAGGGTGGAGACCACACCCACATTGGAAAGACCCCTTGACGGGTGGTACTCAACAGGCTTGGTGATGGTATGGGTGAGGGGTGGTGGGCATGACCCCAAGGGAAAGATTAAATGGTTGTGGGTGTGGAAAGTCAAGGTAGGATCTGGAGGCAGAGTCTGGTTCGAGAAGAGTTTGGGTGAGACCTCGTAAAAGTGACCTGAGACCAGGAAAGAAGAAAGAGCGGGAATGACAGTGCAGTGCTGGGTGAACCAAGAAGGGGTTGGAGGGTTCTGGGGTCTGGTAAGGTCTAGGAACCAGATCAAGTGAGGCATAAGAGCTGGGGTAGGAATGAGACTGCCTGAGTGTCCACAGCTAGAACAAAAAAAAGGCAGCCTTAGACTTACAGCAAATGTGTTCCACCCAATGTGTAGAACTCTACGATCTCAACGTCAAGTCGTTTTTGCAGCATTTTAACTTTACTCTCCAGCTGAGTGGCAAGCGTTCACACATGACCCTGTGGCAGAACCAGGTGAAGTATTGTCACTGGAAGCATTTGCAAGGGGACAATCCTGCTTTGTTCAAGAGATCTGAGGCTCGGGCACACGGTGCCTGGGGGCAGAGAGACATGTTCCGATTTTCTGTTGTGTGGGTGCAGTCCTATTTTCCCCCTGGCAAGAGTCATCCCCAGGGCTTCCCTGGTAGCTCAGTGGTAAAGAATCTGCCTGCCAATGCAGGAGACACGGGTTCAATCCCTGATCCAGGAAGATCCCACATGCCATGGAGCAACAAAGCCTGTGTGCCATGACTATTGAGCCTGTGTTCTAGAGCCCGAGAGCAACAACTTCTGAACCCATGTACCAAAAATACTGAAACCCCTGCACCCTAGAGTCTGTGCTTCACCACAAGAGAAGCCACTGAAATGAGACACCCTTGCAGTGCAAAGGAGAGTAGCCCTGGCTCACCACAACCAGAGAAAACCCAAGAGTAGCAACGAAGACTCGGTGCAACCAAAAATAAACAATACAATTATATATATAACAAATAAAATTATATATATATATACACTGACCAAGATCCGTATAGTCAAAGCTATGGCTTTTCCAGTAGTCTTGTGTGGATGTGAGAGTTGGACTATAAAGAAAGCTGAGAGCCAAAGAATTGATGCTTTTGAACTGTGGTATTGGAGGAGACTCTTGAGATCCAACCAGTCCATCCGAAAGGAAATCAGTCCTGAATATTTATTGGAAGGACTGATGCTGAAGCTGAAACTCCAATCCTTTGGCCACCTGATGCAAAGAACTGACTCATTGGAAAAGACCCTGATGCTAGGAAAGTTGAAGGCAGGAAAAGAAGGGGACAACAGAGGATGAGATGGTTGGAAGGCATCACTGACTCAATGGACATGAGTTTGAGCATTGACACCCTGATGTTGCAGGGGACACCTGTTCAGTTACTGGTCTGGGAACTGATATCCCACAGGGTACGTGGCAATGGCCAAAGATAAATATAAAGAATAGAGGGATATAGTTCAGATATCTTTAAAAGGAGAGACTATCTGAGACGCTCCGGCTGGAGAGCGATTTGGTTCCATTCCCCTGACGATCTCGTGAAAGGCAATCTGGGTCCAAGACCTGGGGCTTGGAGAGTGAGTGCAGACTGATATGGTGAGGGGCAGAGAATCATGGTCAGAACTGCTGGGGTCTCTGGCCTCTATGCTGCGGGGGTGGGGTTCAGGGGAAAGATACTCCCCTCGCCAGTTCAGCACAAAAGCTCTTCTGGTTGAGACTGGAAGGTCTGGGGCAAGGCAGGTGGGGACAGCCAGAGTCCATCTGCCTACAAGACAGCAAGGACCCAGGTCCTCCATGACTCAGCAGCAGACACACACAAGCTGAGGCTCCCCTGAGGTTGAAGGGAGTTGAAATACCGACTCTCTTCTATTCTTCCAGATCTAATGCCCACTCATTCAGTCAACTGGCGAGGCAGCCACTGTCTGTCCCCCTTGCCTCCAGTTTGGGTCATAAAGATTCTGATTGGGCTGCTCCGCCACAAGACAAGTATTCGCTGGGCTCTACTGTCTGAGTCGGAGACAGATTCTGTGGGAGAGTTGCCATGGTTTCCTGCTTCAGTTGTGCTTGGAGCATCGGGCCCCTGTCCCCCACCCTAGCTGGTCCCTCAGAGCCAGACCTCCATCACCCTGCTCCCGGGAACCTTCCGTCGCCACCAGGACACCCACATGCCCCTGGTGCACCAGCAAAGACAACAAGATTCCGGGTCAACCTGGAGTTCCCCGCCTCCATCTGTGCCTTGTCGACTTTGACCCGATGATGTAGCTTGGAAGAACTTTGCCAAGTACTTTCTTCACTGATCTCCCGTGAGGAGAGTGAGAAACTGATGAAGCTACAGAGCCAACGAGGTGGCCAGATCTTCCTCGAGGAGGTCAAGAAACTGGGCCGTGATGACTGGGAGAACAAGCTGAATCTGCTGGTGGTTTAGTCGCTCAGTTGTGTCCAACTCTTTCGATGCCATGGGCTGTAGCCTGCCAAGTTCCTCTGTCCGTGGGATTTTCCAGGCAAGAATACTGGAGTGGGTTGCCATTTCCTTCTCCAGGGGATCTTCCTGACCCAGGGATTGAACTCAGGTCTCCTGTGCTACAGGTATTCTCTTGCATTGCAGGCAGATTCTTTACCAACTGAGCCATCAGGGAAGCAAGAATCCACTGGAGCATGCTTTTTACATTGGGAAAGAAAACTGTAAACCAGTCATTACCAGAACTGCACAAACTGGCCATTGACAAAATAACTCCCATTAGGAGTTCCTTGGTGGCTCAGACAGTAAAGCATCTGCCTACAATGGAGGAGACCTAAGTTCGATCTCTGGGTTGGGAAGGTCCTCTGGAGAAGGAAATGGGAACCCACTCCAGTACTCTTGCCTGGAAAATCCAATGGATGGAGGAGCCTGGTGGGCTATAGTCCATGGGGTTGCAAAGAGTCGGACACAACTGAGCGACTTCACTTTCACTTTCACTTTTGGGTAACTTCACTGAGACTCGTGACCTGAATGAGCAGGTGAAATCCATCAAAGAACTGGGTGACCACGTTAGCAACTTGTGCAAGTGTCCTGGCTCTGGCACGGCAGAGGGTCACTTTGACAAGTGCATCCTGGGAGACGGTGATGTCAAGAGCTAACTAAGCATTACGCTGGTTTCCCATAGACATGGGGGTGACCTGGTCACCAAGGCAGTGCATGTGTTGTTGGGGTTACCTTTAGCTTTTCTAGAAGCAGGAAAAAGCATCTACTTAAGTTCCTTCATTTACCTCATAAATAATTTGCTCCCCTGACCTCCAAAATAAATTAGAGAACTTTCTTGAGGTTCTGCTCTGTGATACTGTTCAACCCTTCCAGTCTGGGTTATCTACAGCCCCAGTGGTTGGTAGCTCTGGGACATTCGCTTCATATGTCGTGAGCATATCAACAGGTTCAGGCATCTTACTGTCAGAAGCAACTGCAAGCTTTCCAAGGCTGTTCTATCCCTCTCATTCCACTGACACTTATATTCTCAAGAAATTCTGCAGACATGGGGAACAGACTTGTGGACACAGGGAGGGGAGGAGAGGGTGGGACGAATGGAGAGAGTAGCAAGGAAACATACACGGTTACCAGATGCAAAATTACATAGCCAGTGGGAATTTGCTGTATGATGCAGGGAGCTCACCCCAGTGCTCTGTGACCACCTAGAGGGGTGGGATGGGGTGGGAGGTGGGAGGGAGGTTCAAGAGGGAGGGGGCATATGTATACCTATGGCTGATTCATGCTAGTACAGGACAGAAACCAACACAAAATTGTAAAGCGATTATCCTCCAATTACAAATAATTTAAAAAAAAAAGAAAGAAAGAAATTCTGTCAACAGACTTCCCTGGAGGTCCAGTGGCTAAAACTCTGAGTTCCCAGCACAGAGGGCTCGAGTTCCATCCCTGGTGGGGGAACTAGATCCCACATGCCCCAACAGTGACAACGAAAGACCGGCATGCCCCTATGACAATCAAAGATCCTGTATGCCGCAACTGAGACGCGGCGCAACCAAGTTAAGTACCTAAATAAAAATAAATATTAAAAAAAAAAAAAAGAAATTCTGTCAAGGAGGATGTTTGTGAGGGCTGGCAGGGGAAGAGAGAGATCTGTGCTAAGAGAGAAGAAACCAGAACCAGGTCTCGAAGGGGTGCCGATCCCTGTAAGCATCCTTGCAGTCTGGTGAGGGGGACTCCGAGCCGACCGTTGCCGCAGGGACGGTGGGCGGAGTCACCAGCGGGGAGGAGACTGCAATAAAATGTGCAGATTGAGATGCTGGGTGTGCGTCTGCTTCCTCAGTAAAACCAGATGACTGAGTAACTGCAGATGAGAAAGGGAAGAACAGAACTGTGGGGTTTTTAGCATCATAAACTGGGGGGATACTTTTAGTCCAAGAATAAAATGCCAAAATGTGGTGAATTCTTGAGACAACCTATACCCTCACAGCCAAAGAGTGAAAATGAGCTGATAAAAAGTTCTAACTGTCGACTGCACCTCCTGTTGTAAGAGGGGGGGCGTGTGGTTCCCCAAAACCTGTGCCCAGGGTGTCTGGTCTTCGGAATTGATGAGCTGATTGTTTCCGGGTTTGGTAGGATAATCTAGGTCTGGCAGGCTGGGAGGGTTGTCTTAGGTTTAGGAGCTAGAGAAAGCTGGGATCGAGATTGCTCAGCCATCTCTTATTTATTCATTCAGGAACAGGAGGCATGAACGGATGAGGACCCCACGGCTGGCATAGCTCACACTCCCACTTCCTTTCTGTCTTAGTTCCAAAGCTCCTTCCTCAGCGGGACCTTCTCTAGCTCTCTCAACTCAAACTCTAACCCCTGGATCCTTCCATTTCCTCTCCTCATTTTAGTTTTTTTCTCGGCCCGTAACACTATTTCCCATGCTATGCATTTCATGTACTTATGTTGTTTATTCTATGTCTCCCCAACAGAATGGGAGCACCCCAAAGGCAGGAGTTATGGACTGAAATGCGTCCCCCTAATGTTGAAGGCTTAACTTCCCTGTTCTCAGAATGTGCCCTGCTTTGAAAGCAGGGCAGTGACACATCTAATTACTTTAGATGGGGCCACTGGGGTGGGCCCTAGTCCAGCATGACTGGTGTCCCTTAAAAAGGGGGGAGATTCAGATCCCCAAACACACACAGATGGAGGCAGGGATGGGGTGATGTTTCTAGAAGCCAAGAGAATCAGAGGGCCAGCAAATCCACGGAAACCCGGGGAGAGCACAGAGCAGATCCTGTCTCACAGCCTCAGAAGAAACTCACCTTCTGACACCTTGATCTCAGGCCTCTAGCCTGCCGAACTGTGAGAGAACACATTCCTAGTGTTTAAGCCGCCCACTTTGTGGTGTTTTGTTACAGCAGTACTGTAAATAAACTAATGTAGCAGGGAACTAATTTTTACTTCAGTTTAAAAATATTTGCCCAATGACTACCATCAAGCACTTCATGTTCAGCCTAAATTCTCTCGGCCCTTAGCTTTGACCTCCTGGGCATGGTTTGACAGGAAACCCAGCCAGAGTTAGGCCAAGTGATAGGTGTAAGCCATACAGAATGATTGATGGTACTTAAAATTCTGATTTAGTCTTTGCTTTGATTATGGGATTTATACTTGGTTTGGGACAGTGATGGGGCCTGGAGACCCTGCCCTAAGGACTGGTGGGTCCAGGCTCAGAGCTGTGTGTATCACCCCGTTCCTCCTGATTGACAAGATGCACCTCTAGAGGCGGGACCACCAGCACTGGGTGAGACCTGAGTCTCCTTCGTGTGTGGTCCCAGCAGTCTGAGTATGATGGTTACATATGGCAAGATATTAATCTGGCTTTATAGAGAACCACTGATAGTCAGAAGTTGGTACAAAATCCAGACATACCCCCAGGGTCCTATTTAGACAGGAAGGGAGTAGGGCACAACCTTTAAAAAAAAACGACATAGCCATTGGATACGACATAAACTGGTTAGACCCAGCTAGGTCCAAGATGATGGTCAATTTGACTTCCAAGACACCTTAAGCCTTAGTATTTTGTTGTTGCTGTTGTTTAGTCACTAAATCTCATCCGACTGTTTTTCAAGCTCATAGACTGTAGCCCACCAGTCTCCTCTGTCCATGGGATTTCCCAGGCAAGAACTGGAGTGGGTTGCCATTTCCTTCTCCAAGGGATCTTTCCAACCCAGGGATCAAACCTGCATCTCCTGCATTGCTAGCGGGTTCTTTACCTCTGAGTCAGAAGGAAAGTCCTTTGAGCCTTAACATACACTCATTGTAACACATCAGCAGGCTAAATGATGCACCCACAGGTGCCTAGATGGTTCTGGAGCTGACCATAAAAGGCCAGGAAATAGGCGGTGGTCCAGTTCCTGGAAATACCCACCACTTGCCCCAACTAATTGGAATAACACTCCCACTTTTAGCCTATGAAATTATCAGCTTATAAAAACTAACAACCCCACACCCTGGGGTCACTCTCACTTTCTGTTGATGGAATGTGTCTCTCTCTAAATAAACTTGCTTTTGCTTTACTATGGCTTGCTCTTGAATTCTTTACTGCATGAAGTCAAGGATGCTAACTTGGTAGCCTGCCCCAGGGACTCACCCAAGGTCTGGGATGTGACCATCTTGTAACATCTCATTTTTCTTTCCTGAAACACTGTGTCTTCCTACCTTTGATGATATGTTGGTTTTTAATTCCTGAAGGTCTGAAGACTTAGAAGTAACAAGTTCAGGTTGCTACTCGGTACCTGATCTTGTCTAAATTCAGAAGGTCCCAAGAGATGGCAGAGGCTGGTTTAGGATGCTAAGTCTTCTCCTGGTGGCTCAGAATGGAAAGCCTGCAATGCAGGAGACCCGGGTTCAATCCCTGGGTCGGGAAGATTCCCTGGAGAAGGAAATGGCAACCCACTCCAGTATTCTCGTCTGGAAAATCCCATGGACAGAGGAGCCTGGTGGGCTACAGTCCATGGGGTCACAAAGAGCAGGACACGACTGAGCAACTTCACTTTCACTTTCAATCAAGATGGTGAGACATCCTCTTAGATGTTGGAGATTCAAAACCAGTAATAAATTAAGTTCCTACGGTATAGCACAGGGAGCTATATTCAATATCCTGTGATAAACCATAATGGAAAAGAATATGAAAAAGAATGTCTATATAGCAGAATCACTTTGCTGTACAGGAGAAATTAATGCAACATTGTAAATCAACTATACCTCAAAAAAAAAAAAAAATCACCTAGTAAGACCTGGTTCTTGAATTTTGAGAATTCTCAAGTTATAAAAAGGAGGACAGTTTTGCAAAAAAATTGTTGGAAAACAGTAACAGAAAGTATTATAAGTGCCTGAACAAAGGGGTAATGATGGGAAAATAGATATTTGCCCTGTTCCTAGGGTAGAAGGCCAGGGTGGGTTGTGTAGTCTTCTGCTGAGTAATTCCTTGAATAGCTTTTTATATCACATATGACTCCCTAAGTTAACCTTAAAAATCCAACCACTTTTATTCAGATGAGGAGCCAAGAACTTTTGTCCTTGAAGGAAACATGGCTTCTCTGCTGCTGCTAAATCACTTCAGTCGTGTCCGACTCTGTGCAACCCCATAGACGGCAGCCCATCAGGCTCCCCCGTCCCTGGGACTCTCCAGGCAAGAACACTGGAGTGGGTTGCCACTTCCTTCCTCAATGCATGAAAGTGAAAAGTGAAAGTGACGTCCCTTAGTCGTGTCCGACTCTTAGCGACCTCATGGACTGCAGCCCACCAGGCTCCTCCGTCCATGGGATGGCTTCTCTAGTTATACCCTTTTATCTCTAATTCCCATCAAGAGCAGGAACAAGGCTGAAGTGTTGGCAGTGAGGAGCATACATGCACACGCTTCTTCCACATATTTACCCAAAGGGCAGAAATCCTCCCTAAAAGAAAATGAGTTCTTAAATGGTTGCACCAGTCCCGATTACAGTGGGAGGGATCTCATCGTTGTCCACTGAAAGGAGTTAGAGGCAGAGGGCGGTTAATCTCTTTAATAGGAGAGCCAGAAATACACAAGAGGCTGCTCCTTATATCTCTAAGTAGGTCAGATGGATAATCTGGCCCAGTCATTCTGTAGATGGACTTAAGGACATTCTAAGTTACTTCTATTTCTAAGTTACTTCTATTTCATTGCTGAAACCAAGCAAATCAGATGGGACTTGAACCACGGGGTGGGACTGGAACCCAGCCAAAACCCAGATTGGGACTTGAAGGTGCAGTCTTTTTGTTATTGTTGTTAAAATATTTTATGTACCTGTTTTATTTGTTTGTCTGCATCAGGTCTTGTTTTGGCACAGGGGAGCTTCATTGCATCATGCAGGATCTTTCATTTCAGGCCTTGTACTCTCTAGTTGTGTTGTGTGGGCTTAGTTACCCTTTACTTCCCCAACCAAGAATCGAACCTATGGCCTTTGTAGTGGCAGCACAAAGTTCTAACCACTGGACCAAGGAATTCCCCAAGCTCAGGTTCTTGACGTCTTGTAGCAGAAAGAATTCAGTGAGAGACAAAGTGATAGGTAAGAATTGGATTTATTTAGAAAGATACACATTTCATAGACAGAATGTAGTCGACCTCAAAAGGCAAGATGGGCCCTGAGAGAAATACATCTCACAGAGTGTGGACCATCTCAGAAGATGAGAGGCCTGGAAATTTTGGGTGGTTAGTTTTTATGGGCTGAATACTTCCGTAAGTGAAGGAGTGGGAGAATTATTCTGTTTCAGTGAAGGGTTGAGAGTTTTCAAGAATAGGGATACCCCCAATTTTGGGTCTTTTATGGTTAGCCTCTGAAGAACTGTCATGGTGCTGGCTTCCGTGGTGGCTCAGAGGGTAAAGCATTTGCCAGGAATGCGGGAGACCAGGGTTCGATTCCTGGGTTGGGAAGATCCCCTGGAGAAGGAAATGGCAACCTTGGTAGGCTAGTGACTTCATGGTGCTGGTAGGGGTGTCACTTAGATGCTAATGTATTATAATGGGGGCTTCCTTGTTGGCTCAAATGATAAAGAATCTGCCTGCAATGCAAGAGACCCAAGTTCGATCCCTAGGCCAGGAAGATCCCCTGGAGAAGTAAATGGCCACCCACTCCAGCATCTTTGCCAGGAAAATTCCATGAACAGAGAAGCCTGGCCATGAGCACATGAGTGCATAATGCGCATAATGCATGCATATTACAATGAACATATGGCGAGGCTCACGCTCCGCTGGAGGTTGGATCTTCCGCCATCTTGGACCTACTTGGTTCTAACCAGTTTTTGCTGTGTCTTCATGGCTGTGTCTTCCTTCCAAAGGTTGTGCCCACCCTCCTTGCCTCCTGTTTCAGGTGCTGAAATAAAAGCACAGAATGTAAAATCTGTGAATTAAGTTTTATCGAGACCTTACTGAGGATATAGTCTGGGAAACAGCCTCTCAGATAACTCCGAGGAACTGCTTTGAAAGAGGTACGGAGTGGAACAGGAAAGTCAAAGTGTTGGTCGCTCAGTCATGTCTGACTCTTTGTGACCCCATAGACTGTAGCCTGCCAGGCTCCTCTGTCCATGGAATTCTCTAGGCAATACTGGAGTAGGTAGTCACTCCCTTCTCCAGAGGCTCTTCCTGAACCGGGGATCAAACTTGAGTCTCCTGCATTGAAAGCAGATTCTTTACTGTCTGAGGGACCTATATGTATAATTTGCTGGGAAAAAACCATGGACCCAAATGTCAAAAGATCACTGTGAATCACAAAGAACAGACATCTCAAATGAACGAGTTTAGTGCTTTTCTCTGTATGGAAAGATGCAAGAATCTAGGATCATGGAAATTTTTCCTTAGATGTGTATCTTAACCATCTAGGGGCAGACAGCCAAAGCACACAATATTTCCTTTTTTTTCCTTTCCATCTGGATTCCCCTGTCAGTGGGTGACTGCAATGCCTTATGACCTGATCCTTGTAGAACTGGAATGGCCAGCAACATTTTTTTTCTTTACAGATACAGTAGGAAAATTCTGGGAATATCCTAAGTATCAAGACTAGGAGTTGGTCAAATACATGTGTAACTCAGTCAAGATCTAGAACTAATATGATTGCAACTCAACAGTGGGGATGTCATCAGAAGTCAGTTTGTCAGATAGCACAGTCTGCACTTAACCCCAGGGTACACTGCCTTCCAAAAGAAAAAATGAAAAGCATTTCTCATTCAGCTCACATGGGTAGTTCTCTCGGCAAATAGGGCAACACATTTGGAGCACCCGATGCTGCAGAGGAGTTTATGTCATACAGCGAATGGATTTTCATAATAATGAAAGTCAACAGTTACTACGTGCTAAACTTCAAACATATGAAATGCTTAAGATCATTCTGCCATTTGTTCTATTTTAGAGGTTGGGACCTTGGTTATTTGATGAGCAATGAACTCACCTGCCAATGCAGGAGACATAAGAGACGTGGGTTTGATCCCTGGGTTGGCAATATCCCCTGGAGGAGGGCATGGCAACCCACTCCAGTATTTCTTGCCTGAAGAATCCGCATGGTCAGAGGGGCCTGGCAGGCTGCAGTCCATGGGGTCGCAAAGAGTGTGAAGTGACTGAAGTGACTCAGCACACACACATGCATGGGGAGGGTTCATGCATGGCTCCACCGTTAGGTCATCTCACTTCGCTTTCTAAACAAATTTTGTGGGGAGTGTGCCATTACAGGTGCATTCAGTTTTCAGTCTTTAAATACACTGCTTGTAATTTTTAAAGACCTTCCTGTTATAGCTATTACAGTTAGGTGGCCTCTTTGAGAAATATAACTAAAATAGTGATTTTTTTTTTTAAATAGCCCAAGGACAAATTATTCAACTGAATCAACCAGCTGTTTAATTGCCATACATATATAAAACTTAACTATCACAGCATTGTCAATCGGCTATACCCCAATACAAAATAAAAAGCTCAAGAGAAAGAAATAATAGAATATTAATATTAAAAAGCTTAAACATCATCAATCAAAACAGCTGAATTTAGCTATTCCATTGAAACTTAACTATCTTGAATCAAATACAGTTCTGTAAAATGTTACCTATTTAAGAGTTCTCCTGAGTGTGTTGGCAGTTTTGATAAGCTGCTTTCTCCTTCTTGGGTAGATTTTGTATATGTAATGTTGACTTAAAATCCCCAAGGCCTAATTGTGTGTTCTCTCACAACACTGAACATCTCTTGTCTTTGTGGTAAAAGGGGAGCATTTCTAAAAGGGAAAACCAGTTTGGTTTGGAGTTGGATCCCTCACAAAAGGCTAGTTTTTATTTGGAGCTGGCCATTTCAGAAGTTTACCTTTAAAGGTTACACCATGTAGTGATATTTGCAACCAAATTTCCAAGGAAGGAAAGGAGGAAGTGGGGAACTCTGAAGATAGAGCTTAACTTTGGTGGTGAAATACCGAGGGATGAGGACTGAGGGGTTGCCCACTCCTGGGGGTCCACTTCCCCACTCCAGGACCACAGCCCCATCCCTGGGGACCCCTGTCCCAGCCCTCTGGGTACTTCGATACCACACAGCCGGCCTGGGATTAGAGGAGGGGAGGGTTAGCAAACTCATCTCTCTGCCTGGGCAGAGGGGGAGGGTCACTTCAACTTGTAAAAATCCCCTGACTTCATTTAGCCTCTGGAAACACCAAAAACAGCGGTCAGTCTTGAAAGGTGGAAATTTCCAGTGGGGATTTATGTAAATATAACTACTTAGAAAAGAAAAACCAAACTATGACCCAGGGTATTTTTGGCTTCAGAGAGAAAGCCCCGGACTACAGAAGGCCGATGCGCCCGGGTTCACTTTCGGCTCAAGGCTCGCTCGGGCGTCCATCTTTCCTGTCCGCAGCCCCACCCCGTCCTCCCGACCTCGGGGGTGCCAGGTTCCCGGTCAGCCCGGAGGACACTGGAGGCCCCGGGGATCACCACGGGCAGGTCGCACAGAACGCCAGGGCCACAGGATGCAGAGGCCTAGGCAGTTGGAACCTCACTCAGGCCCCCGCCAACCATCCCCGGTGGTGTCTTTGACCGCGTTCCCCACTGTGGCCCTCAGCCTGCCCGCCCAGGCCTGGAATCTTCTAGTTTGTCCCCAGCTCCAGCGGCCGCCCGGTTTTGTTCACCTTTGTGCCCCGAGGGCCTCTCAGGCGCTGGCACCGGGTAGGCACGCTGTCCAGAGCGGTGGAAATTAAAGAAGGAAAGGAGGGTGAGGAGACAGAAAGAAGCGCTGTTTCACCCATGGGCTCCGCGTCCGCCTCTGGACCTGAGGTTTCTGTCCAAGATGCGACGTCCCCCGACGGCCCCAACCTTCACGCCACATCTCCCCCATCCTAAAAGCTTTTTCCATGAGGATTTGGCCCACGGTCCCACGATGCGTCTTCCTGTAGGAGGCCTGAGGCTCCCCGCGGCGGGGCTTCACCCTCTGCGCTGGGACCGACGGGGCAGGGTGGGGGGGTAGGCCAGGCTCCGGCCGGGGTGGGGGGGACCGGGGTTGAGGGGGACGGTTCGGGGATGGGACCCTGGCCATCGCTGCGGGCCGACTCTGTGTTTGGCAAGCAGCAGCGGAGTCTGAGCCGGGTTGGTGGCTTCCGCCCGTGCATCCGTCTAGACTCCGCAGATAAAGGGACCCTGGCCAGGGGTGAGGGAGGGGGGTACCCTTCGGACCTGGAGCCGCCCCTTCCCACGCAAATGTCATTCCCCCAACCCCGGCGGCTCCAGGACAGCGGCTCCGAGGCGCTCGTTGAGAAGCCATCTGAAAGGGACCGCTGGCCCGGGTCCTCTCCCGGGTCCCCCGCCTCGCCTCGGCGTGGGATGTCCCCGGGGGCAGCCCGGAGCTCCCGGTTCAGAGGGGCAGGGTCCCCAGCTGGACACCATCTCCCACGCATCCACCCGTCCTCCGTGCCCAGGGCCTTCTTAACCCGGGAGCGAAGTTGGCCTCGGAGTCCAGACTCCCGGAAAAAATGCACAAACAGGCTGGGAGTCTCGGACGCTGAGAAACTGGACCCCCCAACCCCCTCCCCACCCCGCCACCCCAGCCCGCAGGCCTGACGCCCGGGGCGGCTCCGGGCCCAGGGATTTGGTGTTCCCGACGGCTCAGCCCGCTGCGTCCTCCGACCCCCACCTTCACCCTCATCCCGAGAGCAGGGGCGGGGCCACCAGCCACGAGGGCGTTCGGGTTCTTTAGTTGTCGCTTCTGGTTCTCCCGCGTGCGCATTTCTCAGCTCCTGGGCACAGCAGCCGGCTGCACTGAACCCGTGGGGCCGAGGCGCCCCCTGCTTGGCTCTTAACTTTTGCCAGGATCACGCCAGGTGGTGGTGGGCGGGGGGGGGGGGGCGGTGCGGCGCGGGACCCCGGGGCGCGCGCCTCTTCGGGCTCGGCCACCCCCGCCCGCTTCCCGCGCGGTCCGCGCCCGCCCGCGCCCGCCCGCGCCCGCCCGCCGCGCTCGGAAAGCCCCCGCGGCTCCTCCTACCCCCGAGGGGCTTTCTCCAGCCTCCGGTGACACGAGTCTTGGAGCGCGGCCGCCCGGCGCGCGTTTCCGCCGAGCTGGAGCGCGCAGAGCCCTCCTGCTTTTCTGGGGCCGCCGGGGACAAGGGGCGGTGACCTCGGTGCGCGCCCGGCGTCCCCGGCTCCCGGCCCGCTCCCCGGCCCCCCGGCCCGCGCCCCGGCCGCCGGCATGGTGCTGCTGGCCGGGCCCGGGCCGGAGGGCGGCGGGGCGCGCCGCGTGTCCCCAGAGCCACCGTCCTCACCCCGGGACGCGCAGGCCGGGGAGGACCCAGCTGACTACGAGGAGTACGAGGACTTCTCGAGTCTGCCCGACACCCGCAGCATCGCCTCGGACGACTCCTTCTACCCTTACGGAGATGAGGAGGAGTACAGCTCGGTGAGCGCGGAGAGCGCTCCGGAGGCTGTTCCGGAGGGCGTCCCGGAGGCGGCTACCCTCCTGCGCGCCGCCTGCGCCAACGACGTGGGGCTGCTGAGGGCGCTGGTGCGGCGGGGGCCCAGCGCCGAGGAGGTGCAGGAGACCGATCGCAACGGCCGGGTAAGAGCGCGCCCGCTCGGGGTTCGGGGCCCCTCCGCCCTCCTCGGCCCTGGCCCGGCGATGACTTTGCCGAGGCCGAGAGCGCCGTTTCCCGGCTCCGTGGGAGCGCGGCACGCCCGGCGCCCTGGGCGGCCTGCCCATCCCTGGCCGGATGGAGCCGCACAATTGCTCCGTGGTCACAGCGCCTCGGGAACCGTCGCCAGACCCACGCGCGTGCTCACCGCAGCCCCTTCTAGTTTCCCGCCCGCGGAGTCTAACGATGCTCCCCTGGGGCCCGCGCTGGGATCTGAGTTGGGGTGTCTCGCGGGTGCTTTCACTCCGGGTCCCCTCTGACCGTCAACCCTCCTCGCCTGCAGGGGAAACCCCTTCTGCAAAATGCCCCAGTCGCCCCCAGTGCCCCCAGGGTTCGGCCCTCTCGCTGCCCCAGCGCTTTGCCTTTCACGCCCGAGCGCGGATCGGCTTCTGCTCGCCTCCCAGTTTCGGAGTTGGTTCTGGGACCCCCTCCTTCCTCGCATCCCTCCCCCTGCCCAGGCGCGGCCGCGCCCGATGACCCACGCGGTGGCCGGCCAGCGCGATGTCCGACTGGGCTATCCTAACGGTCACCGCGGAGAGCCGAGGGCCATCGCGCGCCCCCCTCCCCTGGGCAGGTCCCTGCAGGGGAACACAGCCGGGTGGCAGGAGCACACCCGCAGGGCAGGCGGGCGTGGGGGTGGGGAGAAGCACGAGGGATCCATGAGTCATGACAAGACTCAGGGACGATGAGAAACACTGAGAAAAAAAAAGAAAGAAAAGTTGGCTCGAGAAGGACTGGCTCTCGGAACACAGCCCACCAAAGCCGCGGGAGGAGAAAAGCCTTGCAGGGTGAGCGCAGCGGCTAGGTGCCCGTGGTCGGTGCCCAGCGGACAGTGGCCGCGGTCTCCCTGCCTGTTACGGTCCCCGGGTCCCGCGGGATGGACAGTCCCTGCCTGGCGCGCAGCCGGAGAGAAGGTGCCTTTGCTGGGGAGGTCCCACACTGATGGGAAGAATGCGCGTCTCCTTGGAAACCGGGGGAGCCGGGTGCCTTTGGCTTATCGCGGGGGGTGGGGCTGTGGGGGCGGGGGTGTTCCTCCCCTGCCTGTGGTCTGGGCCCGGCTCTGGCAGACTGGAGCTCATGCAGGTATGGTCGAACTTGACACCGCAGTTGAACTTAGGGAGGGCTCTCCGCTTGGTGTAATGTGTCAGGTGGTGCTGGCCCCTAGATGTCGAAGGCTCCCAGAGCTGGAGAGGGGCCCGCGTGGGCAGCATCACCCCGGTGACCCTGGGACACCCCAGGGATGCCTGCACCCCAGCCCTCCCTCTGGCTGCCAGGCGGCCCCGGCTGACTGTGCAGCTCTGCTTTCGCTTTTACCAAGGTGACTTTACACAGATGTTCACAGGAGACCTCAGTTTCCTGAAGCAGGTAACTGGGGGCTGCCTTAAAGGAAGCCCCACAAGGGTCAGGAAGGGTCAGGGATGGGATGGATCTCTCCCCTGTTGGAGGCAGCTTGGGGTCTCCTGGGGCCTGGGTTGCCCAGCCCTCACTCTGGGCTCCATTAGGAGCACAGCTCCACTAGGCTGTGCTTTGTTGTGTTTCCTTTGAGGGCAAAAAATAAAAGTTGGAAAGCAGCTGTACCGGAGACCACTGAGGACAACGTGGACCATCCCCAAGGGGCTTGGGTCTGTCGTACTGAGTTTTGCGGCCTCTTGTGAAAGCCTCGAGGGCTTCCCTGATAGCTCAGTTGGTAAGAATCCACCTGCAATGCAGGATACCAGGGTTCGATTCCTGTGTCGATGAGATCCCTTGGAGAAGGGAAAGGCTACCCACTCCAGTATTGGGTTTCCCTTGTGGCTCAGCTGGTAAAGAATCCGCCTGCAGTGCGGGAGACCTGCGTTCGATCCCTGGCTTGGGAAGATTCCCTGGAGAAAGGAAAGGCTACCCACTCCAGTATTCTGGCCTGGAGAATTCCAGGGACTGTATAGTCCATTGGGTTGCAAAGAGTCGGATGCGACTGAGCAACTTTCACTGTGAAAGCCTCTCCCTCAGTGCAGAGTCAGGGGTGGCCAGCTCCGGTCTCTGCCTCAGTTTCCCCACTGTGATGTGGGGCTGATCCCTAGCGCACAGCTCTCGGACGTGGCCGCGTTTACTGTCTTGTCCTGTTTTTCACTCACCTACCTTCTCCATGCTCAGAAGAGACATCTTCCAGGTTTTTTTTTTTCTTGGGATCAGGCAAAGCTATTTTTCTTTGTGCTTTCCCCCTTGATTACAGAGTCTCCCTTCATTTTTCCGCTCTGAGCCTCCTCTCTGCTCCCCACCAAATCAGGATGGAGAAACGGCCCACAGCCCATCAATGACAAAGGCCCACAGCCCATCAAGCCCTTTTATCTTCTGATCAGAAGGAGCGGGTCCTGTGTTCTGGGCTTTGAGGGAGTGAGGCGAGAGCTTCTGTTCTTCCTGGTGGCTTCTTGATCTTGTTATCAAACAGCCTCTGTCTTTCTGAAGCACTTTGAAAGAATGCGGTGTCACAAGGACCAAAACACAACCCTGTAGCAGATGGGGTAGTGAGTCACTGATGAGCGTTCACTGCAGACCCACTGTGTGCCAGGCACGAGTGGGCACTGCAGGGTCTCCTGAATTAAAGGGTCTCTGCCTTGAGAGTCTTCACCTTTTAATTGAGGAAGAACTCAGAGTGATAGTACCCAGTGCTTAGACGATAATAATAGTACCCAGTGCTTAGAGAGCAATAATACCCAGTGTTTAGAGAGTAATAGCACCCAGTGCTTAGAGAGTAATAACGCCCAGTGCTTAGAGAGTAATAGTGCCCAGTGCTTAGAGAGTACTAGTGCCCAGTGCTTAGAGGGTAATAGCACCCAGTGCTTATAGCCAGAGGCAGGATGTGAGAGGAGCTCTATAGCAGTGCAGAGCAAATGTCTTGGAAGCCGGGACGTGAGGACAATCAGGGAAGCCCAGTGAAGGGCGACTTTTGGAGGTGTTGGTGGGAGGACCTTCCAGGCAGGCAGATGGCTCCAAGGCGGTGGTCGGTCACGGTGCGGGACAATGTGGTCGCTGAAGCCAGAGGGGCTTTCCAGGGCTGGCTGCTGAGGGGCTGGCCTGGAGCTGCTGGTTAAGAAATGGGAAGCTGGGAAATCTGGTTTCACCATGCAGGTATCCGGCCTCGGGCCCGTGATATCCCTCCACACATGGCCACACCACTCGGCCGCTCACAGCCTTCAGCTTCAGGTCTTCAGGGCGTCTCCTCAGGGAAGTCTTTCCTCCCATCCCCAGCCAAGCCAGCAGCTCCTGGAGCCAAGGGAGGACAGTCCGGGTGTTCAGCAATTGAGGGCTGCAGTGGTAGGTAGGGTGGTCATTCGAGAGAACTGGTGACGTTCTAGCAAAGACGTAGAGAAGAGGGCTTCCTTGGTGGCTTGGGGGTCAAGAATCCCCCTGCCGATGCAGGGGACACGGGCTGATCCTGGCCCGGGAAGATTCCGTATGTCACGGGGAAGCTAAGCTCATGTGCCACAGTGCTGAAGCCCGAGCACCCTAGAGCCTGTGCTGTGCAACACGAGGAGCCACCTCAGTGAGAAGCCTGCGCGCTGCAAGTAGGGAAAGCCTGATCGTAGCCATGAAGACCCAGCACAGCCAAAAAAAAAAAAAACAACAACCCGAGTCACATTATTTAAAACGAAAAGATGCAGAGAAGAAAACTCGGAAAGAGCACTTCAGGAAGAGGGCACAGCAAATGCACAGGTCCTGAGGCAGGAGCTGTTCAGGGGCTGGTCTGTGATCAGTAGCAGTAAAAAGCTTATGGAAAGTCTGAGCGTTTTTGCTGGAGGACAAGGGGAATTGCATTAACTAGCAGACTACTCAGGCCTTCCTGGTGAGTCAGCGGTAAAGAATCCACCTGCTGATGCAGGAGCCGATGGTTCCATCCCTGGACTGGGAAGATCCCTCAGAGAAGGAAATGACTACCCCCTCCAGCATTCTTGCCTGGGAAATCCCACAGACAGAGGAACTTGGCAGGCTGCAGTCCATGGGGTCACAGAGTTGGAATAAGTTACTCAGTGATATCTGAGTGACTAGATAACAACAACTGAACTGCTCACAGGCTGCAGATAGCAGCTTCCCAGAAGGAAAATGTCTGTAAAGGCTTTTTAGGGGTTGTGTTTATTGAACTGTTGATCTCTGGTCCATTAAGAAGAGAGTTTGCCGAGATGAGTAAGGTTTCATTTGGCTGGAGTTAACTAAGGATCAGACTTGTTTTGTTTAAGAAGGTGTGTTCTGGGGACTTTGCTGGTGGTCCAGTGGCTAAGACTCCAGGTTTCCAATGCAAGGGATAAGGGCTTGATCCCTGGCCAGGGAACTAGATCCCCTGTGCTACGCTGCATGGCCAAGAAAAAAAAAAAAGGTCTGTTGTTTCCTGGCTCCTGAGATCGGTAGAATTTTGGACCTGGCTCAGCAGAGTCTCCTTCTAAAATATTTATTGTTCTAAAAGGATTGCATAACTAAATATGCAACATGTAAATATTTGTCAAACAATCCTTCAGAAGTATTCAGAGTGTGCTCTGCTGTCTTGTAGATTTATGCTTGTTTTGTTCCCGCTGACTCGGGGACAGTTCTCCTTGTTAATTCTTCACTTCTCTCCTGAGGTAAGGCCCTGACAACTCTGCAGGGAGGACTGCAACCAAAGGAAATGTTTGTGCTGTGTTCATTGTTACAGAACGGCGGTTTGAATGTCAGACAGCTCTTGAACCAACTTAGGCCCAATGCTGCTACCTTGAAAATATTGTACTCCTTCCTTTAAAAAAAAATAATTAAATTTATTCTGGTCATGCCACGTGGCTTATCAGAACTTAGTTCCGTGGCCAGAGATTAAACCCGGGTCCTCAGCAGTGGAAGCAGAAGCCTTAACCCCTGGACCACCAGGGAAGTCCCCCTCCTCTCTTAATGGGATTCTTCTCTCACATGTTTACGTTCCAGTTCCTCTTGCTGAAATGTTTCAAAGACCGCTTCACCCATTTCCTCACTTGGCTCAGGAATGGCTGCGGTCACTATCTGCGTGATTTTGGAGGCCAAGAAAATAAAATCTCTAACTGTTTCCATTGTTTTCCCATCTATTTGCCATGAAGTGATGGGACCAGATGCCATGATCTTAGTTTTTTGTATGTTGAGTTTTAAGCCAGCTTTTTCACTCTCCTCTTTCATCTTCATCAAGAGTCTCTTTAGTTCTTCACTTTTCTGCCATAAGAGTGGTGTCTTCTGCATATCTGAGGTTATTGATTTTTCTCCCAGCAATCTTGATTCCAGCTTGTGCTTCATCCAGCCTGGCATTTTTCATGATGTACTCTGCATATAAGTTAAATAAACGGAGTGACAATATACAGCCTTGATGTATTCCTTTCCCAATTTGGAACCAGTCTGTTGTTCCTTGTCCAGTTCTAACCGTAGCTTCTTGACCTGCATACAGATTTCTCAGGAGGCAGGTCAGGTGGTCTGGTATTCCCATCTCTTGAAGAATTTTCCACAGTTTATTGTGATCCACACAGTCAAAGGCTTTGGCATAGTCAATAAAGCAGACGTAGGTGTTTTTCTGGAATTCTCTTGCTTTTTCAATGCTCCAGCAGATGTTGGCAACTTGATCTCTGGTTCCTCTGTCTTTTCTAAAACCAGCTTGAACATCTGGAAGTTCACGGTTCACGTATTGCTGAAACCTGGCTTGGAGAATTTTGAGCATTATTTTACTAGCGTGTGAGATGAGAGCAATTGTGCTGTAGTTTGAACATTCTTTGGCATTGCCTTTCTTTGGGATTGGAATGAAAACTGACCTTTTCCAGTCCTGTAGCCACTGCTGAGTTTTCCAAATTGAGTGCAGCACTTTCACAGAATCATCTTTGAGGATTTGAAATAGCTCAACTGGAATTCCATCACCTCCAGTAGCTTTGCTCATAGTGATGCTTCCTAAGGCCCACTTGACTTCGCATTCCAGGATGTCTGGTTCTAGGTGAGTGATCACACCATCGTGATTATCTGGGTCGTGAAGATCTTTTTTGTATAGTTCTGTGTATTCTTGCCACCTCTTCTTAATATCTTCTGCTTCTGTCTGTCCTTTTTTGTGCCCATCTTTGCATGGAATGTTCCCTTGGTATTTCTAATTTTCTTGAAGAGATCTCTAGTCTTTCCCCATTCTATTGTTTTCCTCTACTTCTTTGCATTGATCACTGAGGAAGTGATATATTTTTAAAATGTTTATTTATTTGGCTGGGCTAGGTCTTAGTTGCAGCATGTAGAATCGAGTTCCCTGACCAGGAATCCAACCTGTGCTCCTTGCAGTGGAAGCACAGAGTCTAAACCACTAGACCGCCAAGTGGGTCCCCCATTTCCTTCATTTTCTGGTTAAAAAAGGACAGGACTTCCCTGACAGTCCAGTGCTTAAGACTTCATGCTTCCACTGCAGGGGGCAAGGTTTGATCCTTGGTTGGGGAACTAAGATTTCACATTCTGTGAGGTGTGGGGAAAAAACACAAAGTGGGAGGAAAAAAAAAAGGACACAATTTTTTAAAGAATAATTTTAGGTTCACAGCAAAATTGAGGGGAAGGAGCAGAGATTTCCCTTATATCCTCTACTCTCCCGAGGCACATCCGCCTGACCCCATTGCCGACATCCCCCACCAGAGTGGTACGTTTGCTGCAGCTGATGAAGTTACACTGATCCATCACAATCAGCCAAACTCCACAGTTTACCTTGGTTACCCTTGGTGTTGGACACTGTATTGTTGTTTCATTTCTGTGTCATGTTCGACTCTTTTGGGACCCCATGAGCTGGATGTAGCCCGCCAGGCTTCTCTGTCCATGGGATTTCCCAGGCAAGAATACTGGAGGGGGTTGCCATTATGTGGGTTTGGACAGATGTGTAATGACTCATATTCACCACTGTAGTACCATAAAGTGTCCCTTGTGTTCTTCATGTAAGTGTATCAGTTATCTATGGCCACAGCAATGCTGCATAACAAATAACTGAAACCTTAGGGGTGTACACACCAGTCACATGTTGCTGAGGGTGGCCCAGCCCAGCCCATCTCAGCTGGATATGCTTTTAGCTGGGGGTTGGCTGCAGATGGCAGGATGGGGACGGTCTTGGCTGGGGTGGCTGGTCTTGGTCTGTGTGGTTTCTCCTCCTGCAGCAGGCTGGTCTGGGCCTGTTCTCTGAGGCAGGGGCAGAGTTGCCAGGGAGCCAGCAGAGCAAGAAAGGTTCAGCGTCAGTTCTGCTGAAGCAGGTTACAAAGCCAAGCATGGATTTACCCTCTAAGTGTGAACTTGCTTTTGCTTGTAGTCGATGCCGTTCACTAACTCTCAGCATTTCTGTTTATTTAAAATTTATCTTTATTGAGGAATATTTCAGATAGGTGCCTGAGGAGAAGGTATCAAGAACCTCCCATGTCCTAACCGTCCAGCCTCAGTGAGTATTAGCTCCTGAAGGCCTGTTTTAATTTTGATGGACAGGATTATATTTAATGCTGCTTTTGGTGTGTGTGTGTGTGTGTATAGGTTTCAGAAACCTAGGAGAAGCATTATCAGGGAGTCTTGAAGCCGGGATGGATTTTGGAGCTTGGTGGTCCCTATCATTTTTTAGTAGAAGAAAGTGGGGCTCAGGGAAGAGGACCTGTAGATATGTCAGGAGAGCTGGGTTCTAGAATGACCTGGCAGCTGTTCATGGCCTGCCTTTTGACCCCTGTGAGCCTCCCCAAGGGGTTTCTGAGCCTTCCACCTTTGCCTCCTGGCTGCACTTGAGGAATGGGCTACCCAGAAATTCTGTGTGCTGATTTTATACTGTTGATTTCTTTTCCAACCTATGTTTGTAAAGGAAGACTAAGACAGAGGTGTTATAAAAATCTAAAGCAGTAAGAGGGTTTAGAAATTCTTTTGGAATCTCATTTATTTGCCCAACCTTCATGTCAATATGATAAGTGAGCTATTAGTTAAAACTATTTTGAATGACAACTTCTAGTAGATATGGCTACAGTATAGGGAAGGCTTTACAGTATAGGGAAAGCTTTAAGTGTGATTTAACTAATTTTAAGTTACTAAAATTCAATTCCTCTGACCAGACCTTTAGGTCAGTAACTGATGGTTATAGGATTATTCTGATTTTCTCTTTCTTCCTGAATCCATTATGATAATCTCTGTTTTTCTAGGAAGCTGTTCCATTTTTTTCTCCTAAGTTTTAAAGGTTAGTAGTATGAGCTTTTTACAGAATTCTCTTTTTAATCTCTGCTATAACATATTATATCCTGTCTTTTTGCATTTTTTGCATTTAAGCTGTTTCTCTCTTGTGGTGTTGCTTAGTCAGTCGCGTCCGACTTTGTCTCTTCAAAAATATTTTATTGTCTTTTCAGAGAATCAACTTTTGTTCTGGATCTGTTTCCTTGTTCGCTGTTTCATTAATTTCTGCTTTCCCTTTTATTATTTCCTTCCTTCAGCTTTATTCTACATATAACTTTCAAAGTATCACTTTCATTCCCCCCCCCCCAAGTTTTGGTATGTAACATTTTATTATTGTTAGGTTCTCATTTATATTAATGATTTCCTCTTTTTTTTTTGACCTAGAAGTTATTTAGAATGGTATTTAATTTTTTAAATATATATTGTTAGGCTTTATATAAAATAACCTTTGAAGCCTGATTCAAAGACTATGGTCTGTGTGATACTCTGAAAATTTTTGAGACTGACTTTATAGCCTATTGGGCCAGTAATTCTAAATCATAATGAAAGTCGATCAGTCATGTTCGACTCTTTGCGACCTCATGGACTATACAGTCCATGGAATTCTCCAGGCCACAATACTGGAGTAGGTAGCCTTTCCCTTCTCCAGTGGATCTTCCCAACCCAGGGATTGAACCCAGCTCTCCCATATTGCAGGCGGATTCTTTACCAGCTGAGCCACAAGGGAAGCCCAAGAATACTGGAGTGGGTAGCCTATCCCTTCTTTAGCAGATCTTCCCGACCCAGGAATCAAACTGGGGGTCTCCTGCATTGCAGGTGGATTCTTTACCAACTGAGCTATGAGGGAAGCCCCAACTATCTAAATCATAACCATGTGATATTTTATAATTTCTCCAAATTAAGTCAAAATAATTCCATATGTAAAAATATATATAATTTCCTTTAATTAAAAGAAATAAGAGGGATGTAGAGAAGTTGTTAAACTATGTGAACAAAGGAAATATGTGAACAAAGGAAATATTCATTCTAGATGGTTGGGAAGTAATTCTTTTAGACAGTTGGTAGAATAATGGTGTATGTATGGCGTGTGTGTGTGTTTATGAGTTCAGATTTTATGATGAAGTAGGATATTAAAAATCCTTGTTGTCACTCTGTGTGTGTGTACAAAAAGAATAGAGACTATTTTTTAATGGTATTTCTGAATTTTAAAGACAGTTGAAGGTGGCATTTACTTATTTCTACTAAGTCAGAGACACGGAAATGAAGCGAGACGTGAAATCCCGAGTGCCAGTTGGGTAGGTGGCAGAATTGGATTGGAAGAGTAGGATTTGAGAGCAATTTCCATGTATCAGAAAAGCAGTGTATGCTTCTAAAGGCATATCGATGTCAGCTCCGAATGAGTTCAGATCCAGGGCAGGCATGTGATGGGTAGGGGGAGATGAAGGAATCAAGCCTTTCCCTCTGGCTTCTGTTTCTGAAATGTAGCTGGCTCATGGGCGAGAGGTCTCACGGACATCCCAGCGGAGAGAGGTGTGGAGGCGAGGCCAGGGGAGAGGCAGGACCTCTGCTCAGGGCTGGTGCCCGCCAGTAAAGGGTGTCACATTTGTAGCAGCACACTTGCTGGGATAAGGAAAGACACGTGAATTCAGTTGAAAAATGAAGGGCTTCCCTGGAGGCTCAGTGGTAAAGAATCCGCCTGCCAGTGCAGGAGACATGGATTCGATCACTGATCTGGGAAGCCCCCACATGCCTCGGGGCACCTAAGCCTGTGAGCCCCGAGGGTTGAGCTTGTTTCCTAGAGCCCATGCTCTGCAGCAAGAGGGCAGCGAGAAGCCTGTGCCCCACAACCAGAGAGGAGCTCCTGCCTGCTTCAGCTGGGGAAAAGCCCACGCAGCAGTGGAGGCCCAGCACAGCTGAAGAAATGAATAAAGGAAGGAAGGAAGGAAGATGGAGAAATCAGGCTGAGTGGAAAAAAAAAAAATCTCTAAGGATTATATGCCATGTGGTTCTATTTACGTAATCTTCCCGAAGTAATGCAGTTGTAGAGATGAGACCTTCTCTTGGGCTTCCCTGGTGGCTCAGCTGGTAAAGAATCCTCCTGCAATGTGGGAAACCTGGGTTTGATCCATGGTTTGGGAAGATCCCCTGGAGAAGAGAAAGGTTACCCACTCCAGTATTGTGGCCTGGAGAATTACATGGACTGTGTAGTCCAAGGGGTCGCAAAAAGTCGGACACAACTGAGCGACTTTCACTTTCAGAGATGGAGAACAGACTGGGGGTTGCTGGGTTAGGGCTCTACGGGGAGGAGTGGATGGTACTCTGGCTGGGGCAGGCCTGCTTCTAGATCGTGGTGGTGGTTACCTGGAGCTGCACGAGGGTTACAATGGCAGAGGACCACACATACAGACACACACACACACACACCAGGGAGCCCTGAACAAGCTCTGTGGAATACAGCAGTGCCCCTTTCATGATGCTCTTGCACTGTACTTATGCAAGATGTCGATACTGGGGAGACAGGCTGAAGGGGTGGTTTCGTGTCAGTTGACCACTATTTCAAAATCAAAAATTTAGTACAAATGAGGGGAGGTATGCGTTGCCTTTTATCTGCAGCCCTACCACATGAATAGACTGGATTTTGGAAGCTAAAGCAAGATCAGATATGGTTAATATGGGGAGATGGGACTGATGGGAATATTGGGTGTTTGTATGTTGCTACTCAAGTGTGGTTCAATGAGGTGCTCATCTAGGGTTTCTCCCCAAATGCAGGATTGCAGGCCCTCCCTAGATATACAGAACCAGAGTCTGCGCTCTTGGTGATGGGCATGTTCACTTGTGGAAAGAGCTATGGAACTTTATTCTGAGAGGAGAAAGCAAGTGTGGTGGCCAAAGATGGTAGCCTTAGGTTGGTCACATGACCTGGACAAGTCACATGGTCTTCCCAGCCTCAGTTTCCTCTAGATGCCCATCTAGAAAAGGGGGTGCTTTTTATGAGGCTTACAATAACCTCATGGAAGTTCTAGGCAGAATAAATCAGTGACTTAGGCATAACAGGGGATGCTCATTGAGGGCAGCTGTTGTTTCTGTGGGTGAATTAACCTCAAGATGGGTTTCTAGTCCTGCAGCTTCAATTTCGGCCAAGGGAAAAGGTGGGAGCAAATTAAACATCTAGCCAAAGAGGAGCGGTCAAGCCAATAGTGTGTCTGTCACTTGGTAAGGGCCCGTTTGTAAATGTAAACGTTAGTTCAGAGGGTAGATCTCGGGTTATGCATTCGTACCATGAGGACAGTGGCGGGTGGGGCCATGGGTGCAGGTGAAGCAAGGTGGGGGAGGGCAGGGGACTGGGACCCCATCTCGGGAGCACCTTTGACTGTGGGCGGTGGCGGTGGTAGCTTGAAGGAGAATGGGCAGAGTCCAAACTCATTTCCTGTGAGTTCATGGTCATGCAGAGCCCTGGCTGGGAGCCCTGGTACATCCTGGGACTCTCAGTGCCTGACCCAGTTGTGACATTCTGCTGTGAACAAGCAGCTGCGGTGGGTTCCTGAAGTCCCCTTCCACTTCTGTTTCACCTCCCGGGCATCCCCAAGGACCTGGCCCTGCCTGCTCCGGGCAGGAGGGTCAGGCTGCATTGCTTCCTTCTAGACCTTCCAGCCTTTGTATTTGGAAACACAGTGGTCATGTGCTAAAAATAGCAGCAGTGACATAGCCGCCTGGATGGTTTTGTGGATCTGTGAGTCGGGCGTTTTTTCCTTGGTCATAGGAAATGGGTGGGTTTCTAGGAAATGAATTCTGTGTACTGTAGCTCCGGGATGGTCCGACGGCTGACCAGGGCGAGGAGTCCTGGTATCACCCAGAGACGCTCCTGCCTGCTGACCATCTTGTTTCAGAGGACCAGTTCTTTGGGGAGCCTGTGCTTCCGCAGTGCAAAGGGACATGGAGGACGCCATGAAGCAGGGGAGGGAGTGACTGATGCCTCATTACCCACAGGCCCAACTCTGTTGAGGGGTGCTGGCCCAGGCCACCTCTGAGGCCCCCAGGCTCACTCTCCATGTGTGCTGGTGGGTGGCAAGCACCCACTGGTGCTGAAGGGGGATCGGGTCTCTCCGGTCTGCCCAGAATTTCCTTGTGTTGGCATCAAGGTCCCACATCCTGGGAAACCCCTGTGCCCCTGGCCAACCGGGATGGCCCGTCATCCTGCCTGGGATGTGTGTGTGTTTGTTGGGGCCACACACAAAGTGTCACCTCACAGAAGCTGAAAGGCCACTGACCACAGAATTCCTCCTTCAGCAGAACCTGGAAAAGCTACTTAGGAGGAAAGCTGTTCATTAAGTTCTAGTTGGACCACAAAGAAGTGTGAGTGCCGAAGAATCGATGTTTCAAACTGTGGTGCTAGAGAAGACTCTTGAGAGTCCTTTGGACAGCAAGATCAGACCAGTCAATCCTAAAAGAAATAAACCCTGAATGTTCATTGCAAGGACTGATGCTGAAGCTGAACTCCAATCCTTTGGTCGCCTGATTCTAAGAGCTTACTCACTGGAAACAACCCTGATGCTGGGAAAGATTGAAGGCAGGAGGAGAAGGGGAGGACAGAGGGTGAGATGGTTGGATGGCATCACCGACTCAATGGACATGAGTTTGAGTAAACTCCAGGAGATAGTGAAGGACAGGGAACCCTGGTGCGCTGCAGTCCATCGGATCACAAAGAGTCGGATACAACTGAGCGACTAAACAACAGTAGTATCTGGGGCACGTCCACTGAGAGGAAAGCATCTGCCTGAATGTAGTTGCTTAGACTGGGTCCTTTGATCTCACGAGAGAGCTGTCAGCCATGGGGGACACAGCACAGATGCATCTTCCTGGGAGGATTTTGGGAGACCGGAGAGCCCTTGATCTGGGTGGACCCAGGGCAGGAGGCCCTGGAGTGGGGTTACTCTCCACTGCTATACCTGGAAAGCAGAATAAGTGCATTTCTCTAAAAAACTGAGTGACTTAATCACATAGCCCTTGATCTGGGTGGACCCAGGGCAGGAGGCCCTGGAGTGGGGTTACTCTCCACTGCTATACCTGGAAAGCAGAATAAGTGCATTTCTCTAAAAAACTGAGTGACTTAATCACATAGACATATATACACTACCATGTGTAAAGTAGGCAGTCAGTGAGGAGTTGCTGTGTAACACAGGGAGCCCAGCCTGGTGCTCTGTGATGACCTAGAGGGTGGGGTGGGGAGAGAAGGGAGGCATAAGAGGGAGGGGGTACATGGATAATTATGGCTGATTTGCACTGTGTACGGCAGAAACCAACACAACATTGTAAAGCAATTTTCCTCCAATTAGAAAATAAAATTTAAAAAATTCAGCTACTTGTCATAAAATGCACCAGGAAATCTCTGGTGAATTTGTTTTAAACAGAAATAACGATTTTAAAATGTCTGGCGTAAACAAATCTAAATCCTTTGGTTTATTTAGAATGAGGTACAAGTACATGGGGGCCTTCCCGGGTGGCTCAGATGATTAAGAATCTGCCTGCAATGCAGGAGACCTCGGTTCAATCCCTGGATCGGGAAGATCCCCTGGGGAAAGGAATGGCAACACACTCCAGGATTCTTGCCTGGAGAATTTCATGGACAGAGGAGCCTGGCGGGCTACAGTCCAAGGGGTTGCAAAGAGTTGGACATGGCTGAGCAACTTTCACTCACTCACAAGTGCAGTGCGTTAACCTACTTCACTTGTAAAAGGCAGTGACTCACAGTGATTCTACTAATAATATCATTGGGCCCAAAAGGTACTTAAGGTACTGTTACATTATTTCTTAAAGTTACCTAAGGTTAATTGGCTTGAGGGGCCTTTGAAAATAACTGAAAACTCATCAACATTTTGTTTGCATCTGGAAAGTTCTATCAATCTGCAGATGGCTTGCTTTCAACGTGTTTCTTAAAAAATATATTTATTTTATATATATTACCTGTTTGGCTGCATTGGGTCTTAGCTGTGTGGCATTCAGGATGGTCATTGCAGCATGCCGGATCTTCCGTTGCAGCGGGTGGGCGGGCTGTCTAGTCGTGGCATGGGGGCTCAGTACTTTCAGCTTGAGGGCTTAGTTGCCCTGTGGCATGTTAGTTCCCCACCAGGGATCAAACCCGTGTCTCCTACATTGCAAGGTGGATTCTTCACCAGTGGACTGCCAGGGAAATCCCTCAACATAAGTTTTAGCAAATATGTGCAGGCTCATGTTTCCTTGTCAATGACATGAGTACTTTAGAAGAGAGTCAAAGTAAGAAGAAAAGAGGGACTTTTTTCTTCTTAAGTCTCTAGCAGAGGTGGTGCTCGTGGTCGAGAGTCCGCCTGCCAATGCAGGAGACATCAGACATGCGGGCTCAGCCTCTGAGTCAGGAAGATCCCCTTGGAGGAGGGCATGGTAACCCTATCCAGTGTTCTTGCCTGGACAAACCCATGGACAGAGGAGCCTGAAGGGCTACAGTCCATGGGGTCGCAAAGAGTCGGACACGACTGAGCGACTTAGCAGGCACGAAGGCAGGAAGAAACGAGACCTTTCCCCACCCCCAAAGAAGTAGATATTACTGAATATTAGCTATTAAAACCTGTTTTCATCCATTTGGGCTGCTGTGAGAGAACACCCGGCCGAGTGGCTTATAAAAATCAGATATTTATTTTTCACAGCTCTGGAGGCTGGAAATTCAAGATCAGGGCCATGCAGATTCAGTGTCTGGTGAGGGCTCGATTCCTGGTTCACAGATGGTCATCTTCTCTGCATCTTCACTTGACAGAGTCAGGGGAGGAGCCCTGTGGGGTCTCTTTATAAGAATACTCATCCACCTTCATGATCTAATCCCCCAAAGGCTCCACTCCTAGGACCATCACACCTGAGGGTTAGGATTTCAGCATATGAATTTTGGGGGGACACAGACATTTAAACTATAGCAAAACACATCAACTGCTGATGCATTTAAAGTGTCTTTCCACTTGCAGAAAAGGCACATAGTTTTGTTTTTTTTTTTTTTTTAAATATTTGTGGAAATATTTGTGCAGGTCTTTTACTCAAAAAATTCCAGAGTCTGTATGTGGACCATGGGATGGGTTTACATATAGAGAATCTCCCTCTCTAAAAATAGAGAATCCTGCTTTTCTGGGATTTTAAACAGAAGTTTAGATGCGTAAAATGAAACAGTTCAAAATGAAGTGGTCAGAAGATGCCTAGAAGTAGAAAAAAAAATTCTCAAAGGAAACTAAACCTTTGAAGCTCTACGTGATGGGAAATCCCCAAAACGCAAAATTAAAGGAAGTAATCAAAAGGAAAGTGAAGAAAATGTATTTTTTTTTAAAAGTGTTGATATATAATTCACACAGTATACAATTCACTCATTTAAAAGTTTACAGTTCAGTGCTTTTTAGTATATTCACAGATGTGTGCAGGCATCACCACAGTCCGCTTTAGAACATCCATCGAGGAAAGAAACCTTGTACCCGTCAGCTGTTCCCTTCTATTCCCCGTCCCCTCCAACCCTAAGCAACTAGTATCTCCTTTCAAGATCTTAATTGCAAATTTCTGGTAAATTACGGTATATGGTAAGAAATCACATTTTTAAAAAGAGTATGCAAAGCCCCAAATTTTAGCCATGTCACAGTGAGCCTTGGGCGGAGCTGTCCTTTTATTCACCTCTGCTTGCGTTTGCTGATCTGTCACTGAGGTCCTCAAAGTGTGGCCCCCGTGCAGCAGTGTCCGTGGGGACCTGGGAACTGGGAACTCTGGAGTGGGATCAGCACTGTGTTCACAGCCCTCCAGGGAGTTCTGATGTGCACTCTGGGTACTCCTTGTTCAGTTGCTCAGTTGTGTCTGACACTTTGTGGCCCCATGAACTACAGCACGCCAGGCTTCCCTGTCCTTCACTATCTCCTGGAGTTTGCTCAGACTCATGTCCATTGAGGTGATGATGCCATTCAACCACCTCATTCTCTGTCACCCACTTCTCCTCCTGCCCTCAATCTTTCCAGCATCAGGGTCTTTTCCAATGAGTCAGCTCTTTGGATCAAGTGGCCAAAGTATTGGAGCTTCAGCTTCACCATCCAATGAATATTCAGGGTTGATTTCCTTTAGGACTGACTCCATCTCCTTGCTGTCCAAGGGACTCTCAAGAGTCTTCTCCAGCATCACATTTTGAAAGCATCAATTCTTCAGGGCTCAGCCTTATTTATGGTCCAACTCTCAGATCTGTATCTGACTACTGGAAAAAAACATAGTTTTGACTATATGGACTTATATGGGGATTCTCCAGGCAAGAATACTGGAGTGGGTTGCTATGCCCTCCTCCAAGGGATCTTCCCAACCTAGGGATCACACCCAGGTCTCCCACATTGCAGGTGGATTCTTTACCATCTGAGTCACCAGGGAAACCCTGGGTACCCCTGGTGGACTGCATTTCCATCTCCATTAATGTTTCTGCCAACTCCTCCTGGAAGAGTCTGTGCTTGGGCACGGCCTCGCTGTCTGGTCTGAAGAGAGGCTGGAGGTCCGCGTCCTCAGGCTTGTCTGGCTTCCCCACCTTTTTTGCTCTTGCATCAGGGGATAATGGTTGTGTTGAGAGCAAGACCAGCCTGGTTTTGTCCTTGACCGGGTCTCCGGGGCCGAGGACTTGGGAAGTGCTCAGTGAAGGCCGTGGATGGCTTGTCACCGCCATCCCTGCCCCGCTGAGAGAAACCCCTTCCAGGGTGGACTTGGTCCCCACTTGCTCCTGCCTTGGCGGCTGTCCCTCACCGCCTCTCATGACCTTTTCCACCTTTCCCTGTGCTAGTTCTTTCCCTTCTTCTTGCAACATCTTTGGATCTTTCTGGTCCTAAAAAAGAAAACACACACACGCACAAACTCCAAATCAAAGAAACCCATGATTCACTTGCTCGCAGGCACCTAAAATTCCTCTGCTTCTGAAAGCCAAGGGCATGTGGAGCTGGTGGGTACTTGCCCTGGTGACTGATGTCCAGCCTCGCCCCGGGAGCTGGGGGGCTGTTCCTGCACCTTCTCTGGTTGCCCCTGCCACTCAGTCTGCAGTTTCATTGTTGGGCGTCAGAAAGCATCCTTTCCTGGGTTCTGGCTTCACGCTCTTAAGCTCTGATTTCTTCCCTCCCAACCCACCCTTGGCCTAGGACAGGGCTGCCTGTGCCTCGTGTCCCCGTCCCTACCACCAGCATTTTGGAATCCAAAACTGACACCCCTCCCTGGGGAGCTGAGGGGTGGGGTAGTGTGCCCATGGTGGGAGCAGCCCACTGCATGATCTTGTCCGTGGCCTGACCTGGGATGACAGTATCCGGTCCCTGAGGCTGGGATCACACCCCCCAAAGCCACCTCCTGAGACTCCTGGGTCCCCCGCACACTGCCCACTTCCAGTCTCCCCTGGACCTTCTGGTTTCTACTTCTTTGCTCTGAGGCTCTTTTAACCAGCTTGTCTCTCTTTACTCCCCGGCTGTGGTTATTTTTAAGTGTCAGCGTGGTTAGGCTATCCCACCTCGTCATTTAACCACACTAGTGTTGTTCCGAGTATCTTGTGCACATGCTTAACAGCCACCATCTTCTGGCTTGAACTCAGGATGACCACTGATGATCTGGGTGGGTCTCGTCCAATCAGTTGAAAGCTTCAAGAGCAAAAACTGGGTTTCTGGGGAAAAAGAATTTCAGCTGTGAGCCTGCAGCATTGGCCTCTGCCTGAGTTTCCAGCCTGCCAGCCCCCGCCATCATGTGAACCAGTTCCTTAAAATACATTTCTTTGTGTCTCTATCCCCAGTTGGTTCTGTCTCTGCAGAAGCCATTCCTTGAGAATCTCACCTGCTGGCAGAACCCCCACCCTGCCCCCAGGCTGGTCTAGCTGATGCCAGCTCTCAGCCCATGACTGCGCTCCCGAAGTCAGCCTTGTAGTCAAGATCAGCTGCAGGGTTTCTCCCGCCAACCTCCCAGCAGCTCAGACTTTCCGTGAACTCATCGTGACCCCTCAGCCCCAGCTTTTTGGCACTGCTTCTGTTTCCAAGCCTCTGTGAGCATATAACCACCGCGGCCCCGGGGCTCTGTGCTTGAAAGGGTCCATGTTTGGGGTACTGCTCTGCTGTTGCTGTCCTGAAATTCTTAATGATTTTGAATCTGGGGCTCCTTATTTTCCCTTGGCATCAGGACTGCAAATTACGTAGCTGACTCTGGTTGCTCCATGCTGCTGGCTGCTCACATTTGCAATCCAGCAGTTGACCCAGCCTCACTCATCTCTCATATACAGTCATGTTCTCAGCCCTGCACCGTCTCTGGTGACGGTGTCCCACTTTTCACTGGGGTCTCACTGCCTCTCTAATCTGGGGCTTGGAGACATCTCACCTTAACAATCGTGGTACTTCCCCGTGGGTCTCCCCACCGCATCTCACCACTTATCAGTCTGTTCTGCTACCACTGGATTTATTTTCATTTGTGTAGCTTGTGTTACAACAGCATCATCTTCAGAAGCTCTTTCTTGGACTTCTCAGGGGCTCAGTGGGTGGGAATCCGCCTGCCAATGCAGGACACATGGGTTCAATCCCTGGTCCAGGGAGATTCCCCATGGCATGGGGTAGCTAAACCCGGGCGCCTCAACTACGAAGCCCGTACTCGAGAGCCAGTGAGCCACAACTGCTGAAGCCCGCGTGCCTAGAGCCCTGTGCTCTGCAGCAGGAGAAGCCACCACAACGAGAGGCCCACGCACTGCAACGAAGGTTACTAGAAGATTACTGTCTGTAACTAGAGAAAGCCCGCCTGCAGCAGCTAAGACCCAGTGCCTCCAAAAAAAAAGGTTAAAAAATAACGAAGCAGCGGCCCTTCCTTGAAAGTTCCCCAGCAATACTTGATTTTCCACTGTTTCCTTTTGTGTCACAGAAGCAGGTGACGTGCTGTCCCCAGGATCACGGCCGATCCTTCTTCTCCCGAGGACAGACACGTTCCTCTCTACTATTGCAAGGCAGTCTCAGTGCCACCTTCTCTGAGAACTCCCACCCCCCTCGCTGGGTGGCTTCTCTCTGAGGCTGGAATCTCATCACTGTTTGCAATTTGTTCATGAGATTCCTTTCTTTCTGCTGTGTTTTTTAATGATTGGTTGATATTGTCTCTCTCTACGCTTGATGAGCTCCATGAGGGGAAGTCCTTGGCCTCATTCATTCAGCTTGTGTTCTCTTGAGTCAAGCAGAGTTAGTTGCAGTAGGTGGTTTGTATCTGCCTGTTGGATCAAGTTTGGCTACTGTGTCTTGCTGCCAGTTATAGAACCTTGATTTGAAAATAGTTTCAGGTCTTACATTTAAGTTATTAATCATTTTGAACTGATTTTTGTGGTTGGTGTAAGATAAGGGCCCAATTTCATTCTTTTGCAAGTGAACACATTCCCCAGTACCATTCATTAAAGAGACTATCCTTTCTCCATTGTGTGTTCTCCACTGGTGTCTTTGACTAAAATTAGTTGACCATACCTGTTTGGAGTTCCCTGGTAGCTCAGCTGGTAAAGAATCTGCCTGCAATGCAGGAGACCTGGTTTGATTCCTGGGTCAGGAAGATCCACTGGAGAAGGGATAGCCTACCTACTCCAGTGTCCTTGGGCTTTCCTGGTGGCTCAGGTGGTAAAGAATCCGCCTGCCATGTGGGAGACCTGGGTTCGATCCCTGGGTTGGGAAGATGCCCTGGAGGAGGGAACGGCTGCCTACTCAAGGCCTAGAGAATTTCAAGGACCATATAGTCCATGGGGTCGCGAAGAGTCAGACATGACCGAGCGATTTTCACTTTCACTTTCACACATGGTTGGGTTTATTTTGGGCTTTCTATTCTCTTCCATTGATCCATGGGTCTGTTTTTGTACCAGGACTATACTGTTTGGATTACTGTTGCTTTGTAATAGAATTTGAAATCAGGAAGTGTAATGCTTTCAACTGTGTCTTCTTTATCAAGATTGAATTGGCCGGTTGGGGTCTTTTGTGGTTCCATACAAATTTTGGGATTGTTTTTCTATTTCTGTAAAAAAAAAGCCTTTAGGATTTTTATAGAGATTTTGTTGAATCTGTATGTCACTTTGGATAGCGTGGACATTTTAGCAACATTAATGCTTCTGTATCTTTCCACTTATTTGTGTCTTCTTCAATTTCTTTCACCAAAGTTTTATAGTTTTCAAGGTACAGATCTTCACCTCCTTGATTAAATGTATTCCTATGTATTTTATTCTTTTTGATCCCATTGTAAATAGGATTGTTTTCTTGATTTCCTTTTTTGGATAGATCTTGGTTGATATAAATAAATGCAATTGATTTTTGCAGGTAGATTTTTGTATCCTGTAACTTTACTGGACTTGTTTATTCTAACAATTTTTTTTTTTTTTTTGTGGAGTCTTTAGGGCTTTCTCTATATAAGATCATTTTACTGTTGCTGTTTAGTCATGTCTGACTCTTGTGTGACACCATGGACTGTAGCCCCCTGGGCTCCTTTGTACATGAGATTTCCCAGGAAAGAATACTTGAGTGGGTTGCCCTTTCCTTCTCCAGGGGTTCTTCCTGACCCGGGAATCAAACCATTTGCAAACAGATAATTTTACTTGGTCCTTTCTTATTTGGATGCTTTTTATTTCTTTTTCTTGTCTGCTACCTCTGGCTAGTACTTCCAGTAGTGTCTTGAATAGATACGGTGAGAGTGGTCATCCTTGCTTTGTATCAGAAGTTAGATGAAAGACTTTCATTTTAACCCCATTGATTAAGATGTTAGCTATGGGTTTCTTATAAATGGCATTTATTGTATTGAGACTTCTCAACCTTGGCAGTACTGATGTTTGGGGATGCCTGATTCTTTGTTGTGGGAGCTGACCTGTGCATTGCAGGTTGGCGGGTAGCTGCCCTGGCCTCCACTCGCTAGCATACCTGTCCTGCCCCAGGGTGACAACCAAAAATGTCCCCAGACATTGCCAAATGTCCCTCGATAGGGACAGAGGGAAAAACTACTCCCTGCTTGAAAATTACTGAAATAGAGAATAAAGGCACCAAAATTGTTTGAACTGTATGTAGACATGAGTGCTTTTTTATATGGAGAAATTCTTGAGGCTGTAGAAGGATCTAGAGTATTTGGCAAGCCTGGTTGCTCTCTCCTCCCTCTTCTCAGTGAAAGTTTTGTCAGATGCTTTTTATCTTTTAAATTAAAAAAATTTTGTTTACTTGCCAATTTTCATTATATGAAATATGTAAGCTAGAGAATTAATTCTGTATACATTTTTTTTTTTTCAGTCTCACCATGCGGCTTGTGGGATCTTAGTTCCCTGACCAGGGATTGAACCTGGGGCCTTGGCTGCAAAAGTCTGGAACCCTAACCACTGGCCCACCAGGGAATTTCCTGATTCCCTGTCAGGTGTTTTTTGGAGGGCTTTTTTTTTTTTTTTTTTTTTTTTTGGTATTTTTTAAAGTTAAAGAATTTACATGGTGACTGCAGCCATGCAATTAAAAGATGCTTGCTCCTTGGAAGAAAAGTTATGACCAACCTAGACAGCATGTTAAAAAGCAGAGACATTTCTTTGCCAATTAACATCCATCTAGTCAAAGCTTTGGTTTTTCCAGTAGTCATGTATGGATGTGAGAGTTGGACTATAAAGAGAGCTGAGCGCTGAAGAATTGATGCTTTTGAACTGTGGTGCTAAAGGAGACTCTTGAGAATCCCTTGGACAGCAAGGAGATCCAACCAGTCCATCCTAAAGGAAGTCAGTCCTGAATATTCATTGGAAGGACTGATGCTGAAGCTGAAGCTCCAATCCTTTGGTCACCTGATGCGAAGAACTGACTCATTTGAAAAGACCCCGATGCTGGGAAAGATTGAAGGCAGGAGGAAAAGGGGATGACAGAGGATGAGATGGTTGGATGGCGTCACCGACTCTGAGTAAACTCTGAGTCTGAGTAAACTTTGGGAGTTGGTGATGGACAGGGAGGCCTGGCGTGCTGCAGTCCATGGGGTTGCCAAGAGTAAGACACGACTGAGTGACTGAACTGAACTAAAGTGACTTAGTAGGAGATTTGTATTTACCAGCTCTTCTGAGAGCTCCTATTCCATGAGAAAGAAACCTATGAGTAGAATGCCCAGCGCTTGTAAACACTTCTCAGTTTCTTATTTGGAGTGTTTGTTGTTAGAATCTTGACATTTGACTGTTATTTTCCTCTTGAAAAATACTCGTAATTGGACAAGTAGTGCTTTTAAACATGTAATACGAGGAGGTTTCCCCGGGAGGCGTGACCCATCCACTCCATATCCACCGAGCCTGCCGATCATGATGATGACTCCATCTTTATCCTCGAGCCAGGAGGACCTTGGAGGGCCCCACATGCTCGGTGGAGATTTAATTGCTGATGAAGCATATGAGGAGCCAGAGATGGCCATTTCACGCCTAGAGGACAGCGTGTGGCACATTCTATCAGGAGAACAAGCAGACGCTGGGCAGCAGTTCCTCCTTTAAAAAGAAACATCAGGATAAAGTGCGTGCCCTGCACTAGGCACTCTTCTAGGGAACTGAGCTCTGAGTAAAGGGGAAATTCCCATTCAGATGGAGCTCCCGTGCTTTTGGGCAGGAAGAGAGGTGCTTCCCTTGTGGCTCAGTCGGTAAAGAATCTGCCTGCGATGCAGACCTGGGTTCAATCCTTGGGTCTGAAAGATCCCCTGGAGAAGGAAATGGCAACCCACTCCAGTATTCTTGCCTGGAAAATCCCCATGGACAGAGGAGCCTGGCGGGTACAGTCCATGGGGTCTCAAGAGTTGGACACGACTTAGCGACTAAACCACCACCACCAGGAGTAGACCAGCAGGTCATGGGTTACACAGCGTCGGGTGGATGCTCTGGAGACAGCCTTTGAGTACAGACACTGTGGAACTGAAAATCTTCGGACATGGGCATCTAGAGGAAGAGTGGTCCAGGCCGAGGGAGCAGCAGGAACAAAGGCTATGAGGTGGAGGACCTGGAATGTTCTGGAACAGCCAGGAGGCCAGAGAGGCTAGAGCAGAATGAAGTGGTGGAGCCACTAGGAGCAGAGATGAGAAGTGACCGGTGACCTCACTCAGAGGCAGATTTGGGCAACGTGTTAGAGGAGAAAAGACTTGCTTCCACTCTGAAGTGTAAGTTTCAGTAACATCTCCCTGAAACTGGTGCTTTTTCAGGAGGACAGAGTGTTCCAGGCTAGAGCTTCATAAGGACTGGTGGTGAGCTTGCCTCTTATATTATACTTAACTGGATTGATGCTTTTTCAATATTCATGTCCCCAGATCATCAAGTATTTCACAGGTGCATACAGCATTTGGAAACTACCTTCCTCAAACACTGTCCTTGACTGACAAATCCCTTTTTGGGCTTGCCATCCAGTATCCTTAAGCTTTGGCTTTTAGTTTTATTTTTCTATTATTTTTTTTGGCCCAACACAAGGCCTTCAGACTGACAGCCTTCTTGGTGTCAGAGCCTGGGCAGGAGTCCCGAGGCCACAGAGAGCTACACATCCTGGGGCTCTGTCTTCAAGGAACTGGATCAATGAGAAAGTGGTTTGGAAAGTTTGTCCTACGGCTCAGCGCCATGCTGAGTATTATGGTTGACCCTTGAACAATGCGGGGTTCGACCACGGATTGCTGCAGTCCATGGGGTCGCAAAGAGTCAGACACGACTGAGGGACTGGGCTGAACTGATAGCAGATGAACGAACAATGCTGTGATGGTTTCAGGTGGGGAAGGCAGGGACTCAGCCGTGCATACACATGTATCCATTCTCCTCCAAACTCCCCCGTCCTCCAGTCTGCAAGCTCTGGCTTCTCAGATCTCACTTCAGGTCTGGGTCGTCATTTCCACTCCACACAGCAAATCTGAGAATGTGATTATGTGAGTCTTTGGGTGGGGCACAAGGCTTCGCTCTTGTGAAAGAAAACCCCGAGAAAACCCCCTTAAATTAGAAAGCAGTTCCTGGGAGCTTGTGGCTTCTTCGGTCGGCCTGCGGCCTGGCTGCCCAGAGGCTGTCTGCCTGAGAGGTATGGTGGGCGCCCCCTCGGAAGGGGAGTTGCTGGACCTTGTGTTTGATGAGTTTCCACCGGGGGTTGAGGGCTCAGATGCGTGCATCAAGCACAGAGATAGTTCTGGGGCCAGAGATACAGGAAGGCACCTCTGAGCACAGCGAACCCCTCCCACCTCCTTGCTCACCTGCATGGATGCTTCCTGATGCCTTCTCAGGGTCGGGGCCTGGGCAGGAGTCCTGAGGTCTGGAGAGCTACATGTCCTTGGGCTCTGTCTTCAAGGAACAGGATCAATGAGAAAGTGGTTTGAAAACTTTGTCCTTTGGCTCAGCGCCATGCTGAGTAGTATGGTTGACGCTTGAACAATGCTGGGTTAGCAGCTCCACCCACTGTGCCGTCAAAAATTCGCATGCACCTGCCATCTCTGCCTCAAAAACAAAGGAACTGATAAGTGACTCACCCAAGTGCAGGAAGATGAAACGGTCTGGACAGTCTGCACTCATACCCTAGCTGTTTTGCTTCCATATATTGTGATGTCTCATGGGACAGAAACTTTCCACTCACGCTTACTTGATTTCAAGATCTGTAAAATGAAAATATACACTTTATGAACTGTATTTAGTACGTGTGTAAGTGGACCTGGGGCTTCCCAGATGACTCAGAGGGAAATCCCATGGACAGAGGACCTGGGAGGCTACAGTCCATGGGGTCACAAAGAGCTGGATATGACTTAGGGACTAAACAACAACACAGCTCCAGAAAAGTGGACCTGTGCGGTTCAGACCCGTGGTGTTGTCGGGTCAGCTGTATTTCTTTTTTCCATCTTGTGACAGTGGGAATCGTGCGGCTCTGCAGGAAGGAGAAAGAGCCAGGAGGTCTTTGCTAAGTCGCTTCAGTCGTGTCTGACTCTGTGCGACCCCATAGACGGCAGCCCACCAGGCTCTCCCATCCCTGGGATTCTCCAGGCAAGAACACTGGAGTGGATTGCCATTTCCTTCTCCAATGCATGAAAGTGAAAAGCGAAAGTGCAGTCGCTCAGTCATGTCCAGTCTTTAGCTGGTTGGAAATCATTGTCTGAACCTGATACACTGTGAAAACACCGTGTGTATGGGACCCTGTAACTCAGTGTGTGTATGTATGTATGAAATGCTTTCTTATCTCTGTTTTCCATCCACTTCATTACAACATTAGACCAACCGAATGGTTCTCGTTTTTTCATGCCAAGTTTTTTGGTGTGCTCTCTTAATGTATAATTGAGGAAATTGCTATTGGTCTCCTGTAGTCAGCAGATTCAAATAGGGAAGGATTTTTTCAGTGCAAATGCGGGCCTTTTCCAATAAATGTACATCTCTGGACATTTATTCTTTGCTTCCTGGCTTTCAGCAGCAGTATGTGCTTGGCTCAGAGGCTGGGAAAATCTTCTGCTTGTTGGATTTCCAGGGGCACTGAAGTTGGGGGTCCCAGAAGTTTTCACTGTGGCTGATGCTTCTGATACAAGTAATTTGTGAAGGCTTTTCGGGATAGAACTTGATTTTTCCCTGTGAATGATCACACCAACCTCTGTTAGCATTTGGTGCGATCTGTCAGTCTGTGTATCTGTAAAGTTGATTTATAAATACAGTTCTGGACCCTGCTTTTTTTTTTTTTTTTAATGAGCATACCCTGAGCTCATTTCTATATTAAACGTACTTTAGAATCTTGAGTTTTCAAAACCTGTTTCTGTATACGGCATCGTTTTGTTAGTCATTTTGGGGTATTTTGGTGGTTTCTGAGATTTATGAATAATGTCCTGACGAATGGATGTTTTAGTATATTTTCTATTGGCACTTGGAGCATTCCTTTTTAGATCAGTCTTAGAAGGTATATTATTAGTTTTATGAGTATGTGCCTTTTAAAGGCCATCTTGCTTTCTAGGAAGATTGTACTAATTTCTCCTTCCACCCACACACTATAAAACTGCCTGCCTCTTTTGCCGAGTCCTCATCATACAGCACATTGATTATCAAAACTGTTGAAATGACTTATTGGTCTTTGCAACATTAAGAGTCGTACACGCTTATAGTCAGATAACATAGGTAGGTAGTCAAATATGAAAATCACTGATCCAGAAAAATTAAATTTTTGATATACCTTGAGTCATTTCTTATAATACTTGTCATCTGTTTTTTTCCTTAGCAGCTTATTGAGGCTATGTTTTCATGTCTGCATATACACATCATTATTTTTCATTACTGCAAGATACCTTGTTTTTTGGATAGTTTTCATTTTTAGAAAATGCGTGACTTCCTTTTTTTTTTTTTAGAGTTCGGCATAAGAAGTGAGTCATAATTAGTCTTTGGTGCAGGATTCACAGTCAGTTTCTGTGAGTTCTGGCTCAGGCAAATACACAGGAGGGAAAGTGAGAATGAGGATAAATACATTCAACTTTTACAAAAGCAGAAAGATTAGAACTATTTTACTTAAACACATTAAGAGGTGATTTGTAGTTTGTCATTTATGGGCAGTATAGTGGTCTGCATATATCTTTGCCAATTGATCTAATTATTTTTAAGGAAATTGTTGGGTCTTGAGTTTGGAGCCACATGGTGGGTTCTATTATTTTCACACATACTCCTGCTTCTCCCTGGAGCAGGGGTAGACTTCTTTTCCTGTGGCGTCTCACTTGGGTGTGCCTCTTGCTTTGGCAAATTCAGTGTGAGATCTGACTTGTGTAACTCTGGTCATGATTTTTAAGACCCAGCGTATGACTTGCCATACCTTCGTTTCCCTCTGTGATGAGACCCATAGTATTGCAAGCAAAGGGAGAACAATTGGGAAAGAGCCCGCCTGCAGGGGACACGTCCTGTGGGAAAGTGGACTTTTGTCATCAGCCTTTGAAATTGGGGGCTGATTGTTACTGCCATACAACCTACTTATCCTGACTGGCTGGCTGTAACACATGGTAATTGATTGCCTTCAGAACAGTGAACCGGCTTGCAAGTTACAAGAGTGCCTTTTCTCCCATTTACCAAAGCTAGTTATGTTCACCCTTTTTAATCTCTTCTAACTCATGGTCAGAAAATGATAACTCACTTTAATATGTGTGTCTTTGATGACTGCTGAGGTTAAACATGTCTTTCTTTTACTTCTTTATATCCTTTGCTTTTTTGTTGTTGTTAATCTGTCTTTTCTTCCCGAGTTCTAAGAACTTTAAAAATATGCTAAAAGTATTATTCTTTGTCGACCATATGTTCCACATTGCTTTTCCAGTTTGGGTTTATTTTCTAAATCTTATTTGGGGCTTGCAGAATTTTTTGAATTTATGGCTCGATATCTTTTGTCAGTTTTGGAAAATTTTCTGCCACAGTCGTGTCAAATAATGTTTTGTCCCATTCTCCTTTTCTCCCCCATTCTGTGACACCACATTCCAATATACTAGAACTTTCTACCCTGATCCATTTTTTTCCCCCTTATCTTTTCCATCCTTCCCCCTCTGCTCCCACCACCACCACTGTCTGGGCATTTCTTATTAACTCATCTTCCAGTTCACTAACTCCCTCTTAACTTTACTTCTTCATTCCTTTTAAAATTCTTAGTTTTAGTTACTATATACTTTATTTCTAAAATTTTTTGTTCTTCTTTACAGATTCTCTGCTAAAATTCTGTTTGTCATTGTGTTCTGTTACATATGGGCTTCCCTGGTGGCTCAGAGGTTAAAGCGTCTGCCTGCAATGCGGGAGACCTGGGTTCGATCCCTGGGTTGAGAAGATCCCCTGGAGAAGAAAATGGCAACCCACTCCAGTATTCTTGTCTGGAGAATCCCATGGGCGGAGGAGCCTGGCAGGCTACAGTCTGTTACATGTGAATTACAGCCTCATACCTTCAATATACAGCTCTTAGAGAGGTTTTCTGCTGTCTGTTTTTCTCTTGGTCCTTTCGCCTGATACTTCTGGTAATTTTTTTTAACGTTAGGTACTGTAAGTGAAAAATCTAGGTGGTGTCGTCTTTCTCCGGAGAAGATTTAATTTGCTTCTGGCAGCTAGAGTGGGACAGGTGATAATAGGCTATGTAGGTCTCTGTAAGGTCTGGTCTGTCTCTGGCTTGCCTTTCTTGTGGGCCTAGCCCATTGGGCTTCCTAAGAGAACGTGGAATGTTCAATAGGCCTGTCACCCTTGGGAGGCCATGGACTCCAATGGCGTCTCCTTAGTCCCTGAGATGGTGGTTTACCATCTGCCTAACACCTTTGGTCATCGCTGTTGTTCTTTGCTTGGTTTCTCTTCTGTCTCTCAGCTTTTGTTGTTGTTTAGGTGCTAAGTTGTATCTGACCCTTCGTGACCCTATGGACTTGTAGCCCACCAGGTTCCTCTGTCCATGGGATTTCCAGACAAGAATACTGGAGTGGGTTCCATTTCCTTCCTCAGGCGATCTTTCTGACCCAGGGATCAAACCCACATCTCCTGCATTGGCAGGTGGATTCTTTACCACTGAGCCACCAGGGAAGCCCCTCTCTGCCTTTATGAATCAGCAAATACCATGACGGGAACAGATATGAGAGTGGAAGCTTATCTCAGAGCTTTCACCTTCTTTCTGGGATGTCAGGCCCACAGGTCGCAGTTGTCTTGGAAGTCTGATGCCTCCAGATAGATTTAAAAACAAGTTATTTCCTCTTACTCATTGTTTTCAGTGGGAGAATGGATATCTTGAAGCAGGGTTGTCATGGCTGGACTGGAAAGTTCCTGTCATTTGCCTTTTACTTTCTTTAGACTGTTTTGCTGAGAAGGAATAGATTTCTGTTTAGTCAGATTTCTCTTTTTCTTTATGGTTTCTGGCTTTGCTATCATGCTTCAAAATGCTTTTTTAAAGCAGTTTTGTAGAAATAGTTATCTAAATTTTCTCCCAGCGTTTTTATGGTTGTATATTATTTAATGACTCACTTTGGCATAAGACATGAGGTAAAGATCCAACCTTATCTTTTCCCATGTGGCCAGGGCATTTGTCCAACACCATTAATTGAGTAATCCATCTTCTACGAATGTCTGAAATGCAATCTTTTTTGTTAAGTATGTGGTGTCTCATTAATATTTTAATTTGCTAATTAGTAATTTTTTTTTAATTTTTCTGTTCTTTATCCACTTAAAATGTTGTGCTTTTGGTATATTTATATTGATATTTAATACATTTGTGCTTCTCAGTTGCTCAGTCATGTCTGACACATTGTGACCCCGTGGACTATAGCCCACCAGGCTCCTCTGTCCATGGAATTTTTCAGGCAAGGATACTAGAGCAAGTTGCTGATTCTTATTCCACGGATCTTCCCAACCCAGGGATCACACTTGCGTCTCTTGCATCTTCTGCATTGGCAGGTGGATTCTTTACCACTGTGTCATCTAGAAAGCCCCCATACTACACTTGATCTTAGCCAAAAGGCCAAGAAGTAATGTTTGTATGATTACTTAAATAATCCTGTGTTAATAACTTGGTTGGTATTTTAAAATTTCCTTTTAATCTTCCTTATAACTCTTTCTGTAAATGAAAGTAGTTTTTGTGTACAATAAAACTTTTATCTTTTACTTGTTATTTTATTCATTGTTATGCTATTGAACGGAGAAGGCGATTGCACCCCACTCCAGTACTCTTGCCTGAAAAATCCCATGGATGGAGGAGCCTGGTGGGCTGCAGTCCATGGGGTTGCTGAGTCGGACATGACTGAGCGACTTCACTTTCACTTTTCACTTTCATGCATTGGAGAAGGAAATGGCAACCCACTCCAGTGTTCTTGCCTGGAGAATCCCAGGGATGGGGGAGCCTGGTGGGCTGCCGTCTATGGGGTCACACAGAGTCAGACACGACTGCAGCGACTTAGCAGCAGTAGCAGCATGCTATTGAAATCTTTCCTGTCTCATCAGTTAACATTATAGAATATAAATGTATCTGTCTATATTTCTTTTTGCTCTTAATTTTTTAGTCCTTTTAATCTGTGTCTTGATACATGGAATGTGTGTTTCCTGCTTAATAATCAATTTTTCCAACGATGTTGGTTAAATAACCTATCCATTGTCCAGATTCTTCCTTAAGTACACCTTGACCTTTGTTGACAAGGATCTTATTTTGGGTCATCTGCTTAGTTTTTACCATTTAAGATCCTTTGTTTTTCATTCTTAGTACTTTGCTCTCCTCTTCCCATTAAAAAACACTGAGCTATACTTGACATATAAGACTATATTAGTTTCAAGTGTACAAAATAAAAATTAAATATTTTTATATACAGTCATCTTTCTGTATCTGTGGGTTTTGAATCTTCAGATTTACATCCATGGATCAAAAATATTTGGAAAAAGAAATTCCAGAAAGTTCCAAAAAGCAAAACTTGATCTTGTTGCCAGGTGGCAACCATTTATATATCATTTACGTTGTGTTTATAGCTATTTACATAGCGTTTACATTGTGTTAGGTATTAGAGGGAATCTACAGATGATTTGAAGTGTAAGGATGATGTGTGTGGGTTGTATCCAACACTGCCATTTCATATAAGGGAATTGAGACTCTGCTGATTTTAGTATCTGTGGGTGTCTGGGAACTGATTCCCTGTGGATACCGAGGGACGACTGTTTTGTGAAATGACCACCACGGTAAGTCCAGTTAACATCCATCGCCACACATAAGCACGATACTTTTTTTTCCCCTTCTGATGATACAGTGTGTAAGATCTTCTCTCTTAACAACTTTCGAACAAAAAAATAGAACATTGTTCGCTCTAGTCACCATGCCGTACATTACATCTTCATGGCGCATCTATTTCTTAACTGGACGTTTGTGTCTTTTGATCTCCTTCCTCCTTTTTTTTTGTTAAAATCGCACACACATACACAGTGGAAAAGAGGATCTTACTCACACATGCGCTTGTGTGAACAGCTGCGGCTGCCCACCCCAGACCCTTCCCCCTTCCATCTGCTTCCCAGACCTGATAACCATCCCCACTTCCATTTCTTTTGGTGGCCGCGCCCTGTTGATGGACAGCTTGCTCGTAACGGGCATTTTGATTGACCCATTTGGGACAATACTATTGACTGCCTGCAGCAAAGATGACGTTTTTGCTGACCCACAGCTCTCTTTCTCTAGGGGCTTCTCTAGTGGCTCAGAGGTAGAGAATCCACCTGCCAGTGAAGGAGACGTGGGTTGCATCTATGGATTGGGAAGATCCCTAGAGAAGGAAATGCCAACCTACTCCCATATTCTTGCCTGGAAAATCCCATGGACAGAGAAGCTACAGTCCATGGGGTCACAAAAGAGTCAGACACGACTGAGCAACTAAACAGCAACTCCCTTTTCTCTCCCGTCTTTACAGTCACACACTCACACCCATCATCTTTTATATTTATGGTTCTAATACCTTTGTTTTCTGTGTCCTCAGCCCATTGAGAGTGATGCTCTCAGCTTGAAAGGCCTGGGGCCCATCCTTCCTGTGGCGGCCCCCACAGACATTTCCCCAGCGGAGCCCAGGTTGTGCCTGGACCAGCCCTTGTGGTTCTCCGCAGGACTGCAAGACATACCTCAGCAACCACTGTCAGGAAACTTTGAAAAAGCAAGTTTTATTACTTCCAGGACCTGTTGGGCACAGGGTGTGCCTGGGCCCACATGGTGGGGGGCGGGGTGCAGGTGGGGAGAGAGAGAGATGACCACCTGGGATTGTGCTTCGTTGGCAGGGCAAGGGCCAGGGTTTCTCACGTTCACTCTTTTTTGGTGAATTTAAAACAAAAGAGTGGGAATGAAAGTGTAGGAAGGAGGGTGCCCATCTGGATAGATGGGCTGCTATCTAGGTCCCCTAAAGCTTTCTAAACAGAACATCGTGTGGGGGACTTCCAGCCTCTCTTTGTAGTTGAATTGTTGGCCTTGTGTTTATCTGAGATGGATATCTCTGAAATATTAATGAATGTCTCAGCAATCCTGGAGACTTGGGTTTGATACCTGGGTTGAGAAGATCCCCTGGAGAAGGGAATGGTAACCCACTCCAGTATTCTTGCCTGGAGAATCCCATGGACAGAGGAGCCTGGTGGCCTATATAGTCCATGGGGTCTCAAAGGGTCAGACACGACTGAGCAACTAACACACACATAGAGGTCTAAAGCTTGATGTCAGGCACTTACGTTACAAATCAGGAAGGCTAGTTGTGGACTTCCCTGGAGGTCCAGTGGTTAAGACTGCATGCTTCCAATGCAGCGGGCACAGGTTTGAACCCTGGTCAAGCTAACTGTCCAGAACCTACGCATATATTTTACTTCAGCCTTCCTCTTTTGCTTCAGCTCTAGTCATTATTTCTGGACTTCTTCTCCTTTAAGGAAGGTCATTCCTGACCTTTCTGTACCTCCTCTGCCCACACCACCTCTCTCTGTGTCCTGACAAGATTAATAACATTTTTTTCCCCTCTGACTGTAATTATTCTTATGTATACCTTGACTTCATCTGTTGACTGAGTCTAATGGTCGGAGACAAGTAACATTTATCTCACTGTTATAACATTATATAATGTAGCTCTTGTTAACTGAAGATTGAAGTGTGCTCAGATTACCTTTCCTTTTCTAGGCAATAACCCATTTAAAAATGGCATATATTTGTTTATGCTATATTTCTTTTCATTTGTTTTTTGTAGAGCTTTAGCTATTGACCCATTATGTTCTTAAAAAAAAAAGAAAAGGCTGGTCTTAGCTATTATAGCTGTACTGTTGAAATTTGAGTGTAGCAAAGGACTTCCTTTTCTCTGGATGTCATTTGAGATAATAAAACTTTGCACATGGGAAATCTCTGAACCTTCCATTCAGTGTGGCCGTGAACCTACAATTACTCTATTTTTATTTTTCATTTTATTCTTACATTATTATTTTTTGGTCGTGCCGCATAGCCTATGAGATTTTAGTTCCCTGACCAGGGATTGAACCCCGGCTCTTGTCACCGAGAGTGCAGAGTCTTAATCACTGGACCACTAGGGAATTCCCTAAAACTGCTCTAAAGAATAAAATCTATTGAAACAACAATAGCAACAAAATGTTGCAGGTGTGTGTTTGGAGTATTTGATCAACTTTCAGGCTGCTGATTTTGGAAGGACCCCAGGCATGTGTCACTCTTAAGTAAGAGACCAGAAGCCAGAATGGATCACATAAGGCAGGAGAGCATCTTAGCCGTCTGTTAGTCTGTGAATTGCGTGTGTGTGACATGCTGTGGCAGCATCTTCCTGTGGGTAGATAATTCTTGGGAGTGTAAAATTCTCCTTAACAGGGAACCAGGAACTTGGAATAGTGAGTGAGCTGCAAGCTGGTGGGCTCCACTCAGAACTCATGTTCTAGAGAACCATAAACTTGCTGTTTGTGTGGATTGATACACTTTGATGGTGTCAGTGGCCCAGGTGGTGGGTTATCTTTGCATTCAGCTGCTCTGAAGGAACAGCATTTGTATCACCTACAATCTATTTGCAGGTTATTCTTTCTGTTCATTTCCATAACCAGCTATTCTTTCCATTTATTAAAAGTTGAGGTTACCGGTAGCAGGAGGAATCAAAAAGTTAAGCAAATTACCAGGCATGTTGAGTGTTTTACTGCCCGGCCTGGTTGGATCTTATTTTTGCAAATGCACCAAGCGATACTTGACTCTACCACAAAGGTGTCTCTGGTGCCCTTTCAGGCTGGGGACGGGGGCAGGGACCCACCCTGGACTTTTCCTCCTGAGGGGAACCATGAAGTTAAAGGAATGGACTTTCTTTGAGCTGAGAGAACATAGGAATGTAGAGGGTGGAGGGGAGTCAAGTCAGGCCAGGAGGCGGGTGATCTTCTGGGGTTCTGCTGCCATGGCAGGTGGGTGAGGCTGAACCCCTGGGTGCCGACCTGAGCGGGAGAAGAGAAGGAGGGTCAGTGGAGGAGATGCTTGGAGGATGCAGGGCAAATGTGGTGCTGGATCACTGATGTATTCATTTCCTAGGGCTGAGGCCACAAATTGGATGCTTGAGACAACTGAATCCATCCTCTCACAGATGCCAAGGCTAGAAATCCAGACTCAAGTTGACAGCGGGTTCGCGCGTCCTCTGCTGACCCTAGGAGAGGATCCTTCCTGCCTCTCCCAGTCCCTGGTGGCCCTGGGCATTCTTGGCTGGTGGTTCCATCATTCCAACCTCTGCCCCCATCTTCACATGGCCTCCCCTGCCATGCCTCTGCCTCTCAAGTCTCCAGGATGACCTGGTGGTCAGTGGTTGGGACTTCACCTTACAATGCAGAGAGTGCGGGTTTGATCCTTGGTTGGGGAGCTGAGACCCCATATACCTCGAGGCCAAAATACCAAAATTAAAAAACAAAACAAAACTGAAGCAAGATTCTTGACCTAATTCTATCTGCAAATACTCTGTTTCCTAATGAGAGCATGTCCACAGGCACCAGGGGTTAGGACTTGCGTATATCTCTTTTTGGGGGGATATATCTTTTGAGGGGGACTCAGTGGGTAGGTGAGGAAGAGAGGTCATGGCTCAGATGTCTGAGGGGAAGGAGACGTCTCAGAAGAGGGGTCTGGGAGGCAGGGTGTGCTAAGGGTGGGGGTGTCTTGACAATCCCCCCAGAGATGAATGTGATGCTGCCTTCTGGGCTCATCCCTGTGTCCCACCTGGATGTTTTGTCCCATTTGTTTCTCACCGACACCTTCCAGATGATTATGACGCTGGAACTCTGGCCATTGTTCATTTTTTCCCTTCTTGCTGGACTGGTGGGCATGAGGTCGGAGCCGAGGGTGGAGACGGTGGAGGATGCTGGGGTGTGGAAGGTCCTGAGTTCTGATCCTTGGTACAAAGGACACTGTGCTCACTGACTCACGGGAGACCCCAGGGTGACCCTGTTTGCTAGGAGGGATTGGGGGCAGGAGGAGAAGGAGATGACAGAGGATGAGATGGCTGGATGGCATCACTGACTCGATGGACATGAGTCTGAGTGAACTCCGGGAGATGGTGATGGACAGGGAGGCCTGGTGTGCTGCGATTCATGGGGTGGCAAAGAGTCGGACACGACTGAGCGACTGAACTGAACTGAACTGGGGAACATACTGGTTTTGGCATGCGTCAGGCCAACTGTTCCCGGGAAGGAAAAAAACAAACCCAAAGAAGCCAACGAAACGACTCCACAGGGAGTTCCCTGGTGGTCTAGCAGGTAAGAGTCTGCCTTTTGCGATGCGGGGGATGTGAGTTTGATCCCTGGCCAGGGAACTAAGATTCCACATTCCTCAGGGCAACGAAACCTGCCGTGCAATGAAAGATCCTGTCTAAAGTAACGAAGATCCTGTGTGTCGCAACTAAGACCCACACAGCCAAACAATAAATAAATGTTAAAAAAAAAACCAAACAAACAGCTCCACGTGCAAAGACCCAACACAGCCAAATAATACATAAATATTTTAAAAAACAAACGACTCCACATGCGTCCGTTCCCTTTGAAATTAACTAGACTTTGTATTCCATACCCTGAACCTCTGATTCAAGTTGAATGTCTCTCGTGTGTCCCTGCGAGGCTTCCTTTAATTGGCAGCAGATTTCTGGGCCTTGATTTGTTTACCGAGAGTCCTGAATGCTCTTGATGTGTTTCTTTTCTTGGCAGATAACGGATATTTTCTTAGGGCCCCGAGTCAGAAGCCAGCTCCCTCTCCTCTCATTCTCCCTGCCCCCCATGCCTGTGACCTCATCACTCTGGGGCTGGCTTCCCACGGCCTCGGTGGAGTCCCATCTACCCGGGCCACTCAGAACGAAAGGGAGAGTGTCAGTCGCTCAGTCCTGTCTGACTCTGTGACCCGTGGACCTCAGCCCGCCAGGCTCCTCTGTCCATGGAATTCTCCAGGCAAGAATACTGGAGTGGGTTGCCGTTCCCTCCTCCAAAGTGACTCAGGAGGTTTCTCACCCCTGGTCCGGTTTTTCCTTCATCACACCCTTCCCAGCGCTATCAATGCCTTACGGCTTTTTAACCAGGCTTCGTGGGAGTAATTGTTTCTTGAGACATACTTTACTTACAGTAGAGTGTATAATAGATTCTTCTTGGGCAGCTGGGTGATTTTTGACACATTCTTGCCCTATGTGCAATCATGCCCCCAGCTCTGGATAAAGAGCATTTGCTTCACTGTGGTAAGTTTCCTCTTATTCCCTCCTACCCAGGCCCGCCCTTCAGATTTCTATCGCCATGGGCTAGTCTGACCAGCCTGGGGACGGCCGTGGAGTCAGAGTGTGTACTTCTTCCAGGTGAGACAGAATGGCTTTGAGACCCAGGTTGTGTGCGGGCTTCCCAGGTGGCACAGTGCTAAAGAACCCGCCTCCCAGTGCAGGAGACGCAGGAGATGTGGGTTCGATCCCTGGAGAAGACCCTGGAGAAGGAAGTGGCAACCCACTCCAGAATTCTTGCCTGGAAAATCCCATGGACAGAGGAGCCTGGCGGGCTCAGTCCATGAGGTCACAAAGAGTTGGACATGACTGAGCATGCACACACACACACACACACACACACACACACACGTATGGGTATCCTCAAGCTGCTTTCTTTTCTTTTTTCATTTTCAACAGCTCTATTGAAGTATCATTCATAGTCCATATAATTTGTCCACTTAAGCTATAGAACTAAATTTTTTTGGCATATTCCATTATGAAAAATTTTAATGTGTAAAGAATATAAAACCCGGTTTTTAACGACTGTAACCAGCTTTCAGTTCAACGGCATGAATTGCATTCACAATCTTGTTCAGTTGTCACTGCTAGCTGTTTCCAAGATTTGGTCATCACCCCAAGCAGAAACTCTGTAACCTTGGCAACAACTCCCCTTGCCCTCCTCCGCCTGGTTCTAGTAGCCTCTAGTCTACTTTCTGCTCTGTGAATTTGCCTAATCTAGATATTTCACACACACGGACTCATGCAACATTCACCCTTGCACGTCTGGCTTTTTTGACGTAGCACAGTGTCTTTAAGGTTCGCCATGTTGTAGCAGGGGTTAGAATTCATCACTTAATTTAAAGGAATAGTAGTCTATTATGTGGATGGAGCACATTTTGCTTATTCATTCATCTGTTAATGGACTCTTGGGTTTGTCCTGACTTTTGGCTACTGTGAATAATCCTGTTATGAACACGGGTATACAAATATCTGTTTGAGTCCCTGCTTGAAATCCCTTTGGGCATATACCCAGGTGTGGAACTGCCAGATCATATGATAATTCTATGTTTAGCCTTCTGAGTAATGCCCCGGCTGTTTTCCATAGTGCCTGCACTATTTTACATTCCTATCGGCTGTGCCAAGGGTTCCAGTTTCTCCATGGCCTTCCCTGTGGAGAAATTACGCTTGGTATTTTCTGCTTGTTGTTTTATTTTTATTTGTAACCATTCTGGTAGGCTTCTAAGATGTAGCCTGGTATGGGTAGTATAGAATCTCATTGTGGTTCTGGCCATTTGTGTATCTTTGGCTAAGTTGTCTTTTATGACATACAGTTTGCACACGGAGAAACACATAACTCTTAAGGGTATGGGTCCATAAATTTTGACAGATGAATATAAGCATATAAATATCATCCAGATCAATATATACGATGTTTCCATTAACCGGGAAATTTCTCCCATTTAATCACCCCCTTCACTGTTTTTTTATCACCATAGATCAATTTTGTCTGTCCTTGGATTTCATTAAATGGAAACAAATAGCAATGTACTTTTTTGTGTTTGGCTTATTTCATATCACGTAGTGAGTTTGAGCGGAGAAGGCAAGGCACCCTGCTCCAGTACTCTTGCCTGGAAAATCCCATGGACGGAGGAGCCTGGTAGGCTATAGTCCATGGGGTCGAGAAGAGCTGGACACGACTGAGCGACTTCACTTTCACTTTTCACTTTCATGCATTGGAGAAGGATATGGCAACCCACTCCAGTGTTCTTGCCTGGAGAATCCCAGGGACAGGGGAGCCTGGTGGGCTGCCGTCTATGGGGTCTCACAGAGTCAGACACGACTGACTCGACTTAGCAGCAGCAGTGAGTTTGAGATCTATTGGTATTGTTGCCTGTATCAGAATTTAGTTTTGGTTGCTGAGTGGTGTTTCTAAGCTTGACTATAAGACAGTTTGCTTATCCAGTCTCTATCTCTCTTTTTATAACAGCTCTTTATTTTATTTATTTATTTTGGGTGCACCATGTGGCTTGTGGAATCTTAGTTCCCTGACCAGGGATTGAACTTGGGCCCCCTGCATTGGGAGCATGGAGTCTTAACCACTGGACTGCCAGGAAGTCCCTGCTGAATGAATGTTTGGATTGTTTGTGATTTAAAGCCTCCCTAAACATTGGAGAGGGAAATGCAACCCACTCCAGTATTCTTGCCTGGAAAATCCCATGGACAGAGGACCCTGGCAGACTACAGTCCCGTAGGGTCACAAATAGTCAGACATGACTTAGCAACTGAGCATGCAAACATTCTTGTACACCTTTTTGTTTGGACGTAGACTTTATTTCTTTTGGGACTATGCCTGTGAGTGGAATTGCTGGATCAGAAGGCAGACGTATGGTGTGTTTTATTAGAAACTGCCAGTTTCCCCATATGGTTGTCCCATTCAACACTCCCACCTGCTGGGCGCCCCATACCCTCACCAGCATTGGGTGTTGTCAGTCTTTTTAATTTTAGTCGTTTTGGTGGGTGTATGGTGGTATCTCAGTGGGGTTTTAATTTGCATTTCCCTGATGACTAATGATATCAAGAACCTTCATATTTGGAAAAGGTTACAATTTAAATTTTTGAGTTTAAAAAAAAAAATCAAGTTACAAGACATTATGAACACCTGGAGAACAGACATCCCTAAGCCCAGAATGTTCTGTTGAAGCTGTCCGCCCTGACAGCTATGAGTCAGACAGACAGATGTCAGTTTCCATTACATCTTAAATCACAAAGGAGCAAAAGGCGAGCGGGGAGGGCACAGATTTAATGAATATTTTGGAAATAAACAGCAGAAAAGGAGGAGGAGCTCCCCTTTCACCGCCCCCCACCCCCCCACCTGGCCTCCCATTTGAGAGGCAGGATTTTAGAAGGAAAATCTGCTCATGACACACCCTGCCTCAGACCGTGAGTGGTTCTCCGCTAGTGCTTCGGGCACAATTCAAGATTCCTTAGCTCCTGTCAACACTCAGGACTTGGAGAGCTGTCTCCTCCTCCGTAGGCAGCTGGGTGAATCTGCTTGCGAGTTTCCTGATTCCCCATGAGCTGTCAGTCCCCAACCTTTGCTCATCTGACACTCGGACCACCATCTCCATCCTCCCTAGGACCCTGGGACTCCCGCCTTTGTTTGGCTGACCAGGCCCAGCCGTGTGGGTGCCAGTCCTTCCCCCCGGTCTGGAAGTGTTTCCAGTCTTCTGTCCCCTGGGGCCAGGCTGATCATCGTAGACTCTCTTGTCTCTTTCTCCAGACTGAATTTCCTAAGGGGGCAGGCTGTCTGATTCCAAAGTTCGTCTTGTCTTCTCAACACCACCCTGCCCAGGTGCCCGCAGAGGTTACTAGCTTGTTGGATGGTGACCAGTGCTCATGGTTGGGGGAGAGAGAGTTCTGGAAGCAGTGTGATCCTCCTCTCCTGGGAGCCTGCCTTCCGCGGCGCTTGTTCTGTTTCATGCACTGTAGGGCTAACAGTCAATCTAGCAGGCAGGTATAGACCACAGAGCCTTGCTATCTCACATTCTCTCTGTGGTCCCTCCATCCTAGCCCAGGGATGCAATTTGCCAAAGGATGACTCAGGGCGAAGGATCAGAGAGCAGGTGGCAGACAACCAATCAGGGGGTCATTTAAGGAAGTGCTGTTGGCACCTGGGCCAGGACTAGGTGAGAATTTGATACCTGTATGACGGGAATGGACTTGACAAGAAAGTGGATGCGCCTCCCAGAACCAGGCGGAATGCACATTAACAGGGAAAGCAAGCTGAGCCCTGTTTCTGGGATGCGGGAGGAGAAGTCTGTACCGTAGGCTCCCAGGTATAGCGATAGCAGCCATCATTCTTTCGAGAGCCCTAGCCTGTGCCCTGGGAGCTTCACATCTTTTGTCTTTTGGACCAACCGTGGTCTTGTGAAATGCAGGTTCTGACCCATTAGGTCTGGGCCGGGGCCCAAGGATTTGCATTCCTAACAAGCTCTCAGGTGATGCTGCTGCTGGTACAAGAACCCCCACTTTGAGTGGCCAGGGTCCAACCTGAACCAATCAGAACACAATAGGTAGACTGGGGGAATAATTACCAGGTTGTTTATTCTTCATGCATTGGATTGGATTGTCCTAATACCAGGTGGTGCTAATGGTAAAGAAACTGCCCGCCAATGCAGGAGACATAAGAGATGCAGATTCGATTCCTGGGTTGGGAAGTCCCCTGGAGGAGGGCACGGCAACCCACTCCAGTATTCTTGCCTGGAGAACCCCATGGACGTAGGAACCTGGTGTGCTACGGTCCATGGGGTTGCAAAAGTCTGACAAAACTGAAGTGACTTAGTACTTAGCACAATTTATATCACTTCTATGTGACCCCAAACCCGTGTTTGTGTATCACAGACCTAATATTTGTGAAAAAGTGGCCTTGAAAAAAGTCGTAGAGTTTTATTATCACAAGTAGAACATGCCATTGTCAGAGCTTACAGCAGAGCAGCTGGAGTGAGAGGCACTTAGCTGAGTAAGTTAAACATCAACAAGGGTTTCAATTCTTTGAGGTCAACATAATGGACAGCTTGGATTTCTTTCTTGAGACCTCATGGGGTGTTTTTGTAAGAGATGCATAAAGCTGATCATAATGTACAGATCTGAAAGGTCCAGTTGGTTTTTCCTGTATTGATTGCTTACTCGATGGTAAAGTTATGTAAACTCTCCCCAGTTCCTTCCAGAAAAGGAATAAGTAGCAGTTTTATCTTGCTTCTCCAGTTTCTTCCTGGTCTATGAATTTGCCACCGACTGTAAGCAGGAGATTGGGAAGCTTTATCAGAACTTTTCTTCCTTAAAAATTTAAAATTTTCTGATTATTAAATAGAAGTAAAGTCATAATAGGAAAACATGGGACTTTTTTTACTACAGAAAAGTATAAAGAAAAAGAAGTCACCTGTATGTCACCATCCAGAATCTGCTGAATTCTTGCTGCCACTTTTTTTGCATTATTGATACATAATTTTACAGACTAGTTTATTAAAGCATATATATTTTCATTTTATAGTATGATTTCAGTCTTCCCTCATAACTGAAATTAATCTTTATATAACCTCATTTTTATTATTTGATTACATACAAGATTATGTAATAAAAATGTTCTTCAACTTTTTTAAATTTCTAAAGGAAAAAGTTTTTGAAAAAAAGGGAAAAAATGGCATTGTTTTCATGCGTTCTGAGAGTGTAATGAGTTTTAAGCCCCAAAGGGGAAATATTCTTAGCTGGTTTGTAGCATTAATGTATGTCTCTGTAACCGGCATAATATTTAGTAGCTCTCAATAGTTATTAATGAAATACTAGTACATTTTATTTAATTATGTATTTCTTTGTAGAAGCATATGTTCAACCTGAATCTAAGGATCCAGTTCTTAGGTTGAATTTGTTAACATATGTGTGGGCTTCAGAAGACTGATCGGATTTTGAAGTCTATCCTTAGGGCTTGCTGGTGTTTGGATTACTTATCTAATGCTGCCTGACGTTGTAAACTGAAAGTAGGGTCCAGCTGCTCACTACTTAAAAGCCAATAAAGAGGCCAAGTTGGTGGAAAGGAAACGGACGTCTGTCCAAAGGTCGACTCCGCCCACCCCCACAACAGTCAGGGGGCTAGAGCTCTTATATGCAGAGGGAGGGGCTCCATGCAGAAACAGCACAGTCAGCTCTGACAGTCATCTTGAAATTGGGCATCGGTGGTCTGACCAGCGTCATGTTGGTTGTTTCGGGTGCAGTTAATCTTCAGTTCCGGGGTCCTTTTCTTCCAGTTTCTTTGAGGCCAATTCTCAGAACTGTGGCAGCTTACGTCATGGCTACAGACTGGTCACCATGCAGTTAACTTCTCCACCTGGTGGGGGTTTCAGTATCTACAAGACAGCCCACAGGAGGTGGCTCAGAATGTTATCTGTAGCCCGTGAGGAGGAAAGAGCCTTGACTACGCTTGATGATGAAACTATTTTTATGTGGTCCCCTTTGCCTGTTTTTCTCTGTTTCTGCCTGTTCTCATTTCTCTGATTAAACTTACTCTTTGGCCAAAGTTTTTCCATAGACAAAAGGAATGCAGAGGGCATGAGAGACAAGGACCATAGGGTCCTTCTCTGTTTCAACATCACCCCCAAATACAGTGACTTGAAAAGACATTAGGGGCTTCCCTAATAGCTCAGTTGGTAAAGAATCTGCCTGAAATGCCGGAGACCCCAGTTTGACTCCTGGGTCGGGAATATCCACTGGAGAAGGGATAGGCTACCCACTCCAGTATTCTTGGGCTTCCCTTGTGACTCAGCTGGTAAAGAATCCACCTGCAATGCAGGAGACCTGGGTTTGATCCCTGGGTTGGGAAGATCCCCCGGAGAAGGGAAAGTCTACCCACTCCAGTATTCTGGCCTGGAGAATTCTGTGGACTGTATAGTCCACGGGGTTGCAAAGAGTCGGACATGACTGAGCGACTTTCACTTAAAAAGATAATTAGCATTTATTTTTGTTCACAGTTTTCAAGACTCAGGAGTTCAAGGGCACCTTGGCTGGGCAGTTTTGACCCAAGATCTCGCATGAGGTTGATATCAGATGTTGGCTGGGGCTGTAAGATCTGAAGGGGTGAGTGGGGCTGGAGGGCTACGACCCTGGTGTGTGTTCAGGTGAGGGGGCAGCCCACCCTGATGTGAGCTCTTTCTCATTGAGGAGGTCGGTTTCTGCTCCTTTTTGTCTTCCGTATTTTTGCTCTTTCTGTTCTCTTTAAAGATCTCTGTTGAGCTTTGTATACCCATCATAAAAATTCCAAGCTTAAGTTCAAATAGATTAACTAAATAAATGGTGAGAGGAACATGTTATTATTGATAGTCACTGCCTTCAGGTCAACTGTTTGCAGGTGTGGCTTTCCAATACTGCATGCTTGTAAGAAGACTGTCTTAAAACCAGATATTATTGAGAAAATTAAACAAGCTTCTGGGGTATATAGCCTTTGGAATAGGAGTTGTTTTGCCAAAAGTTTTCACTTTCGTCTCAGGTTCAAAGGATTTGTTAACAAAATAAGCCACTCGTTGTATACAAATAAATACTACGAATATTTATTAGAGAATTATCTAGCATGCTTTCAATCTACTAACATTAAAAGAAAAGAGAGCTATAAAGAGCAGAGAATATATCACCAGATTGGGTTTTGACCAACAGTTCTGGGAAGTTCCATGTCTCTGCACATCTGGAGTTCCAATTGGGAAAGGGTCCCAGGTGAGACTTCAAAGACTGCACTTTGGGATTCCCATTTGTAATTCCACAACAGAAATGCAAACTGATATCTTCATCAATCTGTGACTAAATTGCAAGCCTGGTTTCCTGTTAATGCTGTTTGTTTTGTCTTGTAAAACTTGGAATGTTACTAAGCCTGGGGCTTGGTTGGCCAGGTGTCCTCCAGGGGCTCAACAATCTCAAGGTTTCTCTCCCAACTTATCTACAGCACTGCAAGTCTTGCAGTCCCAGCTGGCAGGCACAGTCACCCACCGTCAGGGCAGTGTCCAGGCAGGTTAGAAGCAAGGTCAGAGGCCTGCTCTGCTTTGTCTCTAAGCCTAAGCGAGACTATTCATTTAATTTCCCTAATAGGAGTATATAAACTAATTAAAAGTATTTGGAGTACTAAAAGTATCTGTATGTATGTATTTGGAGATATATATATATATATATATATATATATATATATATGCATATGTGTGTGTGCGAAGTTGCTTCTGTTGTGTCTGACTCTGCAACCCCATGGACTGTAGCCCACCAGACTCCTCTGTCCATGGGATTCTCCAGGCAAGAAGACTGGAGTCGGTTGTCATTCCCTCCTCCAGGGGATCTTCTGACCCAGGGATTGAACCTGGGTCTCCTGCATTGCAGGCATATTCTTTACCATTTGAGCCACCAGGGTGGCTTCCTATATACATTTTATATATAATTAATTGGATTTGAACAAGAGACTATATATAATTGAACAAAGTAGTTTCCAAAAATCACTAACAATCTAAGATTATAAATCCAAACAAGTGGTTTGCATTGATAATAAAATTCACATTTTATGCAAAATTAGTCTATAGGGAAGTTGTTTTGAATTATAACCATCTTGAATTTATCTGTTTCTAATCTGAAAATAGAGGCTTCCTTGGCAGCTCAGTTGTAAAAATCCACCTGCCAGTGCAGGAGACATGGGTTCAATCCCTGGATCAGGAAGATCCCCTGGAGAAGGAAATGGCAACCCACTCCAGTATTCTTGCCTGGAGAACACCATGGACAGAGGAGCCTGGCAGGCTCAGTCCAGGGAGTTCCAAAGAGTCGGACATGACTTAGCGATTAAACAAAAACAACAAATCTAGAGGTAAGCCCTGCTGCTGAGAGAATTCTCCTGCTATAATTTTCTATGTTTTGTGCTTAGTAATATTTGTTTTATTTCTTTATTTAAAACAATTTATTAAGCATCTCTTTATTTAAAGCAGATGAGTGAAAATTAAGTATCACCTATAACCTCACTGCCAATATCATTTTCTTTGTATAATGAGAAAATGTGTGTGCCTCAAAAGGACATTGAAACAGGTTTCAAATACAAAATACAGCCTCGAAGGCTCCTCTTTGCCAGTTTGTACTGAAGGTGACCAGTTAAATTTCTTATATCCTCTTTCAGAAAAGTAAAAGATCTTTTACTAACAGTATCATTGCAGGCACCATGCACACATTTTAGAAGTTCACTCCAGAAGAGGTTATGTCATACAACGTTGTCCCTTGGTATCCAAGGGTTAATTGGTTCCAGGACGCTGCCTCCCTCATTACCAAAATCCAAGGATGCTCAAGTCCCTTAAATAAAATGATGTATTATTTGCTTATAACCAATACAATTCTCCTATGTACTTTTTAAATCACCTCTAGATTATGTATAATGTCTAATTCAATGTAAATGCTATGTAAATAGTTGACAGAACATAGCTATTCAAGTTTTGCTTTTGGAGCTTTCTGGAATTTTTTTTTCCCCCAAGTATTTTCCATCTGAAGTTTGTTGAATCCAGGGAGGTGGAACTCGTGGATATGTAGGGCCGATTGTTCACTGTTCCTACCTGTGGTTCTTCTTTTTTTACTTACTGCTACCCTGTGAAGCTCTTTCCACATCAGCATGTGCTTTTTTGCCTTGTTCCTATTGCGGTCAACAAGTACCCCACAGTGTGTGTGTTTCACTAGCCAGTCATCTTCCATGTATATTTGGGTGGTTTTCAGGTTTTTGCAGGTATAGATCTCTTGATGTACTTTTGATGTCCCTAAGAAGAAGCACAAGCTGGAATCAAGATTGCTGGGAGAAATATCAATAATCTCAGATATGCAGATGACACCACCCTTATGGCAGAAAGTGAAGAGGAACTAAAAAGCCTCTTGATGAAAGTGAAAGAGGAGAGTGAAAAAGTTGGCTTAAAGCTCAACATTCAGAAAATGAAGATCATGGCATCTGGTCCCATCACTTCTTGAGAAATAGATGGGGAAACAGTGGAAACAGTGTCAGACTTTATTTTGGGGGCTCCAAAATCACTGCAGATGGTGATTGCAGCCATGAAATTAAAAGATGCTTACTCCTTGGAAGGAAAGTTATGACCAACCTAAATAGCATGTTGAAAAGCAGAGACATGACTTTGCCAACTAAGTTCTGTCTAGTCAAGGCTATGGTTTTTCCAGTGGTCATGTATGGATGTGAGAGTTGGACTGTGAAGAAGGCTGAGCGCCGAAGAATTGAAGCTTTTGAACTGTGGTGTTGGAGAAGACTCTTGAGAATCCCTTGGACTGCAAGGAGATCCAACCAGTCCATTCTGAAGGAGATCAGCCCTGGGATTTCTTTGGAAGGAATGATGCTAAAGCTGAAACTACAGTACTTTGGCCACCTCATGCGAAGTGTTGACTCATCGGAAAAGACTGTGATGCTGGAAGGGATTGGGGGCAGGAGGAGAAGGTGACGACAGAAGATGAGGTGGCTGGATGGCATCACCGACTTGATGCCATGATTTTGGGTGAACTCCGGGAGTTGGTGATGGACAGGGAGGCCTGGTGTGCTGCTATTCACGGGGTTGCAAAGAGTCGGACACGACTGAGCGACTGAACTGAACTGAAGATGAATCCTTGCAGTGGAATTCTGGGAACTGCTTTCGTTTTCTTTGCTTTTGGATGTTGCTTTCATATCTATATTATCCAGCCTCAGATCTGGCTGCGCCAGCCTAGGGTGATGCTTACCACACTAAAGGCAATTGTCTTCTTTGAGGTCTTCCCAAGACCTTGAGTCATTTCTTTACTTAAAGGTGGAAGTAAGATAAAAAGCCCAGAGCTCATGACACCTCATGTCAGTGCTGCAGTTCAAAGTTGAGTTCTTGCCCTGGTGGGAGATTCTGACACATCTCAGGGGTGTTTCATTCATTCAGAAAGTGTTCATTCAGTGTCTTGTAGATACCGGGCACGGGGGGAGAAGTTAAAAAAGCTCCATGATGAGCTCTCCGTTTTGAGTTCATCTTCCAGTAAGGAGTGGAGTGTGCGGGGAAGTCCAATGAGAGCATCAGAAAATAGGCAGTTAAAGGGTTTGACCCAAGATGTGTAGGAGAATCTGATGAGTGACAGGTGGGCTGAGTGAGGAGGGCTGGCAGGTCTGCAAAGGTTCGAGGCAAGAAACTGAGGTAGGTGTAGTTACAAGGCATGGCCCTGGGGAGAACCCAACCAGGGGGCTCAGTTCAGAAGCCTATGCTCTGGTGCTAAATGGTATTCATGGAACAGTGATTTCCAGGCTGGTGTGCTGGCCTTGTGTAAGATGTTTTTGGAATATGTGGCATGACATCGTTACCAAATTTTCATTTTTCATGCCAGGAAAGAAATTAAAGAGCTAATAATAAATTGCCTATCCCTGTTATTTTATAAAGGAAAGTACATTTTATGGCCAATTAAGTAGTAAAGACATAATCTTAAAGGACAATTCTTCCCAAGGAAAAAATAGATAGTAACTATTGCACATTTATAAATACATACTACTATGTTGTAGATGGTAACTGTTGACATATTTACAGATATGCATATGTGGTTGTTGTTCAGTCGTTAGTCATGTTTTACTCTTTGCAACCCCATGGACTGCAACACACCAGGCTTCCCTGACCTTCTCTATCTCCTGGCGTTTGCTCAAACTCATGTCCATTGAGTCGGTGATGCCATCCCGCCATCTCATCCTCTGCTGCCCTCTTAGTTTGCCTTCAAACACAGGTCTCATCAGCTACATTAACAAAAGCTGATATTTCGTCATAATTGTTTCAAATTTCTGCCAGAAATCAACATGCCAGGGGACTTCCCTGGTGGTCCAGTGACTAAGACTCCAGGTTCCCAATGTGAGGGGCCTGGGTTTGATCCCTGGTCAGGAAACTAGATCCCATGTAGGTGTTTGTTATATTTCTGTTTTAGTTTGCTCGGTGTTGGAATTTTTGCCACAGGGTTGGTGGTAGCCAGTGTGAACAGGTGGTCAGGTGCTGTGTCTGGTTCTATCTGGTTCCCCAGAGTCAAGCTGATCCCTGGCACAATCAGCCCTCAGGAAGCGTTTGTTACAGGAGCTGTGCAAAGCCTGCGGGGTTCCTTACTATGATGGGCTGCTGAGAATGCTGAGGCCACATCCTGCAGTGGGAAAACCCCTGGAGATCTGCCTGATGGCCAGTGGTCACCCCCATGCCCCACTCCCCCTGCACCAGACCTGGACATGCCCTTTTCCCTTCCTCCAGACTTGTAACAGCACTCCGCAGAGACTAATCCAGCTCAAGTGCATTTACAGGGAAACTGGTGTCATAGCATGTAAATTGCATGCAAATCTGAATGCCTGGGGAGTTGAGAGGAAGCTTGCTGCCTGTGCTTAGTAGTTGACTTCATTCAGCAGCCCTGGCTCAGTCGCCAAGGGTTTGCCTCCCCAGCACCGTTCATAAAGAAGAATTTAAGACCTGCAGTGATGGGCTTCTCCACAAGCGGTGTGTGTGTTTGTGTGTGTGTGTTTGAGAGTGTATTTCCCATACGACAGAGGGCACCCTCTCTCACAATCATTCCAGATGGTGCTCAGTCACTAAGTCGTGTCCTACTCTGAGACCCCATAAACTATAGCCCACCAGGCTGCTCTGTCCATGGGATTCTCCAGGCAAGAATACTGCAGTGGTTTGCCATTTCCTCCTCCAGGGGATCTTCCCGACCCAAGGATTGAACCCACGTCTCCTGGGTCTCTTGCCTTGGCTTTACCACGGAGCCATCTGGGAAGCCCCACTCCAGGTTAGGCCCATGTAAGGGATTCCTGCCTGCGGAGCTGACCTTCAGTTCAGTTCAGTTCAGTTCAGTCGCTCAGTCGTGTCCGACTCTGCAACCCCATGAATCACAGCACGCCAGGCCTCCTTGTCCATCACCAACTCCCGGAGTTCACTCAGACTCACGTCCATCGAGTCAGGGATGCCATCCAGCCATCTCATCCTCTGTCATCCCCTTCTTCTCCTGCCCCCAATCCCTCCCAGCATCACAGTCTTTTCCAATGAGTCAACTCTTCGCATGAGGTGGCCAAAGTACTGCAGTTTCAGCCTTAGCATCATTCCTTCCAAAGAAATCCCAGGGCTGATCTCCTTCAGAATGGACTGGTTGGATCTCCTTGCAGTCCGAGGGATTCTCAAGAGTCTTCTCCAACACCACAGTTCAAAAGCTTCAATTCTTCGGTGCTCAGCGTTCTTCACAGTCCAACTCTCACATCCATACATGACCACTGGAAAAACCATAGCCTTGACTAGACAGACCTTTGTTGGCAAAGTAATGTCTCTGCTTTTCAATATGCTATTTAGGTTGGTCATAACTTTCCTTCCAAGGAGTAAGCATCTTTTAATTTCATGGCTGCAGTCACCATCTGCAGTGATTTTGGAGCCCCCCAAAATAAAGTCTGACACTGTTTCCACTATTTCCCCATCTATTTCTCAAGAAGTGATGGGACCAGATGCCATGATCTTCGTTTTCTGAATGTTGAGCTTTAAGCCAACTTTTTCACTCTCCTCTTTCACTTTCATCAAGAGGCTTTTTAGTTCCTCTACACTTTCTGCCATAAGGGTGGTGTCATCTGCATATCTGAGGTTATTGATACTTCTCCTGGCAGTCTTGATTCCAGCTTGTGTTTCTTCCAGCCCAGCGTTTCTCATGATGTACTCTGCACATAAGTTAAATAAACAGGGTGACAATATACAGCCTTGACGTACTCCTTTTCCTATTTGGAACCAGTCTGTTCCATGTCCAGTTCTAACTGTTGCTTCCTGACCTGCATACAGATTTCTCAAGAGGCAGATCAGGTGGTCTGGTATTCCCATCTCTTTCAGAATTTTCCACAGTTTATTGTGATCCACACAGTCAAAGGCTTTGGCATAATCAATAAAGCAGAAATAGATGTTTTTCTGGAACCCTCTTGCTTTTTCCATGATCCAGCGGATGTTGACAATTTGGTCTCTGGTTCCTCTGCCTTTTCTAAAACCAGCTTGAACATCAGGAAGTTCACGGTTCACATATTGCTGAAGCCTGGCTTGGAGAATTTTGAGCATTACTTTACTAGTGTGTGAGATGAGTGCAATTGTGCAGTAGTTTGAGCATTCTTTGGCATTGCCTTTCTTTGGGATTGGAATGAAAACTGACCTTTTCCAGTCCTGTGGCCACTTCTGAGTTCTCCAAATTTGCCGGCATATTGAGTGCAGCCCTTTCACGGAATCATCTTTCAGGATTTGGAATAGCTCAACTGGAATTTCATCACCTCCACTAGCTTTGTTCGTGGTGATGCTTTCTAAGGCCCACTTGACTTCACATACCGGGATGTCTGGCTCTAGGTCAGTGATCACACCATCATGATTATCTGGGTCGTGAAGATCTTTTTTGTACAGTTCTTCTGTGTATTCTTGCCATCTCTTCTTAGTATCTTCTGCTTCTGTTAGGTCCATACCATTTCTGTCCTTTATCGAGCCCATCTTTGCATGAAATGTTCCCTTGGTATCTCTGATTTTCTTGAAGAGATCTCTGGTCTTTCCCATTCTGTTGTTTTCCTCTATTTCTTTGCATTGATCACTGAAGAAGGCTTTCTTATCTCTTCTTGCTATTCTTTAGCCTCTTTATACCCATCATTTCTTTCTATAATATGTTGAAATAGTGAGCTAATGTCATGGGAAATTAGACTTATTAAGCCCTTTATAAGATACCCCTTTCCTTCGGAATCTTGTTGGGAGAAGAGCTTAACAAGATGGTGAAAAAGTGTTTTCAAAAGACTTTCAGAATGGAGAATGCAAGTCAGCCTTTTTGCACGATTTGCGTCCACATCACTGAGCCAGGCTGAACCACAAAGCCAGTCCCTCATGGGGACCTTGTCTCTCTTACAACACTGTATTTGCTGTAACCAAGTAGTATAATTTATTTTCACCATGGATCTCCACCTTCATCCCCCAGTGGAATATATTCTTTTCTTAGGCCCTGATATTAATTTGCATTGTCTTTCTAGTTGGCAGAGGAAAACTTTGCTGCAGTTTTTTAGTGCTAGAAGGCCAGCCCAGCAGCTGTTTTATGATGTTTGTCTGACAGATTTTCAGGCTCACGGACAGTCTTTCTCTGAGGTTATGGGCTTTACTGCTCACCTGCCATCTGCCTCCTGACCGCATCAGCTATCCCAGCTGTAAACATGGCTCCGGGGACCTGGTAACAGGTCTCAGAGTGCAATGTCCTGTCACACGTATCAGCAAATGTGGGTTTTGGTTTTGTTTTGTGTGCAGTTTTGTTGTTGTTTTGACTGCACCTCGTGGCTTACAGGATCTTAGTTCCCCAATCAGGGATCGAACCTGGGCCCCAGCAGTGAAAGCACTGAGTCCTAGCCACTGAACCGCCAGGGAATTCCTGCCAATGTTTCATGAGATACATGAAGCCTAACCCACACTGACAAAGTAATAGTTTCGATGAGAGTTATTTAAAGTCTGCAAGTTCAGGCTGTTGATTAAAAAAAAAAAAAAATTCACACCTGAAAGTTGAGAGTTGTGTTTTATTTGGTGGGAATTTATAGGACTTTAAGCCTGGCAGAGAGCATCTCAAGGAAACCTCGGGGAGGAACCAGGTTATGTAGAAGTTTTGCAACAAAGGACAAAGTCTGAACAGCAAAAGATTATTGTTAATTAAAAAAAACCAGATAACCCGAAGTATGGAATTTAGTGCTTTTCTATGTATGGGAAGATGCAAGAGTCTGGGCCCCCTGAGATCATTCCTTTGATAGGCACCTCAGCTGTCTGGGGCCAGTGTCCTGAGTTTTCACATCCTGAGTTTCCTCGGGGCTCACCATAGGGAGTGGCTGCAGTCTGATGGCTGCTAGATGGCAGGTGTTCTTTCCTGGCTGAGTTCCCCCTGGGTTTACCAACTTGCTGTCCCTGGTGGCTGCAATCACTGGTGACTGTGCCGTCCTTGTTTACTGATATGGCAGGAAATATTCCTGTTCTCAAGGCAATGTTATGTAATAGCTGCTGGGCTCCTTTGATGTTGTTTAGTTCACTAGGTCTCCTCCGACTCTTTGTGACCCCACGGACTGTAGCCCACCAGGTTCCTCTGTATACGGGAGTTTTCAGGCAAAAATACTGGAGTGGGTTGCCATTTCTTTCTCCAGGGGATCTCTTTGACTCGGGGATTGGACCTATGTCTCCTGCATTGGCAGGCAGATTCTTTACCACTGGCGCTACCATCGGAAGCCCTCACCAATGAAAGTGATGGTGCAAAGTTCAAATCCATTTGCCGTCTAAAAAGAAACTGTTTACCAAAGTTCTAGTACTAGTTTATGTATTCAACAAGGATATATCAGCCTAACTGTGTTCTTGGGGCCAGGGACCTGGCAGTGACCATCCTGGAATTAACTTTCTTGTCATGATGCTTAATCATAAATGAGATTATTGAAACAATGCCCAACACATTTTACCTAACAAATTATGCCCACGATAATGATCATGCATGGTCGCCTTTTAGAAATATATCTTGAAGAGCCGACTCACTGGAAAGAACCCTGATGCTGGGAAAGATTGAAGGCAAAAGGAGAAGAGGGTGGCAGAGGAGGACATCTGTTAGATAGCATCACTGACTCAATTAGACACGAATTTTAGCAAACTCTGGAAGATAGTGAAGGACAGGGAAACCTGGTATGCTGCAGTCCATGGGGTCGCAAAGATTCGAACACGACTTAGTGGCTGAACAATGACAAACATCCTTAGAGGACCAGAATCCTGAATTTCTTTCATAAGGTCACATAAACTTTTCCCTGCTCCTATTGGTGGTATTATGGAGAAAGGAATTTTATAGAAATAAAAAATTTTCGATTAACTAACGTTTACTATCTTTCTTCTGAACTTTAAAGAATTGCACTATGAATGGCGAAATGTTTTCTTACAATTGGAAATGGGCAATGTCCCCTTTCTTCTGTATTATCAGGGGAATTACTCCGTTACTGTGCTGTATGGCTGTGGGGTTTGCATGTGCATTTTGGTGCCTCAGTCTCTCCCCTCGCTGATTGTGAGCTCCCGTTTCTCCTGCCCACTGCCCCCCCCCTTCACAGATGGTGCTCTCTCTCTTTTTTCAGTTGTTTACAGTTGTGATAAAACTGTATTTCCTTATGAGACTTATTAATGTAAATACTGTGCTTGCTATCTTGTTTTTCATTGTGAATTAAATTCATGTAAGTTCCTCATGAATATGGCTTTGTTTTAGAGGATTCTAATTGTACCAAAGGGTTTCCCTGGTGGTTGAGTGGTAAAGAATCTGCCTGCCAGTGCGGGAGACATGGGTTCAATCCCTGAAATCAGGAAGATCCCCTGGAGAAGGAAATGGCAACCTACTCCAGTATTCTTGCCTGGGAGATCTCCATGGACAGAGGAGCCTGGCAAGCATGGTGTCATCCATGGGGTGGCAGAGAGTCCAACTTGACTTAGCAACTGAACAACCAGTGACTAAACAACCGCAACAATTATACTGAAACAGTGAAAAGAGAAATGAGTTCTCTGAAATGTTCCATCCCCACTGACCTTGTATTCATCAGGGGTCTCCAGAGAGCTAGAACCAGAAGAGAGTGTGTGTATCTACAGATATATAGAGATACACATAGTTAGATGTGTGTGCTCAGTCGCTCAGTCATGTCTGACTCTTTGTGACCCTATGGACAGACTGTAATCCGCCAGGCTCCTCTGTAGATAAATACACACATGTTGATTTAGAGAGATATAGCCATATAGTTGATGAGATTTATCCATAGCTGTCCATTTATGTCTGTATTTCTATATATGAGGGAGGGATAGAGAGATTTATTTCAAGGAATTGGTTCACACAATTATGGAAGCTTGGGTAAGCCAAAATCTGCAGGTTAACTGGCAGGCTGGAGACTCAGGGGAGAATTGTAGTTTAGGTCCAAAGGCAGTCTGCTAGCAGAATTCCTTCTTGCTTGGGGGAGATCAGTCTTTTTCTATTCAGGCCTACAACTGATTGGATGAGGCCCACCCACATCATGGAGGTTCAGTTCAGTTCAGTTCAGTTGCTCAGTTGTGTCCGACTCTTTGCGACCCCATGGACTGAAGCACGCCAGGCCTCCCTGTCCATCACCAACTCCTGAAGTTTACCCAAACTCATGTCCATCACGTTGTGATGCCATCCAACCATTTCATCCTCTGTTGTCCCCTTCTCCTCCTGCCCTCAATCTTTCCCAGCATCAGGGTCTTTTCCAGCGAGTCAGTTCTTCGCATCAGGTGGCCAAAGTATTGGAGTTTCAGCTTCAGCATGAGTCCTTCCAATGACTATTCAGGACTGCTTTCCTTTAGGGTGGACTGGTTGGATCTCCTTGCTGTCCAAGGGACTCTCAAGAGTCTTCACCATTTAGCATCTACTGATTTAAATGTTAATCTCATCCAAAAAATGCTTTCACAGAAATATTTAGAATAATGTTTGATGAAATATCTGAGTACACATAAAATTAACTCTCTTCCATTCCCCTTTTATCTTGGTGTAATCCTTCTAAGTGTTTTGTGTCCATTTTCATGTGTGTGTGTGTGTGTTGAGAGGTTTAGCACGTTTAGAGGATGATCTTTTTTCTCTCCCTCCCCTTTAGTCTGTTAATATAATAAATGATGTTGTTAGAAAATGTTAGACACTCAGTCGTGTCAAATTTGCAACACCATGGACTGCAGCCCTCCAAGCTCCTCTGTCCATGAGACTCTCCAGGCCAGCATACTGGAGTGAGTTGCCATGCCCTCCTCCAGGGGATCTTCCCAACACAGGGACCGAACCCAGGTCTCCTGCATTGCAGACGGGTTCTTTACTGTCTGAGCCACCCAAGGAAGCTAGTGTTATACATCCTTTCTTTTTTTTTTTCTTGTAAAAATTTTTTTGATGTGGACAATTTTTTAAAAATCTTTATTGAATTTGTTAAAATTTTGCTTCTGTTTTATGTTTTGGTTTTTTGTCTATGAGGCATGGGGGATCTTAGCTCCCTGACCAGGGGTTGAGCTAAGACAGACCTGCAGTCTGTCCATTGGAAGGTGAAGTCTTAAACACAAGACTGCCAGGGAAGTACCTATATCATCCCTTCTTCCTGCAAGGAATGGGGTTTTTGTTTGTTTATCTTTGTTTTTTGATGTACAGATGCTTACAGTTTTTAAGCAAAAACAGTTTGACATTTTGGTTGTGGTTGCTCAGTCTTTCTCACTGTATGTGGGCTTTGAAAATTAGGGCTGTACTTTGAGGACCTAGAGTTTCTAGCTGATCTCCATATGGGGGCTTCCACTTGTAGGTAGCTTACTTTTATTTTACTCTAATAACATTTTATTCTCATAAATTCTTTGCTTGTAATTTAAAAAATAAACTATCTGTGGCTTCAGAGAACCACGTGCCAAGTGGGCTTCTGTGGATTCAGCAGGGGGACAGTACTTCCTTTGCAACAAGTCTTTTGTTGAATGGTGTTGGGAGGCCATGGTCTGGGGTCGCCACTGTACCTCTCCTTCCAGCTTCCTGCAAGGGGTACCAAGATGCTCCAGACAAAACAGAGTTTGTGTGTGTGTGTTAGTTGCTCAGTTGTGTCCGACTGTTTGGGACCCCATGGACTGTAGCTCACCAGGCTCCTCTGTCCATGGAGTTCTCCAGGCAAGAATATTGGAGTAGGTAGCGATTCCCTTCTCCAGGGGATCTTCCCAACACAGGGATTGAACCTGGGTCTCGTGCATTGCAGGCAGATTCTTTACCATCTGAGCTACCAGGGAAGTCCCCCAAAGAGTTTAAGTTATAGCTAAATGCTAGTTTTAAAAATGCAAATGTCAGATATTTGGGACAGATTCCCAGAAAATAGGAGAAAAAGGTAATGATTTTTTGTTGTTGTTGCTTTGGGTTTATTTTAAAATAATTGTATTTGTTTTTGACTGTGCGGAGTCTTCTTGCTGTGCAGGCTTTTTCCTAGTTGTGGTGAGCAGCGGCTGCCCTCCAGTCGTGGTTTGCAGCCTTCTCACTGCAGTGACTTCTCTTGCTGTGAAGCACGGGCTCTGGCATCCCCAGGCTTCAGCAGTTGCCCACCTGGGCTTTAGAGCACGGGCTTGATAGTTGCTCCGTGGTGAGTGGGATCTTCCTGGACCAGGGATCGAACCCGTGTCTCCTGCATTGGCAGGCAGATTCTTTACTTCTGAGCCACCAGGGAAGTCCCAGCTAATGATTTTTAATATTGTGGAAGTTTCTGTGGAGACTAGAGCTACTACTTCTGTGTTCACCACCATTTTATCCTGAGCCCTTATATTTCGTTATCTGTGTTTTTTTCTGATAATCTTCACTTCTGACTTAAGGTTATGCTAAGAGTTCCAAGGCCATTCTCAGGAGGGGCCTATGTACATTTGGGGAAGGCTTACCTTAAGGGCTGAAAGGATCGTGATTCTAGAAAAGACCCTTCTTGTTGGGGTAGAAGAGTGGGGGTGAGGATGATTCGAAAGAATCAAGAACTTCAGGAACCCTGGGGAGCATTTCTCTATTCATTACTTGCCAAAGGAAATTCTTCCTTTTAATATGGAATTCTTTTTTTTTTTTTTTCCTTTTGGCCACACCACCACATGGCTTCTGGGATCTTAGTTCCCAGACTAGGGATTGAACCTGAGCCCTCCGCAGTGAAAGTGTGGCTTCTTAACCACTGGACCGCCAGAGAACTCCCCGAATCTTACCTAAGCGTTGGATGCCAGGATTAGCAAAGGCAGATGTCCTTTCAGATGTTTCTGAAGCACAGGTTTGCAATATATATTTAAAAGAAAAAAACTTTCAAAATAACTCTTTCCTTTAATCCAGAAATACTACTTCTAAGAATGTCTCTTGAGGAAAATAAGAAATGATATGCACACAGCCTCAGCTCTAGTAATTTTCATGGCAGGTTTGACTCATAATAGAGAAAAATGGGAAACAATCTCAAGAGTCCAAGAGTAGAAATCCATTAAATTACTAAGATTCTGCCATATGTATAATGTCCCACAGCCACTGGAAATGTTGACACACAGGTACTTTTGTTACTGTGTATTTCTGACAAACATACAGCAAATAGTCTTGTGTTTTGGTTTACATTTTTTTTTTAAAGTATGTGTGTGATTGTGTGTCTGGACTGAAAACATTTTTTTCTAATCTATATTTTTGGATTTTTTTTTCCTGTGGTAAATCTGAACTTCTTATGGAATTATATAAAAAGGAAGTGGCTATATTTTGTACAACATGCCTCATTTGTAAGTCAGAAGGAGATTGTAGAATATTTGAGAAATACTATCATCCAAAGAGGTTCAAGGGGAGTCTCACGTCTTCTGGGCCATTGCAGAGAGTCGACAGGTTAGCTGGTGGGATGGAGGTGTTGGTAGCAGTGAACTCTGGTTATCAGAGACACAGAAAGCTTGTAAGTTAGAGCCTGGCTGGGCTGACTCCATGCTCCTTTCTCCTTTCAATTAAATTATTGTGAAATATGTCATCCTATAGATAGAATGACCTGTTTCAAAGAATGCATAAGCAAGAGGGAATGAAATAGCCTTTACTGTAGTCAGAGAATTATACAGCTCATTTGGCTGCAGTATGAATGTCAGCATTAAAGAATCAATAGTGTTCTTTAAAACTTCAAAAATTGTAATGCTTGACATTTAGTATAGTATATTGGGAGGGCAACTTGGAGCCTTATTGAAATAAGCAGGAGGGTTGCTCACCTCCTCTCCTCATTCCATGAAAAATTACATTCTTATTAAAAATCTGGTACAAATAATAATTACTGAAGCCCGAGGGCCCTAGAGCCGGTGCTCCACAACAAGGGAAGCCACTGCAGTGAACAGCCTGGGCACCGCCGCTAGAGAGGAGTCCCCGCCCACCATCACCCCGCCCACCATCACTGGAGCAGAGTCCCCGCCCACCATCATTGGAGCAGAGTCCCCGCCCACCGCCACTGGAGCAGAGTCCCCGCCCACCGCCACTGGAGCAGAGTCCCCGCCCACCGCCACTGGAGCAGAGTCCCCGCCCACCGCCACTGGAGCAGAGTCCCCGCCCACCGCCACTAGAGAGGAGTCCCCGCCCACCGCCACTGGAGCAGAGTCCCCCCCCACCTCCACTGGAGCAGAGTCCCCGCCCACCGCCACTGGAGCAGAGTCCCCGCCCACCGCCACTGGAGCAGAGTCCCCGCCCACCGCCACTAGAGAGGAGTCCCCGCCCACCGCCACTGGAGCAGAGTCCCCCCCCACCTCCACTGGAGCAGAGTCCCCGCCCACCGCCACTGGAGCAGAGTCCCCGCCCACCGCCACTGGAGCAGAGTCCCCGCCTACCGCCACTAGAGAGGAGTCCCCGCCCACTGCCGCTGGAGCAGAGTCCCCGCCCACCGCCACTAGAGAAAGCCCGTGTGCATCAGCAAAGACCCAGTGTAGAAAAAAAAAAAAAAATCTGGTAAAAAGAGCTGGGCCACGTGGGGTTGCCCTAAACTTCAGCTTTGCATCCCCAAGCGCTGGTGGGTGCGGCTGGCAAGGCTCAGTCACCTGCTTATTCACTCCTGATTTCTAACTCTGGGGTTTATTTTGGGGTCTCACTGAATCCTTTGTTGCAAAGTGCCTTGATCACCTTTGGCCGCTGTAAGGAAACATCATAAAATAGGTCTTTGTGACCCCACGGACCATACCATCCATGAAATTCCCCAGGCCAGAATATTGGAATGGGTAGCCTTTCCCTTCTCCAGGGGATCTTCCCAACCCAGGGATCGAACCTAGGTCTCCCACATTTCAGGCAGATTCCTTACCAGCTGAGCCACAAAGGAAGGCCAACAACAGGAATTTATTTCTCAGGATTCTGGAGGCTAGAAATCTGTGGTCAGGGTGCCGGCACGTGGGGCTTTTGTCCTGATCCTGCTGCACGGTGACCACCTGCATTTTCGTCTGTCCAGCATCTGCAGGAGTCCCTTGTGGGGTCTTTTTTTCTCATGCCAAGCATGTGGGTTTCTCTGACACCAATCCATGTTGTTTTTCTACACCAGTTCTCCAGTTTTCCAACCTCAGCAGGGTGTCCAACAGTCCAATTCAATTCTGACACTGTCTAGAGTCAGTGGGGACCCCGTGGGTTCAGGGCTCAGTCCCACAAAGCCGCCCCCACCTCAGATGCAAGTCGCAGGAATCAGGGGCCTCCTTCTGACTGACTGGCTATAAATTTAGGGGTTCCCACAGCCCTTCCTCGGGTTCAGTAATTTGTGAGAACAACTCACACAACTTGAGAAAGTGCTATAAGTCCCACTGCGTGTGTGCTCAGTTGCTCAGTTGTGTCTGACTCTGTGCGACCCCATGGACTGTAGCCCACCAGGCTCCTCTGTCCATGGGATTTCCCAGGCAAGCATACTGGAGTGGGTTGCCATGTCCTCCTCCAGGGGATCTTCCTGACCCAGGGACCGAACGTGATTCTCTTGCATCGGCAGGTGGATTCGTTACCACTGACCCACCAGGGAAGCCCCTTAAGTCCTATTACTGCTTTTTATAAAGGCTGCAACTCGGGAACAGAAGCACAGATGGAAGAAAAGCACCAGGTGTGGGGGCAGGGTTGTGGGACTTCCCTATCCTCTCTAGGAGCTCCCCCTCCCAACACCGCGAAGTGTTCACCAATGCAGAAGCTCTCTGCACCCTGTTGTTTCAAATGTTACGGGGGTTTCTTTAAGTAGGCATGGTCTGTACAGCTGTTGAATCATTAGTGATTGGTCTCAGTTTTCAATCCTTCTCTACTCCACCCCAGAGATAGGAGTGGGTGTGTGGGGGGGAGCAGTGGAACTAACAGATCAACCCTTCTAAGCGTTCTAGAAACCAGCTCCAACCTGAAGCCACTTGGCACCCACCCCCACCGTGAGTCATCTCATCAGCATACAAAAACTGAATTCCAAGAGCCTTAGGAGCTGTGTGTGTGGCTGAGGGGAATGGGAACATCACACCCCTGACCCTCCACTCTTCGGTCAGTCAGTTCAGTCACTCAGTCATGTCCAACTCTTCATGACCCCATGGACTGCAGCACGCCAGGCCTCCCTGTCCATCACCAACTCCTGGAGCTTGCTCAAACTCATGTCCATTGAATCGGTGATGCCATCCAACCATCTCATCCTCTGTTGTCCCCTTCTCCTCCTGCCTTCAATCTTTCCCAGCATCAGGGTCTTTTCCAGTGAGTCAGTTCTTTGCATCAGGTGACCAAAGGATTGGAGCTTCAGCTTCAGCATTGGTCCTTCCAATGAATATTCAGGACTGATTTACTTTAGGATGAACTGGTTGGATCTCTTTGCAGTCCAAGGGACTCTCAAGAGTCTTCTCAAACACCACAGTTCAAAAGCATCAATTCTTCAGCGCTCAGCTTTCTTCACAATCCAACTCTCACATCCATCCATGACCACTGGAAAAACCATAGCCTTGACGAGACGGACCTTTGTTGGCAAAGTAATGTCTCTGCTTTTTAATATGCTGTCTAGGTTGGTCAAAGTTTTTCTTCCAAGGAGCAATCATCTTTTAATTTCATGGATTAAATGAAAGTGATCTGATTTTAATCAAATCTGCAGTGATTTTGGAGCCCAAGAAAATAAAGTCTCTCACTGTTTGCATTGTTTCCCCATCTATTTGCCATGAATTGATAGGACTGGATCCCATGATCTTAGTTTTCTGAGTTTGAGTTTTAAGCCAACTTTTTCACTCTCCTCTTTCACTTTCATCAAGAGGCTTTTTAGTTCTTCACTTTCTGTCATAAGGGTTGGTGTCATCATATCTCAACCATCATATCTGAGGTTATTGATATTTCTCCCGGCAATCTTGATTCCAGCTTGTGCTTCATCCAGCCTGGCATTTCGCATGATATACTCTGCATATACGTTAAATAAGCAGGGTGACAATATACAGGTTTGATGTATTCCTTTCCCGATTGGGAACCAGTCTGTTGTTCCATGTCCAGTTCTAACTGTTGCTTCTTGACCTGCATACAGATTTCTCAGGAGGCAGGTCAGGTGGTCTGGTACTCCCATTTCTTTAAGAAGTTTCCACAGTTTGTTGTGATCCACAAAAGGCTTTGGCAAAGTCAGTAAAACAGAAAACTGTTACTACTTGAATAGAAAACTCTGTTGATTTCTACCCAACAGCCAGAATTTAATGCAGGTAATTGACAGCGGACTGCCCCAATCACTCCCCATCTCACTCAGAGCAAACTCTAGTGTTTCCCTGACCACTGAGACCACCTGTGGTCAGCAACCTGCAGGCTGGTCCCTGGGTGGCCAGACCTGGCCCTCTGTCTGCACCTTCCCCCTCCACGTCCCCTTGGCATCTTCTTCCACCTCCTCTGTCCATAGCCAATGTCCCGTCTCAGTGAACCCTCCCCTGCACCGTGGACCCTGGTCTCACAACCTCCCTGACCCGAGGAGTCTACTTTATAACACATTCACGTCATAGGTCTGTAGCGGATGCCCTTTTCCTCCGGTTAGAATGGAATGCAAATTATCAATATCTGGCAACTCTGCAAGGAAGTAAGAGACTTCCGTTTGGCATGCTGCCCCGGCTTCTGGAGCTGGATGAGAAATAAATCTGTGTTGAGGTGGGATCATGATAAAGGCAAGAAATAGTTAAATGCAAGACATTTTATAAATAAATAAATATTTAAGCATAATGAGAGCCAGTTTTCTCACTGTTGACAAAGGGAATTGCATTCATGGCAAGGAAGAAAAACTAGAAAGAACCCAGTGAGGTTGGGTTAAAATCAGTTGTTGATATGAATTCGTACTTTTCAAGATGTATAACTAAAGATAGAAATAAATGTAGATGTAAAAACAAACAACAGCAACAACAAAGAAAGGAATGCAAGTGCCCTGAGGGCAGGGCATACTGGAAAGTGTCTGGGCACAGCGCTCTGCACACACGTGCGAACAGACCATGGCCGGCTGCTCCAGCTGGATGCTGAGAACTGGAACTGGGTCCTTGACCTCTCACCCCTGCTCGCCCCGCCCACTGGGATGCTGGCAGGGTCTGCGGTGATGATGCTCGCTCTGCCCTTCTGACCCACTTCCCTCTTCATTTCTAGACCGGCCTTATTGTCGCCTGCTACCACGGCTTTGTGGATACTGTGGTGATCTTAGCAGAGTGCCCCCATGTTGATGTCAACTGGCAGGACAGCGAGGGGAACACGGCCCTCATCACGGCTGCCCAGGCAGGTAAGACCCAGCTTCACCTGCCCTCCCCAGAGCCCACGAGGTTGGACCAGGGCCCCCAGGCCGTGGGGGGCCTGCACTTGACCTCAGCTCCTGAGATTGGTGTCGCAAGTGTATCACTGATTAGAGGTCATGCTTTACTGCTGAGAAGGACAGGAAAGGGTTGAGGGTGGGTACATTCTGTTTGTGCATTTGGGACAGTGTGTTGCTGAGTCCACGCCCCTACTGCTGTCTGCAGGACAGGACAGTCAGTCCAGAGACAAGGGGTTGGGGCAAGGAATAGTGACTTTATTCAAAAAGCGAGAAGACCGAGGAGATGGTGGACTAGGGATCCCAAAGAACCATCTTACCAGAGTTAGAATTTAGGCTTCATTTTTACTAAAAGGGGAGAGGCGGGTGTGTGGCTGGTCGCTTACAACCTTCTTGGTGCTAGAATCCTTTGTTCTTGCGGCTGTCTGAGCAGGTCTGGTCACAAGGTTCCTGTAAATCTCCACCAGGACAATTATTTTCTGCTCTGCCACCTTTAATCTCTATGTGAATGGAAACGTGTTACACTTATAAGGGTCAGAGCCTTGAGAATGGGCTGTCCTGTACAGTTCAGGTTCTAAGCAGCATTGTCTTACAAAAGGTGGAGATCCAGCATGACTAAGCACAGGCCTCGGAGCGAAAGGGTTGCGGTGAAAGGAATAGATCCAGTATGGAGTCAGGCCTGTTCTCTGTTACAAGTGCAGTTTACCCGCTGGTGCGGGACTCAGTGTGGGGCGGAATTAGCTCTGCAACTGCTGGAAGCCTTTGAACGTGAAACTGTACTGGACACCCAGCTTCCACGTCAGCTCTTCTAGAGCCTAACACCCCACCAGTGCTCGGAGACCCAGGGTCCAAAAGATGCTGGTGAAGTCATGATTGGGGAGACCCTAGTGACAGTTAATGTATAAAATGTGGACACATTTAGGAGGTAACTGCACTTTGCCTGGAGATGTAGAGAAAAACCAGGGGCTTCTTGCTGAGAGGGTGTCAGCATGGCAAGGCGGGGCTGTTAGTGAGAGCGCCTTGTAAAGGGTAAACATCCTTCCTGCCCAGGATTTTTATCTCCAGAGGTCATCCTTACACCAGCATTGCCCAGAGAACTGTGCACAGCTCTCCAATTTGGAACTGGACTCGGACATTCCTGGTGGCTCAGATAGAGGGTAAAGAATCTGGCTGCACTGCAGGAGATCTGGGTTCGATCCCTGGATGGAGAAGATCCCCTGGAGGAGGGGATGGCAACCCACTCTAGTGTTCTTGCCTGGAGAATCCCCATTGACAGAGGAGCCTGGTAGGCTACAGTCCATGGGGTCACAAAGTGTCCAACAGGACTGAGCAACTTAACTCTAACATTGTGAGACGAACATGAAACTATGCTTGTTCCTTCAGACCCACACTTTATTTGTAACTGTAGCATTAACTGGGTTTGTAATTGACCGCTTTCAAAATTCTTGGCTTTCAAAATTCTATCTATTGCATCACTTGGGTTCTCAGCTTCCAGCAGAGAAATTGCTTCAGGCTGAGTTCAGAAGAAAGGGCGTTTGTCTATGAAAGGAATGTGGGCCACCATTTAGTGTTGCTGAGTGTTGCTGAGAGCTGCTGAGAACTGGAGTCAGGGCCGGGAAGCTGCAGAAAATGCCCCGGAGCAGACTGCATGTTGATTCTGGAAAGGGAACTTCTGTGGGGGCCACCCGAGGCGGACCTCGCTATCCCACCCTGCATCACCGACTCCCATGTCTAAGCCTGCCTGAGTGGCTGATCTTGGAGCTCGGGCGAAGCAGAGACTCAGTGTCCTGCCATTTCATCCTTTTAACGGGAAGTCGTCTGAGCACACCTGCTTTTCAATCAAGACGCCTAAGGTGGAAAACCCCCAGAGTCAGCCAGGTGTTTCGACTGTGCTCACTTACACCTGTCCGCCTTGTCGTAAGACAGGGCGTGAAGCCTTCCCTCATACGGAGGCACTCCGGACTCTGAAAGCCCAGGTGCAAAAGAGTAAAAGGATTTTGTGAGAAGCGTTCAGTGACTGAGGCCTTATCACTCATTAACCGCCCACTGACCAAGGACCAAGGCAGGGACCAGGGGTAGTGAAGTGAAGGGCGTTTCTGCCCTTGAGTAATTGTCCAGCTAAATAGCCATCTGATGGGGCTCTGATGGAAGGTGTGTCCGGAGATGTGGGGTGAGAACACCCCATCTAGCCTGGTGCTTTGGGACTGGGGTCATGGAGGAGGGGGCCTGTGCTGGGCATTGCAGAAGTCAGAGGCAGGCAGTGCCTGTTCGGACACCATAAAGCCCAGGAACCCAGAGGGAGCTGGCTCATCTTAGGAAGGGCCAAGGACTGCACGCCTCTAGGATGGGGGAAGAAGTGGCCCCATGAGGAAGCAGGACCAGGTGATCAAGGGTCTAGATCCAAGGTGAGGAGGTGCATTGAGTGGCATGAGGCTGGGTGGGTGGTGACGGAGGCAAGATGACCCTGGTGGACACGGAGTTCTTGGCACAGAGCAGAGAAGAAACACAGGCCGTGTGGCAGAAAGCTCAGGTCCCAGGGGTTGAGATGGTGGGCCACAGGGGGAGAGGTGGGTCTGGGCTGGCTTTCAGCCCTTCTGGACGGTGGGTGATGCCAACTCAAAGAGGTGTGCATGAAAGGGTAGGTCATGAAGGGATGTACAAAAGGAGAAACATCATCTCCACTTGGGTCCCAGGCCTTTGAAATGCTGCGCCATCGAGGTAAGCGGTCTCCACGGCCGGTGGAGAGTGTGGAGTGCCAGACTCCAGTTCCCTCTGGGATTGCCACAGGTTGGCAGGCATCTCTGGGCAGTGGGGCCATGGCATGGACTGGAGCCCAAGTCTCATCCTAGAGTATGAGAACGAACAGGAAGAAGAGGTTACTTAGAGATTTGCAAGAGCTCTTTGTGTGTGTAGGGGTATTGGTGGTGCCTATGCTATCAATACCCATGAGGCCCTTTCTGAATTCTTGCCTATTTGAAAATATTTTTATTTTGTAGTCACACAGAAAATAACAACTTGCTGTTTTCCTGTTTAAAAAAAAAAAAAGAACCGTGTTGCAGAGGAGCAATCCGAGTCCAGCCTGATTTTTGTCTTTGTGACACCCTGATGTGCTTTAGACTATGATGATGCCTGCCCCCCATCCTTGACAGGGCGCAGAACCCAACCAACCACCGCCAACAAAGAAACCCAAAAACAGCCATACCGTGTATTTCCATTCCTTCTCTCTTTGACTCATGTTAGGCATATTTTTATTTTTGGGAACACTTTCTTGTTACTTCTTTGAACACTGCATCAGCCTTGTTTTATTTTTTCTTCCCGGGATTCCCTCTTAGGTGTAGCTTAGATCCTCCTCTCAAAACTCTTTGTCATCATTGTTTTTTCTTTTCTCTTCTTTACTCTTAACATCTTTGGAAATGCTCCACATGACTTCATTAGTTTGTTTTAACACTATTCATTGGGTTGTTGTTGTTCAGTCGCTCAGCTGTGTCCAGGTTCTTTGCAATCCCATGGACTACAGCACACCAGGCCTCTCTGTCCTTCAGTATCTCCCAGAGTTTGCTCAAACTCATGTAGTTTTTTCTTTATGAGCATACTAATGTCTTAGTCCATTTGGGCTGCTATTAATAGAATTACCATACATTAGGAGCTTAAACAGCAGAAATTTATTTCTCACAGTTTTGGAGGCTGGAAGTCCAGGGTCAAGGTGCTGGGCCACTTGGTTCCTGGGGAGGCCTCTCTTCCTGGCTTGCATGTGGCATCTCCCTGCTATGTCCTTGCATGGCAGAGAGAGGAGATCCAGGGGTCTCGTGTCTCCTCGTGTAAGGACACCAGTCCTGTTGGATCAGGGCCCCACCCATATGACCTCATTTAACCTTAAGTTACCTGCACAAAACCTCCATCTCCAAGTATAGACACAGTGAGGATTGGGGCTTCAACATAGGAATTTGGAAGAATACAAAGTTCGATTATCTTTACGCAGGACTCGTGCTTCTCTGACTGGTTTATTTAAGTCAAAGATGACATGGCTATTGGGAAGCTACTGTACAACACAGGGAGCTCAGCTCGATGCTCTGTGATGACCTAGAGGGGTGAGATGGGGCCTCGTGAGAAGGAGGCTTAAGAGGGAGGGGATATATGTATACGTAGAGTTGATTCACTCTGTCGTACAGCAGAAACTAACACTACATTGTAAAGCCATTATCCTCCAATAAAAAAACAATAAATTAAAAATATGATGGCGTAGGTCCTTTCAAGGTTAGAGAGAGGCCCAGCAAAAAGAGAAGAAAAGGGCTCCGTGTGTTTTCCAGGCTCTGGGTCTGAGCCTGGGACCTAGAGGGAGAAACCCAGGCAGGCTGGGGTCAGTCACCCCAGCTGCTCCCTGCCCTGGGCTGCAGGCGTGGGACCCCAGCTGCTCCCCCACCCTGTGCTGCAGGCAGGGGACCCCAGCTGCTCCCCACCCGGGGCTGCAGGCGTGGGGTGGGCCAGCAGCCTGTGCCATCATGGTTGAATGTCCCCTGCCCCCTGCCTGGTGTCATCTCTGCAGCAGTAGGAGCTGGGCGTGGGAGCACCATGGGCTTGGCTCATGTGCCTGGGGGTTGGAAACGGCATCAGTGGCTCTCCATGCATCTCTGTAGCCCCTCTTTCTCTGGGGACACTGGTGGAGCCCCCTGAGGTCTCATACCTGTACATTACAGGTCAAATACCTGTAATGCCCTGTCCTTGCCTGCAACCTGCTTCTGTCTCCACTGTATTTGACAGAAATTCCTTCCAGGAATTCTGGCCAGTGGATGGTGTCTTTCTGTGGTTTCTAGTACAGATAAGTCTTCTGCCCGTTGCTTTTGTGGGAAGTGGAGACAGGGGGCAGACTCCTGTGTTCATGGGCTCCCTGCTCTGCCCTCAAGAGAGCTGGTAGTCCCTGGTGGAGCCTTCCCTCCAAAAAGCTTAGACTGCAGAGCAGCTGGTGGGATGCAGATGGCTGGGGTGTGTTGAAGTGTGCAGGTACCAGTGGTGGGGGTGTGGTGGGGGGTTGGGACTGCGACCCAGATTGGGTCATGCCGGAGGAGGCTGGCAACATGGCGGCTCTCCTGGGTGCTTTCTCCACGGAGCCCTGCCGATGTTCTGATAAGCTGATTGTAAAATATAGTAGATAATGTTTGGAAAATAAAACACACAAGCAATTAAAGTTAAGGGTGAAAATCACTTAGCTCCTCACTGCCAGGTCTTTCCGTTTTTACTTTCTGGAGGGAACCATTGTTAACGATTGGACGTGTCGATGGATTCTGTTTATCTTCTTTTAGAAACAAAACGTAATGTATTTCCTCTTTTTCCTGGCTTCCACAGCCCTTGACCTACTTAACTGATTTGTTCATGCTCTGTATGGACTGCCCTCCCCCTGGCACGGTGCCCACTCCCTCCACTGGGGCCCTGACCCACCCAGGCCTGCAGGGAGCCTCCTGGCTCTGCCCACCAAGGTTTGGCACTGAATTGTTTGGGAACAGGGAAGGGTGGAGTGTAGTTTTTGTGCTATTCAGTTCAGTTCAATTGCTCAGTCATGTCCGACTGTTTGCGACCCCATGGACTGCAGCACACGAGGCCTCTCTGTTCATCACCAACTCCTGAAGCTTGCTCAAACTCACATCCGTCGAGTCGGTGATGCCACCCAATCATCTCATCCTCTGCCGTGCTATATTTTAAAGAAAACAGTGTTTCCTTCTTTATCTTAATTGCCTCCATGTGAGGACATGATTTTTCCCTAATATATTGATAGAGCTGGGGATGATGACTTGCTGCCCTCCTCCCTGAGAGTATCATGACCTCGGAGCACAGAGCTTGGTTGTCAGACTTGAGCTTGTTTCTGAACCGAACTTGGGTCCGCTTGCCAGCACACAGTAAAGCCAACCTCCTGACCCTGGGTTGTGATGAAGGAAAGGGCAGCATTTATTGCTGGCGCCAAGTAAAGAATCCAGGCAGGTAGTGCTCCAAAGGCTGCAACTCCTTGAAGGCTTTCAGGGAGGGGTTTTTAAAGAGAGGATGAGGAAGAGGGGTTTTGGGTGTCCGATCAGCTTGTGAAGATTCTGCTGATTGGCTGGTGGTGAGATAACTGGAAGTCAACCTCATCAACCTCTAGTTCCAAGCGGTCTGGGGTCTCGTGCTTATGGGCAGCATACAGTTAAGTTCTTCCACCTGGCGGGGGTTTCAGTATCTGCAAAACAGCTCAGAGGACGTGGCTCAGAATATCACCTGTGGCCCTTGAGAAGGAACTGAAGGTCCTTGACTTTATTTAATGGCTAAACTATTACTCATTTGTTTTGCTTGACTGTTCTCCTTTATTTCTGCATTTTCTCACTACTCTGATTAAATTTATTCTTTGGAACTTCACTTTCATGCATTGGAGAAGGAAATGGCAACCCACTCTAGTGTTCTTGCCTGGAGAATCCCAGGGATGGGGAAGCCTGGTGGGCCGCTGTCTATGGGGTCACACAGAGTTGGACACGACTGAAGCGACTTAGCAGCAGCAGCAGCAGGAGGCTAACTTTTTTTTTTTTTTTTTGTACAAAGAAGAGGCTGGCAGAGGATGTGGTCGGGGTGGGGGTGTCTGTCCCGGGAAGGCCCCGGAGGATCCTGCTCAGTTACAAGCTGAATCATCATAACCCACAGGTGGATAATCTGTGTTTTAACCCAGATGGCTGGACCCAGTCCCCAGAGTTTTGGATTGTGTAGGTCTGGGACTTCCCAGGTGGCTCAATGGTAAAGAATCCACCTGACAATGCAGGAGACTCGGGTTCAAGCTCTGGGTGGGGAAATCCCCTGGAGCAGAAGACGGCGACCCACTCCAGGATTCTTGCCTGGAAAATCCCACGGACAGAGGAGTCTGGCGAGCTGTCGTCTGTGGAGTCACAAAGAGTCGGAAACGACTTAGTAAACAACAGCAGCAAGGCCTGGGGTGAGACTCGCAGTGTTCGTTTCAGCGAGTTCCCAGGTGAGGCTGGTGCTTCAGGTCTGGGGACCTCACTTTGGGAACTGGAGTGTTAGAGGTTCCCATACAGAATGGTGGCCCAGGTGCCTGTCAGCGGGCCTCGGAGCTGGGGCTGGAGTGGTTCACGGAGCCGGGTGAGATGTTATCACAGGGACACAGCCTTCACTAGATCACAGCGAGGATAAAGGACAGCAGTTGAGAGCTTCTGTTATGACTTTCACGTACTGATATTTTAACCAAAGAGGCTGTTTGCGATTTTAGTGGATAGAATCAAATGATGCCCCGTTTTAATCCAATTCTATAACCAGCTTTATTTATTTGATGATTTCTTACTACCAAAAAACATATAGTAATAAGTGCTTATGGTGAAAAATCACTGCAGAAGTATTGTTTTAAAAAATCATTAGAAATTTCCCAGGACTTCCCTGGTGGTCCGGTGGCTAAGACTCTGCACTCCCAGTACAAGGGGGTCTGGGTTTGATCCCCGGTCAGGGAACTAGATCCCACATGCTGCAACTAAGACCTGGTTCAGCCAAATAAATAAAATAAATATTTTAAAAAACTGTTTAAAAAAAATAAAAGAATTGTCCCTTCTCTCTCTCCCCAGGTCTCTCATATGACTGGCCGCATTCCAGCTGGTTACTTTGCCAGAACTCAGTCTCTCCTTTTCAAACACAAAGCGTGTGCAGGCACCTTTTATTTACTTGGATGGGGCAATTCTGTAGAGACTTGATTTTAATTGTTTTCACTCAGTAGATCTAGGAGATCTTTCTGCATGGACCAGTGGACACGAGATTTGCCTGGTTCCTACAGCATACACCTGAGTGATGGTGTGTTCACGTCCGTGTCCCTGGCGTCCAGTAACTGAGAAAGTCAGTCAACTGTGGCTCATCTTTCTATACAAAATCTTCTTTTAAAACGTATTTATCCGGCAGTCACTTCATGTCCAATGGCTGTGTTAAGTGCTGGGTCTACAGGGGCGGTCAAGGGCCCACGTAACCCCATCTCCTGAATTTAAAGTCTCATGCTCGAGGGTTTCTGAATTAGCCGGTTACAGACAACGCTGGAGTGCAGCCGTTCGTGTTGGGGTCGGGGCTGGTGGGATGCGAGGGGGACAGTTTGGAGGGGGGGTGCGTGCCCCCCAACATCCTGGTGGTATAGTACAGCAGCAGGTGCACTCAGAGGCTAAACTGAGCAACGATTAAGGGGACTGCGAGTGGAGATGGGGCCCGAGCTCAGGGAAGGGTCCTGGGGGTGGGGGAGAGGGGAGGGCTGCCCCCAGGAGCTGGGGCCTGGGTCACTTGAACCCCCTAGCTAGAAGGCAGGCGGGGACCAGAAGCACATCCCCTCTGGCACCTTCCACAGGGCCCCTGCTAAGTCACACCTGAGACTTCAGGGCTAACGGACCCCGCAGGTGTGGTTTGTGGAGGTCAGAGCAGTGCGGAGAAGGAAAGAGAAGAAATGTACACACAGATACTTAGAACTCAATTGCTTCATCAAAGGACCGGCACGTTTTCAACCTGTCCATTTACGGAGCCCCTGCCAAGTGGCTTTCTGTTGTTGTTGTTGGCCTTGCCACAGGGCCTGTGGGATCTTAGTTCCCCAACCAGGGACTGAACAGGCGCCCCCGGCAGTGGAAGTGAGGAGTCTTAACCACTGGACCACCAGGGAAGGCCCTACCAAGTGGCTTTTAGGAGAAGCTGTGCCAGTTTCAACTTTCCAGCATGTCCCCCAGGGCTGAGAATGCATCAGCTCAAATGGACTTCGCTTACTGTTTGCACTTGTGTGTGTGTTAGCGCTTAGTCGTGTCCGACTCTTTGCAACCTCATGAATTATAGCCCACCAGGCTCCTCTGTCCATAGGGATTCTCCAAGAAGAATACTGGAGTGGGTTGCTGTTTCCTTCTCCAGGGGATCTTCCCATTCCAGGGATCGAACCCAGGTCTCCCGCATTGCAGACGGAGTCGTTACCGTCTGAGGCACAGGTGCAGTTTCGTTTCTGTGATTTTCACTGGCGCCTAGGATAGGACATGACTGAAGTGACTTAGCAGCAGCAGCAGCAGCAGGATCTGCTCTGGCTTTTGGGTGCAGTCTCCTGCGTGTCCAACGAAACAAGCTTCCACGATGAGAAAACGGCCTTCTCTTGCAACATGACCTGTCTGAAGGCAACAGTTGGGGGTGAAGGGTGGTTGCTTCATTTTGTGGTGTTGTGTTGTCAGGATCTGGGCCTGGCTTCTCAGAAATTCTTGACCTTTTCCCTCTGGGCTCAAGATGGCCTGGCAGCTCCAAGCAGCGTGGCTTCACGTTACAGCATAGGAAGCTTCGGGAAAGAGCAAGTCCCAGTCCGTGTCCTGTTCTCTGAGATGGGAGAGCATTTCCAGAAGCCTCCAGCACAGCTTTGGTTACAGCTGTCAGGCTTGCCTCACACGCCCGACCCTGACCAATTAAGTCACTGGCCAGGGCGGTGTAGTGACCCCAGTTGACTTGGTCTGGTCAGCGTTGGCCCCTACCGAATCTGTGTGGTTAAGGAAGACTGGGAAGTGACCACACGTTTGTATTATTTGATATCACAGCTGTGTATCTTGGCTGAGAGTCAGGAGCCTGGCCTCGGAGTGTAAATTAGGATGCAAATGCCTGATCTGCCTGTCCGGTGTTCTCTTCAAAGCCTAACCTCCTCAAGTTCTTCTGCAGAATCAGGATACAGCTGAGGGACTTCCCTGGTGGTCTAGTGGTTAAGACTTTGCCTTCCAATGCAAAGGGTGGGGGTTCAATCCCTGGTCGGGAAGCTTAGATCCCCTATGCATTGTGGCCGTGGTCAAAAAACCAAAACACAAAACAGAAGCAATATTATAACAAATTCAATAAAGGCTTTTAAAAAATGGTTCACATAAAAAATAAAATGTAAAAGAAAGATACAACTGAACCTGAATTAGGCTTTTTCTATGGTGAGAATGTATGAAAATAAAGCCTCCAAGAATCCCTAAATATCAGTAATACCAGTAATTTTAACCTCTACCAGACTTGCCCTAACAAAAATATAAAGTGAGATAATGGAAGGAATGAATTACATCTCGGAGGGTGGCTTTGTTTATTGTTCAGTCACTTGATCTCGTCCAACTCTTTGCAACCCTATGGACTGCAGCATGCCAGGCTTCCCTGTCCTCCACTGTCTCTGGAAGTTTGCTCAAACTCATGTCTATTAAGTCAATGGTGTCATGCAACCATCTCATCCTCTGTCATCCCCTTCTCCTCAGGCCTTCAATCTTTCTAAAGCATCAGGGTCTTTTCCACTGAGTCGGCTTTTTGCATCAGGTGGCCAAAATATTGGATGGCTTTAGGTGTTTCCTTTTCCTGTTTCTTGTTCCCCTTTAACAGAATGGCAGAAGTAAGATGAAATCAGAAAACCACAGGGGTCTTCTGAACTGGTGATAATATCAAGTTGATTCAGCACACACAGCCTCTGGTGCATCCCTGAAGCCTGTTATTCCTTGAACATATCTTTAAAGTTCTGCAGGAAATGCACTGAGAGCCAGTCTGGCATTATTTTTTAACTTCTTTATTTGGTATTTTTGCCTGTGCTGGGTCTTCATTGCAATGTGCTGACTTTTCTCTAGTTGCAGAGAGTGGGGACTGCTTTCTAGCTGTGGTGAGCAGGCCTTCTCATTGCAGTCACGTCTCTTGTGGAGCACAGGCTCTAGGGCTCCTGGGCTTCAGTAGTTGTGATTTCCAGGCTTTAAGAGTGTGATCTAAATAGTTGTGGTGCATGGGCTTAGTTGCTCCATGGCATGTGGGATCTTCTTGGACCAGGGATCGAACCTATGTCTCCTGCATTGACAGGTGGATTCTTTACCACCGAGTCACTGGCAACCCACTCCAGTATTCTTGCCTGGAACTCCCAAGGACAGAGGAGCCTGCAGGCTACAGTCCATGGTGTTGCAAAGAGTCAGACACAACTGAGCAGCTAACCCCAAAGAAGCCCTTCATGACATTCTTCATGTCACTTGCCGCTGGAGACAGGAGGCTTCAGGCAGCGGCCGGGGTCTCAGGCTGCCCGTGTGTGTTTTGACTTGTGAACTGGATCTGGGGAGGGCCCCACTTTCGAGGAGAATGTATGACTTGGCCTGAGCCGGGGATAAACGCCTCTTCATTGTATTTATCTTATCTTATTATCACTACACCCGATCATGATTTGAGTCTGACTTCATTGTGATTTTTATGGATTTTTGAAGTGTTTTGCTTTTACTCAGTTTCTGTTTAAAATAAATTAGGGCTTGGCACGTCTCTCAGGTTTCCTAGCACTGCCTTGCCTTTTCCCATAAACTCGTTTTCCGAGCCTTTCTGACCACGCACAGCAATGCCACCTCCTTTGAAGCTGCTGGCCCTGCTCCCCAATTAGAGAGGATGGTCCTGCTCCCCAGTTAGAGAAAAGGGCCTGTGTGTGCTCCCCAGTTAGAGGATGGTCCTGTTCCCCAGTTAGGATGGTCCTGCTCCCCAGTTAGGATGGTCCTGCTCCCCAGTTAGAGGGGATGGCCTGTGTGTGCTCGCCACTGCTGCTCCCACGTGCAGCCCCCCACCCCTGCTTCTGGATGGGAACAAAGAACCTCTCCTCTTCATTGGTGCTGCTGGAACCCGATATTTCCAGTCAACAGTTCCCTCTACTGGCCTCATTTGGGAAATTCCATTCTGAATACCTGCTGTCAGAACAATCAAGTCTTGGTGTGTGCGTGCTGGGTCACGTCCAACTCTTTGTGACCTTTTGGACTATAGCCCGCTAGGCTCCTCTGTCCCTGAGATTTTTCAGGCAAGAATACTGGAGTGGATTGCCATTAGACAACCCTAATCCGGTAATGTTTTCCCATTTTTAGAGCAGCACAGGTTATTGTCTGTTTCCTTTCCTTGAATGAAAGCATAAACAAGACTTTTAGCTTATAATTGGTACCGGTTACGTGTTGAATGAGTCAAAAATTATTAATTGTGATGGCCCTGTGATCTTGATAACGTGTTTTTATGACTTGTGCTTAGTTGTTCAGTCATGTCCGATTCTTTGAGACCCTGTGGACTGCAGCCCGCCAGGCTCCTCTGTCCATGGGGATTCTCTAGGCAAGAATACTAGAGTGGGTTGCCATGACCTCCTTCAGGGGATCTTCCCAGCCCAGGGATCGAACCCAGGTCTCCTACACTGCAGGCAGATTCTTTACTGACAGAGCCACCAGGGACTTGAAATTAGCAACTTTTTTGATACGTGAACATCTTTCAAGGGAGAAGTAGGAATCCTTCAGCTTTTTTACTTACTAAATATTTACCAAGTGTGCTGTCCATTGGAAGTTTTGGACTTGCGATCAGGGTCATGAGGGTTATGGTGGCTGTGGGAATCCATGGCCACATGGAAATGTGAACTGTGAGGCATTATGGTTTAGGTGCCTGATTCAATCCTGGGGGACGAGGGCAGAGCTTCCATTGGAAGGGGTGGCCCATCAGGTAGCTGGGTAAAAAGCAAAGGAAGAACATATCTGGCAGAGGGACTACAAAGACCAGTAGATTAGAGAAAGCATGGCACACAGGTGAATGGAAAGAGAGTTGTCTTCCCTGATGGCTCAGTGGTAAAGAATCCGCCTGCCAATGCAGGGGTCTTGGGTTAGATCCCAGGTCAGGGAAGATCCCACATGCTGCAGGGTGACTAAGTCCGAGTACTGCAACTACTGAGCCTGTGTTCTAGAGCCCAGGAGGCGCAACGAGAGAAGCCATCAGAATGAGAGACTCGTGTGCTGCGGCTAGAGGGTAGCTCCTGCCTGCTGCAACTTGAGAGGAGCCCGAGCAGCAGTTAAGACCCAGCACAGCCAAATATATAAATAAATTACAATTTTAAAAAAGAGAGAGAGTTGTGTGATTACAGAGTCCATGCGTGCAAGAGCTGAGGATGAAGAGGGGATATAGGGAAGGAAAAATAACCTTCTCCCTACCCTACTGGATTCCCAAGTGAGACCCCTGTAATAAAAGACTAACAAGAGAAAACCAGACACCTATAAACACATGGACCTCATGTGTAAGTGGGGGACACCCAGCTAAAGATGAGTAACTCAAGCAGGTGGCTCAGAACTCTGGCTTATATGTCATCTTCCATAAAGACAGAAGATGGAAATATATGCCATCTCCATATATTTATGGAGAAATGACAGGACAGAGGAAAGCAGTTTTTGAATGTCTCATTACAAAGAAGAAAAACCGTACCCCTTTTTGGGTATGTGAATGGAATGATGGATGTTAGCTATACTTACCGTGGTAATATTTCACAATATATGGAAGTCAAATCATTACGCTGTACTCCTTAATTCAGCACAGTGCTAGATGGTAATTATATCAATAAAACCTGGGAAAATAAAAGAATAGAATAAGAAAATGTATGTCCTGCTTTTAGGCACATGGAGGAGGACAGGGAGCTTTTCTTGTATCTGCTTCTTCTCTTGTCTTTGGCTCAAAATAATTCTTATGCCACAGTTGCATGTTTTGGGTGGCATATTCTGCTACCCTTCAGAGAGCAGGGCTAGATAGAAAGAAGCTAGCTGGTTAAAGAGTCAAGAATTTATCTAAAGAGTAGAAAGCATGAGAGGGTTTAAGTAGTAGTTGTGTTGATTGGAAGAGTTGCTTGCTGATAGTGTAGAAAATGGAGCATAAATGGGACAAGTTCAGTTAGGAGAGGAATGGACCCCAGGAAGGATATGGTGGCAGCTGTCATCCAGGTTAGAAGTGGGGATGGGGGAACATGGACAGGCTTGTAAGATGTTTAAGAGGTGGCTTTGGTAGAATTCCTCCATACTTGGATGTTGATGGGATAGCGGAGGGCTGAAGAGAAAGCCCAGACTTCTGGCTTGGGCACTTTGGTGGGTGGTTGCTGATATTCATCATTGACAAAGAATGTGGATGGGAAGAGCAGGTTTGGAAGAAACATGTTTTGAATTTTATATGTTGAATTTGATTTGTTGGTGGAACGCCCAAGATGAAATATCCAGTAGATATATACTTAGGTAAGAAACTCAGGAAAATAGATTAGCTAGAGATGAGTGATCTGGAAGTTTTAGGATGATGACTTGATCCATGAGGGTGGATAGGATCACTGAGGGAGGGTGTACGAGATGAGAAGGCTTAGTCATGCATCCGAGTAACAGTGGCATTTCAGAAAGCAGAGAACAGAAGAATTCACAAAGAAAATTGAGGGGTGGCCAGAGAGCTAGGAAGAAAATCAGAAGGGTGAGCTATCAGGACATTTGCAGAAAGTGTTGGATGGAGCAGACATGTGGTTAATGCTATGGAAATGTCTAGTAAGGTGGGAACTGACTCATAACTGTCAGATTTTTGGTACAAGACAGTCATCGGGGAATGAAGGAAGATGGTTTCAGGAGAATTGGTGGGGGTATAAGTAGCAACAGTGAGAGCAGGTGACTGGAATTCAGACTAAAAAGATGTCATATGATTGGCAGATGACTGGAGTGCAAAGACAGGGCCACAGGGATTATTGTTGATCATTGCAATGGACTGGATGTTTATGTCCTCCCTCCAAATTCATATGTTGAATCCTAATCTCCAAGGGATGGTAATAGGAGATGGGGCTTTAGGGAGATAATTAGGTCATGAGGAGGGGATCGTTCATGAATAGAATTAGTGCTCCATAAAAGAGACCCCAGAGAGCTTCCTTACCCCTTCTGCCATGTGAGAACACAACAGGTCAACTATCTATGAACCAGGGAGTGGGCTGCGAAGTGGGTTCTCAGCAGAAAGAATCTGCTGGCACTTTGACCTTGAACTTCCCAGCCTCCAACACTGTGAAAAAATAAATATTTCTTGTTTAAGCCACTCAGTCAATGGCAGTTTGTTACAGCAGCTCGAATGGACTAAGACAGTCATGTGTATTTTAAGCCAGGAGATCCCAGCTTATTGCTGCATGACAATCTCCAACCCTAGTTTAACGTGTTTATAATTGATGCATCTGTGGATGGGCTGGGAGCCGGCTGATCTAGACTGCCTTTGCTCACGTGTCTGTGAGTGAGCCACACCCGTCTGCCTGGGCCGCTCTGCTCCATGGATTTCTCATCCTCTTCCTGGAACCATCACGTCATCTTGGGCATGTTCTCCTTAGGTAGATAGTCCTGCCAGCGTGTGTGTTTCGAGCTTCCACAGATGTCAAATGGGCCAACATTGTTTTCTTTGACTGCACTGGGTGTTAACTTCTATGCTAAGGCTTTGTCTACTGGTGGGGTGAGGGCTTCTCATTGTGGTGGCTTCTCTTGTGAAGCATGGGCTCTAGGGTGTGAGGGCCTCAGTAGTTGTAACGCATGGGCATAGTTGCCCCGCGGCATGTGGGATCTTCCAGGACCAAGGATGGAACCCGTGTCCTCTGCATTGGCAGGCAGATTCTTAACCAGTGGACCATCAGGGAAGTCCCAGTGTTCTTAACTGAAGAATGTTGAAGCCACATGGCAAAAGGTGAAAAATTTAAGCCATAATACAGTCTGGTGGGAATGAATTTGCAAGGTGGGAGAGGTTGAAGAGAAAGAGGAAGTAGTTTGTAGCATGAATATATTCTCCAGCAGTGGATGGGGAATGTCTTTAAAGCACTGGATGGGGAGGAGAGATTGGCATTTCAATAGGAGAAGAATCCTCCCCTCTTTTCTAGGAGGGATGTGGGGAAGTTTGGGGGGTGATGGGGGGAAAGTAGAGGGAGTTCCCTTCTGTGGTTTCAATTCCCTTTGTGAAGTAGGAGGTGCAGAGGGGTTTTCTGTAAGAGTGGGAAAGTTTAGGGCTTTCCTGATGGCTCAGGGGTAAAGAATCCACCTGCCAATGCAGGAGACACGGGTTTGATCCCTGGTCGGGGAAGATCCCGCATGCGGTGGAGGAACTAAACCTGCGCACCACAAACTATTGAGCCTGTGCCCTGGAGCCAGGGAATCACAGCCCCGCCACAACCACTGAAGCCCTCGCCCCTGGAGCCTGCACTCCGAGACAAGAAAAGCCACCCCAAAGAGAAGCCCACGCATTGCAACTAGTGAGCAGCCCCAGCTCACTGCAGTAGAGAAAAGCCCAGGTGGCAGCAGGCCCAGCAAAGCCAAACAATAAATAATTAAGAAAAAAATAAAAGAGAGTGGGAAAGTTTAAAATTCCCCACTTGGGGCTTCGGGTATCGTCACTCAATGGAAATCAAGGGTGGACATGATGCTTCTAAGAATGTATAGATATTAACCTTTTCTCTTTAAAACCACGGCAATGATCCAAAGGGAGCTTTGCTTTTCTTCCGCAACATAGATAGAGGGATAGGAAGTCAGACTTGGCTACCATGGACTTTTCCACCCTCATGTACTCTCAGAGAAAACGCCATTGGCCAACTAATCAACAACAGCAGCAATATCCAAAGTAGAGTCAGAACCCTGGGGCTGGGGTGTCCCCAGGAGTCACCTTTGGCTTTTCTGTTGTTTGGCTCAGCCCAACAATCACCAAGATGTGTCCATTCACTTCCTTCTGAGTCAGCATCTCCTCTCCACCCTCCTGTCCTGCTGGGGGTCCAGCCACCGTCTTCTCTGTCCATTGCACGCCCACCCATGAGCCCCCCTCCCCCTCCACTCGTGAGGCTTGTGTGTGGCGTAGATAGGATCCGCACCTAGCAGCTGGATGAGAATCACTGTCCCTACCTTGCAGTCTATTGAGTGGCCCTTGCCTAGATTCCCCTTTCATAAGACAAACTTTTGATATTAGAATAGTTCAGACTTACAGAAAAGCTGCAAAGATTGTGCAGAGAATTCAGTAAACCCCACACCTGGTTACCCCTGTGGTAGAATCTTACACTATTATGACACAAATTTTGTTTATTATCGAACAAAATAAACCCGTATCGATGCATCTTTATTATTAACTTAAGTCCATCTCTTAAAATTCAGACTTCCTCGTTTTTCCGCCAATGTACTTTTTCTGTTCCACGATCCCAGCTCGGGTCCCACATGACGTTTCATTGTCGTGTCCCCTCAGGTTGCTCTTGGTTGTGACAATTCCTCAGATTTCATGACCTTGACAGTCTGGGGAGTGCTTGTCTAGTAGTCTGCAGTGTGTGTGCTAAGTCACTTCAGTCATGCCTGACTTTGCGACCCTGCAGACTGTAGCCCTCCAGGCTCCCCTGTCCATGGGATTTCCGAGGCAAGAACACTGGGGTGGTAGTAGTCTGTAGCGGGCGGGTCCCTCAATTTGTGTGTGTCTGTTGTTTTTTTTCATGATTAGAGTGGAGTTATGGGTTTTTCAAAGGAGCACCACAGTGCTATTCTCATGATGTCCCATGAAGGGTTTTGTCTTTTTTTTAAAGTGTTCAGTGACACCAGTTATAGATGTCAGGCCAACTTTGTTCAGAATCATCAGACAGGTGTAAGCACCATTGCAATGGGCAAGTGGGAATTTCTAGCCATGGAGCAGAATGGCAGGGGAGGGGTCTGTGGATGGGAAATTACTAAGGCGGAACATCAGAGGGATTCTGGCCAAACCAACCTAGCAAGATTCTTGATGAAGGCGGGCCAGGGTGATTGGATATCCCTTGTGGGGTGGTGGAGGATGAAGAACAGATCAGATACTAGAGTGGGGCAGGGGTGAGTTAACCAGAGTTCAATTGACTTACTAGCTGGGTTCTTGCTAAAGTGAGATTTTGCAAGGAAGGGCACAGATGTACCTGGGAGAAGGTTCAGGAGCCTGACTGAAGTTTGATCAGCAGAGAATCTTTGTCCGAGCACGCTCTGGACACGACTGTTGACCCCGATCACCAGGCTGAGGTCGTGTTGGCCAGACCTCTCTCTTGGAAGATTACCACCCCCACCACCATCTTCATAGTCTACTCTTCGGAGTGGAGTCTGTACATAGCTCACGAGTGAAGGAGTGGGTTCTACTGTGTCACCTCCTTGGGACTGGAGCATGTGCATAAGTTATTTGGAGTTTTTCTGCCCAGAGATTTGTCTGTTAGGCACTTTTTATACATACCTTGTCTCTTGTCATTTTCACCATTGTGAGGTTAATATTATCTCTGTTTTTCCAGTTGTAGAAACAGATTCGGTGAAGTTGACTGACCTTCCCAAGGTCACCCGGATTTTAAGTGGCAGGCTCGGAGCTTGAACTTGGGTGTTCTCAGAGCCAGCTCTCTTAAGTACTCAGTTCTCTGTCCGCATGGCCACTTAGTCACCCCACTGAAGCTGAGTCATCAAGAATTAACTTATTCCCTGGGTCACTTATGCCCTGCTTTTAGGCAGGGTAAGGCTCACGGGGTCCATGGGAGGGGGTGTTCTTGAGCTGCACGTGGTCAAAGTCCACTCTGAGGACTTCAGGGACCAAATCCTATTCCATATGGTCCATGGTGACTAGGCTCAAACTAGATTTTAATGTGAGACACATTCTGTTTTATAAGGAAGTTCAGTTCAGTCGCTCAGTCATGTCTGACTCTTTGTGACCCCATGGACTGCAGCACACCAGGCCTCCTTGTCCATCGCCAACTCCCAGAGCTTGCTCAAACTCATGTCCATCAAGTCGGTGATGCCATCCCACCATCTCATCCTCTGTCGTCCCATTCTCCTCCTGCCTTCACTCTTTCCCAGCATCAGAGTCTTTCCCAAGGAGTCGGTTCTTCGCATCAGGTGGCCAAAGTATTGGAGCTTCAGCTTCAGCATCAGTCCTTCCAATGAATATTCAGGACTGATTTCCTTTAGGATGGACTGGTTGGATCTCCTTGCCGGGTTCTATTTAATTATCTACCATCTATCCATCTACCTATCTATGATCCATTCATCAATGTACCTATCAGTCTGTCTTCCCTGTCTATCCATCTATCATCTATCTATTGCTTACCTATCTATCATCTGTCCCTCTATCTTTGTACTTACCTATCATCTATCTACCTACCTATCATTTGTCTATCTTTCTTACTCAAGGAGAAAGCTTGTCATCTTAAAGAAGGTTAACATCTATTCATTCTTAGCAGCATTGGGTCCATCTTCTGTTTCAGCTGAGTGAGGTATTGTTCTGTCATCCTGGGGAAGCCAGCAGGACCTGGGAGTGATTTCATGGGTCATGACAGCTTGAGTCTGAGTTGTCAGAACTCATGGGCTGCGTGTTGGTTTTTCCGATCTCTACATAATGCGCAGGACTGCTGCTGCTGCTAAGTCGCTTCAGTCGTGTCTGACTCTGTGTGACCCCATAGACGGCAGCCCACCAGGCTTCCCCGTCCCTGGGATTCTCCAGGCAAGAACACTGGAGTGGGTTGCCATTTCCTTCTCCAATACATGAAAGTGAAAAGTGAAAGGGAAGTCACTCAGTCGTGTCCGACTCTTGGCGACCCCATGGACTGCAGCCCACGCACAGGACAGATCTATATAATGACCGTTTGCTTTGTAGATCCTAGGTGTTCCTTCTCCCTGCCTGTTCAGAGCGTTTAGCATATGTCAGTGCAAAGGACATCCTGCTGAAAATACGTCCGACACACTCCTTCATGTTTTTTAGAAAAAATGGCTCTAAACAAATTGCAATTTGTTTCACTACGACCCAGGCTAAATCTAACTGACAGGTGCTGCAAAGCGCTTAGCTGGACCACAAACGCAACTGAGATCAAAAGACCCCCCCTCCCTCTGCCCCCGCCCTGACAGTTTGCCCCAGTTAAGCTGCTTTGGGGATCTGACAGCCAGCATCCTTCCTGGGTCGGCGGGGGGCGGGGGGCGGGGCTGGGGCGCCGTGGGTTCTGTAAACAGCAGAAAGTCAGAAAGTGTCAGCCTCTGGTTGGAATCTGTGAGTCACAGAGCGGAAAGGTCCCGCTCATTTGTTTCTGGCTTGTTAACCCCGTGACAGGACCGTGTTAGTCAGTGCTCATCTCAGAAAGTCAGCGAAGTTTCACCTTTTCATGTTGGCAATGAGGTCAGGAGGCGGGCTGAGGTCTGCCACGGGGAGCAGACCACACTGCTTCTGTTAGAGTCCACACCCTGGTTTTTGCTGCTTGTTCGTTTTTAACCCGGAGGCTGATGAGAAGGAGGTACTATCGCTCGGCCAGCAGCCTGCAGCATCTGGTGCCGTTCGAGGAAGGAAACCCAGTCCCACCTGTACATCTGTCTTGATCGGGGTGCGACGACAGGGAGGACAGGGCTCCCACGTGGGAGGAGTTAGTTACTGAGGGGCGTGCATGTATTGGCAGGGCCAGGGTGGAGCCCAGGCGATGCCACTGTGGCAGGAGAGGGGGCTTCTGCCTGCCGCTGTGCTGGGGGCCTCTGTTCGCTCGGCCTCCCGGCCTGCAGGGCATGTGTGTGTGTGTGTGTGTGCGCGCGCACGCGCATGCCTGTGTGTATGTGAGTCTTAGGAAGCACCTTGTGGCTCGTGCCTGCCGTCTTCCAGGGAGGTCTTACCTCCTCTGCCATATCCCCAGTCTCACGCAGTGCCCTTCCTGGTACCAGTCAAGGAAGGAGCCTCAGGTTTCCTGGCCTCTTCGAGGTGCAGAAGTCTCCCTGTGAGGAGCCGGTGGTGCACAGTTAACAGCAGAAAGTACAGTTCAGTGTCCACCTGGCCCTACACCTGCAGCCCTGACAGTGAAGGGGGTTCTGAGGGACCTGCATGGGGTGGGGATGAGGGGGTTTCAGAGCTGAATCCTCAGGGTAGAGGGATGGAGACTGGGGACTTCCCTGGTGGTCCAGTGGTGAGGAATCTGCCTGCCAGTGCAGGGGCCGTGGGTTCCTCTCCACTCCGGGAAGATCCCACATGCCGAGGGGCAGCTCAGCCTGTGCCCTGCAACTCCTGAGCCCTGGAGCCTGGAAGCCACTGCAGTGAGAAGCCCAGCACTGCAACTAGAGAGTAGTCCCCGCTCACGGCAACTGGATCAAGCCCTCATGCAGGAACCAAGACCCAGAGCAGCTCCCCCCTCAAAAAAGGATGGAGACTGGTACCCAGGCCCTCGTGCAGACTGCCTGCACTCCCGAGGTGTGTTAGCCATCATTAGGGCCAGGATGCAGATGGCAAGCAAGAAGGGCTGGGGGTGCCAGGGTCAGGGCGAAGGGGAGCAGGAAGGGAGGCTGTCCTCCACCTTGGTCCTGAAACAGTGACATCTGAGCCTCTGGGACAGTGGTTCTCAACAGGGCTGATTTCGCCCCCAGCGATACTTGGTGAGGTCCAGAGACACTTGCGGTTGTCATGCCTGGGAGGGACGAAGGTGTGGTAGTTATGATGTCTAGTGGGCAGAGTTCAGGGAGGCGGCTGACCATCCTACAGTGCACAGGACAGCTTCACAACAGAGTTACCCGACCCAGGTATTGGACAGCAGGCTTTGGACAGCTTTTGACCCCAGAGCCTCTTTGTGTGTTGTCTGAGGATCTTTCTCGGGGTGAACCAGGAGCATCCTGGGAACACGGCTTCTCACATGATGTTCTCCTTATTCACCGCTACCTAAGAGTGTGCGGGCTTTTTGAGAATCCTCTGAGAATGAGCAGAAAATCCGGCCCTTTTTTTTGAAGTACAGGGCGGTGAAGTGGGGAAATTTATATTCTGATATGAATATTCTTACCTGCTTGGGTTAATGGATGACGGTCTGGGTAGCAACACTCCCTGTGTTCTCTGTAGGTGTGTGTGTGTGTGTGTGTAAGAGAGAGAGAGAGAGAAAGAGAAAGGACCTTCTGAGCCATGCCAGGGTGGCAGTGTGCACTAACACATCCTGTTGCTGTGGTGATGAGATGCAGACTGTCTCCTCCCTGAGGCTCTGGAATTCTGGGAAATGGCTCCGAGCTTCCTTTTCTGTTTTGCGTTGCCCTCTCCTGCTGGGAGCTGACAGAATCCGTGAGCGACCAGCTCAGGTGTGCCCCCGCCACCCCCGCAGCCTCCCTGCTCCCCATGTCTGCTCCTTAACAGGTTGCCTGGACAGCTGGCCTTCAAGCAGGGCGGTAAAAGGGAACTCAAGTGAACCAGAGGCAGCAGCGCTGTGGCCCAGGCAGGGTCCTCCGTCGCCTCGTATCCTGGACTCCTGAGAATTTTTTCCTGTGGCTTGGGAGGCAAACACACACGTTGCCCACCCTCCCAAAGATGGTCCAGCCCCGCATGCGGACACTGCCCCATTTCGCTCTGTGTGTAGGAAGCCCTTCTGGGATGCCCACTCTTTGTGGAGGGTGGTCCATCCACGTGTGCATTTCTCTTTGCAGGGCACGTCACCATCACCAACTACTTGTTGAACTATTTCCCTGGTCTTGACCTTGAAAGGAGGAACGCATTCGGGTTCACAGCCCTGATGAAAGCAGCCATGCAGGGCCGGACGGAGTGCATCCGAGCCCTGATGCTAGCAGGTACGTCCCCACCTGTCTTCTGTGGTCTCAGGGCCCCAGGCAGTGCTGAGTGTGCTCCTTAAAAAATGTGTTGGGACTTCCTTGCTGGTCCACTGGCTAAGACTCCACACTCCCAGTGCAGGGGGCCAGGGATCGATCCCGGGTCAGGGAGCTAGAGCCCACATGCCGCATCTAAGAGTTCACATACCACAACTAGAAAGATCCCGTCTGTTGCAGTGAAGATTGAAGATCTTTTCCTCCTCATACTAAAAGAGAATCAGTGCCCGTCAATAGAGCACAGCCTCCTTGAGTTATTCTGACAATTAAGTGAGAAATGTCCATGAAGCCCGCACCCAGGGTCAGGCACAGAGAGAGCGTCTTAACATCTCAGTCAGTGGGAGATGCTGTTGTTGCTGTTACTTGATTTCATCATCTTAATTTATTTTGGTTTTGTTCTTGGCACTGGCTTCAGCTGATCTCGCTGGACCCTACGAGCTCCTGGAGAGAAGGCATGCCCTCCCATCTCAGTACCTTGTGTGTGCATGTGTGAAGTCGCTCAGTTATGTCCGACTCTTTGCCACTCTATGGATGGTAGCCCTCCAGGCTCCTCTGTCCATGGGATTCTCCAGGCAAGAATACTGGAGTGGGTTGCCATTTCCTCCTCCAGGGCATCTTCCAACCCAGGGATTGGACCCACATCTCTTATATCTCCTGCACTGGCAAGTAGATTCTTTACCACTAGCGACACTTGGGAAGACCCTTGTCTTGTGATTAGATTGGAGTTAGAGGATTCCCAACCTACTTTGGATTGTTTTTTATTTTTTCTCCTGCTTTACTTAACGGGAGTGTTTTAGGAGATGCTGTAAGAAAAATAAATTCTGTAAGCAAAGACAGGCTTCAAAGATGAAAAACTTTTTTGTAACTAAAAAAGATCTTAATTGAAATTAATTTCATTGATTGTGCTTTTGACTCAATGACAGTTTCATTTTTTTTTTTTTTAAAGAGCAGTGGGCTTCCCTAGTGATTCAGCAGGAAAGAATCTGCCTGCCAGTGCAGGAGACTTGAATTTAATCGTTGGGTCGGGACGATCCCCTGGAGGAGGAAGTGGCAACCCACTCTAGTATTCTTGCCTAGAAAATCCCAGGGACAGAGGGGCCTGACGGGCTCCTCTGTCCATGGGGTCGCAAAGAATCAGACATGACTTCGCAATTAAACAACAATCATTTTCCACGAAGTTTATCGGGGACGTTGGGGAGGGATGGTTCCTCCTAATTAAATGGTGATTATGATGCTTTTGTGTTTGGGGGGTCCTTCATCTGCTTTTACTACTTCTGGATCTTATAATTGAGTGTAGCTATTTACTTTTACCACCCAAAACTTACCGTGTCGATCCAGGAATTTTCCCCAAGTGAATTCATTTGAATTACAAACCCTCTTGCTCTTAGATCAATTGCCTGCTAATCACTCTAGACCTTGCGTGGGATTTCCTGTCTTTCTTTTTTCCTGGGTCTGGTGCAGGTTTCAGGCAGTTACAGGATCTCAGAACCATTTTTCAGATCTCAGGAGAGATGGGTCTGCTTAAGACAGTGTATTCAATGCTAATGTGTTTCCCCCTTTTCCTCTGTTATTTGGTTAACAAATTTGGCATTAGGTTTCATATACTTTGCCTTTCCTGTTCCCATCTGTGTGATCACAACTCCATCAGTCTAGAATAATCCCTCATGAGTACAAACCTCTAGGGCCCGCATCCCTGGACTGAACGTGGTCAGAGCAGAGAGACGCATAAAACCAGCTGGACCCTGGTGTCAAATTTCAGCTCCTCCGTTCAGCCTCTCTACACCCAAGGCCAGTCATCTCCTGCCTTAGGCCTGTTTCTTCTGTAATATTCAGCGGACGTCAGTATTTACTGCAGAGTGTCGGGATGGGGACTGACTGAGTTCACACATGACACGGACGGTTGCCTGGAATGGAGGACACGTCGGTAATGGTTGAAAAAGTAAAAAGTGTGAAACTGTTAGTTGCTCAGTCATGCCCTACTCTTTGTGATCCCACGCACTGCATCCCAGGCTCCTCTGTCCATGGGATTCTCCAGGCAAGAATACTGGAGTGGGTTGCCATTCCCTTCTCGGGCATCTTCCTGACTCAGGGATTGAACCAGGGTCTCTTGCATTGTAGGTGGATTCTTTACCATCTGAGCCACCAGGGAAGATTTGGTTATCATTATTGTTATTATGGATTTTATTATTTTTTAAATTAATTAATTCATTTATTTTTGGCTGTGCTGGGTCTTTGTTGCTGCACATGGGCTTTCTTTGTGGCAAGTGGGGGCTACTTTTCCTTGCAGTTTGAGGGCTTCTCATCGCGGTCGCTTCTCTCCTGTGGAGCACGGGCTCCAGGGCACGCAGGCTTCAGTGGTTGCAGCTCTTGGGCTCTAGAGCACAGGCTCAGTAGTTTTGGTGCATGGACTTAGTTGCTCCAGCATGTGGGATCTTCCCCGACCAGGGATCAAGCTCGTGCCCCATGCCTTGGCAGGCAGATTCCCCTCCACTGTAACAGCAGGGAAGTCGGTTATTAGTGACTTTGTGTGTTTAATATGATTTGTTAAAGGAAAAACTATGGTATACTTTTCCCTTTGAAAATATCCTTATGATGAGATACTTCACTTTCTTATGGAGGGTAATGAGCGTTTAACTCGGGTTTCTCAATCCTGGTCCTGTCCACACTGGGGCCAGGTGATTCTTCAGGGTTGGGCTGTCCTGTGAATTGCAGGCTGTTTAGCAGCACCCCTGGCCGCTGCTCGCTAGGTTGACTGTAGCACCTCTTGGTTTGGACAACCAAAAATATCTCTGGACGTTGCCAAACGTCCCCTATTGGGAAAGTCAACTGTTGTTGAAAGCCACTGATGTGATGTAAATGGGAAACGATGGGGAAAGTGGAGAGAGAATCTGACACCTGCTTCAGGAAGCTTTTGACTGCCCTCTAAGGCTTTTGTTATTTAACTTTAGAATATTTTCATTTTCTGCTGTTGCCACTAAGTTAGCTTCTACTTTTCCCCAGGAAAGTGGGTTACATTTTTCTCTTACAGTAGATGTGTGTGTGTTTGTTTTAGAAGAGAAAACAATACGTGATTGAATGTCTTTTCTGAATTTGGTACATAGCAATAAGGATACTTGTTGAGATATTTAAATAATTGGCATCAATATTTTAAAGTCTTCTTATTTCCATTTGAATTTATTAAGAGAAACTAAAGCCTTTAAAGATCCTAAAATCTGAGTATTGCTTTTGGATTGATGTTTATGTACAGCTAAGAGCAAAGTACAGAATCAGGTCATCCTGTGATCATTTTAAAAGCAAAAGGCATTTTGCATTACTACATAATAATGGTTAGGATAAAATTGTGTATCTCATTCTCATTTTTTCGAGTGCAGTATTCTTCTGAACCTGAGTGTCTTTCTAAATCTGGGCTGAATTTCATTATATTTAATAAGAACTATTTCCTTTTAGAAATGATGAATCATTGAATTGAATGCCACCCGTAAACTGTTTAGATTTTCCAATAGTTCATAACCTATGAGTGCCTATGAGCTCTTATCTTACCTTGTCAGGCAGAACAAGGTAATGTCAGAATTACCAAAACTTAGGCTTTTAATAAAAATATAACTAGGTTCTAAAAAGCCGATCTGTTGGCTCTTTCGTTTTGGGCTTCCCAAGGAGAGCCGTCAGCTCTGCTGATATCACAGCAGGGTTGGGGCTGGGTGGTGCTGACTGCAGAACCTTGTTAATTCAGTGGAATATTAATGCCCCCAAGTGACGGGTCTGTTTAATAAGTGGCTCCGAGAACTGTACAGAGGATGTGATTATCTCTGAAGAGAAGCAGAACCCGGCGGAGGTTGGTTCCAGACTTGCTTAAGAGAGCTGGCTTTCATACCTGACGTGTGTCATTCCTGCGGCATTTGGGGAGTAAACACAACCAAACAAAAATCTCGCGTTTCCCTGTGATTGTGGGGAACAAAACAGACAGAAAGGAAGGTGGAGGAGGCTCATCTAATGAGCAGAGAGCAGAGGCATTACCGCTACTGATCATATCCCCATCCTTGTTGTAGGCAAGCCCCGACTGTGTGTTTCCGGAAAGCCGAAGCATACGATGTCCCCAGAGACGTTTCTTTCTGCTTGTAGAGGAAAACATGGATTTCCCATAATTAAGTTGGAATAGTTTCAAGTTATTAAGAAGAGGAAGGGCAAAAAATCAGAGATTTTATATCACCAAGGGTGCAGTCTCAGCTTGGGCACCCACGAAAGCCAGCTGTGAGACAAGGACACAGAAGTACTTGTTCTAGAAAGTGAGACCAGGGGCAAGTATTTGTTTGAGAAAGTCACCCCAGGAAGCCAGTCAGGGATAAGGAAGCCAGACTGGGAAGACTGAAGAACCAAGCCATGTGAGTTACCAGGTGGGCACGTGGGAATCAGCACTGCTGAGACTCTCAGACTGAAGTGCCTGGGGATGGGGTGGGACCCCTGCCTTTAAGGGCTCTTCCTGATGACCTTGCCTCCTGACTTATCATATTGATTATATCCCAAGATATCATATTGATTAATATATTGAATTATCCTATTCATATTTAATATCATATTGAATAGCATATCATATTGAATATATCATATTGATTATACCCCAAGATGATATATTGATTATATATTGAATATATGATATTCATATTGAATAGCATATCATATTGAATATCACATAGAATATCATATCATATTGAATATATCGTATTGATTACACCCCAAGTGCCCGAGATACAGGCCGGGGGTGGCCCAGGACGAGGCCTGTAAGGGCTGGTCCACAGTGATCTTGAGTGACCATCACCGCCAGAAAACAGTGATTCCCTCAGTTCTTGTCCTCTTGATGAGAAAGAATTCAGTTGAGAGACAAGACTGATTCCCTCAGTTCTTGTTCTCTTGATGAAAAAGAATTCAGTTGAGAGACAAGACTGATTCCCTCAGTTCTTGTTCTCTTGATGAAAAAGAATTCAGTTGAGAGACACGGAGCAGTTTTAAGGAGCAAGAGTTTTACTGAGCAAAGCAAACGTGCGCGCCTGAGAGAGAGAAGCGAAACCTGACGCCGCCCCACGACGAGGAGGTAGCATTGCTTTTGCAGGGTGGAAAATCCCGCCTTTTCTGCGTAATTTGACGACAGGTTGATTGACAGCTGTAGGTTGTATAACTTCCTCCTTGCCCGCAGGCGCTTAGTCACAAACACCCAAGTGAAACCCCAGCGGGTTGGGGGGTGGGGGGAGGGCAAACAGCAATGCTAATTTATTACAATTGGGCATAATGAACCCAGGGTTACTACGAGTCACCTTTTAGATCTCGGCGCGCCTGCGCCGGCCTGTGCAGGTGGTTTTATCTTGTTTTGTTCTGATAAGGCTGGAAACTTAGCGGTCCTTGACCACAAAAGGGGAAGCTCTCTGGGTGTGTTGTAATCACCTGTGTCTAGGTGGGGAGGGAAAGATGACCCCCCCTCCCCCCGCCACATCCAGGATGGAGCAGGGACCCACTCCTGTCTAACATGAGCAGAAAGGCCTCTGGTGGGGGTGGGTAGAACTGGAGTGGGGCCTTCATTTGAAGGGTAGGTTGCTCAGGGATAGGCTTCCTGGGGTGGCTCAGATGGTAAAGAATACGCCTGCAGTGCAAGAGACCCAGGTTCAAACCCTGGGTGGGGAAGATCCTCTGAAGGAGGACATGCAACCCTCTCTTGTATTCTTGCCTGGAGAATCCTATGGAGAGAGGAACCTGTCAACAGTCCATGGGGTTGCACAGAGTCTACAGTCCGTGGGGTTACACAGTCAGACATGACTGAAGTGTCTTAGCACATCACATGGGATTCGGGGCTTACAGAGACATAGGAAAGGAAGTGATGCATCCTGGGCTCTGCCTGCCTCCTACTGGTCCCATGGACCCGGCCTTGACTCTTGGGGGAAAGGGTCCTAAGAAGGAGCAACAGAAGGTAGATTGTCTTCCTTTAGTCCCTTTTAGGGGAGAAGGCAATGGCACCCCACTCCAGTACTCTTGCCTGGAAAATCCCATGGATGGAGGAGCCTGGTGGGCTGCAGTCCATGGGGTCGCTAAGAGTTGGACACGACTGAACGACTTCACTTTCACTTTTCACTTTACTGCATTGGAGAAGGAAACGGCAACCCACTCCAGTATTCTTGCCTGGAGAATCCCAGGGACGGGGGAGCCTGGTGGGCTGCTGTCTATGGGTCGCACAGAGTTAGACATGACTGAAGCGACTTAGCAGCAGCAGCAGCAGTCCCTTTTAGGAGGTTTGCCTCTTCCAGTAACAGAAATCCCAACTTGACAGTTGATTAAATAAAGCAAGCATCTATTTGTCTCACCTCACTAGAAGTCACCCAACAGAGCTGGCCCTGACTCCCTGAGAAGATCACAGATCCAGGTTTCTTCCTCTATGCTTTTCTTGACTCACCACTGCCCTGACACCCTCCACCTCTCCACCCCCCCGCCTTCCAGTGTGTTAACTGGTCACCTAATGAAGAGCTAGGATGCTCACCGGAGCTCCAGCCTCACATCCGTGTCTCGGACAGGAAGCAGCATCACTGATAACGTGGCCCCTTTTTCTAAACTTCATCCATTTGTTCATTTATGGCTGTACTGGGTCTTTGTTGCTATGTGTGGGCTTGCTCTAGTTGTAGCAAGCGGGGGCTACCCTCTAGTTGAGGTGCTTCTCATCGCTGTGGCTTCTCTTGTTGCGAAGTGTGGGCTCTGGAGCACGTGGGCATCAGTAGCCGTAGCTCTAGAGCAAGCGCTCAGTAGTCTCGGTGCCCAGGGTGTAGTTGCCCCTCGGTGTGGGATCTTAGTTCCCGGACGGGGGATTGAACCTGTGTGACTCCTGCATTGGCAGGCGGATTCTTAACCACTGGACCACCAGGGAAGTCCCGAGGGTCCCTTTGATCAGGGATGCAATGGCCTTCTCTTTGGGGCTCCCTGACCAGTTATAAGGGAGGCTGGGAAAATGGAAAACAAGATTGCAGGTCATAGAGGTTAGAGCTATGATCCTCAGTGGGGTGGACATGTGTGTGGTTCCCGGGGGACAGTTTTGGCTGTCACAGCTGGTGGAGTGCTACTGGCATCTAGTGGGCAGACACCAGAGATGCTGTTTAAAGTCCTGCAATGCACAGGAGAGCCTCCACCACATACAGTCATCTGGCCCAGATGTCAGTGTTGTTGCTGTTCAGTTGCTCAGTCGTGCCCAACTCTTTGTGACCCCATAGACTGCAGCATGCCAGGCTTCCCTGTCCTTCACCATCTCCCAGTGATTGCTCAGACTCATGTCCGTTGAGTCAGTGATGTCATCCAACCGTCTCATCATGTCATCCCCTTCATCTCCCGCCTTCAGTCTTTCTCAGCATCAGGTTCTTTTCCAATGAGTTGGCTTTTCGAATCAGGTGGCCAAAGCATTGAAGTTTCAGCTCCAGCATCAGTCCTTCGAATGAATATTCAGGACTGATTTCCTTTAGGAAGCACTGGTTTGATATCCTTGCTGTCCAAGGGACTCTCAGTCTTCTCAAACACCACAGTTCAAATAGTTCCGAGGTTTTGAAACTCAGAGTTAGACCAGTGATGATGGACTGCCTAGAATTGAGTAGTTGCTGCCTTGAACAAAATAGAGGATCCTGTATAGACAACTCACAGCACCCAACTTGGTAGCAAATGAACTAACTCTCAGGAGCTCAGCTCTTGTCTACACTGCTGAAGCCCTGGGTGAACCAATGGGGAGTGGGGGTGAGGATACCAAGAGTCTCCTGGGCAGGAGACTGGTACACTGGCCTTTCAGAGCTGCTCCATACTCTGAGAGGTATGTGCATAAAATGCTAATCATCAGTACTTGTCTGTCATGATTTAATGACTGTGTCCAGGCCTTTAATATTACCCTGAATCACAGTGATTTCTTAAGGAAGTGAATCCCTCGTTTGTAGCAGGACTTAAGACTCTTGGGCGGCACTACAGTCAGGATGGCCTTTGTTCTTTCAAGTGTTTGTATTTTCCAAGATGATTTTGGAGAGGAAGAGGCACACTCAACTTTTGACAGCTGTTCCTTTAGTTTTCCATTAGCATTTGAAAAATGTTTCTTTCAGGCAGTGTTCATTAAGATTTTAATTTTGCAGTTTGCTCCTTTTCAAGTGACATGCAATTAATTAAGGCTTAATGTGTCATCTATTTTTTGCAATGACATTTTTACTGCCCCCTTTTCATTTGAGTCAGTTTATAAATTGTACTCTAGCTAATGAGTTCCATCCTGATTTCCAGTTTCAAATAATTATCACTCTTCTAATATGGTGATTCTTTCAAGTGTCACAGAATTAAGAGTGTTACTGGGTGAACTCAGGTGAGCTGGGTCTGCCTGGGCCGTGGGCCACGGGGGCTGCAGGGCAAGGGAGCCACTGAGACCCCTACTCCTCTTTTCAGTGCTTATTCACCAGCCTTCGAGTGTCGGACACTCCAGTCTATGTGGGACGTACATGCAGAAGCCTCTTCCAAGCCTGGTCCCTGCAGAGCATGCAGGCTAGATAACTGCCCTATTTCCCCACATTGTTTTGCCAGTGGAAATATTACTAAGGGGACTTGAAATCCTGAATGATTTTTACAGTTAAAAGCAGCTGAGATTGGACCAAGCTTAACTGAACAGCAATTCCTTATTAATTTCTCTTTCACTGAAACTTACAAACATTTCAAGTTGAATTGAAGATTAACTTTGCAGTATCAGGAGGGGCAGTGGGTGGTTTGGGGAGATTTGTGAACGAAGTGATTTGTGTAAGGGAGACTGTGAAGATGTAGGAGGCAGATTTCTCCAAAAAGACAGAATAAGTGGGAGATATATAGTAATAGAATTATTTTAGGGAGGTTTTTTTCCAGTAGTCATGTATGGATTGTGAGAGTTGGACCATAAAGAAGGCCGAGCACCAAATAATTGATGCTTTGAAACTGTGGTTCTAGAGAAGATTCTTGAGAGCCCCTTGGACTACAAGGAGATCAAACCCATCAATCCTAAAAGAAATCAACCCTGAATATTCATTGGAAGGACTGATGCTGAAGCTGAAGCTTGAATCCTTTGGCCACCTAATGTGAAGAGCCAACTCATTGGAAAAGACCCTGATGCTGGGAAAGATTGAAGGCGGGTGGAGAATGGGACGACAGAGGATGAGATGGTTGGATGGCGTCACTGACTCAATGGACATGCGTTTGGGCAAACTTCAGGAGATAGTGAAGGATAGGGAAGCCTGGCATGCTGCAGTCCATAGAGTTGCAAAGTGTTGGACACAACTGAGCAACTGAACAGCAACAACAATTTTAGGGAAATTGGCATTGGTAAACCTGGAATCTGTAGGACATGCCAGGATCCTGGAGACTTGGGCAGGAGTGGATGCTGCAGTCTTGAGGCTGAATTCTTTCTTCTTCTGAAAATGTCAGCTTTTGTTCCAAGGTCTTCAGCTAGTTGGAGGAGGTTCACCCACATTTTGGGTGCTAATCTCTTTGACCTAAAGTCAAATGATTGTGGATGCTGATTGCATGTACAAAACACTTTCACAGTGCACTTAGATTACTGTGGGATTAAATCCCTGAGGACCTGGGCTGTATCGACACAGAAAGTTCACAGAGGAGGAGGCCTCCCTGCAGGGTAGGGGGAAGTGCGGACTGTTGAGGGTCAGGACCCAGGTCTGGACACTTCTCTCTTATCAGCTTCGAGGCTTCAGGCAGTGCCCTCAGCAACCATGACTGCCATCCATTGTAACAGACGTTTATTAAAATCATGCCTCCCACCAATCAGAATGATATGTGTTCAGGAAGCAAAAACAACTAAGATGTGCCTCTGTCCTGGAAGTCCACAGTCTGGTAAAGATGACAGACCCGTGACCAGCTAACCTGAAGCACCAAAAGTGAACAAACACACACTTCCTGCAAAAATAAGAACCATAACCTCGGGGAGTGAGATCTTGGAGGAAAAGGAGAGTTGATAGATAAATAGGACAGCAAATGCTTTGCCAGTGACAGTTACTGGTAGTATTTTTAGAACATTCTAGTAGCATCCGCCAGGTGTTACAAACCACCTGTCTCTCCATTGCCAGAAAGCCATGAAGTCTTATTTCTATATTAAAAAAACCCCACAATTTAGGTGCTGAGTTGAGGCGGTTTTCTTTATAGGAAAGAGGGGCTTTTCAAGTGGTGCTAGTGGTAAAGAATCCGCATGCCAAGGCAGAAGACCCAGGTTTGATCCCTGGCTTGGGAAGATCCCCTGGAGAAGGGAATGACAACCCACTCCAGTATTCTTGCCTGGAGGATCCCATGGACAGAGGAAGCTGGCAGGCTATGGCCCATGGAGTCACAGGGTCAGACACGACTGAGTGACTAAGCACAGCACAAACCATAAAGTCGGGCACTTAAAGGTGGGTTGTGTTATAATAGTAAATGCCAGAGGTGACAGTCAGGTGTGGGTTCGTCCAGGTGGCCCAGCTCCAAGGTAGAGTCAGCTGTCTCTGTCTTCTGTTGTCTTTTGTTTTCTGCCTGTGGAAGGGAAAAGGTCTGCTTGCACCCACCCATTCCTATTTTCTCTTTTTGGTTTTCAGGGGCGGATGTCCACGCCAGGGACTCCCGCAGGGGTATGTCCTCCCAGGAGTGGGCTACCTACACTGGACGGTTTGAAGCGGTTCGGGTCATCCAGAGGCTACTAGAGCGACCCTGCCCGGAGCAGTTTGGGGTAAAGTACAAGCCAGAGCTACCACTGGCCCTGGAAGCAGGTCAGAAGCCCACAGGCTCCAAGAGCTGCTTGCAGAAGCTCACGGATTTTGTGCGGTCCACGCTGACCTCCCGCTCGCGCCAAGGCATGGAGGACGGGGGAGCCCTGGACCACATGGTCAAGATGACCACGAGCCTCTACAGCCCCGCCGTGGCCATCGTCTGCCAGACCGTGTGCCCCGAGAGCCCTCCCTGTGTGGGCAAAAGGCGGCTGGCGGTGCAGGAAATCCTGGCGTCGCGCGGGGACCAGGACATGCAAGCCCAGGAGAGGGACAAGGGGGAGGGCCCCGAGCCGCAATCCCAGACCTCCCAGGCCGCGGGGATCTCCAAAGAGGAGGCCCCCAGAGCCGGCCTCGCGTCTTCGCAGCCGCCGGTCGCCCCCCGGAGGGCCAGCCTCCTGCCCCTGCAGCTGTTGCGGCGGAGCAGCGTGCGGCCCGGCGTGACCATCCCCAAGGTGCGCGTCAGCAAGGCGCCCGCTCCCACCTTCCAGCCCGAGCGGGCGGCCCGGGGCAGCACCAAGGACAGCAGCCACCTGCAGTTGCCCAAGTGGCGGTACAAGGAGGCCAAGGAGGAGAAGCGGAAGGCGGAGGAGGCGGAGAAGCAGCGGCTGGCCGCGGCGCAGAAGGAAAAGCGGACGTCGTCCTGGAGGAAAAGGACGTGAGGGCGGGTGTGTCCGGCGCGCGGGGGCGAGGCAGGACGCAGAGCCCGCAGGCCGGGCATACGAAGCTGGCCGGAGCCCCGGGGGAGGCGGAGGGGACGCTGGATGCGGTCCTCCCTGGAAGTGTGCGCCCCTTCATTTTACGCACAGCACCTCCCAGGGCGCACAGAAAACGTTCCTGTTTGTTCAGGCTGCACCCAAGAGTGAAGTGGGCCAAGCCCTAATTGAATCGCCTGAAACCAGTTCCCCCAGCAATCAGTACTCGTAGTGGGCATTCTACCTAAAGCTCGACCACTGAGCCACCCGAGAAGCCCCCCTTAGAACCTCAGTGCAGAAAAATTTAAGACCAGTTTATCCAAAGGACATTTTCTGTATAGTTCTGTATTTTTCAGTTATGATCAGATTTAGAGCACTTGACCAGTGATAGGGCTCTTTGTAAATATTTATGACGGTCTTAATGCATTTGTCTGAAGACCCTTTGTTTAAAATACTGTTTCTAGCAGTAATTATTTGTGCTATCTCTATGATTTCACATAGAATTAGTGGCATTCTCCTCCTGTCGACCCCCTTTTGCTTTTTTTATTGGGGCGGCTTTGCCTTTCCATCTCCTTGGGGGTGCTCAAAAGCACCACACGTCCTTAATTGGATTAAGTGATGTTGAAGATTTCTATTGGATAAAGGCATTTGCTTTACCGCAAAATAATCAAGTAAGACAGGGGAGTCACATTTCCTTTAATTTGTGAAGCTCTCTTTTCCATCCAGTGGTAAAAATGAAGAAAACCCAATTGTCAAAGTATGAGACTGCATAGAAGAGTGTGTATTTATTGCTAGAACTAAGCTCATTTTAAGCAAGGGGTTTTAGATAATCTGCATATAAAGTCTTGAACATACTCAAAAATAGAAAAAAAGTGTTTAAGAAGATGGGGGCAACACTAATAAATTATTACTAGAAATACAAAATTAAGTTATGTGCTCTTAGACAATTGAATTAAAATATCCTTAAGATGTAAAAAGAAATGCTAAAAGTATAGAGTTCTGCAAAACTACTGACATGGGTGGGCCATACATTTTTTGAGAAATAGGGATTAGAGCTGAATGTTAAGCAAACATGTTTTTGGCAAATTCTCCTGGAGTGAGCTGGGTTGCTTCCTCCTCCCGACTCAATTCTGACAGATACCTGGTGTGGAATTTTATTTTTCCTTTGATGAAAGCCCCTGGTGTTCAGTTCATCCTCATGCAGGCGTTGTAGACTTGCCAAGATTCAGGAACTTCTGCGGTGCACGGGTGTGGTTTGCCCCAGGCCCTGAGCGCTCCGTGGGAGTTTTCTGTCCATACTTTTATCTCCAAAAAGCTGAGAAATACTAAAGAATCTCTGGCTCTCTGGGTTGCAGAGTATCTCTCACATATGCACTACCAACAGCACTTTATTTAAATATTATCCTGCGTATAAGCCGTAGATTTAAAACATTACAGACCAATGGGAAGCTGTTTATTCTGTCTCTGGATTCACAGGGGAAATCGTGCTCCCTGGCCACGTGGTGACGAGTGCCCATCCATCTCATGATGTGGGTGGCGTGGCACTGGCTCGCCCTCCTTTTCCCCCCGCCCCCCACTATCAGACACTGAGCATCTTACACTCATCTCTCCAAAAACCTCCATGAACAGACCATCAGGCTGCACCCAGGCTAATGGGAGGCAGATGTGATGATAATCCATCTTTTAAAGTCAGATTTTAGTGAATTCCTCCCTTGTTACAGAAGGGCCCAGGAAGAACGGCCCAGAGGTCTGGACCTGCTTTGAACATCACTGATGTGGTTGAATGTGGGTCACCCTTGATCCTAAGAGTTGGGCTTGGCCAAGTGCCCTTGGATGAGATGAGCGCTGGTCCCCGAGGTGGAAAGAAACACGTCTTTGTTTCCCTGATGGGCCAGTCTACACCCTACATTGAGATCCTGTTTTGTGTTGATATGTTTTGGTTGCTTTGAATGGTTGGCTGCACTTTCCTCCCCAAGGGCTCATCCCTCCCTCTCCTCCAGTGTCGGTCAGGGAATAGGGGCACCGACGGGCAGTGTCCCCCCCAGCTCTGTCACCACGTAAGTTCCCTGTTGGCCCCTTTGCCTCCTTTTTCTTTTTCTTTTTGTTTTCTGCCTATCTTCTGCTCCAGATTTAGCTAAAATGCCTGGATCATCCCTGGTGCCACTACTCAGAGGTCTAAAAAGAGCAGAAAACTGTGGAGTCATGAGAGATCAACAGTGTCCCTGATGGCTTACCATGTTGTGCTCTCCAGACACTCAAGAGTGAATGGACAGCAGATTTCCCCTGCTGCTTCTGTGCAGAATTCCGCCCCACCCACCACCTTCTTTTCATTTAGGGAGGGAGATTTAGCTTGCTCTCCTGACAGATCGGGCTTTCCTGGTGGCTCAGCTGGTAAAGAATCTGCCCACAATGAGGGAGGCCTGGGTTCGATCCCTGGGTTGGGACGATGCCCCTGGAGAAGGGAAAGGCTACCCACTCCAGTATTCTGGCCTGGAGAATTCCATGGATTGCATAGTCCATGGAGTTGCAAAGAGTCAGGCACGACTGAGCAACTTTCAGTTTCACCTGACAGATGAGAGCACCGCCCTGCTACACAGAACAAGGAGGATCCGGTGTCTGCTTTGCACTCCTGATGTTTATTAACTGTAAATAGTGAATTTCAACTTGACAGGTACCTTCTCAGGGATTTATATATAAATAGAGTTAGAGGGAAAGGTGAAGTATATTTTAATACTTTTTAGCATCTGAGTGAGTGGTTATCACACTAGACAGAAGAAATATTTCTAAGATAATGCCAGTGCTGCTTTTTCCCCAGGGCAATGTCTGAGAATCACCCCTCCCATTGAGACTTCTTGATTCTTAGAAACTCGGGACTCTGGCGGCTGAAATGGCTTTGGAGTGGATGTGAAGTCACTTCTCAGGGCCTCTCAGTTGCCTCTCGTGGAAGCGAACCCTTGTATTTAGAAAAAAAAAAAAATTCAACCTCTGTGTACGAAGAGGTGTCTGTGACAACACAGATGGGCCACCCATCGATTTTACCTCTAGAACTGGTTCCTCCCCGTCTGATACCTGTGTGGTGTGGTGTGAGAAGGACGGTGTTTCTCTCTGCCTCCGTGAATCACATGTTCTACAGTCAGCCCTGTGCCAGGCGCACTGCCGGGAGAGGCCAGGGAAAAGCTGGAATGACCATGGTGTTCAGAGACCTTTCATGTCTTTGGCTACACCCAAGGAATGCAACGTGCAACATTATGAACCTTTGTGGCTTTTTTCTGCAGCGCCTCCCCACGGGCTCCTGGCGGCACCAGAAACCTCAGAAATAGGCGTGGAAATTGCACTAGGTCATCATCTCAACTTCTGGCCCTCCTGCGACTCGCTCCTTCTGCAGTGGAGGGTTGAGTTTGTGATGTCAGTTGGAAAGTGGGATTTGTAGGTGTGGGGAGGGGGCGGGCCAATCCAAGCTGCCTCTGCCCACTTCCTTCCGGGCCATCAGAGGCCAGCCAGGTGCACTGAGTAGAGATGAGGCTCTGAAACTGAATCCCACGAGGTGAGGGTCAGACCACAGTACTGAATTGGATGCAGAGCCCTCAGTCTCCGGGAAGAGTCACAGGTACCCAGTTACTATGAAGAGAAGCACTCCTGAGGGATGGATGAAGGAGCCAAGACTAATAAGAAGGGCTGATCTGTTTCCCACAGCCTCTGGCAGGGGCACAGTTTTCCCCCCTGACCCACACTACATTAAGACAGAAGACCGTCTCTGCATCCTTCGCCCGAGCTTGCTCTGCGAAATGAGCCCTAGTCCCGGGCTCACCTGGGACCCCTCACTGTTTCATCTTCCATCCTGATATCTAATACCATGCAGGTATTCCCTGCAGTGCTGAGATTGATCAGGAACTATTGTAAGCTTCTAGTTGCAATTGTCTTTTATCAAATGAAGTGCTGGCACTTTTTAAGTATTTGCGGACATTCTAACACGCCACCCACGCTCACGAGCCCCACGGGGAACTATTTGGATTCTGCCCTTGGCTGTGGGTGCCCGGCTCACAGTGGTCCCTCAGGACTCTGGCTTGTGTGTCTGGTCCTTGCTGTTCTGGGCAGCAGGCTGACACTGAGCCCCTTTCAGCCTGGCCTGGGGGACCATGTCTTCTTGGGAAGGAAAGCGGGACGATCCATCAGGAGCTATTAAATAACAAAGTCCCATTCACCTGGACAACTGGCATTGATACATAAATTGATACATAATCGTGACCATGGTGGGGGCGGGGGGTGGGGTGGGGGTGGAGGCTGTTGCTATAAAGAACTTGCAACAAAACAGCTCTTCCTGAAACCCTGGTTGTCCTGCCAGCTCCAGCATGGAGAATTTGTTTCAAACCTCTGGGCAACTCTTGTGTCAGGGATGAATTCATGTGTCTTCATTAACATTTAAAATCAGCAGCTAAAAAAAAGTTCACTGGAAGTTTTTTTTAAGAAATAGAAAAGCAAACAAAATCGCCCCACTTCCCAAAACCATCACAACCTGGTTTGATTTAGCTCATTTTTGAGGAACTCAGTTGAATGAGATGGCTGCTGTTCAATCTCTCCTTCCCCTGACCCAGCCTGAAATAAGGCTTTTGTGAAAGGCAAGCCCTGCAGTGGTCTGACGGCTCTCAGCTGCAAGGGGAGGCGTGTGACGTGATGTGAGCTCGTGCACACACACCCACAGGAAGGAGTTTGGGTTTCGTGCTCACAAAGGGGACTGCCACTGTAGCTGCCAGCGAACATCAGCTATGACCTGGTGTATTTGAGGATGAGACAGCCCAAGACGCCCACCGGGATCCCTCAAGTGTGTCCATTGTGGCACAGAACACAACCAGCGTGTCATCACCCAGGTGTCCTTGTCCAAAGGTGATGTTGGCCTGGGCGGCTCCTGGACGAGGTTGTGTAGCCGGGCCTGGGTCCTCTCTGCTGTTGGCTGCGTCCCTGGCGTGGAGTGGCAGAATCCAGAGGGGATTCTTGGGGGAAGCTCCACCAGGTATTCAGCCTGGGGTCACAGATGGTTCGGTACCAGGCTGACCTAAGAAGCAGAACCAGGAGGCTGCTGAGAATTCCCCGAGTCTGTCCAAGTGTTGAGATGCCCTAATTGATCACTGCTCATGCAGTTTGGTTTTTGAGAGAATCACTTCATGATAACGGGACATTTTTCTCCTGTTTTGGAAGAAAATGTGGATGAGAAACTAAATGAACCCAGGCAGGCCCAGAAGTGGCCTGTGCTGATGCTTTATGAGATTTTTGGGAGGTTGCACTGAAGCACTTTAACACCAGTTTCTGAGCAGACGTTCTGGAAGCTGGTTTGGAACCTCATGGCTCTTTCAAAACTGGATGAAAACCAGAAAAGGATGCTAGAAACCTGGCAGTGTTACCAGCAACCCTGTGAACCTTTGGGACATCCCAGGGAATTTGAGTAATAGACCCCATTGAAACAAATAGGCAAGGCAAATCTCATTGGAATCCTTTTCATTCAAACCCTTGTTCTGCGTGGCACACGCTGGGTGTCTGAAGATACGTGTCTTTAACAAGGGTGATGAAGAATTGTGTGCACTCTGCACAGGGGCCAGGTTTCAGGTTATGTCACGTTGGTATAAGCTTTGTTTTCTGAATGTAAAACTATTTTCATTGTCATTTCTAAAAATCCGGTAGGTTTCTGGATATTGTAAAAATGTTGAATAAGGATATAATTGTGTAAATTTCATAGCGTTTTATTTTGAGGTGAGAGTTTTGTTACGGTTTATAAAAGATATTTTCCTATTTAGACCTCAGGGCTATTTGGGGACCTACAAATAAAGGTGACCTCAGCCATTTCAATTCTTGATATCCAAAAGGTTAATCATCTTTAAGTTAGATGGGATATATTGTTCAGAAAGAATGTGTCTTTCCTTTTGACCTTTGAACAAACTCTGTATCTAAAGTTTAAAAAGTATAACAAGATGTGGTCATGTAAAACTGTGGCTACAGAATTAAAAATCACTTGTGAAATTAACAGTCTTATGGTACAACAGTGTTCTATTGGGATAAACCTAAGTGTGTATAAATTAGGAAATGATACTATGATACCAGTATTTTTAATGTTACTCATTTTGAGCGAAGTAGGTGTGTACTCCCTTCATCTGACACACTCTTATTTTTCACATTGTATCGCAAAGGGAAGATTTTTTTTACATGTGAAAATAATCTCTTTGCATCCTGCCTCTTCTCAGAAGTGCCCACTGGTGGGGAGGCATCCTTCGGCCATGCCCCTCTGTATTTATTTACATGTCTTCTATGACTCTGGGAAAGATTGAGGGCAGGAGGAGAAGGGCGAGACAGAGGATGAGATGGTTAAGTAGCATCACCAGCTGAAAGGACATGAATTTGAGCAAACTCCGGGCGATAGTGAAGGACAGGGAAGCCTGGTGTGCTGCAGTCCATGGGGTCGCAGAGAGTAAAACACGAGCTAGCAACTGAACAACAGCTATATAGAAACAGAAATGTAGTTTTATTTTTATATGTGTTCTTTTACATAAGTGGTACAGCATAAATGCATTTTAGTTTCTTTTCTTTACCCAAAACACATCCTTGGAAAGCTTTTTAAAGAATTAAACAATTAATTTCATTTTATTCTAACAGCTAAAAATGTAATGCACAAAAACAAGAGAAATCCACCAAATACAATAAAGGATGAAAAATGACTCATGCTCCCTCAGGGCAGTCCCTCAGACACTTGTGCATCTTTCTAGAAATGCACTTGTATGTGTGTTTATCAGTTGATTTATAGTGTTGCATTCGTTTCAGGTATACAGCAAAGTGATTCAGATATATGTGTGTGTGTGTGTGTGTGTGTGTACAAAATTTATATGTAAGTACATATTGTTGTTATTGTTCAGTCGCTAAGTCATGTCTACAGCAACCCCGTGGACTGCCAGGCTTCCCTGGCCTTGAGAGTTTGCCCCTCTCCCTGAGAGTTTGCTCAAGCTCATGTCCGTCGAGTCAGTGATGCTATCCAACCATCTCATCCTCTGTCGCCCCCTTCTCCTCCCGCCTTCAATCTTTCCCAGCCTCAGGGTCTTTTCCAATGAGTCAGTTCTTCACATCAGGTGGCTAAAGTATTGGAGTTTCAGCTTCATCATCAGTCCTTCCAATGAATATTCAGGGTTGATTTCCTTTGGGATTGACTGGTTGGGTCTCCTTGCAGTCCAAGGATTTTCAATACACAAAGGACCCTCCTTATTAGGAAATCTGTGAGCTGACATGAAAAGTGAGAGAGGCGGTCTTTATTCTCCCCACTGACCCTGGTGATGGAACCTTCTTCCAGCATCATGAGGCTCCAAGGAGAGGGGTTGGGGGGTGGTGACTGGGGGAGTGAGGAGGGGTGAGAGATGGCCGTAAGGCATGGTATTCCTGGGATGTTCTTCGGGTCCGCAGGCCAGGCCCCAGGACCAGTGCCTCTGCTCTGGGCAGTCCTGCGGTCCGGAAGTCATGCCCCTTGAGTTCCTCAAGGGCTTTTGCATGCAGCCCTTCATGTGGTCAGTGGCTCCCAGCAGGTGGTCCCTGCTGTCTCCCATAATGATGACCAGGCTGGTTTCCAGCCAAGGATATGAAAGGTGACCCGGAAAACCCCCAGTCTGCTGACAAAATACTTTGATGTGAAGATGGCTCAGGTAAATTGTCAGCTCGCCCACAGCCCCCTGTCCCCCAAGGACCACTGTCCCTGTGGCAGGACCACCCTGCCCACCTCTCATTGTCTGCCTGTTCATCCTGCCCAAGCTCATCACTGCTCTTACTTAAAAACCCCCAAAACCGAACAAGATGTTGATGCATTTTTCTGGATAAAAAAATTATAAGTATATAAATGAGACTCAAATCCACCTTGCTATTTCAAAAGCGTTATTTAAAACACAAAATCAAGAAGTCATGTAGCTGCAAGGATATGATGTCAGCTTTTCATGGTTTGGAAAAAGAAGCTTTAATAGGACCAAGAACTGAGTGGAAAAGATGAACCAGGAGGGCTCCGCTCTGGGCCACCAGAGATAGGAGGGTTTGGGAACACGGGTTGTGGTGGGGAGGTTGCCACCCTATTGTGAAGAAGGCTGCCAAATGTCCCCACTCCCTGGGCAGAGGAGTCCCTGAGCCATCCCACGGTCCCCCCACTTCTTGCCCATGGGGTTGGGGGGACCAGTTTTTACCTTCCAACCTGAGTGATGGTTGAAAGCTGCAGACTGGCCATCCTTCCTGACCAAGCCCCATTGCAATGGGTCTCCCTTGTTTGAAGCGTATGATGTCCTTTGTGAGGTGAGAGGTCAGAGGTTGGGGGTCAGAAAAGCAAAAACTCCTGCCTTCTCCTTCCCACTGCTGTGCACATACTGGGCCTGTCCTGAGCCCCAGTCTGTGTTTCTCTGACTCTATACACTCTTGCTTCCTTGGTGGCTCAGGCAGTAAAGAATCTGCCTACAATGCAGGAGACCTGGGTTTGATCCCTGGATCAGGAAGATCCCCTGGAGAAGGGCATGGCAACCCACTCTAGTATTCTTGCCTGGAGAATATCATGGACAGAGGGGCCCAATGGGCTATAGTCCATGGGGTCACAAAGAGTCGGACACCACTGAGCGACTAACACTTTCACTCACTTTTCCTTTTCACACACTCCTAGTCCTAGTATCAGGCCAGGTGGCTCTTGTGATATCTGGGAAACTCTTGTGTTCTCCTGGAGCCAGCAGATGGACGTCTGCAGTTACATAAAGCAATGATGCTCCAAAGGCCAGGGTTCCCAAGGCTGCCAGCATCAGCACCACTTGGAAAACTGTCAGAAAGACAGCTTCTCAGGCTGCACCTGGATTATTCTCCTGTGATTTCTGTAACAGGTTATTTGCATGGCTTCAAGCAGCTGAAATGCATCCCCTAGTAGTTTGGGAGGGCAAAAGATCAAAATCTCCCATGCCTGCCCCCTTAAAGGCTCCAAGGGTGGGTGCTTCCTTGCCTCTTCCAGCCCCTGGTAGTTGCCAGCAATCTTGGTTTGTGGCAGCCTCCATCACCACATGGCGTCTTCCTTTTCTGCATCTGTGTCCACATTTCCCCCTTCATGTACGGCCACTAGTCATCGGATTCACACCCACTTACCCTAAGCAAGCATGGCCTCATTGCAACTTAAGTATATGTGCAAAGACCCTATTTCTGACTAAGGGCATATTCACAGGGACTTGAGTTTGAGCTAACTCCAGGAAATGGTGAAGGACAAGGAAGCCCAGCATGCTGCAGTCTCTGGGGTCACAGTCAGACATGACTTAGCTACTGAACAGCAACAACAGCACAGGGGCTTGGGGTAAGTCCTTCTGGGGGGCACAGTTCAATCTGCAGCACCCAGCAGATGTGTCAGAGATGCTGAAAGCCTGGGTGTTCATCTTCCCTAACTTGGTGCCCTGGCCAGGCCCTTTCTCAACACACACACTCACGCTCTGCCCCACCTCTCTGACCACTGGCGTCATGTCATGGCCATACTCTCCCCCCGCAGCCCTCACTTACCCCTGAAGGCTAGAAGCAGGTCTCCATCCTGAGAACCATTCTCTGCATCCCTGCCTGGGCATCTCAACAGCCCCTGGCTTTACATGCCAGCTAGAGGCTGCTGATCTTTAGCTGTGACCTTGACCACCACCTCTAGCCTCAGTGGCCCACAACCCACAGTTCAAAGCCAGCCACCACCTGTATCTGTAAGTGTGACTGTACTAAAGCCCAGCCCGCTCGCTCAGTGACATGTCATCTACGGAAGTTTTTCTTCTCCAGGGGCACAGTGGGGCACCTGTGACACTGCCCATGTGCCCACAAAGCCTCACGTTTTGACTCTGAAAGCCTGCTGACTCCTGCTTGGGCGCCAGTCCAGGTGGCGGGTGTTTCCATCTGGGTGTGGAGTCAGCACTGAAGACCTCATGTACCCAGACAAATTTTTTTTCTTTCTTAAAAATGGAGACAAAATTGACATAAAACATTATATTGCTTTCAGGTGTACAGCATGATGCTTCACCGTCGTTGTTGTTCAGTCGCTCAGTCACATCTGACTCTTTGCGACCCCATGGACTACACTGTGCCAGGCTTCCCTGTCCTTTGCTATCTCCTAGAGTTTGCACAAACTCATGTCCATTGAGGCAGTGATGCCATCCAACCATCTCATCCTCTGCCACCCTGTTCTCCTGCTGTCAATCTTTCCCTGAATCGAGGTTTTTGCAAAATAATCACTACCATATCTAGTTCACATTCATCACTACATACAGTTATCGTGTTTTTTTTTTTCTTGTGATGAGAATTTTTTTCAGATTTACTACCTTCAGTAGGTCAGTTCAGTCGCTCAGTTGTGTCTGACTCTTTGTGACCCCATGAATTGCAGCACACCAGGCCTCCCTGTCCAGCACCAACTCCCGGAGTTCACTCAAACTCACGTCCATCGAGTCCGTGATGCCATCCAGCCATCTCATCCTCTGTCGTCCCCTTCTCCTCCTGCCTCCAACCCCTCCCAGCATCAGGATCTTTTCCAATGAGTCAACTCTTCGCATGAGGTGGCCAAAGTACTGGAGTTTCAGCTTTAGCATCATTCCTTCCAAAGAAATCCCAGGGCTTATCTCCTTCAGAATGGACTGGTTGGATCTCCTTGCAGTCCATGGGACTCTCAAGAGTCGTCTCCAACACCACAGTTCAAAAACATCAATTCTTTGGTGCTCAGCTTTCTTCATAGTCCAACTCTCACATACATACATGACCACTGGAAAAACCATAGCCTTGACTAGACCGACCTTTGTTGGCAAAGTCATGTCTCTGCTTTTGAATATGCTATCTAGGTTGGTCATAAAGGAGTAAGCTTACTACCTTAGCAACTTTCAAATATGCAATACAGTATTATTAACCATAGTCACTGAGCTGTCCATTACATCCCATGACTTATGAGACTTACTATTTTACAGCTGGAAATTTGTATCATTGGACCCCCTTCTATTTCATTCACCCTCCACGTCCTGCCTCTGGCAACCCCCAATCCCTTCTCTGTATCTTACGAGTTAGGTTTTTGTTTGTTTTTTTAAGATTCCTCATATAAGTGAGAATATATATATTTTTTCTCTGTCTGACTTACTTCATTTAGCATAAAAGCTCAGACTCCCAGGTAAGTGAGTAGAGCTCTGAACTCTGACCCTACTCCTGCCCAATCTCCACATCCACCCACTGGCTTCCCATTGGCTCTGAAAGCTGCTTGACTTTACAGAGGCCACACCCATGATCCAACAAGCTTTCTATCTGGAGACTAAAAGTCTGGTGACAGCTGAAAAGTGAAATTGTTAGTTGCTCAGTCGTGTCTGACTTTTTGCAACCCAAAGTGCTGCACTCAATATGCCAGCAAATTTGGAAAACTCAGCAGTGGCCACCGGACTGGAAAAGGTCTGTTTTCATTCCAATCCCAAAGAAAGGCAATGCCAAAGAGTGCTCAAACTACCGCACAATTGCACTCATCTCACATGCTAGTAAAGTAATGCTGAAAATTCTCCAAGCCAGGCTTCAGCAATATGTGAACCGTGAACTTCCTAATGTTCAAGCTGGTTTTAGAAAAGGCAGAGGAACCAGAGATCAAATTGCCAACATCTGCTGGATCATGGAAAAAGCAAGAGGGTTCCAGAAAAATATCTATTTCTGCTTTATTGACTATGCCAAAGCCTTTGACTGTGTGGATCACAATCAACTGTGGAAAATTCTTCAAGAGATGGGAATACCAGACCACCTGATCTGCCTCTTGAGAAATCTGTCTGCAGGTCAGGAAGCAACAGTTAGAACTGGACATGGAACAACAGACTGGTTCCAAATAGGAAAAGGAGTACGTCAAGGCTGTATATTGTCACCCTGTTTATTTAACTTATGTGCAGAGTACATCATGAGAAACGCTGGACTGGAAGAAACACAAGCTGGAATCAAGATTGCCGGGAGAAATATCAGTAACCTCAGATATGCAGATGACACCACCCTTATGGCAGAAAGTGAAGAGGAACTAAAAAGCCTCTTGATGAAGGTGAAAGTGGAGAGTGGAAAAGTTGGCTTAAAGCTCAACATTCAGAAAACGAAGATCATGGCATCTGGTCCCATCACTTCATGGGAAATAGATGGGGAAACAGTGGAAACAGTGTCAGACTTTATTTTTCTGGGCTCCAAAATCACTGCAGATGGTGACTGCAGCCATGAAATTAAAAGATGCTTACTCCTTGCAAGGAAAGTTATGACCAACCTAGATAGCATATTCAAAAGCAGAGACATGACTTTGCCAACAAAGGTTCGTCTAGTCAAGGCTACGGTTTTTCCTGTGGTCATGTATGGATGTGAGAGTTGGACTGTGAAGAAGGCTGAGCACTGAAGAATTGATGCTTTTGAACTGTGGTGTTGGACAAGACTCTTGAGAGTCCCTTGGACTGCAAGGAGATCCAACCAGTCCATTCTGAAGGAGATCAGCCCTGGGATTTCTTTGGAAGGAATGATGCTAAAGCTGAAACTCCAGTACTTTGGCCACCTCATGCGAAGAGTTGACTCATTGGAAAAGACTGATGCTGGGAGGGATTGGGGGCAAGAGGAGAAGGGGACGACAGAGGATGAGATGGCTGGATGGCATCACTGACTCGATGGATGTGAGTCTGAGTGAACTCCGGCAGTTGGTGACGGACAGGGAGGCCTGGCGTGCTGCGATTCATGGGGTTGCAAAGAGTCGGACATGACTGAGGGACTGATCTGATCTGATCTGATCTGATGGAGCTATGGAGCTATGGAAGCCCTCCAGGCTTCTCTGTCTATGGAATTCTCCAGGCAAGAATAGTGATGAGCAGGACCTGAAGGAAGCTGGAAACACACCTGGGGCAGCCACCCACCCCTCATATCATCTGCCCAGGAATTGAGGAACAGACCTGCCACCTGTAGCTTCCCGTCAGCGGAGGGGCTGGGGTGGATGGCAACCAGTGCCTCTTGGGACCTTGTTGATTAAGACCCTGTTGATGGGGGCACTGGTGTTTAGGAAGATATGTGATGAATGTGGAAACCAGCTACATCAGCTCCGTAGAAACAGCAACATGGAAAATACTCTGCGTCATTAGACACAGCCTGGCTCTCCTCCCAGAAAAGCATACGCGGAAGAAGACGCTTGGCTTGCTTAATTAAACCAAACAGAGACAGGCATGTCCTAAGCTGTATGGGGAAAGGTCTTTGGAGACAGACAGGGGTCTGGTCCTGGCTTTGCTGCATGTTCGCTGTGATGCTGGCAGGACAGTCATTTTCCTACAGAACAACAGGTCCCCGTGTGAATGCTCCACACCCTGCCTGGTACCGCCGGGCAGAAGGGTGCTGGGGGCCACTCTGAGCACAGACTCTGTGCTGGTGACCTTGACTGACAGTCCTCAGGCGTTCTCTGTCTCTTCTCTGCCTCCATTCCTGATCCGGAATGTCTCTCAGCACCCCAGTGACTCTCCATGAAAGGCAGATCAACATAATAAGGCCTGTGGGGGGGATAAGGTGAAACAGGGGTTTTCAAGGCCTTCTGGGTGCTCATATCCTCCCCAGAGAGAATCAGACCACAGCCCTTCAGCCCAGACCTTATGTGAGCCCCAGTTCTGGTGAGCTGCCTTGGCTTGAGCATGGTCTCTGAGAAGGTGGAAAGGTGACCCAACTCCTAGTCCCCAGGGCCACACTGCACTCATGGCCTTTGTGGTTCCGTTGCTTAGTCATATCTGATTCTTTGTGACCCCATGGACTGCAGCACATTGGACTTCCCTATCCTTCACTATCTCCCAGAATTTGCTCAAACTCATGTCCATTGAGTCAGTGATGCCATCCAACAATCTCATCCTCTGTCGTCCCCTTCTCTTCCTGCCCTCAGTCTTTCCCAGCATCAGGGTCTTTTCCAATGAGTTGACTCTTCAAATAGGTGGCCAAAGTATTGAAGCTTCAGTCTTTCCAATGAATATTCAGCGTTAATTTCCTTTAGGATTGACTGGTTTGATCTTGCTATCCAAGGGACTCTCAAGAGTCTTCTACAACACCACAGTTCAAAAGCATCAGTTCTTCAGCACTCAGTCTTCTTTATGGTCCAACTCTCACATCCATACATGACAACTGGAAAAACCATAGCTTTGACTAAGCAGACCTTTGTCTGCAAAGTAATATCTTTGCTTTTTAATATGCTGCCTAAGTTTGTCATAGCTTTTCTTCCAAGGAGAAAGTTTCTTTTAATTTCACAGCTGCAGTCACCATCTGCAGTGATTTTGGAGCACAAGAAAATAAAGTCTGACGCTGTTTTCTTGTTTCCCCGTCTACTTGCCATGAAGTGATGGGACCGGATGTCATGATCTTAGTTTTCTGAATGCTGAGTTTTAAGCCAGCTTTTTTACTTTACTCTTTTATCTTCATCAAGAGGCTCTTTAGTTCCTCTTCAGTTCCTCTTCACTTTTTGCCCTTAGGGTGGTGTCATCTGCATTTATGAGGTTATTGATATTTCTCCTGGCAATCTTGATTCCAGCTTGTGCTTCATCCAGCCTGGCACTTTGCATGATGTACTTTCTATATTGGGCTTCCCAGGTGGCAGTAGTGGTAAAGAACCAGGCTGTCAATGCAGAAATGTAAGAGATGCGGAGTTGATCCCTGGATTGGGAAGATACCCTGGAGGAATGCATGACAACCCACTCCAGTTTTCTTGTCTGGAGAATACCCATGGACAGAGAAGCCTGGCAGGCTGGAGTCCATAGGGTGGCACAGAGTTGGCCATGACTGAAGCGACTTAGCATGCATGCCTGCACTATGCTTGTAAGTTAAATAAGCAGGGTGACAATATACAGCCTGATGTACTCCTTTCCCAGTTTTGAACCACTTCATTGTTCCATGTGCGGTTCTAACTGTTGCTTCTTGACCTGCATACAGGTTTCTCAAGAGGTCTAGTGAACTCTATGATCTGGGGTTGGCTTCACTGCTGAGATGTCTATAGTGCCCAGAACAGTGTCCCATACTGGCTGGGTCACCATCTTTCCAATGATGGTGAAAAGGAAGAAGGATAGTTCCTGAGGATAAGTGATGCCTTTCTCCCCAGAGCCTGTGTGAAGCCAGGCTAGGAGGTCTGTCCTTAGGCCTCTGGGAGAATTTAGCACTGGATTTCCATGCAGTGAAAGTGAGATCTAGTCTTTCAAGATTTAGTCCCTTTCACAATCTGGTCCAAAGAAGACCTTCAGGAGAAATGAGTTTCACACTTCTCCTAGGGTTACCCATCCTGAAAGCACGGCTAAACATCTCTGAGATGCCAAACAGTGTTTGACAAGCAGAGGACCTTACTGTTCCTCCAACTCTGGGGGCCATACTGGCTGGTCAGAGTGTGGGGATGGGAATGAGACAGTGGGAGATGGATTGTGTAGAAATGACAGTGGAGTGTTCTGCTCTTTAAAGACTGGTGGTGAAGAGCATAGAACTTGGCATCAGATCGATCTTGGCTTTGCCACTTACTGGTTACGTAAATTAAGTAAATTTTGCACATCATGTCTTAATTTCCTCATCTGCATAATAGCAATAATAAAAGCATCTACCGAACAGAGTTGCTATGAGTACCTGGTACATCAGATCAGATCAGTCGCTCAGTCATGTCCAACTCTTTGCGACCCCATGAATTGCAGCACACCAGGCCTCCCTGTCCATCACCAACTCCTGGAGTTCACTCAGACTCATGTCCATCGACTCAGTGATGCCATCCAGCCATCTCATCCTCTGTCGTCCCCTTCTCCTTTTGCCCCCAATCCCTCCCAGCATCAGAGTCTTTTCCAAGGAGTCAACTCTTTGCACGAGGTGGCCAAAGTACTGGAGTTTCAGCTTTAGCATCATTCCTTCCAAAGAAATCCCAGGGCTGATCTCCTTCAGAATGGACTGGTTGGATCTCCTTGCAGTCCATGGGACTCTCAAGAGTCTTCTCCAACACCACAGTTCAAAAGCATCAATTCTTTGGCACTCAGCCGTCTTCACAGTCCAACTCTCACATCCATACATGACCACAGGAAAAACCATAGCCTTGACTAGACGAAACTTTGTTGGCAAAGTCATGTCTCTGCTTTTGAATACGCTATCTAGGTTGGTCATAACTTTCCTTCCAAGGAGTAAGCATCTTTTAATTTCATGGCTGCAGTCACCATCTGTAGTGATTTTGGAGCCCAGAAAAATAAAGTCTGACACTATTTCCACTGTTTCCCCATCTATTTCCCATGAAGTGATGGGACCAGATGCCATGATCTTCGTTTTCTGAATGTTGAGCTTTAAGCCAACTTTTTCACTCTCCACTTTCACCTTCATCAAGAGGCCTTTTAGTTCCTCTTCACTTTCTGCCATAAGGGTGGTGTCATCTGCATATCTGAGGTTATTGATATTTCTCCCAGCAATCTTGATTCCAGCTTGTGTTTCTTCCAGTCCAGCGTTTCTCATGATGTACTCTGCATAGAAGTTAAATAAACAGGGTGACAATATACAGCCTTGACGTACTCCTTTTCCTATTTGGAACCAGTCTGTTGTTCCATGTCCAGTTCTAACTGTTGCTTCCTGACCTGCAGACAGATTTCTCAAGAGGCAGATCAGGTGGTCTGGTATTCCCATCTCTTGAAGAATTTTCCACAGTTGATTGTGATCCACACAGTCAAAGGCTTTGGCATAGTCAATAAAGCAGAAATAGATGTTTTTCTGGAACCCTCTTGCTTTTTCCATGATCCAGTGGATGTTGGCAATTTGAACATCAGGAAGTTCACGGTTCACATATTGCTGAAGCCTGGCTTGGAGAATTTTGAGCATTACTTTACTAGCGTGTGAGATGAGCACAATTGTGTGGTAGTTGGAGTATTCTTTGGCATTGCCTTTCTTTGGGATTGGAATGAAAACTGACCTTTTCCAGTCCTGTGGCCACTGCTGAGTTTTCCAAATTTGCTGGCATATTTTGTTTATTAAGAGGCAGAGAGGGACAATAATGGTGTGATGGTGATGGTAGTGATGGTGATAACTAATTTAGGCTCAGAATCTCTTCCTGTGGGTAATCTGTCTACTTGGATTCTTTTCTGGTTTATGAAAAATAGTAAGTTTGATTTAGCTTATATAGTTTAAACAAAGTGTTAATAAATACCCATTTATCATGTCTTCTTATGTTCAGTTTATCTAATTGTCCTTGAAGAAAATACTTGTTTATAAAACGAGTTTTCATTCTTAGATATTGCAGTTTTGTGTCTGCAAAATAAAAATCTTTGCTTTTGCTGTTGTTTCCTAGGAAAGTTTTTTTTTTTCTGGAGATCTTTTTGATATGTTAAGCACCTCTATGAGGATAATTAAATAATTTAACATGAAAATGAAAGTGAAGTCGCTCAGTTGTATCCAACTCTTTGTGACCCCATGGACTGTAGCCTAACAGGCTCCTCTGTCCATGGGATTTTCCAGGCAAGAATACTGGAGTGGGTTGCCATTTCCTCCTCCAGGAGATCTTCCTGACCCAGGGATTGAACCCATGTCTCTCGAATTGTAGGCTGATGCTTTACCATCTGAGCCACCAGGGAAGTCCAATTTAACATATGAAGGTAAATTAAAGTAAGTATTAAGCCAGAAAAAGCTTTAATTGTGAAACCAAAACAAAAAGGACATGAGGAACTTTTTTAGTTTTCTTAACTGGCATGATGGGCTTAGCATCAGCCTGCTGCTAAGTCACTTCAGTTGTGTCCGACTCTATGTGACCCCATAGATGGCAGCCCACCAGGCTCCCCCGTCCCTGGGATTCTCCAGGCACAAACACTGGAGTGGGTTGCCATTTCCTTCTCCAATGCATGAAAGTGGAAAGTGAAAGTGAAGTCGCTCAGTCGTGCCCAACTCTTAGTGACCCCATGGACTGCAGCCTACCAGGCTTCTCCGTCCATGGGATTTTCCAGGCAAGAGTACTGGAGTGGGGTGCCATTGCCTTCTCCGAGCAGCAGCCTAGGAATGTTAAATATACATGATGTGACATTCTGTGTAATTTGAGGGGGTTCTCTTATTATGCTTTATGGAAACCTGACTACGGTTACCTGAACATGTTTATTAGATTTTGTTTATGGTTTTTTTTCCCTCTTTTTTGGTTATTGTTTTCATTCAGAAATCGTTTCTATTCCTAAAATCTGCCCACTTATGTGCACTTTGTATGTGGCTGACAGGTGGCACTTGTCCAGATGTGGGTTTCTCACACTGGTCCCATTGGGTGAGGATGGGTGTTCTCCCACAGTGCGCTGGTTTCCAGTCTGCAGGTAGATTGAGAAGATGTGGGAACCACAAACACTGTAGTAGCCTTTCTGGTTCTGGTGTGATATATTGGGTACTTGTGAATTTTGGTGACCCGCATTGAGAGGAATCTCCCCCTAACTGAAAGTGTTGCTCATTTACACCGAGTGACTGGTGTGGTTCCACATGGCTTCCTGGGCAGTGACGGCCCCCTGACAAATAGTGCTTTTTTGGAAGTGACTGAACCTGAGAGTTTCTAGCCAACTGACATACAATGGCATCAGCATCCTTAGCACTAAAGGAGAGAATTGGGTGATAAAGCAGGTGACTTTTACATACCTTGGGCTGTACTCTGGCACTCTAGGTACTTGCTGCAGCTAAAAGTAGAACAAAGTCACTGAACGCTTTCAGAACCGAAGGAGGGACAGGATGGCAGCATTCCAGGTCTAGGGTCTAGGTGATGTGGAGTCCTAGTCTAGGATCTAGGTGGCATGGTAAGTTCTAAGGGAAAAAAATATGGCCACGCTCCCAAGAGTGCACAGCTAGCCTTAGCCCTTCTGTGAGAGAAACAGGGACTTGTGGGAGGCGCTGCGGAGTGCTGGAGGTGGGGACTATGCTAGGAGACAAGGACACAGGGCGAGCACAGTCCTGAGCCGAAGGCGCGCTTTGCCTCCAGGAGGGTCTCCCCGCCCCCACATCACGCTTGGCCGCTCGCTTGACGCAGGCGCTCGGCTTCCTCTTCCGGTTCCGTCTTTCCCTCTGCCGCTCGTACGGATATCTCTGAGGTGAATCGGCTTGAGACACACACTATCTATTTTGGAAAACAGGCTGCAATTGTTTGGAGAGCAGTTTCTAGACCTCCTTTTGAGGCTATTAAATCAGCTGCGCCAAGAGCCTGAGCATTTGTCCCACCTGTCCTGAGGGAGAGTGCAGGGGAAGCCAACCAGAGACCGTGGTCTCCACTCTTTGTATCGGTGACCGAGAAAACAGCCATTACATTGTCGAGCAAGGAAAAAGCTTGCTTTATCTACAATTTTCCATTGCACCCAGGAGTGAATCTGCATCATAGCAATTTGATATCTTTTGCTCCAGGGACTGAAAAGCATACAAGCTTGAGTTACTTCAGCTGCTTCCACAAAACGTGCTCTGTCTCTGACACACATATAACTTTTTTTTTTTTCCCTCATGATTCCAGGATGAGGGGAATTTGCCTTTTATTGTTTAATTGTATTACTATAAGAACAGATCACCGACTCAATGGACATGAATTTGAGCAAACTCCGGGAGATGATGAAGGACGGGGAAGTCTGGCTGCTGCAGTCCGTGGGGCTGCTAAGAGTTGGACATGACTTAGCAACTCAACAACAAGGAGAACACAACAGTGTTCCCCAGCCTCCATATTGCTGATGTTTTTGGTCTGGATACTTTGTTTCAGGGGCTGTCCTGAATATCGAAGGACTTTTATGAGCATCCCTGGCCTCTACCTACAAGATTCAGCTGCCAGCATCCCCGCTTCCTCTCCAGTCCCCCTGTTGTGACAACCGAATATGTCCTCAGACACTACCCAGTGTTCTCTGGGGCTGACACCGCCCACTCCCTCCGTGAAATCCACTGCCCTTGAGATAATGAAGATCCTTACTAATACTCTAAAGGCTTCAATACATCTCTGTTCAAAGAAAGACCCAAGAAGGTTTCTGTTTAATTTGCACAGAAGCTGAGCCCTTGTGCTACAAAATGTGGAACTGTCTTTTAGGTGACCCTTGCCAGCACAGAATGACAACGCTGAAATGTAATCAAAAAGCTCGCTCGGGGCTTCTGGATAGAGTCCTAAATCTTCTCCAGGCTATAACGGGTCATTATATCAGATCATGTGGGTTCTTTTCCAGTTAACAAATTGGATTTTTTTTTAAAGCATGGCAGTTGGATTTGTAATAATATTTAAGATTAAGTGGGAAGATGAGGGAAAAATTATTTTCTCTTGTCGTGCATGCCCTTAATTGAATTTTAGAATGTCTGTTCGGAAGAGCAAGTTCAATGTTAGAAGGTTGTGAGGATGCCACATGGTCAAAGTAAAAACAGATCCATGATGGTCCAAGAATTCCAAGAAAAATGAACTACCATGAACTCTTGTGATGGTCTATTTTATGTGTCAACTTGACTGGGCCACAATGCCTAAATATTTGGTCAGATATTATGCTGGATGTTTCTATGAGGGTAGTTTTGGTTGAAATTCACATTTAAACCAGTGGACTCCTGAGTGAAGCAGGTTACCTTTCATAATGTGTGTGGGCTTGAATAGAGCTCAAGATTGTCCTTCCCAGAGAAGAGAGAATTCTCCCAGCAGAATGCTTTTGGACTTGAATTATGTTTGCTCTTCTCTGGGTCTCCAGCCTGCTGGCCCACCCTGAAGATTTTGGACTCATAAACCTCCACACGGGACTTCCCAGGTGGCTCAGTGGTAAAGAATTCATCTGACAATTCAGGAGATAGGCATTCAATCCCTGGGTTGAGAAGATCTCCCGGAGAAGGAAATGGCAACCCCCTCCAGTATTCTTGCCTAGAGAATCCCACGGACAGAGGAGCCTGATGGCCTACAGTCCACCAGGTTGCAGAGTTGGAGATGACTGAGCAAGTGAGCACTCAGTGAGCACGGGCCTCCATAGTCACACGAGCCAATTCCTTAAATCTCTTTTTCTATCCATCTGTCATGTTGCAGTCCATGGGGTTGCAAAGAGTCGGATACGACTGAGCGACTAAACTGAACGGATCCATCTATCATCTATTTCTTTATGTCTATTCTATCTATCCTCCATCATCTACATATTTATTCGTATCTATTCTATTTATCAATCTATCATGTACCTATTTCTTTATATCTATTCTATCTATCCATGTACCATCTATATGTTTGTTTATATCTGTTCTTCCTGTCTATTGTCTATTGATCATCTGTCTATCTGTCACCTATCTGCTGGCTCTGTTTCCCTGGAGAACCTCAGCTAATACAACAATTGAGGATATTTCAAGTACACAAAACTTCCTGGTTGACCGCCACCACCCACTCACTCCCTCTCTTTTCTTCAGGAGCATATGGCTATAGATGTCTCCTGGGAGGGTTATGAAATGCCTGGTTTTTTAATTTTTTTTGTTTGTTTTGTTTTCATTTTTACACTGCAGAGGCAGCAGGATGCCAACTCTTGGGGGAGAAAAGTTTACTTTGGGGTTTGTAGAAGGAAGCATTTAACCAGCACAGCAGCTGCGAAGTTAGAAAAAGCTGCAGGGTTGCAGAAGAACCCCACAGGCTGCTGAGGTAGGAGGCAGATGTTTAAAAAAGAATTCATTAATTAAAAACACTTTGGGTCTTGTGGTATCTCCCACCCTGCAGGCTCTCCCTTGAGTCCTGCCCTTTCTCAGGGTGCCTGAGCCTGGTGCCTGCTGGGGTTAGGTAGTCCCTCCCTGCCACATGGGCTGTCATACCTGCAGCCTTGCTCCTGAGCACACGTGGGCTGCCGGCTTGTGGGAGAGCCAGGACTGGGTCTGGGAGCAGGATCGTTCCAGGTTGGTGTGCACTGGTGCACACTTGAGTCGGCATTCGGCAGTGTAACCTCTGAGCAGGTTCAAAATGCTCAGCTCAGAGCCTGGTTGCCTTTGCACCTGCTCTTCAGCTCCCTCCTGGCATTGGCTTTAATTGGGCAGACTCTCACGATGTCTCTGGTCTTGCATCATCAATTAACAACCACCACAATAATGATGATAAATGAACATAGATGGTGTGCTTACACAGCCCCATCGGGGAGGTTCTGGAGGCTTCCTCTTGCTGGTGATGAAGCTGAACCCAGAGAAGAAAACCCAGCTGCCCAGCTGGGGGAGGAGGGACATGGACTCTGAGGGCGCACCTCCCTGGGACTGCATCGGGGGGCTGACTCTGACCCTGGTTTGAGGATGCAGCTGAGTGTCCTCTGAAGCAGACAGGCATCGATGCCACAGACATGGACCTGAGAAGCAGCCCAGGTTCTTTTCTCTGGCCCCAGACAGGAACTGTCCCAGGGCTTCTCATTCCTTTAGGAGGGCACGTGCCAAAAAGTGAACTGGTCTTCCCAGGTCAGGCCAGGCAGCAGAGGGCCAGCGAGGACTTGGCGTGAGGGTGTCTGTTTCTTGGTGCCCCAGGTGGGTCTCAGGCTCCAGCGGTGGCAGCTGGGCAAGCTGGAGGCACTGGAAGATGGCATGTTCCCCTCCGGTACCTCCCAGGGCTGGACTCCCTCCAGTAACACCTGTAAGTTACAATCGCATTTCTTGCTGAAACCATTCAAGGGCTGAGTTTGTACTGGGGTGACATGAGCCCCAACAGAGACCAGGGCACAGCATGCAGGAGCCGGGGCAGAAGTCAGCTTGGTTGATCTCAGGGTCACACGGGATCCCCAGGGGGTCCTTTGGTCCCAGGGTGCCCATCCCTGCTCCACAGGTCACTCACTATGCCTCCTGTCTTCTCTGTTTCCTTGCTGCTGCTCCTGCACAGCGTCTACAGTGGCACTGAGCCAACCATCTCCTTCTGGAATCTTCTCTCCCTGCTAACCCACAATCTCAGCATTGCACAGTTCCAGCATGCTGTTCATGTTGGAAACCCTGTCCTACCGAAACTGGTTTCCCTATTAACCAGGGGGTTAATGCCCGCAATTTTCTTTTCATCTTTTACCAAACTCTGCGTACACAGTGGCCCAATTAGACAGGTGAAGGGCTGAGATCCAGAGATGCTGATTGAGAAACTTCTCACCCCAACAGGGGCCAGGTTGGAACCAGGCAGGTGTGAGCCTGCACCAATGCAAAGCCCACCACCCTAACCCTTTCCTCAAGCCCCCCCATTGAAAGTGAAAGTCGTTCAGTTGTGTCTGACTCTTGGGAACTCTCCAGTCCAGAATACAGGAGTGGGTAGCCTTTCCCTTCTCTAGGGGATCTTCCCAACCCAGGGATCAAACCCAGGTCTCAGGCATTGCAGGCAGATTCCTTACCAGCTGAGGCACCAGGGAATCCCCCTATTCATCACCTTACAATTACTGGTATGTCTGCTCTGACTGGTACCTTCCTTAAGGATCCTGAAAGGAGTGTAAGAGTCCATGGGTCTATCGTAGTCACAGACACATGCAAGCATCCTCTCAGTTGATTTTATTTTTTAAATTAATTTTTTCTGGAGTAGAGTTGCTTTACAATGTTGTGCTAGTTTCTACTGTACAGCAAAGTGAATCAGCCGCACCTGTACACATATCCCCTTTCTTGGATTTTCTTCCCATTTAGGTCACCGCAGAGCACTGAGTGGACAGAGGAGACCAAAGGGCTGCAGTCCACAGGGTCGTAAAGAGTTGGACACGACTGAGCGACTAATGCACACAGAGCACTGAGGAGGTGCCTTACAATGAAGTTCTCATTAGAAACCTGTTTTCTACACAGCATCAGTAGTGCATACATGTCAATGCCAGCCTCCCAATTACTCCCACCCCAACTCCTTTCCCCTCCTTGGTGGCCATATATTTGTCTGTCTATATATTTCTGTTTTGCAAATAAGATCATTTATACCCTTTTTCTTCCCTGGTGGCTCAGACAGTAAAGCGTCTGCCTACAAAGCGAGACCCAGGTTCGATCCCTGGGTTGGGAAGATCCCCTGGAAAAGGAAATGGTAACCCATTCCAGTACTCTTGCCTGGAAAATCCCATGGACGGAGGAGCCTGGTAGGCTACCGTCCACAGGGTTGCAAAGAATAGGACACGACTGAGCGACTTCACTTTCATACCATTTTTCTAGATCCCACATACATGCATTAATGTGCACTATTTGTTTTTCTGACTTACCTCGCTGTGTGTGACAGCCTCTAGGTCCATCCTCAGTTGATTTCAGAACATTTCCATCACCTCAAAGAGAAGCCCTGTTTCCTTAAGCTCTCACCCCTTGTATCCTGCCTGCCCCCCAACCCCCAGCCCTGCGCAGCCACTGTCTCTAGATATCTCCTGATTCTGGACATTTCATGCAAATGGAATCCTATGATACATGGTCTTTTGTGACTGGCTTCTTTCACTGAGCATAATATTCTCAAGGTTCACTCATATTGTCCCATAGATCAGTACTGCATTCGTTTGCATGGCCAAATAATGGAACAATATTTACAATGGAGTAATATTCCATTTGTGTGTATGTGTATGTGTGTATATAACATTTTATGTATTCAGTTTTCAGTTGATGGACCTATTTGGGTTGTTTTTACCTTTTGGCTGTTATATATAATGCTACCCTAAACATCTGTGTACAAATTCTTGTGCAGACATGTGTTTTCATTTATTTGGGGTATATACAGAAATAATAGACATGCTGGGTCACACAGTAACTCTGTTTAATTGTTTGAGGAACTGCCAGCCTGTTTTCCTAAGTGGCCGCACCGTTTTTCATTCTCTGTATGAGTCACTGCACACGGGTCTGATTTCCCCACGTCTTCAAGGCTTATTATTTGGACTTTTGATCCCTGCCATCCCCGTGGGTGTGAACAGGTATCTCACTGTCTCGATTTGCATTTCTCTGGTGACTGATGATCTGGAGCATTTCTTGGGTGCCTATTGGCCATTTGTGTATCTTTCCTGGACCAGTGTTGGCTAACAGTGGCTTTTGACCCTGGGCACTAAGCTTCAGTCTCAGTCTTCCCATCTGTGAAATGGGCTGACTACCACCCGTAGAGCACTCTTACAGAAGATACGATATGTGCTATTGGGACTTAGTGACTCTGACCTGAGGATGCATGCAGCAGAGAGCTGCGATCTCAGGAGCTACTAGAACTGGGGGTGGACGGCCCCCCCACGGCCTGGGTCACTCATCCCTTGGCACTTCTGCCTTGCTCTCTTCCCTGTCCCCCCGCACACAGGCTTTGGCCGCTCTGTGTCCAAAATATGTGGTGGGCAAAACTTTCTCATAGTAAAGCTCAGGAAACCAATTGACCAAATGAACAGCTATTCCAACAGTGTGAGCTGGGAGCAGAGTTTCTGGCTTTTCATCATGTGGTTGAGGTCCTGAATTGAATAGTGTCCCCCCGAGAAGATGGATAGTTCAGGTCGATTCCCAGGGTCCATGAACATGACCTTATTTGGAATTAGGCTTCTTGCAGATCTGATTTGTTGAGGTGAGGTCATCTAGGTGGGCTTCCCTAGTGGCTCAGATGGTAAGGAATCTGCCTGCAATGCAGGAGACCTGGGTCCAACCCCTGGATCAGGAAGATCCCCTGGAGGAGGGCATGGCAACCCACCCCAGTATTCTTGCCTGGAGAACCCCATGGACAGAGGAGCCTGGTGGGCTACAGTCCATGGAGTGGCAGAGTAGGACACAACTAAATGACTAATGCTTCCACTTTTCACACTGGATGGGGGTGGCTCTGGTCCAGTGACAACAGAAGCAGAGACTGGGTTTCTGTTGCAACAAGTCAGTGATCACTAGACATTGCCAGCAGCCGCCGGAAGTGGCCGAGGCCGAGGATGATAGTCACCTGCAGCTTCTGGGGAGGCGGCCCTGCCCACACCTTGACTGCAAACCTCTAGGCTCCAGGACCAGGAGCTCACGCATTTCCACTGTTTCCAGTCTGGGGTACTTCGTCATGGTGGCAACTAACAAATGCAGGTGACGATGATGTTTGTGACAATGTGCCCTGGGGGGCAATTCTGCCCCGTTTGTTGTGTGCTTGGTATTTCTATTTGTGTGTGTTAGTCACTCAGCCATGTCTGACTCTTTGTGACCGCATGAACTGTAGCCAGCCAGGCTCCTCTGTCCATGGGATACTCCAGGCAATAATACTGGAGTGGGTGGCCATGCCCTCCTCCAGGGGATCTTCCTGACTCAGGGATCGAACCTGGGTCTCCTGCAGCTCCTGCATTGCAGGCAGATTCTTTACCATCTGAGCCACCAGGGAAGCCCAAGAATACTGGAGGGGGTTGCCTAACCCTCCTCCAGGGGATCTACCCAACCCAGGGATCGAACCTGGGTCTCCTGCACCTCCTGCATTGCAGGCAGATTCTTTACTCTCTGAGCCACCAGGGAAGCCCTTCACAGTCATATAGTAACTAGATATAATCATGAGTGTAATAAATGGTGGAAGACCTGCGGCTCTTGTCATTCTCAGGTCTGCTTAGACATAGATCATTCTGAAAGATAATACAGACTTTGGAAGAAGGTAGGCTGCATTCTCTAAGTGGAGGGTCTGGGCCCTAATGAGTCATAGGAAGTGTTTGGTAACCTCCTCCCAACAAATGTCTACACAAACATTTCTCAGAAGGCTACATGGTCTGGTAAGTCAATGTTATGTACCTAGAACAACTCTCCCACTAAATGCACAAGACCCTCATTCTGTCCTCAACTTAGAAAGGGGGGTGGAAGCATGAATGCAAACAGCAGCATCCAGAGGTGACACCAGGGGCCGGGGGAGGCCAGGGTTGGGGACACAGACTCTGGCCTTACGTGCCCTCCCCTGGCTCAGGGCCGCCAAGCTGTCCTGTCCTTCTAGGGTGAAAACAGGTCAGGGTCCCTCCCAGCTCACATCTGTTGTCTGACTCTGGATCTCAAAGCTAATAATTAGGATTATTTTCTCATCCTGCTCATAAGGGTTCCAGGGGATCTTTGGATAAATTAGGTGAATGTCTTATTTGTCAAACACTGCTCACAGCCACCCCTGGGCTTACTACTAATCATTCTTCCCAAGTCTGTTCCCAAAGGACCTTCTGAGCACAGGGCCAGCTGCTCGGCCCAAGGAGTGCATTTTAATCCACTGTATTAAAGCTTTTCTACTTGATGACATTTCAAAGGAGGCGATTAGACTCGAGGTGCCAGGTGTCCAATAGTTTGGCTTTGTGTCTGGGAAACAATTTGTGAACATACTCCTTATTTTTGCATGTTCGTATTTTTTTTGAAACCATCTGGTAACCCTAGCGAGATGAGAAAGAACAATCTCTGAGATATAAGAGAAAACAAACCACGCAGGAGCTTTATTAGAATGATTATTCTTGAAGTTAACCATTGATAAATTCATTCAGGGGAACAATTTGCTTTCAGTGATCAGGAGCCCACAGATACACACCAGATGTAGCTAAAAGGACGAGAAAAATGCACAGCACGGCGCTCCTGGCCGCAGCACTACAAGGTACCAAGGATGTGCCTTCATCTCTGCAGCACGTGTGCAGCGGTCCACAGACTGGCCCAGCGCTGCCTGCTCTCAGGGTCCGTCAGAGATGCCGGCTCCGGGAGGTCGCCAGGAGGAGGCTACACACCCAGGTGGCATCTCCAAAAGCCAGCCTCTGTTTATAGGAACATCTCAGCGATTAAGAAATATGAGATGTGACTACGCACTGCCTTGAGGGTGAGACCCCAGCTCTAGAAGTCAGTGAGAGGGGAAACCAAGTCGCCTTTAGGATGTGAAGCGGGGCTGGCTTTTCCCTTAGAGAGGGGCAAAAGCTAGGTCTGCATCACCTTTACCAATCGTGGACATGGAGTTGGAAAGAGTGTCAGAAAGGCTGTGGGGGGCCTGCTGCCCCCATTGCGGACCTGCTGCAAATACCACACTGGCAAGTGGGATGGTCAGGCCACACCAGCTCCCAAAGCATTTGCTCCGGGAGAGTCAAACAACTGCTTTTCAGAAAAGCAGGGCGCCCGGTTGCTGTGAGGCAGTAAGCAGTGTAGGGCAGCTCTGGGCAGGAAACCCAGGCAGAAAGCGGAGGGTAATCTGAGATGCCCAAGTGAACAGTGCCCTGGGGCAGAGGTTGTTCTGACGCTCTGACTGACTGACAAACAGGCTTTTCCAGCTCCAGTGGTGGGTGATGCTTCTACTTTTCCCTCGGGGAGCAAAGGCAGGTTTCCATCCCTCCCATCTTTCCCTGTGGTCAATGCTTTTGCTCTAGTGTTCCAGGATTAGCCATGTGTCTATTCCTCCACCTGGTCAGGGATCACTCCGAGAACTCCAAAGCAGTTCTCGAGATGATCGCTGAAAAAAATGAAGGTTCGCCTTGATTTCCTGGCGAGCCTGTGTGGATGGTGGGGACGTGCAGGACTTGGGACCCACAGAGAAATCTCATTCTGGAAGTATTGTGTTTGGGCAATATTTTTCAGCCAGGTGACTCTTGGAATAAAAGAGCCTCTTCAAAGTGGTAGGCTCTTCTCTGGCTTTTCTGGGAGAGCTTGGTGTTGCCCTGTGCTCGGATCCCTCCTCACAGAAGGGAGGGAAATTCAGCGATGCTGTTGTCTACTGCATATCCTCCCTACTCAGGTTTTCTGAAATTAACGCCTTCATCTCTTTCTCTTCCCTCTAGGTGTTAAAATTTGATTGTCCTATTACTAAAAAGCATGCAATGATTGAGCTTTCCCCTGACCTTAATCTAATCCTCCCAGATTTGTGCCTGCTAATTTTTAAGACCACTGGCAGGGGAACTGATGAACCAGAACTGAAGCTAAACTGGGAACAATGTCACATCACTCAGGTCTTGGTAAGTCCTGCTCAGGGCACAGAGAGAGGTGTTATGGTCCTCGAACGACATCAGCCAGGACTCCCTGGCAGTGAGGTTTGGGGGTCTGATTCTAGTTTTAGAGCTGGAAATTGAAGGCTAAAGAATGGGCGCTTTGCTTTGTCTTAGATTTCCCGATGGGGCAGTGTTTTGAGGAAGATGCCAGTTCTCTTTGCCAGCGAAATACCAAGTGTCGGGGAACCGAGGTGTGGCCGGTGAGGGCGCTGGGTCCTCGCCGGTCACTTGCGAGGTTGCTGGATGTGCTGGGTCCTCGGGGAGGGGTGCCTGTCTATGGAGGCATGGGGCTTCTGGTGGGCCACCTGGGCGGCTGCTGGGGGGAAGTCCTTGTCACCCTGTGGGAAGACATGGAAAGCACTGGCTCAAAGCACTGTCTCAACAACCGTGGACAGTTAGTTGAGTTCATGCATGCCTGTCTGCTCAGTCGCTCAGTCATGTCTGACTCTCTGTGACGCCATGGACTGTAGCCTACCAGGCTCTTCTGTCCATGCGATTTCCCAGGCAAGAATACTGGGGGTGGGGGGGCCATTTCCTTCCTCCAGGGGATCTTCCTGACCCAGGGATCAAACATGTGTCTCCTGCATTGCAGGTGGATTCTTTACTGTCTGAGCCACCAGGGAAGCCTGAGTAAGTTCATGAGCAAGAACCAAACCCAGCATTCTCTGGCTTCCCTGTGCGAGTGGGTGGGTGGTGGAGTGGACAACCTGTTGGAAGGTGGAAACTCATCTCCTAGGACTGTGGGGAGGTCCTGAGGCTTTTTGGGGAGCTTAAAGGGGCACAAAGACCCATGTACTTTCTAGAAGGTGAGAAAGCTCGCCATCTCTGTCCCCACACCAGGGGTCAGGTACCACATGACTCACTCAGAACTAAGCTTGGGTGTTGGGTGGCTTTCTTCTGCTAGAACAGTTCTTGTGGTCATTTTGAATCCCATGGACAGAGGAGCCTGGTGGGCTATAGTCCATGGGCTCACAAAAGAGTTGAACCCGACTCAGCGACTAACACTTCACAGGTATTGCCATGTAATTCTTATTTCAAATTTCTTCAACCATTAAAAATGTAAAAACATTGTCAGCTCACAGATCCCCCAGAAACCCTTTGGCCTGTGGACAGGCTGCTGACCTGGTCAAGTCTAAAGAGGAAGAAGACAGAAGAGGATGGAGGAGAGACAGGCAGGCACTCTGGGCTCTTCCTGGCCACCACCCGGTCTGTCCCCGACCACAGAAGCACGTTCCATGGACAGGGGGGAAATTAAGAGCCTCCCCACCCCCTGGCTCCCGGGTGGATGAGTGGGGTGGAGTAAGGACAGGAGGGATCAGGAGATCATGTGCTGAGACCCCAAAATGATGAAAGGGCTCTTACCCGGGCGATGACTCCGGAGATAAACACGGTCGGCTTGGGTGGACTGGAAGACAAGAAGGAAAAGACATGGACCACCATGACTCACAGAGAGGAACAGCAGGTGATGCGAATGGGGAGACTGACTTTGTGACCACATGACAAATAAGGAGCCCCTGGAGGGAGGCGGGAGCACGCCTCTTGCCGTTATTTCATCACATGGACCCGATGGCCGCCATGCTCCGGACATCCGGGGGGTCCCCTTCCTCCTGAGGCTGAGCTCAGGCGGAGAGGGAGAATGCTGTAGCAGACAGAGGACATGTCGCTGAAAAGTACTCTTTTTGTTTTTGGTCAATCCTTCAGCTAACTGTGGGGAAGCCCAGTGGTTTTGGTCTCAACAGACTGTGGACTTGGGGTGATCCCTGGAGCAGGGAAGGGGCAGGGTCACAGGAGAACAGGAGACTCCAGGCAAGGAGCCTCCTGTCCTCTGGGCTGCGAGGCACTGCCCTTGCCAGAGTCCTCGGCTTCCAGAAACTTCTAACGGGTGAGATTCTCAGAGCCGATCAATGCAAAGCTCTTGGCCTTTCTGGGAATCCAAGTATTAAAAACGTAAGGTCCATGCTTCCGCTGCAGGTGGCACGGGTTTGATCCCTTGTTAGGGAACTGAGGGGCTTCGCTGGTGGCTCAGATGGTCAAGAATCTGCCCACAATGCAGGAGACTTGGGATCGATCCCTGAGTCAGGAAGATCCCCAAAAGAGGGCATGGCAAACCCTCCAGTACTGTTGCCTGAGAAACCCCATGGACAGAGGAGCCTGGCAGGCTACAGCCCATGGGGGTCACAAAAGAGTCAGACAAGACTTAGAGACTAACACTTTCACTTCACTGTCTTAGGGAACTAAGATCCTGCATGTTCCATGGTGTAGCCAAAGAACAAAAAAGAAAAGAAAAGAAAAAGTAAGGTCCTTGTGAAGCTCTTGCTATTTCTTAATCTCTTTCATCATACTGACTGACCCACCCTGTCACCAATACTGAGGGAACAGGATTTAGGATGAAAGCACTACATGTTCATTGTTCAAAAGCAACAAGCCAAGCACGTTAAAATGACTTGTAGTTCTGCTACCTGGAGAGAACTACTGTTGACGTGCAGGACGTCCTTCTAGCCTTCCTTTTTGTGGACAGAGAGATGCACTCGTTTCCTTATTAAATTGTCTTCTTACCAAAAGAGTCACTTTGTTTTGTAGTCTGCATTCTGCACTTAGTATCTGGTGAGCATACTTCTATGATATTATAAACTCTTCTATGGGTTCAATCCCTGGGTCAGAAAGATCCCCTGGAGGAAGGCATGGCAACCCACTCCAGTATTCTCACCTGGAGAATCCCACGGACAGAGGAGCCTGGCAGGCTACTGTCCATGGGGTTGCAAGAGTCAGACACGACTGAGGTTACTTAGCACTCACACATATGCCTTTATAAAAATAACCGCACGTGTCATAGTTTAGAAGCATCACAACACAGTTCCAGGTAGTACACAGGTGTGCACGCTTCTGAAATGTCTCAATGAGAGATAAGGGGACCCAGAAGCCATTAGGTGAATCCAAGGCCGGCCAGTCAGGGTGGACAGTGGGGTGAGGGCAGCTCTGGGAAGCGGGTGGCTTGGCTTAAGGCTGGTCCTGTGGGCAGACAGAGTGGAATCGTCACCCCTGAGCTGCCCAGCCCACCTCCCAGCAGCTCTGCTGCTCCACCCTGGAAGGAAATCACTTGTTTTAGCTCTCTTTTGCTGCAGGCAAAAGTCCCAGCATTCAGAAAGTTTGCTGTTTACATTGGAAGTTCATTTCAGTCACTCAATCGTGTCCGACTCTGCAACCCCATGGACTGCAGCACGCCAGGCCTCCCTGTCCATCACCACCTCCCAGAGTTTACTCAAACTCATGTCCATCAAGTTGGTGATGCCATCCAGCCATTTCATCCTCTGTCGTCCCCTTCTCCTCCCACCTTCAGTCTTTCCCAGCATCAGGGTCTTTTCAAATGAGTCAGATCTTCACATCAGGTGGCCAAAGTATTGGAGCTTCAGCTTCAGCATCAGTCCTTCCAATGAATATTCAGGACTGATTTCCTTTAGGATGCACTGGTTGGATCTCCTTGCTGACCAAGGGACTCTCAAGAGTCTTCTCCAACACCACAGTTCAAAAGCATCAATTCTTCAGCACTCAGCTTTCTTTATAGTTCAACTCTCACATCTATACATGACTACTGTATAGCTTTGAATAGACAGACCTTTGTTGGCAAAGTAATCCCTCTGCTTTTTAATATGCTGTCTAGATTGGTCATAGCTTTTCTTCCAAGGAGCAAGTGTCTTTTAATACCAAAGAGTTTAGCAAAAAAACTTGAAATTCCCCCATGTAATATCTGCTACTCCATGAGACTAAGGACTTCAAGTCTTACTAAGCAGCACAGAAATGTTCCCCACATGATGCTGGCTTTGTTTTATTTAGCTTTTGTTGTGTGGTTAACTGGGTTGGTTATTTTTTTTTACAAATATGGCTTGGCTACAGGATCAACAGCGAGCCAGGGATGAGTAAGTTTGGCCCAAGTGTAAGTCTCTTATGTCGTTATGTTTGGATTTGTCTGGAATCCAAGAACACCATGCCTCGACTGCTCCAAATCACCCACCAGCTCCGCCTCCAGGGATTTCATGGCCAAGGGTTTCCCATTGGAAGCTTGAGAACCATGCTCCGGATTCTAATATTTTAGAGGAAGCACCGAATGGCTTTCCATAGTGTTTCCACATCTTAGATTCACACCAGCAATGCATACGGGCTCAATTTCTCCACACACTCACCACTTTAAAAAAAACTATACATTTATTTATTTAATTTATTCATTTGGTGAGGGTGGGTCTTAGCTGCAGCACTTGGGACCCTCCATCTTCTCTGTGGCATGCAGGAGCTTTCAGTTGCAGCACTTGGGATCTAGTTCCCTGTTGTTGGTCAGTCGCTAAGTCGTGTCTGATGCTTTGCAATCCCCTGACTGCAGCACTCCAGGCGTCACTGTTTTTTCCTATCTCCTGGAGCTTGCTCAAACTCATATCCATAGAGTTGGTGATGCCATCCAACCATCTCATCCTCTGTCGTCCCCTTCTCCTCCTGCCTTCAATCTTTCCCAGCATCAGGGTCTTTACTAATGAGTCAGTTCTTCCCATCAGTGGCCAAAGCATTGGAGCTTCAGCTTCAGCACCAGTCCTCCCAATGAATATTCAGGGTTGACTTTCTTTAGGATTGACTGGTTAGATCTCTGACCAGGGATCAAACCTGGGTTCCCTGCTTTGGGAGCTCAGAGCCTTAGCCACTGGACCACCAGGGAAGTCCCCTCACCACTAATTATTTTCTGTTATTTATTTTTTGATAGAAGCCAGCCCAGTGGGTGTGAAGTGGTATTTCATTGTGCTTAGATTTAGCAACTAATTTTAAGAATAAGCTTTCTTATGGCAGGGAATAATAAACATTTGTATTGATCATTCAAGATCTTTATAGCATAAAATCCACTGCCCCCAACAAAGTCCTCTCTCCTCTAAAACACTGAAAAGGCCATAACCAACCATAAGGACACATGGCAACTGCCTGTGCAGAGGTGACCGACCAAAGGCTAGCCCCTCGTGTCTTATCTAAGAGCGATCTCTGTTTTCACACGTCTGTTTGGCAGAGTGTGTGTGCAGTGCTGGTTTTCATCAGACTTGGTCTTTTCCGTCTTCAATTAATAGCATCTCAAACTGGTCAGGGAGTGTCTATTACCTTCCTGTAGTAAAAGCCCTCTCTAAACTTGAGACATGGTAGCTTAAATTCACAAACCCCAGTAAAGTGTGTGCTCTCCAAGCTGTGCTTGCAAAAACACACTTGTTTAAATTCCATTAGGGTTCCACGTGAAGCATAACCTACATTTCCAAGATTCTATAAACTGTGAGAGCGGCTTTGAGGATTTATTTAATCTGATGAGAATCATTCTGACAGATGTTGGTTTGAAGAAGCAACATTACTTTCACGAAACAGAGACACTGAAAAATATCGTTCCTGCCCTCCCCACATCCTTAGGCCTTTTCAGTCTTTGAAAACCATATTTATTTAAATTTAAAGGAACCGCAAACCGGATGGAATTAGCGGGAATTTAGAGCCCCTGTAACTGTCCCATGGAAAAGGCAATCCACTCCAGCATTCTTGCCTGAAGAATCCCGTGGACAGAGGAGCCTGGTGGGCTGCTGTCCATGGGGTTGCACAGAGTCAGACACGACTGAAGTGACTTAGCATGCATGCATGCATTGGAGAAGGAAATGGCAACCCACTCTGGTATTCTTGCTTGGAGAATCCCAGGAACAGAGGAGCCTGGTGGGCTGCTGTCTGTGGGGTCACACAAAGTCAGACATGACCGAAGTGACTTAGCAGCAGCAGCAGCAACCCTCCCATACATCAGCAGATATCGCAGCTCTCTCACACTTGGCCTGTGTAGCTGCCAAACATTTGATGCATGTGGGTTTCCAGTATTCACCTGTCAATATGTGTTAGGTGCTTAGTCGTGTCCAACTCTATGACCCCATGGATTGTATGTAGCCCTCCAGGCTCCTCTGACCATGGGATTTCCCAGGCAACAATCCTGGAGTGGGTTGCCATTTCCTTTTCCACAGGGATCTGCCCAATCCAGGGATCAAACCTGGGTCTCCTGCATTGCAGATGGATTCTTTACCTGCTGAGCCACCTGGGAAGCCCATTTTACTGGTGAGGGGACAGTAAATCAGAGAGGTCCAGTAAGTCACCTGATGCCTGCGTAGTGGATAAGCACTCTGAGCCAGACTTGGAACAAGGGCAACCCAGAGCGTTAGCCTGTTGCCCTCATTTCAGGGCTGAGAACTGGGTCATGGAACAGGCTCTATTTTTAGATTCTGGATTTTACACACGATTTAGAGTTACAGATTTTTAAAGTAAGTAATCTATATGCAGTCAGAGGATCCACTATCCAGGCAGACAGTACAAAGTATTCAAATCAGCCTCAGCACTTCCTTTCTGACTTGGTAACAGATTCTTTTTCCTTGAAAACCATCATTTATGTCTCTAGCACTTAACTAGGGCACGGACCACTTCCATATAAGTTATTAATGCATCTGATGCTCTTCAGCAGGTGTTTCCCTCATTACAGGTGAAGGCGCGGTGGCTGAAGAGGCTGCACTTTGTTCGTGGTTCTTGGAAGCACAGCCTGGAGGACGCAGGCCTGGACCCCTCAGCTCTGTGCTCTGTGTTGGTTCATGGGCCCCACCATTGCCCACGTCTCAGCTCCCAAGCTTCAGGAGCAAAGCTTGGTTTCAAACTATCCATTGAGTCAAAATGCAGTCTACACGGTCTAAGAAGGAGGCCCAGAGGACGGTGGCAGGTGGATGCCAGCTGAGTGTGGGTTCTGATGTCAGACCATCCCAACTCTGCCAGTGATTGGCGGGTGGGCTGGTGTCTGACCTTCTGAGGCTCAGTTTCCTCATCTGTAGAATGGGTGGCAGTGGACCTTCTCTCACCAGGTGCTACACATACACACACTGCTTGGCACACAGCAAGTACTCCGCAAATGGCAGGTGCTGGGGTGACGAGGACATCCCCAGCCCTCCTATGTCTCCACCCCTGATTCACAGCTGGTTCAGTTCTGTCTCATCTTCAGATCCCCTGACCGTGTAGAATAACCCTGCTGATCCAGGACAGAGAAGCTTCCAGGTAAGCAAAAAGAGGATCTGAGATATATACACAGATGTCATCAAACCATGGACTTGAAGAAAAGAAGCCCTCTGGGTCCTCAGTCTATCTGATTCCTGTTTGACCCGATCGGAACGGCCTGCTTGTTAGTTTCCCAGCCCACGGAAGACTGGAACAAAGCCTGGACAGTGATAAGGCCACTTGAGCTTAAGGTGGGGCGGCTGCCCTGCAGCGGGCAGCTCCACCTGGCCCACCAGCTCCTCGTCCACCCGCAGCTGTGGTCACAGCACAGGAAGCAAGCCGGCAAGGAAGCTGGTGGGGACGCCGGTAGTGGCGGTGGGAGCATCGTCATGTTGGCTGCATGAGGACCTGGGAGCCATCATCACGTGATGCTCCTGCCCTTCCTGGTGAGAAAGCATGTGAGTGCTCAGAAAGGGACTGTACTCTTAAAATCTCCCTAAAGGTCAAAGCTGCCTGGGAATCAGGCAGCAGGGTTCTGATGAATGCTCGGACCCAGAAAGCTGCATCAGAGTCTCAATTTCATTTTCTGACGAGCGGCTAACACCTGGGATGCGGGGTGCGGGTGGCTGGGGTGGGGGTACTTTGTAGAAGGAACCCAGAGCAGACCTTGAGATGTGGAGTTTAGGCTGAGATCTGAGTGTGAGCATGTGCACACACGTGTGTAACAGGAAGGACACGACGCCACAGCCCAGTGAGAAGGAAGGGGCTTGGCTTCATCTGCTGTCGTCAGCAGAGTGCCTGGGGTCCAAGCCTCTCATCTCTTAGTGATGGAAGTGGGCCAGTTTGGGCTCAGGTCCTGTGACGGACTCCTGAGAAAAGCTATCTCCTTGCTGGGAGGACTGGGCCTGGAGGTGGTCCAGTAGCTGAAGCTGTGGCTATAGTCTGTGACTCTGTGTTCAGAGTTTACTGAGAAATATATCCCACCTGGGGTGATGTTGAATAGATTTCCTAGTAAATGGAAGGCAAGCAAAAATCCTTCCTGGCCACTGTTAATTCTTGAAATATCTTTCTGGCTTGGCATTCGCTTATTAAAGTTATTAATTTTCTGGACACCAAAATCCTAATTAGCATGCCTGGTGCCCAGAGGGAGCCCTCGCACTTGACTGCACCCAGGCACCGCTTTGTCTCTCACTGTTCGAAGCTTGGCAGTCAAGGTTGCCTCCCTCCTTCGGCCTAATGTCAGGCGCTTCAAGAACTCTCCACAAGATGGCAGTGCTGGTCCTCCGAGCTTGCGACTTTCAGGCCAGCCAGGCTTTGTCCGGCTAGGCCAAGCCCGGGAAACTTGCCCAGGAAACTGGGGGTCCAGGGTGGGCAGGGGACACTGGCACCCTAGGGTGTGCCCCCTTCTCCCTAAGGGCGAGGCCATTGTTCAGGGGGTCTGACTACAGGGAAACCAAGTACGACTCAAGGGCTTTAGGAGAAATTCTAGATCTAAAGAAAATGATCAGGAATCCAACTCCTTCCAGGATTTGGCATTTGGAGTTTGCAAAATCTTTTTTTTTTTAAAAAAAAAAAGCAAAACAAATTGACTGCATCAGGTCTTCACTGCAGCACTCAGGATCTTTGTGGCTCACGTGGGATCTTTGTTGTGGTTCACAGGCTTCTCTCTAGTTGCGGCATGTGGGCTCAGTAGTTGCGGAGCTTGGGCTTAGTTGCTCCATGGCATGTGGGGTCTTGGTCCCCCCACCAGGGATCAAACACGCGACCCCTGCATTGCAAGGCAGATTCTTAACTGTTGTACCACCAGGGAAGTCTCCTGTAATGTCTTTTTAAGGGCGTGAGCAAAGGTGCTCCTCTGGGGGACAAAGTCTGAATTTGTGTTCACATCTTCGTTTCAACAAGAAGACCGAGCTTCAGCATCAGCCATCGTGTCTCTAGTTCCCTGACTCAGGCCTGCTGATCCCAGGGGGCCATGACTTTGGGACAGAGCCCAACCCAGCCTGTTCCTCTGAGTCTGTCCCAGACATGAGTCTCCATGCCAGAAGATGCTCTTTGGAATTACAAAAAGTCTGCCCTCCAGATGACACTCTGCCCACAGATACCAGACTGGTTGTTGATCCAGATGCCAGCACCTCACCACCTGCTTATTTCGAGAAGACTGCCACCCCTAGTACTGACTGTGTAAGGCGAGGATGGACTACGTATAAACAAGTGTCAGACAGACACTCTAGCCACGGTGGCAGCTGCCTTACCAGGACCTCGGAAGCCCCTTCTTCCCTCTAGACACGTATTTCCAGAAAGCTACTCTAAGCTTCCCACCAGTGTCTTTACACATAGGACCGTCTCATCGTGTGACCTAACAAGTGTTCCTTCCTCCGTCTTCCCTCTGCTCTCACCTTATTCTCTCTCTCTTGCTGGATGCAAAGAGGATAAGATAAACACAGTCTTGATTCTAATTCTTAGCTTGCATCCTAAGGATTTCATACACAGGTGCCGTTCCAGGCCAGTGTGTGTGTGGCTGCATTCATCACGATACAGAGTGGTCACCACGTCCGATGAGGGAAACCTAGCCTGGTCGCCTGAGCGTGCTGGGGTGAGCCGAGCATCTGCAGGGCTTGGGAAAGCACCGCCTTCTGCCGCTGTCTCTACCAAGCGCAGTGAGGACTCGGCAGCAGAGAGCAAAGCTGTGTAACGGAGCGTTTGAGGGCTGGGCTTTGGAGACAAAGGGCTCTGGGTTCAAATCTTAGTTCAGAGGAGTAGCCTCCTTGAGCCTCTGTGTCCATCTGCAAAATGGGAACAATTCCTCTTTTAAAGAATAGTTGTTCAAGTGAAATAATGTATATAAACTGTGCTTACGGTAGGATACTGCCCCCACTGGCAAAACCAGTTGGTTACAACAGAGACTTGCTCTGAGCTTAACCTGAGAACACTTCATGTAACTATCCAACATCCAGTGTAGCGATCATTCTATGTATTAAATATTCTAAATGTTACCTCATTTCAGTAAGTACCACTTACAATGAGCGAACCCATCTTCGATTCTGAACACATTTGTTTCAGTGTCATGCTTTTGAATTCCAATATTGGGAAGTCCAGGTGGCTCAGATGGTAGAGTCTGTCTGCAATGCAGGAGACCTGGGTTCGATCCCTGGGTCGGGAAGATCACCTGGAGAAGGGAATGGCTACCAACTCCAGTATTCTTGCCTGGAGGATCCCAAGGACAGAGCAACCTGGTGGGCTGCAGTCCACGGAGCTGCAAAGAGTTGGACACGACTGGGCAACTAACACTTTTCACCAGTGAATAGCTAATGCTGCTGCTGCTGCTGCTAAGGCGCATCAGTCGTGTCCGACTCTGTGCAACCCCATAGACAGCAGCCCACCAGGCTCCCCCGTCCCTGGGATTCTCCAGGCAAGAACACTGGAGTGGGTTGCCATTTCCTTCTCCAATGCTGACTAGACAGGTGCTAAAACTATATATATATTTGTGGCCTACAGCTTGAAATCAGATCTCATTGGCTGTCTTCAGGGTCAAGGTTATGATTTATAATGAGCTGGGGGTTCATGGTTCAAAGTACAAAGTATGTATTTTCTAGAAGACAGCTATTATGGCTATAAAAAGGAAAATGATTGTGTAAGTAGGAAAAAACCTGACAAGAATGACTGTTAGTAGAATTCCTATTAGAAAGAGGTACACACTGATGTTAAATCAAATACAGACACCAAAACCCTCCTCTGATCTGGGTCTACTCCCATCCTGGGAGGTGCAGGGGGCTGGCTCTGCGTGGGACCAGCTCTCGCTAGGCTGGTTCTGGGAGACCCCAGCCAAGAAAGAGGAGGCCCGGATTAACTCTCTCCCTGGAGACTGTCAGCAGGTCTATCTTGGCTGTGGGAGCTTTGCCTCTCACAAAAGTCAAGACATGGCCTGGGAGGACCAGTCACAGCTCAGGTTAAAGTCAAGTACATGGAGAGATGATGAGAGCTTTTGGATTTCTCTGCTGCTGGATTCCCCAGTAATTACATCCTTAATCCACCCTCCAAACTCACGGCGCGGAGGGACTCCATGAGCTGATAGCGGCCGTGGCTTTCTCCCCAGGCAGCCGGGTGCACACGATAAGCGATAAGCTGCGGTCCTCAGTGGTCTGCGGATTTGCAGATTCACCCGCCGCCTGATTAAAACCCTGCCTCTGTGGACCCTCTTCAGATTGCACCACGCCCTCCTGCCTTTTCCAGAATTAACAGAAAAAGAGGCACCGAGTCAAGTACACAGAAAACTAAATGCACTGCAAATTCTGCCTTCTTGAAACAAGCCAACATGTGAGTTAGGACAACTTCCATTCAGTCAGGCAGCTCCCACCCTGTCCCACGCACTGAGAGCAAGCTCTTGGGAATATCCTGCTAGCATGCAGCGCAGCAGGACAGACCGCGTCAAGGTCCCTGCGATCGTGGGGAGTGCACGTTGGGCGCTGGTCAGAGCCTTCACTCTCTCCCTGCTGGTGAACAGTCAGGAAGCCAAGATTCCCTCCACAGTCCAGGTCACTGTCGGGGGTGGAAATCACTGTTCGGGACCCTATGGTTTATTCTTGACTCATCAGTTTCATTTGTTGGGTTATTTGTTGATTCATCAGTTTCACTGACTTATTCATTCAACAAGAATATGTGTGTGTATACACATACACACCCTAAGTACCCAACATGCCTCAGAATTGGGAAGGCCTCATGTTGCATCAGATGCATCTCCCACTTGCCGCCTGGGCGGTGGCTGCAAGGACCTACCCCCGCCTCTCATCACGGTCCTCCTCTCCCCCACTAACACCCACTGGGCAGCACTCTGGGTTAGGGGCCAGGGGGAGGGGGTAAGATGAAAGTCCTCAGGGAGCTGGGCCCGGAGACCCCTCGAATGTCATCAGGAAGCCCACAGGGCACACCTGTGAGGTTCCCCAGATGCCAAACTGGAAAACGGCTCATCACCATGTTCCAGAAATGGGTTTTCCTTATTTCAGTGTGGCCAGTCTCCATGACAACCACAGGGAAACCAAGTTCGTCCTCATTGACAGGAAGGAGGTCCACAGGCCGATCCTTCAATGGGGACGGGATCCTCCAGGGCTGCTCCTGAGTACCAGCAGGGGACCAGAGGCTCACTCTGAACTTGACCAAGGATTCCAAGTAGGGAAGGAAGGGCAGAGCCCCCAAAGCTCTCATTGCCACCCTCCCTTCCAGTGTCCCTTTGGGTATTGCCTTCCTGAAGGCCCTTTGCTTTCCATGGAGGCACCCAGATAATCTCCTTTTGCCACTGATGATGCATTCATGGTACCCGATATTAACATGTGAGGAGGGTAACAGGAGAAGGAGGCAGCAGAGGATGAGTTGGGTAGATAGCATCACCGACTCAATGGACATGAATGTGAGCAAACTCCAGGAGACAGTGAAGGATAGAGGAGCCGGGCTACAGTCCATGGGGTCGCAAAGAGACTGAGAGACTGAATGACAATCACAACGATAACCATGCAGCACCTGAGCCTCAGCGTCCTCATCTGAGATGTGGAGCTCGTTACCCCTGGATCTCACAGGGATTCAGGAAGATCAGGGGAGTGCTGTTTGTTAGGCATGCTGCATACGAGGTGGAACTCCAGGAGAGAGCTGCCATGAGGTTAGCGTGTGAACGAAAGCAGATTTATCCCCATGTCACCATGTGGATGGAGGACTGGATGGTGGTCACAGTACTCGCAAACATTAAAGCAGAGAAGCACATTCTTGTGGCTGGAGGAAGTGTAACCTGTAACCATGCGGCAATACTTGGAGACTACGACATGGATTGTGCCTGGGGCTTTGGGGGAAGAACTGAAGCTGAACCAGTGCAGCCTGGAGCTTCCTGCCAGGCCTAGCTATACCCGGAGAGATGGTCTCATGACCACAGTCACACAGAGGGCAGCAGGGATGAGACATCGGGGCTGAGCTCTCAGCAGGCTGGTGATGACTGAGCTCCTGCGGGTATTAGGGCTAAATGTAAGCTTGAAAGTGAAAGTGTTAGTCTCTCAGTCGTGTCTGACTCTTTGCGACCCCATGGATGGTAGTCCACCAGGCTCCTCTGTCCATGGGATTTCCCAGGCAAGAATACTGACTGGAGTGGGTTGCCATTCCTTTTTCCAGGGGGGTCTTCCCAACCCAGGGAGTGAACCTGGGTCTCCTGCATTGCAGGCAGATTCTTTACTGTCTGAGCCACCAGGGAAGTCCAAATGTAAACTCAGAGTTTAAGACATCAAAGAAGAACCTATATTTTGAGATGGCAGGCATGAACACACGCCGCCCAGGGCCTGCCTTCCACCACCATTGGGCAAATAAACCCATACTGAAGGCCCATCTATTCTGAGGGGGTGATGGAATGTGTGAGGACAGTGTGGCCACGTTTCAGAGGAGCCCAAGGTTGCCCTCAGTCAAGGGCAGCTGTGAGTTACCGTCACAAACGTAAAGGATTTGGGATGTAAACTAAGGCTGGGAGAGTTTTGTTAGGGTTGGGAGAGGCGGGCAGTTCGGTTGAAGAGCAGGTTCTGGCTGGGAAGCTGGACTTGGTGCCGTCAGGATCTGGGGTGGCAGAGATGTCTAGGGTTTGGCAGGTTCATGCACATGGGTGTGTTCACCACCCTCTGTACCTGGGCTTGTGTGTTGAATAAACACTAAACAACTCAGCCAGAGGGCTGAGTTCTACAGACTCAACATCACCAACAGAGCCTAACTCTGGAGGGTGGTCTGGGGCTCAGGACACATCTGACCTACATGCAAGTGGACCCAGGGCCCCGGTACCTCTGGGTTTCTCTGGGTCATGTGCCACAGGTGAGAGAACCCTGCCATTGATTTGCACCTTGTTGTTGAAAACTAGGACACACTGCCTGACAAGTAGGAACTCCTGTGTGACAGGGAAATAGTGTTTAAAACCAGAGCTCTTCCCGGGAATGTGGGCCACGCGGTCTCTGGAGCGGAGGGTATGAGTCCCCTGGGTTTGCACTGTCCGCAGCCTCGGTTACCGCATTCGATGGTGGAGCTGTTGTGATGGACACCAGAGGGAAGGACCCTAGACTAAGAAGCATGACTCCCAGGGGCTACCTGGAAAGGTGTGGGGCATAGAGTCTGCTGGGGAGTGGGTGCCTGGCTGAGAATCATTCGCCTGGGGGAATCAGAGGGCCGTGTTCCACATGAGACACTCGACCAAGCACCCAGATAAACCTCACCGGTGTCCGTGCTGCTCTCACGGAGGCAGGCGAGGATGGAATGGGAGTACTAACTTGAAACACTGGTTTTTTTTTTTTTTTTTTCTTTATGGATTTTTTGGTTTGCTTTTAAATATTTCTGGAGTACAGTTGCTTTACAATGTTGTATTATTTTCTGCTGTACAGCACATGAATCAGCATATATATATATGTGTGTGTGTATATATCCCTGTTACAGGAAAAAGCCATTGCTGACTCCATGTTGGAACTGTTTCTTTGACTTGCTTTCCGTTGCTTTTGTTATTATAATCACACATAATGGGCTGCCTCAGAGAATCCTGCCCCTCTGCCTGACCTAAACTAAAGCGCTTTTGTTCATTTAGCACCCTGTCCTCAAAGTGGATGGCAGGAAGAAATTAACTCCTCCCCTGCCTGAGGCTTGCGGTTCTAGGAGATTCTTGCAAGATTAATGGCCCTTTTACTTTGCTTCCTCACCTCCCCCCCATCTCTGATCCATAAAGGAACCTGCATCCAGATCCCGATAAGATGGTTATTTTGAGACATTAGTCTGCCATCTTCTCCGTCAGCTAGCTCTCCAAATAAAGTAATATTCCTCGCCTCAACACCTTGTCTCCTATTTGTTGGCCTGTCGTGAGGTGAGCAGAGCGACCTGGGACTTGGTGACACTCTATTTTTTGGATTTCCTTTCCATTTAGCTCACCACGGAGACAGTAGAGTTCCCTGTGCTATACAGTAGGTTCTCATTAGTTATCTATTTTATGTATATTATGCTGTGCCTGTGTGCTAAGTCATGTCCAACTCTTCGTGACCCCATGGACTGTAGCCTGCCAGGCTCCTCCATGGAATTTTCCAAGCAAGGATACTAGAGTAAGTTGCCATTTCATCCTCCAGGGAATCTTACCGGTCCAGGGATTAAACCCATGTCTCCTTCACTGGCAGGCAGCTTCTTTTGCCACTGAGTCACTTGGGAAACCCTATTTTACTCGTGGTGGTTTAGTTGCTAAGTTGTGTCTGACTCTTGTGACCCCATGGACTGTAGCCTGCCAGGTTCCTCTGTCCATGGAATTCTCCAGGCGAGAATACTGGAGTGGGTTGCCATTTCCTTCTTCAGGGGAATTGAACCTGGGTCTCCTGCATTGTAGGCAGATTATTTACCGACTGAGCTAGGAGGAAAGCCTATTTATGCCCAGCAGTGTATATATGTCAATTCCAATTGGGATTGAAACACTGTTTTAAAAGAAATAGTTTGTATCCCCTATAGGAAACCCCAGTCAAAGAGGAGTTCTTAAGCTCAAGATGTTCTGTTAAGTTTCCTCAGCATTTGCCTCAAAAAGGCACTGATTTGAATATAAAGGGGAAAAAAGCAACATCTTTATGGTTCAGTAACAGGTCTACCGGAGAAGGCAATGGCAACCCACTCCAGTACTCTTGCCTGGAAAATCCCATGGATGGAGGAGCCTGGTAGGCTGCAGTCCATGGGGTCGTGAAGAGTCAGACACGACTAAGCAACTTCACTTTCACTTTTCACTTTCATGCATTGGAGAAGGAAATGGCAACCCACTCCAGTGTTCTTGCCTGGAGAATCCCAGGGACGGCGGAGCCTGGTGGGCTGCCGTGTATGGGGTTGCACAGAGTCGGACACGACTGAAGCGACTTAGCAGCAGCAGCAGCAGCAGCAACAGGTCTATGAGTTCCTAAAACAATTACTAGTGACATAAATTCAAACATTTTCTTCATCACTGTTTTCAAAACAGATCACAAGGGCAGAAGGCATTGTATATTTGTCTTACTACCCTTTCTTGGAAGAATAAACAAAGCAGCCAACCCCCTCCTGCCTGTTCCCTGGCCAGCAGAGAGAAGACAGAATTGGCCCCCGTGCTCGTGGGGACGGTCACAGGTCCCTGACTCCCTGGGACAGTCCAGCTTTCGGCCTCGGTCACAGCGTCACTACTATTTGCACCTCCTTTCACGCTGGAAGACATACCAGTCTAAACACGTTGCATGGCAGCTCCAAGCCAAGACAGAATTTTAGAAGGATCCTCACAGACACTCAGGCTCGTAGGCGTTTGATCATGCATGTTAGCAATTCTCGAACTCCATATGACCTGAAAACCTGAGCCATCTTCGAGGGCGGCTCACGGGTTTTCTTTCCATTGTTTTCCCTGCACTGACCCTTCCCCAGCTGTGTTCCCCTGAGGACTTCCCACATATCGTGATACAGCAGAAGTGCTTACATGCCCAGCGCCCCTTCAAGGTCAAGGTTAATGGTTGAATTTACATTGTCCCCAGCACCTGACATAGTGTCTGGTGCACACAGAGCCTCAACAGATGCCGTCAGCACCAACTGAGTGTGGCGGGCACAGTCTATAGTAGTCGGGGGTGGGAGGGTGAGTTGTGGCTCATGTCTTAGGAATGCACAGAGCTCCTCTGGCACCAGAGCCTCGAAGGCTTGCAAGGAGCAATTCAAAGCTTTGCTTTTGTTACCTACTAGTCTGGCTGGGCCAGATCCACTGGCGAAGGGGGTGGTGGACCTGGTGTTTTCAATCAAATGGGCTCTTTGCCCAGCTTTTGCCAGAATGACCTTGAAGACTAATAAACAGTCTCTCCCTATTAAGACAGGGCTCAGGTTAAGAGGTACCTCTTAAATCATCTCATGCCAAACTGAGAGTGCTGGTGGAACGATGAGTTGAGCCTTAGAGGATAAGAAGTTAGCCAAGGGCAGATGGAAGAGAGAGAAGGGGCAAGCACCTTACTGAGACTACTTTCCAGAGTCTACGAATTCAATTTCACAGGAAAAGAATCCATCAACTTTTTCTATGGCCATTCCTGGCAGATGTCAACAGATGGGTTGGGTTTCTTTGCAGGACTCTCATCACATTTCCCTAATACCAAAAATTACAGACCTAAGGCACAGGTTCAAAGGCAGCCAACCTTGTAAAGAAACTGGAGTCTTTTTTTATAAAGTGTGACTTCACTTTACTGCAAGAGGGACCATAATGTCCAAGGCATTGTCTCCAGAGCTTGGAGAAGATGCACTTGGGCACCTGCTATTCCAACTCACATCATGGACAGGTTTTTAAGTTCCATTTACCTCTTCCCTTTAGGGCTTTGCTGGTGGCTCAGACAGTAAAGAATCTACCTGCAATGCAGGAGACCCAGGTTCGATCCCTGGGTTGGGAAGACCCCCTAGAGAAGGGCATAGCAACCCACTCTGGTATTCTTGCCTGGAGAATTCCATAGACAGAGGAGCTTGGTGAGCTATATAGTCCATGGGGTCACAAAGAGGCAGACACGACTGAGCGACTAACACTTGCCTCTTCAGCTGGATTCTCAAATATGTGTGTCATATTGGGAATTCTATTTTAGAATTTTGGAAGGATCACCAAGGGAGGAGCCCAGTGACATTAGCTCTAAAAGGGATCTTTCCTCTAACAATTAAAAGAAATATACCACAGGATTATGAGGGCTGAGTAAAACATTAAATCATTAAGAAATTGCTATAAATAAGCCGTGTTCATTTGAAAACGGACTGGTTCTACAAGACTTCCAAGGCTCATAAAATACTGCTGGCTTTTGGCGGTAGCTAGCACCTGGTGTGTGGCTTCCCTGGTGGCTCGGTGGTAAAGAATCTGCCTGCTAATTCTGGAGACGTGGGTTTGATCCCTGGGTCAGGAAGATTCCCTGGAAAAGGAAATGGCAACCCACTCCTGTATTTCCATTCCTGGGAAATCCCATGGACAGAGGAGCCTGGCAGTGCATGGGGTCTCAAAAGGGTCAGACACGACTTGGCAGCTAACCAAAAACAACGAGCAGCACCTGGGGTGCATGCCAACGGCTTCTTTAACCCAGCAGCCTGGGTGTGGGGTACCAGGGAGCCTTCTCCGTGGCTGGCCTCCCAAGGTGCTCCAGTGGAGCAGAGAGCAGGGCCCTGTGCTGTGACATGGGTCCCTGCCACCCAGCCCGGGGCTGGGCACTGGCTGGCTGTGACTTTAAGAGGGAGGCAGGGAGGAAGGAGAGAGAGAGGGTCACAGATGAAGCCTCTTGCCAGGTGCCGCGACAATGATGAGCGTGACAGTGACAAGCGATCCACAAGGTGTAGCAACCTCCCACCTGCACCCAGGAACAAGGCAGCCTGCGCCTCCAAGCCCCGAGCCCATGCAGGTAATGTTCATCTTCACACGGGCCTTTGTGCCTCAGAGTCTCCAGTACCTCCCCTGACCTCAAACCAAAACCCTTGGGGCCAGATAAGTGTCAGAATTCAGATTTTGTTGCAAACATTACAAAGGCACCACGCTGCATAAATCGTGATTATCACCCCTTAGTCAAAACCACTCATATTTTCTACAGCCAAACATATGGACGTGCCACCAAGTAGGATAAACAAGAACTATAAATAGCGGCACTTCAGTTTCTGCCACCGTATGAGTTTTACTGTGAAAATATGAAAACCTCTGCAGTTTTCCGAGCCCCCTTGGACTGTGCACTTTGCTTCTCTGGGGACACTGGGGCACTTTCCGCTCGCTACCTCCTAGGAGGCTCCCTCTGCCACCAAGCAAGAGAAATGGATTTGAAATTAACAAGACAGTACAGCTGTCGAGGGGTAAAAAGAATCGTAGGCATTAGTCTGGGATTACACAGAAGCTGCAGTCAGCTCTGTACATTTATCTATAGACAGCAAAATCTGATTCATGCATTTAAGCCAGACCTTTGGCAAGGCAGAATAAAACAGATGCAACCAGGAAATTCCTCCCAGATTGGCAGCCCGCCCCAGTGTTTTCTGGGTTCAGACAACTTGCACTAATAACCTAGTCTTACATTTGCAGCTGATCTCAGAGCCCACGCTCTAGCCACTCTTTGTGAGGTGGGCAGTGCGGGTGGCACGTGGGGAGCTTACCCTCTTTTATACAGATGAGGAAGCCACCTAGTGACAGAGGAGACTGTGTTACCTGTGGTCCCCTGTCTGAGAGGAAGTGGGGTCCCAACAGGAACCTGGGTCCTCAAATTCTCGGACAAACTGTCCTCCTAACGCCGGCCACATGCACAACTCTCAGGACTGTGGCCCTCAAATGTTCCAATCACTTCTAGTCTTTTTAAAAAATTATTATTTATTTTTAATTGAAGGATAATTGCTTTATAGTATTGTGTTGTCTTCTCTGGTGGCTCAGAGGGTCAAGAGTCCACCTGCAATGCAGGAGACCCCGGTTTGATCCCTGGGTTGGGAAGATCCCCTGGAGAAAGAAATGGCAACCCACTCCAATATTCTTGCCTGGAGAATCCCATGGACAGAGGAGTCTAGCAGGCTACAGTCCATGGGGCTGCCTAGAGTTGGACTCAACTGAGTGGCTAACACACACATTGTGTTGCCAGCCACCTCTAGTCTTGTAATGTGATTCAAATAACCTTGGTCAACTAATTCTTGGAAACCCTGCTGCCCATCTCCTCCTCTTGGAGATTTAAATGTCCTGAGTGCATGAGGACCCCAAGATGTCGTAAGGAACCGAGATGAACTTCATTTCACACGTATTTCATAAATGCATTTGAATATGAAATTTCTGGAGCAGAACTCCCATCGGCTCTGACACATTCAGGGACGCTGATTAAAGGCAGCTCCAGTTGCATTCCAGGCTGTGCATAGAGGTAAATGCGGCTGATGCACTTGGAAAGTGTTTTATCTCCAGGGCTGGAAGAGAAACCACAGTGATTTATCGGGAGACCCAAGTTTAGGGAACCCATTTTTCTAATCCTCCTTCTTTTCCTTCTCACGGCCAGTAATCCCCGGCCACATGCTGTTGGAGTCCTGGATGGACAAGCCAGGCTCCCTCTACTGCTTAGTCAAACAGTGAACAAGGCTGGGAATTCTGCTCACAGATGCTTGAGCACCTTGTCACTCACGGGGAGACACAGCACCCCCACTGAGAGCTGAATGTCCTCACTGGCACACACCGTCTGTGCAAAACCTGGTGGACAATGGGCATTTTTCATGGTGAAAGGGGACCCATCTGTGTTCTAAGCCCCTGCCCTCCTCCAGCGTTCCTTTCCAAGCCAGTATACCCTTTCCTGGGGCTTCCCCATTGCCAGTGGTAAAGAACCTGCCTGCCAATGCAGGAAACATAAGAGATGGGGGTTCGATCCCTGGGTTGGGAAGATCCCCTGGAGGAGAACATGGCAACCAACTCCAGTATGCTTGCCTGGAGAACTGCATGGACAGAGAAGCCTGGTGCGCTATGGTCCACAGGGTTGCAAAGAGTTGGACAGGACTGAGATTACTTTGCACACATGAATGCACATACCGCTTTTCCTGGCTGAGCAAGATGACGAGGGCACAGCAGCAGATTTAAAAGCAAAGTGAAGTTATACCTTTGGCTCTGATTTTTCCTTTGGAATTTGTTTGATCTATCAACATGCTGGGAAATTCCAGAAATTATGAAATTCTTGGTCAGGTGGGAGAACTAGACCAAGTATCACTGGTGAACATTTGTTCCCAGAGCTGGAACAAAGCAACATTCAAGTGGTGACTAGGAATTTTACTTTCATTTGGGTAATAGTAAAATTGCCCTTGAAAATGTGTGAGATCCCTAGAAACAAACCATTTTTCAAACATGTGCTATTAGGTGGGACAAGAAAGCAACAATTATTCCCAAAGTTAGGATGGGGGAATTCAAGCTTTGCTCAGGGTCAGCACTTGTATCAAACAGCGGGACACTAAAGGCTAAGGGTAAGTAAAGTAAGGGTTAGCCGCTCAGTCACTCAGTCCATGGCGTCGCCTGACTCTTTGCGACCCCACGGACTGTAGCCCTCCAGGCTCCTCTGTCCATGGGATTTTCCAGGCAAGAATGCTGGAGTGGGTTGCCCTTTCCTTCTCCAGGGTATCTTCCCCATCCAGGGATTGAACCTGGGTCTCCTGCACTGCAGGCAGATTCTTTACTGACTGAGCTACAAGGGAAGCCCCGGGGACACTGAAAAGATGCACTAAAACCTGTGAAGCAGGGGGCAGCGCCTGGGGCAGCATGGACCACTGCCTCCTGCCAGCCTGTCCTGCGGACAGCATTCCACAGCCAGAACAGACCCCGGTGGCCCCGTGTGCCCTAATGTTCTAGAACAACCAGAGGGATCTACTTACAGCGGGAAGACTGCTTTCAGCTCTAGGATTTTGACCGTAAAGGAGGTGAAGGGTCTGTTTCAGACATCCTGCTAAGAGCTAATGTTTCTCTGAGTCTGTGCCAGGAACAGATCCAGGTGCGGGTGGTGTGTAAACTCATGCAGCCTTCACAGGGGCCTGATCAGGTAAGCTCTATCATCAACCACAACTTGTCCACTGATGAGGAGGCCAGGGCACAGAGAGGCTTAGCAAGCTGCCCAAGGCTACACAGCGAGTAAGAGGGGAAGCTGGGATCCACACTCACAAATCTGGGCCCTCCGGGGCAGGCAGTGCTTTTCAGAGTCCAAACCTCCACATACTTTAAGGTCTTCTGAGGTTGCGACACAATCCTGTGAATTCACCCAAATGTTGCTTATTTGATAAGAAAATCAGACGGTGACTGATGAGTTGCTAAGACTAACTCATTTTACTAATCGATGGCCAGGCATCACTGCAGCTCCATGTAGCAGGTGCCTCTGCAAGGCTGGAGTGTGCCAGGGCACAGAAATGACTTGGGAGCACAGACACCCAAATTATAACTTAAGGAGAAAAAGCTGAATCTTCAGTTATTAATCCTCCAGTCTGCCTGATGCGAAGAACCAACTCATTGGAAAAGACTCTGATGCTGGGAAAGGTTGAGGGCAGGAGGAGAAGGGAGGCAACAGAGGATGAGATGGTTGGAAGGCATCACCGACTCAATGGACATGAGTTTGAGTAAACCCCTGGAGATGGAGAAGGACAGGGAAGCCTGGTGTGCTGCAGTTCATAGGGTTGCAAAGAGCCAGACAGGACTTAGCGACAGAATGACAAGTCTGGCATTGCTTAAACTACTCTCTATCGGACAGCTTTGATCACGACCCACAATAAAAACTCGGGTCATGTAACACCGGGACCTCGTGTGTGCACACGGGCACACCTAAAACAAACAGCTTTGACTCTTACAGCCTGGGAGGCACTCACATATTTTGTGCTTGATCCTATTCCATTAAAAAAAAAATGCTGGTCTGTTTCCACCCACTGAACTGACTTCAGGACCTACCAATGACTACAGCCTGCATTTGGAAAGTCCAGTTTACTCTGAGGAGTCACATGAAACGATAGGCCTTCCTGTGCCTCCACTTTTCTCTGTAATTATAATAATGCCTGAACATCACTGTGGGGCTTCAGAGGGAAATGCCTGCCCTGCAGGGCGGTTATAAGAATGGGCCGGCAAACAGCTAAGGCTCTCTCCCCAGGACACAGCGTCCTTGGACCAGATGGTGAGGCGCTGGAGGGTGGCTTGAGGGTGTTGTCAGGCGACTGATTTTTCCATTAGAGGAAAACCTTATTTAGTCAGATTTCACTGATTTGAAGTTTATATCCATTAGGAGACAGTCTGGATGAGTAGGCAACATAAACAGGATGGCAGGAAGTATATTAAAATCCCTTATGGAAGAAAGGTTTGGGGAAGAAACCCCAAACACCCAACAGTGAAAATATTATCTGTGTATCATCTTATACACAAACAGTGAATACATTTATTACAAAGAATTCTTACTTAGCCGTGAAAGCACGACTCTTCTACGAGGAATTTTACTGGCAACACTCTAATTAGACAAGCCTGAGTTATAGTATGGTTGCAAAAGCAACAACATCACATTTCTTTTTATTTTCTAACTTGGAATTCTAAAAAGAGTATCCCGTTGTTGAATACAATTAATACGAACTGGTAAAGTTCTACTGCATGAGGTTATACTTTATAAGAGCTGTTAGGTATGCCATTCAGAATACATATACGCATTCCTATAAACGGTCAGGCAGGGGACTTGCCCGGTGGCCCAGTGGCTAAGACCCCAAGCTCCCGATGAAGGGGGCCTGGATTCGGTCCTTGGCCAGGAAGCTAGAGCCCCCACGCCGTAACTGAGGAGTTTGATGCCGCCGCTAAAGATCCCACGTGCTGCCATTAAGACCTGGTGCACCCAATAAATAAACATTTTTTTAAAACGAGGCAAATTACTTGGGATGGCGGGTGACAAGTCAAAGTCCAGTGAATTCCATTTGACCCCACATTAGTCTCCTGGAGGCTGTGTAGCTGTGCCCAGGGCGCAAGAGCCAGAGCGTGCCCCACAGAGGAACGAGGCAAACAGGCCAAGGGCGAGAGCCCTCCACCCTCAGAGAAGGCTTCCTCTCCCATGCCGCTGTGAGCTCCCCGCTGCCCCCTGCAGAGGGCTGTGGATGGGCTTGGCAGATGTTGAGGCTGCACAGGGTTTGTGGTTTTCTCTGTGCTGGGCCTCCCAGGCCAGGTCACAGCTCAGGTGCCCGGGGAATTCCCAAGAGGTGACCATGAAAGGCACTGACGAGACTTCTCTGCGGGACTCTTAAATTTTTTTTTTCAATTTTAGCTTTTTCCTTTAAACTTTGCAAACATACACAGGAGTATAAAGCATCGTACGCACTCGCACCCAGCTCCTACAGCTCACATGCCGACATTGCTTCATCATCTGTGCCTCCCCACTAAACTTGGTCTCGTGGTGGCTTTTAAAGCAAATCCCTGGTGTCACGTCGTTCCATCCATAAACATTTGAGCAGGTACCTCTAACAGACAAGGATTTTTGACAGAACAAGACAATACCATTTTAGGACACCCAACGCAATTAATATTCATTTAAAAAGTAGTATGTAATCAATAATGTGTTCAATTTTCCTGATTTGCTGAAAATAAAAAATCTTTTTTCCCTTGGTTTGTTTGAAGCAGTAAAAGAATACATGGAACTTTAAAAATATTTGTATTAAAAAACACTTTAAAAAATGCTGTTCTGATTGTGCCCTGTTCGTTGGGTGGCCCGCAGGTCATTTCCTGGGCCTACCTTGTTCTGTGTGGGACCCGCTGTCTGGTGGGTAATCAGTGGGTGTGGGCCCTGAGGCCACCCTGCGGGCCCCTGGTTCTCAGCCAGAGGCCTCTTGAGAGTGAATGCACAGGAACCCCAAGGGCACAGGAAGACAAAAAGGCAGGGAAATTGGGGCCACAGAACTTTTTATCAGGGTCCTTTACGGGGCTGGCCGGCTGGGATGTGCAGGCTTGAAAAATTCTATACAAGGATGCACCCACATCTCACAGTATCATTGGAAAACATGGCTAATGTAAAATAAGCCGACAGTTAGCTCCTTGTAACATGTCCCAGGGGGAGTCCTCGAAAGGCAAGCATGGCTGTCAGTGATCAGCCCAATTTATCATGTGTCCCTCGTGCGCTTCAGGGCAGTGGCTCTAAGCATGGGCCCCACACGGCAGCATCAATTCATTGGGAAGGGGCTGGAGAGGCAGACACTCCCCCCCACCCCCAGATCTGCTCAACCAGAAATGCCGGGTGGGGAGGGGGTGCAGGGCTGGCGATCTGTGTTTCACCTACTCCCAGGAGATGCTGCCTTGACTCAGGCTGAGAACCAAGCCGTCCCCAAGGTCATGGTGCTCACGGGCAGAGGGGCAGCCCTGGAGGTCCAGTCTCCTCCACCTTCAGAAACAACTAGGGGAACACTTGCTCCTGCGTCTGGGGGTGCTGATGACGGGACAAGAGTGTGTGTGGCGGCCGCTCGGTCGTGTCTATTTGCGAACCTGTGGACTGTAGCCCGCCAGGCTCCTCTGCCCATGGGGATTCTCCAGACAAGAATGCTGCAGTGGGTTGCCATGCCCACCTCCAGGGGGATCTTCCCGACCCAGGGATAGAACCTGGGTCTCCCGCATTGCAGGCAGATTCTTTACTGTCTGAGCCACCAGGGAGGCCCCAAATAAGACAAGGCACAGGGAAATAAAGAAATATTTTAAATAAGCATTCTGGCCCTAACTCTGCACCCTGTCCCACTGCAGAGGTTGACGGGACCCTCCAGGGTGCAGTCCCCCCAGTTCCGGGCAGGCTTGGGGTGCCCTGCGGAGCAGCAGAGCTGGAGCAGGTGGTGCTTCAGGGAGCCCTGCTGGACGAGGACCAAGGAAGAAGATGCACAAGTTCTGTAATGAACTGGCAGTGCAGGCGGCTGAGCTGAGAGCCCTCATCACGCTAGAGGAAGTCTCATCAGGCCACCCTTGTTATATTTGAAAATGGAGAAGGTACTCAGGACCAGCAGAGCTGCAGACCTGCTGCCCAGTCGCTTCAACTAAGCTGTGGGCCCTCCCCCACCGAACGGAGGTGCATATGGGGTGTAGAACCCTGAGAACCACGCCAGCACCCGGACCTTCGAAAACTTGTCTGATGTGCCAGAAAATTAGAGTGAATTTGAACTTGTGTGAAAGATGCTCAGTTGTGTCTGACTCTTTGCGATCCCGTGGACTATAGCCGGCCAGGCTCCTCTGTCCATGGGATTTTCCAGGCAAGAAAACTGGAGTGGGTGGCCATTCCCTTCTCTGGGGGATCTTCCCAACCCAGGGATCAAACCTGGGTCTCCTGCATTGTAGGCAGATTCTTTACCATCTGAACCACTAGGGACGTTCTGCTATAACATGGCTCTAAGAGAACAAGGGTTCTTAATCCGAGGGGTCCAGAGATAAAAAAAATCAGGCAATCCGTGAACTAGGTTAGGGGAAAACAAACAAACCAAAACCAAACCCTGTCTTTTAATTTTCATTCTCTCTCACTGTGAATTCAGACAACAAGCCACAGTAGTGTGAGCAGAACCTGTAACTCTTAATTCGCTCTTACATCGCAGCTACCTTGAAAAACGGTTTACAGTCACCACCATTTCAAAGTGACAGCCGCGACCATGCAATCTTGTGATTAAATTCTTTAAGTAAATGCAGCCCAGTTTAAAATAGGGCTTCTCTGGTGGCTCAGACATTAAAGAATCTTCCTGCAATGCAGGAGACCCAAGTTCGATCCCTGGGTTGGGAAGATCCCCCGGAGAAGGGAATAGCTACCCAATCCAGTATTCTTGCCTGGAGAATCCCATGGACAGAGGAGTCTGGCGGGCTACAGTCCATGGAGTTGCAAAATGTCAGATATGACTGAGTGACTAACACACACACACACACACACACATAATAGTTTGATAATTGCATTTCATACCTCTTAGCACAAGTAGGAAAATTTGTATTAAGAGGAAGCAAAAACAAAAAATAGAGGAAAAATATAGAGGAAAAAATTCAAAAGGATTTGAAAAATGAGGAAACACAGATGGACAGACGGTAGGCTCTCCTGTTAAGAGAGCAGGGGCTTCCTATGTGGGTCCTTCCGATAGCATGAGTCTCAAATGTGGCTCTAAACTGCCCGGCACCCACTGTGGAGGGAAATAAGCGAATAGTTGCTGAGCTGCTATTTTTAGAGCAGGGAGAAGGGAGGACTTCCCCCCACCACCACAGAGGGCCAATGCGGAGCATAGTGAAAGAATGAAAATGAAAAGACAGGGTTTGGTTTTGGTTTGTCTGTCTCCCCCTAGCCTAGTTCAAATATTAAAACATTAAATGAATGGCGTAGCCTGATGGCCTGGGTCTGCTCCGTGGAGGGACGCTTCTGCACCTGATACTGGAGAGCGGTCGTGACGTGATGGGGATGACTGCAAAGATGGCTCTAAAGAGCATGCGCAGTGGACTTCCCGGTGGCCCAGCGCTCCAGACTCCAGGCTTCCACTGCAGGGGGCTGCGTTCCACCCCT